>NC_090830.1:7695000-8320000 GCF_028021215.1 Eschrichtius robustus | reverse complement strand
ATACTAAGCGAAGTAAGTCAGAAAGAGAAAGACAGATACCGTATGGTATCACTTATATTTGGAATCTAAAATAGGACACAAATGAACCTATCTATGAAACAGAAACAGACTCACAGACATAGAGAACAGACTTGTGGTTGCCAAGGGGGAAGGGGTGGGTGGGGAAGGGAAGGATTGGGAGTCTGGGGTTAGCAGATGCAAACTATTATATATAGATGGATAAGCAACAAGGTCCTACTGTATAGCACAGGGAACTATATTCAATATCCTGTGATAATGGAAAAGAATATGAGAAAAGAATATATATATATATACACTTATATATATATATACTGAGTCTCTCTGCTGTATAGCAGAAATTAACACAACATTGTAAAGCAACTATACTTCACTAAAGAAAAAAAGAGTATTTGAGTGACTTAAAAAAAGACTGTCACAGGTGTGTACTGCATACCTCTGGGGACAACATTCACATGGCCAACAGTGTGGCTCTGAGCTCAGAAAAAAATCTTACGCTCATTGAAGAACAACAAAGCACAACATAATATAAGCATCAGATTGTGTTATTCTAAAACTATAATGTCTCTCTTATTTTTGTATCTTGGCTTCTGTATGAGAAAGAACGGTTGAACAGGGAACTAATAACTGTTTCTTTCTTGGGTAAGTTTTAGTCAGGCAGGTAAAAGGCTGCCCTCATTGAAGGAAAGGAAGGCAAATGAGAACTTCAGGATGTTTGACTTCAAGTTGCTGTGAACCTCGGCATCACTACAGTGGCACAAAGCTAGGAATAGGCTCCTAGAAACCTTTGAGTCTAAGAAAAGACAAGCAGAGAAAATTTGAAGGTTTCTTTTGGGTTAGTCAAGTTTTGGACTAGGTGAATAAAATTCATCTTTACGTTGTTCTCAAATTGTGTATTTTTTTCTGTAAATATAATCATTACATGTTAGTACTGGAAGAGAACGTAGACATCACCTAAGCGAGGGTTCTTAGCTTTTTATTGCCTCTGACAGTTCGTTGAAATCTCTGGCCTCCTCTCGGTGTAACGTTTATAAGTGCACAAATTAAAATTACACAGATTGACAAAGGAAACCAAGTATATTGAAATGTGGTTATCAAAATATTATAAAATAGGTTTTCGATAAAGTAATATGTTTCTTTATGAACTCATTAAATAAAAGATCTAGTACTTGGTCTAATAATTATTGAGAAGAAAAGACGTGTCTAAATATTTTTAAATAGCTGCAACAGCTGTAATGTGATATGAAAATACCTGAAATCTTTATTGGTGACAAAATCGTAGCTACTACTAATCCTAGTGTTTGTTGCTTAGATTACTGGTTGAAAGGAATGCTAAATTTCAGTTAGAAGTTGGTAAAAATAAAGGTGAATTTTCTCCCATCCAATTTACAGATTTTCTTTTCTGATTTCCATAGTAAATGACTACATGACTTTTTTTAAAAAAGGAAAAATAAAGAAAACCAACCTAATCTCGCCACAATACTTATAAATAAATAATTCCCCTTGACTTATGTATTGCTTCAAAAGACCTTAATTGTGTAGTATATATATTCAGAAATCCTTGGAGCCAAAAGGAACCTTGAGAGACCATGTAATAAATGTACTCATCGTCTGTACAGATCTTTTCTTTTTTCCTTAAACCTTCAGATATATATTCCACCACTCCCCTTTGACCCTGTAACCCATATTCATTTTGTTTTAAAAGGCCAATGATTAATAAGTGCTTCATATTTTATTAGACCAATAAGTTATCACACACACACCCCAAAATGGCTCTGCGGTTTTGTGTGTCTGTATTTATGTGTATCTGTGCATGTGTAGGTGTATGCATATATGTGTGTATATATATACACACACACACAAATACATATACACTGTGTATGTGTATACAGCCTTCACATATTTAGTTTTGTATTACCTTTAACTCTCTGATTTCTGGAAAAAAGAGTACTACCAATATCTTGACTGCTTAGCTGAGCCCTATCTAGATAGCTCTGATAATAGGAATTAATCCCGTCTAGTCAAGATTCAGAGAAGAGCAGTGTCTTTATTTTCTTAAAACCTTTGGTGTGCCTCTGTCATCTTATCATCTTGTATGTACTTTTTTTTTTTAATTGGGGTATAGTTGCTTTACAATGTTGTGTTAGTTTCTGCTGTACAATGAAATGAATCAACTATATGTATACATATATCCCCTCCCTCTTGGACCTCCCCGCCCCCCATCCCACCCCCTAGGTCACCACAGAGCACCGAGCTGAGCCCCCGGCGCTATACAGCAGGTTCCCACCAGCTATCCATTTTACACATGGCAGCGCTCGTACGTCAATCCCAATCTCCCAGTTCTTCCCCCTGCCCCGCCCTGTGTCCACATGTCCGTTCTCTACGTCTTCCTCTCTATTCCTGCCCTGCAAATAGTACTTCTTATCTGAAACCTCCAGCACATTGTATCTACATTCAAAGTAGCTGTTTCATCGTGGCATGTAACAACACACTAACAAGTGGGAGCCATGCATTGCTTTAGCATTTTTTACATTTATGTTTCACCAAAATGTTGACCACAGAATCTGGACATCATTCTGAGAAAAGAGGAGAAAAATTACTAGTCACATGATTCCCAGCAGTCCTTGGGTTTAGAGACCATGGTAATGGAAACTGAATTTCTGTCTGTAACATTAGCATATGGTAATCAGAGCTCTCGGATTGGAACGCTGTTTAAGGAACTCACTTTTGTAATGAAATCTGTGAATAGCATCCAGGTGGGCCCTCTTCCCGGTAAACTTGAACTAAGTATCTGAATCTCCAGATACTTACAGAGTGACATGAAGAGAATTAAGAGTATTATTTCCCCCTGATATTTATGCTGCTTATGGTGTTTTGTAAAGCAACTCCCTTGTTCCAAGCCATGTGTATGTCCTGCTGCACTTAGAAATATGTGCAAGTGTCTTGCTGTGACATGCTTATCACTATTTCGTGGTCAAGGTGACGTTCGTCATGTTTGTATGCACTGGATATTTTTTATCTTTATTTCAGAATCAAAGGATGTTTTTATTGTTTCTTATTTAACAAAAAACGAGATTTGTGATAAGTGACCATGTGGTTTATCTATCTACTGTAGAAAATGCTTGACTACCTCAAGGAGAAAAAGGATGTGGGCTTCTTTCAGAGCCTTGCTGGCCTGATGCAGTCATGCAGGTAAGCACATGCTTTTCTTGCTTTGGTTCCACTCAATGGTTGTACTTTTTAAAGTACTTGTTTTACGTTACCGAAAGCACTTATACATAGAAGAATTTTTAATGATTAAACACACTTTTAAGTGGGACAAAAGTGTGGAAGTGTCTTATGTTCTATCTTGCTGTTAGGTGTTAGTAATGTCTTAATTAATAATTGTTCCACGTTAATAATGTCTTAAAATAGTCTACCCTGTGCTTAAATAGGAACCTTGGAGAATTAATGTGTATTCTGCATACCTGGAAATGAGTAGTGTATGATTTTTAAAAGACAAAAAACAAAATTCTTCTTCATTTTATCTGGGAGCCATTAGACCACTTCTCATCTGCCCTAAATGAATGAGCCTTAGCCATGATCATCATGATCACATTCATCATTTCCTGTTTTTTACAGTACTTGAAATCATTCTGACAGCATTTGGCTAAGGAACCCGCCACATACTTAATGTTATTATTCCAACTGGAAAAACATGATCATTCTAATTATATTTCAGTATGTCTGCTAGCTTTGTAACGTTCTCCCAAAGTTGAAACCCATCAATGCCATATGCTTGACTTTCACATGGATCATGTCAGTGTGGACCCTGGAGAGAAACTAGTCTGCTACTAGAAAAATATGGTTGGTAGGCATGGAGTCAGTGTATGTTTTCAGTATCTGATAACATTTGGTTCACGTTTCACGATACTCAGTTTTTAGACATTTGCTCTCCTGAAGAAAGAAAACGTTCTGTTAGGCCTCTAAATGTTCTCCTCCCTGTTATTGCAGTGTCCTTGACCTAAACGCATTTGAGCGACAAAACAAAGCTGAAGGACTTGGGATGGTGACCGAGGAAGGATCAGGTATTGATCACTTAAATTAAAAGCATCACGTGTCCCCACTTCTTCCCTGAAATTACCTTTGCAATACAGAGAGATACAAGGTTATCTTTAAAGGGACACAGTGCTTACGTGACTCATTTAAAAGTTCATAGTTAGACACTCATTCAGGTCACACCCAAAACCCAATCTTCCATGTTGGTCATTGACTCCTTTTTATTCCAGACCTACTGTCAGTGGCCTTTCCCCTAGTTGGGTAGTAAGTAAATAAATATCCCTTATTAGAGAATTATCTATAAAATTCTAAAGCCCATGGATGAGCCACATTAGAAAATGTTTGACTTTCTTTGGCCACTTTAGCAAACTGTCAGGCTTTCAAATTCTTCTGTCTCCTTAGGATAGTGATGCTTTCAGATCCTTCAATCCACCACTAGTGGATCCTTCAATCCACCACTAGTCTTACTGTCTCCTCTCTTTTAGCCCAATTATCCTTCTATCTCATATATCCATGTCTTTGCAAGTCCAAATTGTTTAATGAAATAAAGAGTAATTTTTGTGTTTAAATAACTCTGATCACTTAATTTACATGTGCATGACAATAATGACTCACCTAATCTTAGAGCTTTTCTCTCTATAAATAGATGTATGAACTAGAAAATTTAGCACACAGTGCATTTAAAGCAGAAATAACTATAGTTGCGCATTCGTTTTGGTATTTATTAAGAAGAAAGTATCTTCACTATTTTTGGTTTTGATTTGTTTTTATTCTTTTGTGTTTGATTTTTAAATTAATTTAGTTTGAGTAAGGCCCTGTGTGTTTATCTGTTTTTGTTTGTTTGGTCTGGTTTGGAGTTGTCATCTTATCAGTGTATTAGTTTTGGAACATTGGGTCTTCTATAAAACTAATCTTATTGCAAAAACTAAATTTTCTCCCCTCTGCCATTTGTAGTCTGCTTGCCTTTCTGAAATATTTTAGAACTAACTAATCTCTCTAATTATCTCTGTATATTTTTGTTCTCACAATAGGAAAAAAAGTTAGCTGCATTTTTCTTCCGGTATTTTAAAGATTATCATTTATACATATGCTAACGCTGCTGCTTCTGTATATTTCACCTGTGTAATTTTATTTTCTGCTTGGCATTTGAATGTATAGGTTCAGTAATCAAGTATTCGTCACACAGTTATTTAATTGGGTTAGCTACCTTCAAGAAAAATCACCAGCAGAATTCTGAACTCACTTAGGTTTTTTGAAAATGGACATCAAGCCAAATGTCTTCATTACTAACCTTTGTGTCGACAGTTAACAATACCTGGCCTTGAGGGGCCCATCTGGAGAACTCAGAGTCATGACAAATCCCAGGTCCCATTAACTGCATGCCTCTAATGTCTCACAGAAGTCCTGTGCATTTTCCAGCTGGAAAGTGCCTAAAAATGAGTCAGTTCTCTATCCAAAGTCTGACTTCCCTGTCATGGAATTAGAAATCAATTTCATTTTCCCCTGCAGTTTTTACCTAATGTACCAGAGGCTCTGAACACAATTCCATTAATCATTCTGAATCACTCTTTACATCAGCTCCGCACAAAGAAATAGCGACCACACAGGTTTATTTTACTGGGCCTCCTAGGCTTTGTCAACCAGATACAGATGAGAATAACATTTGTGAGTCCCAAATCAGAAATCACTTGATGAGAGTGACCCTCCTAATGTGAGAATTAGTTCTGTCTCTCAATACGAGATTGGTTTGATTAGTTTATTCTTTTTAAAGAGGCACACAAAAATAATTGCCCAAATTGATTAACACGTTTTCCATTTTATTTCCTTACAAACAGCAAAGCAAAAACAAACTCTCAACTTCTTTCTTTTTCCCATTTCCTTTTCTTTCAACTACCGTCAATGTACTATTCTCCCTTCCTCAGTCATCACTCATGAGCGTGGTAATTATTAAAAATGAACTGCCTTTTCTTCATTTGCTCCTTTATTTGTTGTTAGCTTTGTGTACAGTCTTGATAATGACAGTTTTTATGCATTTTTTCCTTTTATAGACCCTTTTAACAAGTAGATTGTTTACTTTCCATCATTATGCATCCTTTTCCTTTTAAAACTTATGTATCAAGCTTTCCTTTTTTTTTTTTTTTTTCCTCATCCTATGAGGATGTGCAGTTATTAACATATTAGACCTGAAGGGGCAACAAGCATTTAAATGATGGTTTTAGATTTGTTTGGTTCTGTTCTTTCATTTAAAAAAAGTTCTGGTGGACCCAGTGTTTGCAGCTGTTGTGTAAATGAATGAATGTGTGCAATAGACTCCCTGTGGCATTTCTGTCTTGGACATACTGTGGCTTTATGGCTGCACCAAGTGGTGCACGGGAAAATCAGTGCCGATCCAGTGTGTGCTATGAATGGCTGGGTCTCATCTTAGCCATTGGGCTCTGCCACTTCCCTTCCAAGTATTGAGAGATCTATACAGTTTTTCTCTATTCCTTTGAAAATATCACACATTAAAAACCTTCTACCATAAAAACAAATTTTCATTCTTGAGACCGCATTTAAAGAACAGTAGAAACAGTAGCAAATGTTTACTCTTCAAGCTAGGATAATAACAAAGATGGCATTGGTATTGCAAAGTAGTCTCTAAAAGACATGACATACAATGGTAATAAAGAAGGGATGAGATTTTTTGAATAGTACCTAGTATGTCAACAGGGCTTCAGAGATTAAGTTGTGCTTTCTGAATACACACTGTTGCCTTCATCAACATATCTTTTAGGAGAATATGCAGTGACAACTCATTCGCTGTAATGAATGGTACACTATTTCCCAGATTGAGAACACCTATACTGACTCTATCTTTTGGCATATTTTTAAAATTTCTGTTACGTGACCATTCTTTTAAGCTCCTGCAACTATTAAGAAAAGTTTGTACTCTCGAAGGAGAAAGAACATTGGTCATCCCTCTTGGAAAACATAGAAAAGGCTGAAAAATCTAAATCTGTTAGTGATATCCTTGCTTCAAAGCTTGAGGCTTGTGCAGTATAGGCTCAGGACTGGGAAAATAATCTGATAGATCTAAATCTCCATCCTAACCAATTATCTTTATTAAGCTAAATCTCTTCCTGATGATGATAAAATGACCATAAATTATATTGCCATGGAAACTGTATAACTTGAATACACGAACTTTTTCATACCCACAACTTTCCCATGAGGTATTTTCCCTATTTTATAAATAAGGAGAGTGAGGGAGAGAAAGATAACATGGCTTGTCCAGGGTCACACAGCGAAGTGGCAGGGTCAAGGCTGAAATGCAGGCCTTCTTCCCGTCTTTAATTTGCCCATTCCACATGCCTACTCTCTTAACCCCCATCCTTCAGTAGTCTTTGGGGGGCTTATTTTGTGTCCAGCATGTTGGCTTAGGTAGAATTGTTGGTCCCTTAATGTAACGTCTCCCTTCAAAGACACCCATCTATTGCCGATTTTTGCATCCACTGTTGAAGTTTTAATATCACTTTTAAGCTTTTTATGGTTACACGTGACATTCCTCATCTGGTGTTGAGATACCGTTAGGGAATATGTGCTTCTTTAAAGTTTGTATACAGCTGTCCCTCTATATCCATGAGGGGTTGGTTCCAGGACCCCCCCTCTTCCCCCCCCACCCCCCTCAGATATCAAAATCCACAGATGCTCAAGTCCCTGTTATAAAGTGGCATAGCACGGTCACACCGCTGTATCTGCAGATACAGAAGGACAGCTGTATCTGGATCTCAGACTAATTGTTTATATTCCTTTCTCTACACTGTTGCTGTCCTGTAGCCCTATCCCACCTTACTAAATTTCTCCCATTTCTACAAAAGCCTGGAACTCCCCCTTGTTTTTTTTTTTTTTTTAAAAAAACGGTTCTTAAGCAAATGTGTTTAGATGTGTCACATGTTCAGTGTTGTCCTCTCTGTGTATTTTTTAGTCCTATGTGTTTTCTTTTAACATAGAGTGAAGTTCAAAACCAAAAACCTATATCAATCTTTGAAATTTCATTCCATCCTTGGAGTTTTAATTTGTTTTTCCTCAGTACCATTTAACCTCATTAGTAATTCATGATGAGCTTGAAAGTGTAATTTTCCTTCTTTCAAATGTCTTCTTGGAATATAGTCGAAGATACTGCATTTTATTTTTGATCATTTTGCAGGAATCCTTGACTTCGTAAGCAAGATGAAATTGCGAAGCTGATCTGATTCCTCAGAAATTGTTTGATTTTCTAAAATGTTGTATAAAACATTAATACAAGTTAAGCTTCTCAAATTTCCACCTGTAACTGATAATAGGTTGCATTGAGGTTCTTGCTGATATATTTATAGTGACCTCATGAAGTTTACGTGAAGTTGAAGAAAAAAGGATTCCTTTTAATTAATTAATGAAAGGGATAATTAAAGCAATCTTTAAATATTGGCTACCCTAATTTTTCGTTAGTGTTTTTAGTGCTTAATTATTTATTGGCCTTCTCCCGCCCCAGATTTTCAAAGTATTTTCCCAGGTGTAATCCAGTGCTAACATCTGGGTTCTGACTATATTACTCTGCAGTTCCTGTGGGTAAACTTTCTCTTCAAGAAAAAGCCTGTAGTTCATGGCACTAAATAGATTTTTTTTTTTTAACATCCTTGCAGTTTTTAAACTTTGAAGCAGTCATTTAAATTTGAGTGGCTATTACGTGCTAGACACTGTCCTAGGCACTGGCGTTCTACAGGAGTCCAGTATTGTGTAGACAGACTTGTAAACAAGCAACTTCAGAACAGTGCCCTCTGTGTAAGAGAGAACCGAGTTGATACTTAGCTGCCAGGGATGGGGAAGTATCACCATAGACATAACACGTAGCCTGAAGTAGAAGTTTATCTGGTAGATAAGGAAGGCAAAGAAGGGCATTCCCGTGGAAGGGATCAACATCAGCCTATGCAAAGTTTAAGGTACAAAACATGTCAGAGGACGGTAACCAACCTGGTGTGGCTGAAGAGAAATGAACCCCTTAGAAGATGGAAAGATAGTTTGTGAGAGGCGCCGAAGGACCTTCTTTGCTCTTCCCAGGAATTTGTACTTTCTTTCTGAGACCCTGGAGAGCCATTAAATAAGTAACACTTAAGTGATACATTATGTTTTGTGTGATGATCCGCCTGGAATTAAACTCCTACATTCGCTGTTCGAAATGCTTCCAGTAGAACCTACTAACACTAAAAGGCACAGATCTCTCCTTCCTCAGTAATGCTAGTGTATTAAATAGACATGGGGTTCTCCAAAGAGAGTGGTCACCACCATTTCCTTCACGGCAGCTGGGGAACTCTGCTTAGCGATAGATTGCAGGGAATTCTTCAGAGTGTGCTTTCCATAATTACCGTTACAGGAGTCAGTCTGTTGATCAGGAAGAGTGTTATAATTGGATTGCCTGTAGCTGCTGTTGTCAGCAACAGGGTGTAAGATGGGTGTCCCATGTGAAGGCACGGAGATCAGTTAGGATGCTGGTGGATGGAATGGGTGTTGGACATTAAGGATTTCAGTTAGAGTAATGACAGCTGAAAAGCACTAAGAGAAGGCTACAAGAAGATGCAAACTACTGAATATTAGATATGGGATGGATAAACAACAAGGTCCTACTGTACAGCACAGGGAACTATATTCAATACCCTGTGATAAACCATAATAGAAAAGAATGTATATATATATATAACTGAGTCTCTTTGCTGTACAACAGAAATTAATACAACATTGTAAATCAACTATACTTCAGTTAAAAAAAAGAAAGAAAAAAAAGAGACGGCTATAAGAGAAACAATCTGCAAATCATGTTTGAAAGCAAAAGATTTCTTCCCCCACAGCTAACCTATAACTTTAATTCTGTTTTCCATCGGTCACACCTAACTTTTTTCACACACAGTGGTCATTGGTATTATCTAGGAATGCATTTTATACACTGGTGTCAGGTTGTTACCTTAGATTAAATACATGTACTTAATGGAATTATGAATGATTTATCATATCCACAACCCACCAGTGTTCTATATTTTAGAAATCTAAAGGTTTTTTTTTAATGACTTCATGCCATTAAAACTTCACATTTATTCCTACTGTGCTTTGCATATTTCAAAGCAGTTGTACTTGTTTGGACCAATTTGATTCTCCCAACAGCCCTATGAATTCAGGAAGTCAGGAGACTGTTAATTTCCATATCAACATGATGAAACAAAGACTCAGAAAGGTGTGAATTGACTTTTCTAAAGCCACGTGTCTAGAATATGGTTTTCCTTGGGTTCTAAAATTCATAAAAACAAGTTAGGAGTTCACAATTTAAATCATGTACAGTAAGTGTAATGATTGTTAGTCAGAGATTGATTACTGATGTGAGCTCTATGAAGTGTAGAAACTATGGCACACTGGATGGATTCGGAAGGACCATACAGTATCGAAATTACCTGTTTATTGCCTGACTGTGACCTTCTTGAGGTTAGGGATTGTGTCCATTGGTCTTTTTTGTCCCTAGCACCTCACAAGGTGCCCAGCATATACGAGACTGTGAATGTTTGCTGAAGTTTACTGAATTCAAGTCCTTTACCTGTTAATAGCTGTAGGACAGTAGTCAAGTTACTTAATTCCTCAGTTGTTTACCAAACCACAAGATGGGATCGTATCACCTCATTTGTAAGATTTTTGTAAACCTGAAATGAAATGATGAGAAAATATATCTAGCACAATGCCTAGCCACACCATAGTCACTAACTAAATGTTAATCGTAAATCCATATCAAATTTTTTATTCTTCGTTAGTTGAGTTGTAATATTATTCAAGCAGCCATATTTAGACCATTTAAGCAATGATATGAAAACTACCCACATGGAATCAAATACCTGACTTTTCACTATTTAAAAATATTTTTAACCTTTATCCTTCAGTATTTTCATATACAAAATAAATATTAAAGTCCTCTAAAGATTAGTAAGTCATCAGAATTATTTCCTCCATGGCAATGGGGGGCTCTTGAGAGCTGTTTAACAATAGATTACAGGGAATTATTTGATGCAGCCAGTGTCATGTTTCATGCTACTCACCGTTTTATCTCTGCATCATTAGACATGCTGACCCTACAATGATGGGGAGCTTAGTCTTCTGATGCTATTTCAATTGTTTATATATATATAGTAGTCTTTTTATTTATTTCATTAATTTTAGAACAGTTATTGATAATTAATTATTAACAGTTAAATCAAGCTTTGTCTGGAGATAAGTCTGCAGACTTTGAGCTATATCCATGGATATTCTAAGTAAAAATTCTAAGTAAAAACAACTGTGTTTATTGAACTTAAACACTTGTGTACTTTTCTGTTAGTTGGATAAACCAGTTGTGAGTAGAAAAGCCTTTAAAAGTGTGTTAACTTTATTAGATCTCTAAATGAGGAATTACTTTTTATTGGTAGCTTGAACAAATAAGGTCTACCTAATATTATTTCCAGGTGAAAACGTATATTTTTGAAAATATTTGGTCCATTAAAATTAAGGTGGCTTTTTGAAAATATAAACACAATTAATACCTATGTTCACATAACTATATTTATCACGTAGGCATGTTGTTCCCATCTTTATTTAGTGTCATTACCACTGCTACTAATAATATTAACCTCTCCACAATTGATAAAAAACGGTCATATAGATTGTGCAGAGCCAGTGAGGTAGACAGTGTACGCTTTCCATTCATTTTATAGGTGAGGAAACTGAGGCACAGAGAACAAATTCGTCATCACAACAGTACTGAAATAACTCTCCCTTTATTACAGTGTTAGAAATTATAAGCCCCTTATCATTAAAAATAAAACCAAAGGAATGCCCTTCACACTATCTACATTTGGCCATCATGCAGCTGTTGCAAATAATATTTTTAAAATATAAGAGCACTTTCAACTACATTTTACTCCATTTTGTTATTTATTATTAACCTTAGTCTCCATCTTACAATGGAATTTCTTTTGCATACATCACAAAATAGACTGTTGCTCGTGTACCTTCTGCAGACATAAAGCCATCATCCATCTCTGTTCCTGCACTGCCTACATGCAGCATGGGCAATGGCAGCATTTTAATCATATACTAACGTGTTCATTAAGCAATAGCACCTTAGTCGATATGATTAACCTGGTGTCAATTGATGGTAAATGAAGGCTTGACCTGCCCCTCCCCCCCCCACACCTTTCCCTCTTGTTCTGCTGTGTGCAGCGTGTCCTATGTAAGTGAAGTTACTCGTATGTGTTTCGGTATACAGTCCGGAAAATACTGTGCATGCCAACAAAAAAAAAAAAACCCTTATGTTATAAATCAATGTGCATCGTACAGAGCATTTTCAGGCACACTGGTAGACTACATGTTAATTTATTTCTGTGTTAACTTTTCTGAATACTTTCTACCAAGGGTTACTTACTCCACACTGAATATGTGAACATTGAAAGTATGTCCGTGGTTTTATTGATTCAATTTTCTGAAAAACGAAAAAACCAAAACAAAACATCTTAGATGGGTTCACAAGGAAAGAGTCAATAAGTCTGTGTAACTAACTCATAATAGTTTGATTTAAATAGCATTCTAAAGTATCTTCATGAAATGATACTAAGTGTAATCAATGAAGAGTTTAGTTTATTAGCCTAGACTGTTCCCTTTTTTCCTATCCTGTCATGAACGTGAACATGGAGGAATGGGCTTATCAGCCATGTATTGAGATTCAAAACAATGTGCATTTAACACATTAAACTTGCCACATCGCATTTGTAGACGTGGTGATCTTAATTTGGTCACCAAATATAATATCTTGCAGGCTAACAGGGAAACCAGTACAGTGATTTTATGTACTTTTTTTAATGTTTATATTAGTTTTCAAAATGGTTTTGCTTCCTAACCCTCCCATTATATGAAGCCTCTCACTTTGAAAGTCACAGACTGCAGACTGGTAAGTCCATCAACTCTCTGTCATTATGATCATTCATAATTTTAGTTCCAGTAAACACATGATCATTTGATCATTGCATAGTTTTCTTTCTTAGCCCAAAGTATTTCCAGTCTGAAAAGTTATTATTTTTTTTAAATACATGAGTATATTCATTCACTTGCCAAACAACATT
The DNA here is from genome assembly GCF_028021215.1 of Eschrichtius robustus. Classification (NCBI taxonomy): domain Eukaryota; kingdom Metazoa; phylum Chordata; class Mammalia; order Artiodactyla; family Eschrichtiidae; genus Eschrichtius; species Eschrichtius robustus. The sequence continues at coordinate 8,306,801 of NC_090830.1, read as the reverse complement.
TCTTTCTTTTTTTTTTTTTTTTTTTTTTTTTGGTCATTTTGCTTTCTAAACAAATTGAGATTCCAGAGCATACACTCATAATGTTGACAGTGTTTTTTTTCACGGACACTCTATGCTTTTAAAATCAGCTTTCATTTGTGTGGTGCCTGTTTTTTGTTCGTTTCCTTCTTTGTGTTTTTGCTTTCAAAGTAACTTGTGATCAAGATACATTTAAATTGAAATGTAGGTGAAAGATCGGAACCCTTTTCTGAGGCTTCATCCTTGCCCCACATGTATAGTTAGTGTTGAAATGATGCAGAGCACCTCCTATGGCACTGAGATGTCCTCCTTCTCACATTTCTTTGTTAGATTTAGCTCTCCTAGCAGGAGCCAGCGAAGTTTATCTTTTGGTTTAGTATTTCGAATTACTTCTGCTTGTCAGTTCTTCCTCCTCTGGAAGGAATGCTCCAACCAACGAGCCCTCTATTTAGACAAGCTCATGAGAGAGTTAAGTGAAATGAGTTAAAAAACATTTTCCAGTCATCCAGAGTTTTCACAAAAATCCTTTAATTAATATTTGAATAAAAGAAACTCTTGGTCCTGTTTTATATATGTACTGAATACTTCTGCATTGAATCATTTGGTCAGACTCTGGGAACAAAGCAGATTTAACTTACACATTTGTAAGAGATGCAGAGATCATTCCTACACAAATCTTTCCAAAAAGAAAAAAAAGAAAGATAGAAAGAAAGAAAAAAAAAAAGTTTAAGTCTCTAATCTCTTCAGGTTGTTTCTAAAATGTTGCCAAACCCATGCTGCTACTTTTAACAGAGAGATATCTGAGTTTTTAAGATTCAAGTGTTCTTTTCTTACCAAGAAAAAGTGCATCTATCTGTCAAGCGCATGATCTTATGAGCTTCAGAGAGAAAAGTTGCTATGATTTGTGACTGTTTTGGGTTCAGAGTGATGCTAGATCAACATGCAAGTTTGATGGAGGTGGGGATAGAAAGGGAGGGCGAGGCTAAGGTGGTTGATAACATTGGGTCCCTCTGGACTTCCTGCAGGAGAAAAGGTTCTGCAGGATGACGAATTCACCTGTGACCTCTTCCGCTTCTTGCAACTGCTTTGTGAGGGACACAACTCAGGTTTGTGAGACCCCAGACCGTCGATGGTACCCAGGAATAAGCATTTTGAAGCAATAATAGGAGTCTGTTAGTTCCAATTATGCTGCTTCCCTTGGGTCAAGAAACAGTTCTTGAACATTACCTGCTGCGTAGGCGCTGGGAAATTTTCTATATTGCATTGCCTCTTTCAAAGTCCTTTGCTAGCCCTTTCACTTACTTCTTTTTTTTAATTAATTAATTTATTTATTTATTTTTGGCTGCATTGGGTCTTCGTTGCTGCGCACGGGCTTTCTCTGGTTGCGGCGAGGGCTTTCTCTAGTTGCGGCGAGTGGGGGCTACTCTTTATTGCGGTGCACAGGCTTCTCATTGTGGTGGCTTCTCTTGTTGCAGAACATGGGCTCTAGGGTGTGCGGGCTTCAGTAGTTGTGGCTCACGGGCTCTAGCGCACAGGCTCAGTAGTTGTGGCACACGGGCTCAGTAGTTGTGGCTTGCGGGCTGTAGCACACAGGCTCAGTAGTTCTGGCTCACGGACTTAGTTGCTCCGCGGCATGTGGGGTCTTCCTGGACCAGGGCTCGAACCCATGTCCCCTGCACTGGCAGGCGGATTCTTAACCACTGTGCCACCAGGGAAGTCCCTCACTTAATTCTTATTAGTTGTTCTCATGCTAGAGAAGACAGCTGATAGGTGAAGAAAGATGTAGATTAGATAGATAGCTATAGAGACATGCGTAGCTCTGTTTCTTTTTTTACCACTTATCTTACTGGGGGAATCTACTTCACTGTGTAACTTTGCATGATGTATTTACATTCATTGTTTATATATCTGGTTCTCCATCAAGCTTGTGTATCTGTGAAGGCAGGAACTTGATCTTGATTTTTGCTTCCCCAGCACTTAACACAGTACTAAGGAATAAGGGATTATGGAATAAATCATTTAATTACTCTGTCCTACAGGATGGAAGTCGTTTTCAGTCATTCACATGCCCAGAGCCCTAGAGTTAGGAATCAAGAAACAGGTGTTAGCAACCTCTTAGATGAAATTTGAATATTGATATTCTGTAAAGCACCTAGATTTGTTTTTGAGGTACTCACTTTTTATGGAAAATATAAATTATTCAATATTAAAACTATCAGATATAACAGTATACGTAGCCATGGTGATTTTGCTGGAGACATCATTTGCTTTTGGAGTTATTCAAAGAACTCATTTTAAATTTTTGGATGCGCTTTAATAACATCTTTTGATCTTACGTAGATTTTCAAAATTATCTGAGAACTCAGACTGGCAATAATACGACTGTCAACATAATCATCTCTACTGTAGACTACCTACTGAGAGTTCAGGTACGTTGCTTTACGTTAGTAACAAATTAAGGGGTTGGTTAGTTGGCAAGATATGGTGGAGTTGTGAAACTGACATGTTGAAATGTGTTTTGATTTATGAGGTCAGAATTTGTAGAGATATTTTGTCTTTGATCGCAGTCTTTCCCCAAGTCTTAGGTTGAAACTGCCACTATCGTCTTTGCCTCTGATCCTGGCTCTTACTTTGCTTATTTTCGTTCTATAAGTGGGAATATTTTTTTCCTACAGTTTTTAGCTTGATGGCATTTTAAATTCCTTTTCAATTTGTAAAGCATGAACATGCTCTGTTCCTTCTTCTACGGTTGGTAGATAAATAGGAGAATAATGTTTGAAACATTACTAAAAATGGGAAAGAAAGGCTTTCAAACTACCTACCATACACTTAAATTTAATAGCCTGAGGTTAGTTCTTTTCAGCTCTCGAAATATTTGCATTAATTTAAAAATTCAGCTTAACACTTCATCACTTAAAAGTATCTTTGATAGTGTAGTAATGTTTTACACGTTACTAGAACCGAATCTGAAGGTGTAGGCCTCTTCAGTAATAAGATTTTATATAACTTTTATTTTTCTCACTTTATTTATAAGGAAGTCAGGTATAGTACTTTTAAAAACTGCAAATTCAAACTCTGTTTCTCCCTTAATCTTTGCATATGTAAAAGCACAACACTCTTACTTAAAGCTTAATGAGAAAAAAAGTCCATTTTTGAAGCAGATATATCAAGAAGCATTGCTGAAAATATATTTGTGATTTTCAAAATCATGTCTCAAAACCTAAATGGTAGCCCAAATTGTATTATTCATTTAGGCAACTAAAGTTCCTTCAAAATATAAGTTAGTGTTGAAAATATCCTGTTTGGAAAGATTGATCTTAGTTAGATGTTTGTTTACAGTTGTTGTCAGTATTTATAAGGAGTCCAGCTAGTTTCTTCAGGGGCAGTTACACAAGCCAGGAACATCCTGGAATTCTCATCAGAGAAATGTTACTGGCTTTGTTGGAGAAAAAGGAGACCAAATGTCTGGAACCCAAAAATATTGTTCTATGATTTGTCTAATTTCTGTGCTCACATAGTAAACATCTAACTGCTCTATGGATAAATATGCATTAATGTTATGAATGTTTGTGAAGTTCAAGGTCATCAGAGACAGAAAGTCATTTTAAAAGCTAAGTTTTCTACTTCTAATCTTCTCTCCAGTTGTTATTTATATCTAGGGAGGATGTCGCCATATTTTATGTTTAGGGAAATCATTGAGAATAGTATTTACCTCGCAGATATTTTTGTTTGCTTCCAATCTGTTATTTAAAATGATTTCCTATTACTGAGTCCAGAACTGGACAGGTCTTTGGTAGCTTCAGATTGTGCCTTAATCCTATCATCTCTCTTTTCCAGGAATCAATCAGTGACTTCTATTGGTATTACTCTGGGAAAGATGTCATTGATGAACAAGGACAAAGGAATTTCTCCAAAGCGATTCAAGTAGCAAAACAAGTCTTTAACACGCTTACAGAGTATATTCAGGTAAACCTTTAAACATTTCTGTTATTTGAAGAAGGAAAGAAAGAGAGAAAAGAGAGTCAACTGGTAAGCGTTGAATTCCTTGGAAAAATGCAATATGCCTAAAGTATTTTCCTGCTCTCATCCACGTTCTTACTGACCCCTTCCATAGATTCTTAGCCAATTGGCCACTTAAAATACTCACTTGAGATGTGAATTTATATGGAATGAACCTGCTTTACCACTTGGCAGGTTGGGATATCATGAGCTCCTTCAAGGCATGAACCATGATGTTGACTCTGTCATACTTCCAGGGTCTGGTATATATATTAAGCACTCAATAAATATTAAGGAAGGAGGGGAGAGAAGAAGTGAAGGGGAGAGGGCAGAGTTGTAAACCACTTTTTATAGTATTCCAGTGAAAATAAGGAAGAAGTTTCATAGAAACTTTATGAAAAAGAAACGAGCATTTAAAAAGTTCATTTTAATACGTGTATGTGTGTATTGTTGACTGAAAAAAAAATGCCCAACCTAGGAGTTGAGAATTATGTTTTACTTAGAGGACTTACTGAGGACTTAAGCCCGGGATGCGGCCTCTCAGATAGCTTTGAGGGACTGCTCTGAAGAGGTAAGGGAGGCTATATAGGATATATAGAGTTTTTTGGCAAAAACAAGAAAACAAACAAACAACAACAAAAAAACCCAGGGAGTCCGAATGTCAAAAGATTACTATTAATTAAAGAAAATCAAACATCTCTTAAGTTAATGAATTTAGTGCTTTTCTGTGTATGGGAAGATGCAAGAATCTGGGCTCATTGAAATCATTCCTGATGTGAACCTTAATTACCTAGGGCCAGTATCCTGCTTTTCTCCATCCTGAATCCCCTCAGGGTGCACAGTCAGGGGGCAGCTGTAGTAGCTGATGTCTTGATGGCGGCAACATCCTTTGTTTACTGAAACGGCAGGCAACATTCTTTGTCCACAGTATATATACACACATATATGTGTGTGTGTATATATATAAAATTATATAACACGATAATGTATAATATAGGTTAGATTCCAAATTCCATGAATAATATACCTTTTTTTTTTTTAACCTTGATTTGCTTTATATTCTTCTTGGGGTAGACTTCTAGTCTTAACCTGCAGATTCTTAAAAGATTTTATAAATTTCTGCCTTTTTCGGAAAGCAAGACATTGCCATTTTCTAGAAGACTAGTCAGTCATCTTTCCTTTCTATCTTCTGTCTCCATGGCCAATATTACTCCGACTCAGTCACTGTGATTGAAGTGTCATGTGCAAGGATAAAATAGGAGGAAGAAACGTACAGTTGGCTTTGTTAGACTAAACATAATCTTGTGGGGGAAAGAGTTAAGTAAAAATAACAGATTGTATCCCCAGAGCCTAGCATACTTACAGGTGTTTGTAGAATGACTGAGTGAGTGAACTGTTCATGGCCAAGTGAAGCCGCCGAAGCAGAGTGGTGCAGAGGAAAGATGGCAGAATGGCCATTCCTCACCTCCTCCAGGCTCACTCTCTCCTCTGTATTCGTACCTTGGAAGGATCTCACTTTCTCTCTTGTCTCCATGGGCAGGGCAGAGGATCCTTATTTCAGTATTTAAAAATGGAAAAGCCACACTTGATAATGCTAATAACTTTTTCTTTAATTCAAATACAAGCAAAGTTTTAAATCCAGTTCAGTCCACTCATGTTCCTTTTTCCTCATCTTCCTTGGCTTCCGTTATTACCTTAATATACTCATCGGTGTCTAGAAAGAGAGCAATACAACGTTTGGTGTGAACTGTCCTGATTAAGTAATAAGATTGATTGATGACGTTAGCAAGCCAGTGAATTTTATAGAAACAGGAAAATGGCTTCTATATAACAAATAAAACGTAAATTCCTTTCAGCCAAGAGTAGACATTTCTTGGTTCCTAAAGTAAGTGAGAGTCCTAAATTTATATAAAACTAGAAGCATCCATTGACCTTTCACTGTGTGCAAAATCATTTATTCTAACTTGTTTATATAACACAGAACATTCTAAATGAACAGTCAAGGAATAATAGGTAAAGTAGCAAGGCTCATTATGACCTGTTCATTTTTTAACTTCTCAATACTCCTTGTTTATTTGACATTTTTATATAATTTAATCAACTCTCAAATAAATATATATATATATATACACACACACACACACACACACACACTTTTTTTTTTTTTGGCCACACTGCACAGCTTGTGGGATCTTGGTTCCCAGACCAGGGATCGAACCCCGGGCCTCAGCAGTGAGAGTGCCGAGTCCTAACCACTGGACCACCAGGGAATTCCCTAAAAATATATTTTAATAAAAATTTATTTTGGAATGATTTTAGATATACAGAAAAATTGCAAAGACAGTACAGAGAGTTTCCATGTATGATTCACCCAGCTTTCCCAGCTTTTGGCATTTTAAGTAACCATGATCCATTTGTCAAAACTAAGAAATTAACATCGGCACCATTCTATAACCTAAATTACAGACTTTATTCTGATTTTACCAGTTTTTTCATTAATGTCCTTGTTCTGTTCCAAGAGCCAACCCAGGGCACCCCATTGCCTTTGGCGAAACGTATTTTGAAGACATTTGCCTTAGCATCATGTTTATTGATTATTGTTGATACTATGAATAAAAGCTTATCATTCACTTCATGCTTACTTTGGGCTGGCTTTTAGTTGACAGGACTGCATGTTGCTTTTGGACTCCAATTTTTGCTAACTGTAGAAAATCATGCAAGGGGGGAAATCCAAAGCCATCAAAATAAACATAATCTTCTGTAAGATTTCAACTCCAGTTTTCATAAGGGGGGAAGAAGAACCGCCTGAGAAGGAGGACATTATATTGTCCAAGTGCCTGGAGTTAAGACCACAGGGTGAGTCGTGAGAAGAGAGAAAGCTGTATTTGTCGTCCCACGAGAAGGTCAACCTGAAAGTAACTGCCTTCTGGCAGTTAGCCAGGGTGTCTGTTTGTTTTTTAATTTATTTTATGGAAGTGTAATTGATGTACAATATTGTGTTAATTTCTGCTGTACAACACAGTGATTCAGTTATACGTGTATACACATTCTTTTTCAGATTCTTTTCCATTATGGTTTATCACAGGTTATTGAATATAGGTCCCTGTGCTAGACAGTAGGACCTTGGTGTCTATCCATTCTCTGTGTAATAGTAGCAAGGGTTTTATATGTTACAGGCACTGAATAGATCAGGAGAAATAGGCCTGCGAGGTGGCAGGCAAGACATGCTCCATTCAGGTAGTGAACGGTTCTCAGAAGTCGATGGTCTGAGGCTGAGCAAGTCCTGGAAAATACCTTCTGTGTGTTTCAGGTTTACAGGGAAAAGTAGGAACTTGGGCCTCTGGTTTGCAGCTCTGTCGCCTAAGGTTTGCAGAACAACTCTTGGTCACCTAGGGGTTTCAGAAGATCTTAGTCCTTTCTAATATAATATTTTAACATTTGGTTAAAACCTTAAATACCACATGAAGAAAATGTTTGTTTCTTCAGGAAAAATCAAGTTTATTTTCTTCGAAATGGCCTTCTAGTGTCCACCTAATGCCCTCCTGCACTTTCCACCCTCCCCAGTGTTAGCACACGGGGCACATTGCCGAGGCTGGAGCACAGTGGAGTCCTGAAGATCCGTTGCTTTGACCCAGAGTTATTTTAACAGCCAGACAGGACTAAGATACACTGTAAAATCAGTTTGGCCTGGTACATTGAATGGGCTCCGTGTATTAACCTCGAAGTTAAAAGAGCTGACCCCTCCGCACTGCCTCTTCAGCCTTGCTCTGTGGCCCGCTTCTTCGTCCCTCTTTGAATGGATCTTGTGCACTGACCACTCTCAGATAAATAAAATTCCTTCAGTCACTTTGTCACCAGGATTGTCTCACTGCAGTCATCGTATGGTGGCACCATCACTTAGCTCTTATCCAATTTAAAAATCCCCCTCACCCTTGGGCCTGATTTTGTGCGGGAAAGGCCTTGGGGTAGAGGGCAAGACGTAGGATCTGGGCTTCTCCACCGTCTCTCCACAGGGTCGTCCGCTCTTCCTCCTTCCCCTCCTGCCGGTCTCAGGCTTCCTCCGGGTTGGAATTGTGCGCAGGAGGAAGGATTAGGGAGGGGAGGTCTCCCTCCGGCACGTGGAGTTCAGGGCTGCACGGTGGAGCCTGCCCTCTGGGGTGGCATGTTGTATTCTTTCTCTAATGAGGGGGCTTGGCCCTCTTACTGCTTCCAGTGCCTGGAAATAACCTCTTTTCCCACCCAGCTTCGAATTGTTCCACAGACTCTGTGCATCTGGGGGTCCCCGTCCACCTTGGAATCACATTACCCTTTCAGACAGTTTTGTCGGCAAGATTTCCAAGTCCTGCTGGACAAGACAGCTCCCTCCCGAGTACCCAACTTAAGAAATCTTCTGTTGTCACTTTCCGTCTTCACAGTCCGTACTGCGGGACTGTGTGCTACCCAAGCTCAGGGTGCAGGAGCCGAGCGCTCCTGAAGGCTCTCTTGACCCCTGCTCTCTCCATGGTGTAAAGGGAAGCGGGCAGCCCTCTCCTCTCCTGCAGCAGCAGGGGTGGAGGCTGGGAGGCCCGGCACCTGCAGAGCTCTTTCCAAAGTCTTTCCCTTTTCGGCTCCAGCGCCTTTATACCTTTGAGGTAGAAAGATCTACTTAGTTTCCTTTCGCAGGTACTGAATCTAGCACCTTGCTTTTGGCATACTGAGATACTTGACACTTACTGTCTTTGTTACTGATCTAAACTTAGGTCTGCCCACCCTCGTGCGGTAAAGTCAATCTACTGACACCCGGTGGTGGTGAAGGGAAGTGCAGTGTTTACTGCAGGGCGCCAAGCAAGGAGTCCAGGGAGCCTAGTGCTTAAAAGGCCCGAACTCCCCGAGGCTTTCAGGGGAAGGTTTATAAAGACGGGGAGGGACAGGGCTTGTGGGCTGTGTGATCAGCTCGTGGACATTCTTCTGACTGGTTGGTGGTGAGGTAATTGGAAGTCAGCATCATTGACCTTCTGATTCCAGCCAGTCTGGGGTCTGCGTGCTTGTGGGCAGCCTGCAGTTCACTTCTTCCACCTGGTGGGCGTTTCAGTATCTGCCAAACAGCTCAAAGGACATGGCTCAGAATATTATCTATAGACCTTGAGAAGAAACTAAAGGTCTGTGACTTGGTTTAATGGCTAAAGTATTATTTTGTCTTGCTTGACTGTTTTCCTTTCTTTCTGCATTTGTTCACTTCTTCGATTAAATGTATTCTTTGACTAAAGGTTTTCTACAGACAAAAGGAAGGCAGAGGACATGGGTTGGCGTCTATTCTGGGAAGGCCTCATAGGGTCCCACTCGGTTATTTACATCGTTTATCCTCAGCTGTAGGGCCTCAAGTGTAGCTTGATAAAGGACAGAGTTCCATGTCGACATCTTTTCAGTATCTTCAATGCAGTCCTGTCTTCCAGTCACTTGTCTCCAGACTAAAATCTGTAACATTTTAATGTGCTCTCCAACTTAAACTTATTCTGAGCCATTTGTCTAATGAGTGAATGAGTTGGAAGTTAAGAACTGTGTTGTATATATATTTTTTCTTTTGAAATATAATCCCTATTATTTCTTTTCCTGGTTGATGCGGGTGTGTTTTCAAAACTTAGCGATTGTAGAATTTCTCCTTGGGAAGTAAGAATAGAAGTTGTCTCCATCCAAACAGTCTCTGCTACAATACTGACTCTAGTGTCACATAAAGATCACTTCTGAAGTGAAAGCTAAGAGAGCAAAGTTAGGTTCTAATTGTCTTGGATTCTGGCTTCATAAAGTTAATGACGTAAGTATTAACCTTTAAAAATCTCAATGGTTGTATGATTGGTAACCAGGATACAGTTGTACAATGAAGCACTGAAGAGGATATTTTGTCCTCTCTATGAGTGCTTTATCCAGGTTACTATTTAGCAATAAGAAGTAAGTACCTCTCATATAAAGCATAATCTCAAATTCTTTCCACACAGGTAGTCACTTCTGATGATCTGACTTAGCTAAAATAACTTAGCTAAGATCTCCTCTAAATAGAAGAAACCGAAGTCAGACAAAAATGAAATAATTCACCTTTTTTTCCCCAGTGTTTTAGTATTCATACAGAAACAGAACATGAAAAGCCTTGAGAAACTGTTTTGGGGATTTAAACATTTCAAGGAAGAATATGTTTATCTCCTAAGAGTGCTATACCATTACCATCACTGTATATCTTTTGTTTTGGGTTCCTGTCTTTTCAGATAACATGCTGGTGATAAGATATGTCAACACTAAGTTAACTTTGTCCCTATTATTGTAAAGTTTGTGTTGGCAATTAAATTATCAGGAATGATTGTTGTTTGTCTGTTTCTGCCCCAGGGTCCTTGCACTGGCAACCAGCAGAGTTTGGCTCACAGCAGGCTCTGGGATGCGGTGGTGGGTTTTCTTCATGTATTCGCCCACATGCAGATGAAGCTGTCTCAGGTGAGGTCACTGTCCTGGACCATCCTAAATGACACACTGGAGACCATGATCACTGGGAAATTAAACACGCTCTGCTTTGTCTGAATATTATCTTTCTTAGATGACTTCTTTATACATCTTTTACTCTACATTCAAAAAAAACAAACCTTTTTTTTTAAATAAAAGAATTTTATGCAAGCTGAGAATAGGTGCAAGCCGTTATTCAATTTTGAAAACAAAAGGTATTGAGGAATTGACTATAATGGAGAAATAAAACATAGTCTCCAAACACTGTACATTTTACAGTCCTTTGTAGACCTACTTCTCTCGATGATTACTCACTGGATTTTTTCCTCCGCCCTACAGATAATTGGAAGAGGATTTGTAATCTGTTCCAAATCCCTCTTTAAGGGGAGACAATTTTCTTATAGGGTCATAAACAAGCAGCTGTTCTCAAAAGATGGCACTCACTCATTAACAGGACATTTTACTTTGTGAAAGTCAAAGAGGAAAAAAAATTAGCTATGCAGATAGGCAAATAAAGAAGAAACAGATTTTCCACCATGCTTTAATGTTCATTCGGGAGCACATCTTGAAAACATCAGAATGCTGTTTTCTCACTCGTGTATTGCATTTGGAGCTCAGAGTTACATGAACAGAAAAACTGTTAATATAAATCTTGAGTAAATATGTCCCTGTGATGCAGTGAATTTTGATGGGCTCTCCTGACTTGTCTGTCAGGGTGTGGGTATCTGCCAGGTGTCAGGTAGAGGAGAGAATGCCAGATTCAAAGTCAAACGACTCCAGTCCAACTCCCACGATTTCAGTCACATGTCCCATCTCTCTTCCTTGAGTCTCCTTTCCTCCAGCAAAGTGAGGATACTCACATCTGCCCTCTGGCCTACAAGCAGGAAGATATCTTGGTCAAAGATAAAGCCAGGCACTGGTTAAAGTGGCAAGGACAGATTTAGTCAGTGATAACTGTTACTGTAGGGAAAAGAACCTAGTGTGAGCTGAACTCAACTTGGACTTGTACAGAGGTGGTAAGTGTTTTAAAGGGAGGAGGAGGGGTGTTAGCAGGGTTCAGTAGGGTTAGGGAAGAGGAAAATTACAAAGGGTTGTTCATTGTAAATGGGATTGGGCCAGCTGAATATTAAAGTCAGGATTCTACCCTCCCACAGAGCCTGGGAGACAGGTTCTACTATCGTCAGGTGTTGGCTGGAACAAACAGACAGTTTTTCTGGCAGTCTTGAGTTTTCTCAGGCAGGCACTCTAAAGGGGGGCTGGGGTCATCCTAGGGGTGCAGCCTTGAGCTGTTAGAAACTATGGTGGTGTTTTGTTCAAGTCTTTATAGACCAAGATTAAAGCCTAGTTGGTCAGAGGGCCCAGAGGAGCTGGCTAGTTTGGTCAAGGAGAGAATCTTTGTCAGTATCTCGTTACTGGTAATCAACCAAGTAAGGAAATATCATGATGCTTTCAACTAATTGCTAATGACATTTTAGTAAGTAAAGGAAATCAACATGAACCAAATTCATACGTTCACAGGAGAGTTCCGATTCGGATGTATTGCCATCATTTTATGACCATCTGATGGTGCTACCTAGCAGTTGTTCAGTTGGTAGACCTAGTCAAGGTAACAACTATTTAGGAAGAAAAAGTCTCATCCTTCCAGCAGTGTTGAAATTTGGCTTCCTATGTGGCAAAATTCATATGAATAAAATGATACCTTGTATTTTTTCTAAAAAAGAAGAAAGGGGTATAGTTTTAAATAAGAAAATCTGATGATTCATGAGGTCGTAATGTAAATATAAGTACATTCCATATTTCCAGGCACTGAATCTTAAGCATAGTGATGTTTGGACACAACATATCTTTGTAAAATAATTTTTTTTCATGGTGAAAAATGAAAAATAAAAAAAAAAACCCAGAAAATTTTAACGAGAGAAATATCTGAGAGCTTGATAAAATTGGTAAATAAGATATTTTGTGCGTTATTAATACAGGTAATACTTGTGTACATTTTTGCCTAGATTTATGTAGGATAAGTTAATCTCTTATCACTGTTATGCCTGTTGTTTTCCAGAATATGTTAATTTTTACAAAATCTATAGCATCTTGGTGTAGTAAGTTAGAAAGAAGAAAAGACAAGTCCGGTCTTTACTCAAGTAAAAGAAAGATACCCAATGTTCAGAAACACCTGAGTCTTGCCTACCTGGCCCCAGGGGTTCCACCACTGCTTTAGTTCTTCTGTACTCTTGTTAGATTTATTCATTATCCTTACAGATACTTTAATAAACATGAGTTGGAATCAACAGTAAATACTCTTTAGTTCTTAAGTGTGTATTTTTAATAAGCTGCAGACTTATATTTGGTCTCCCTTTAGCTCTATATTGCTGTAAAGCGTCTACTATCGGTAGATCCGTACTCTTTTTGTGAGAATAAGTATGACATTCTTGCTGCATAGGTTTCCCATATTATCTCAAACGCAGTATGTTAATTCTTTCAGGATTCCAGTCAAATTGAGCTGCTGAAAGAATTGATGGATCTTCAGAAGGACATGGTGGTCATGTTGCTGTCCATGTTGGAAGGTAGTTTTGGTTTATATCTTCAAGTCCCCTTTAATCTTTTATTTTAAGGATTCCATACGTGGAATCCTTTGGGAGTCAGCATGCCGCAAAGGATAAAATATCAACACTGAGATGGGACAGATACCTCAGATTTATTGCTGGCTTGATGACTCTTTTTTTCCAAGTTTGTTTTTTAAAAGAGAGAAATCCTGCCCATCTCAGTTTGCAGAACTATGGAATGAAATCACTAGTACTTCATTCGTAGTGATATTTTTCATTTCATAGCGATACCCCAGACAGTATGCTCTTCGGACAGAATACCTAAAGAAGGTTTTATTTGTTTATCATTTTGTTTGTTTGTAACCAGTGGGGATTACAGACGTTTGGATACACTCCAACTGTATAAATCGCTGCTTTGAGCTGACTGCCTTGTGACTCCGATGGGTTCTTCAGATTCTGCAGGAGAAGGCTTGGGAGAGGCCCCAGCCCGCCAAGTCTAGCGGCAGCCTAATCCTCCCACCACATGCCTCTCTCTCGGGTTTTCATTCTCTCTCTTTTCTCTTTTCAATTTACTTTCCTTTGCTACTGCATTTCTTTTCTGTCTCAGACAGTAAACGTAGTAGGTAAGAGCTTGGGTCCTGAGATCCGCCACCAGCGCCCGCATCCCACTTTCCCACGCAGGCAGCGTGACCCTGACACAAGTTACATCTCCATTTTTCACTTTCCTCCTCTGTGAAATGGGGCTCATGATAGGCTGATGCAAGCGTTCAGTGCAATCATGTGAATTACGACCAAAGCAAATAAAAAATGTTTGCTGTTATGTTCCCTATCCTTTTTTTTCTTAAATCCTTCCTAATTCCTCTCTCTGTTTCTTAGTCCGCCCTGCACTGCACAACTATACTTTGACTAATTAAGGCAGTAGGCACACCTTGCGCTAGGACTTCAGCGATGCAGCGTTTGCTTGAAACCCTTAGTTGGCACTTTATACCCTTTGGCACTTTATACCCTTTGAGCACAGGATCCTTTTCCCATGACCTCAATTCAAGTTTTAGTCTAAATAATAACACCACAACCATAATAACTGCAACAGGAACTGCAGGAATGACAACTTAAAATTAACCATGTTTAATATGCCAGCTGCTGGTTTAAGTACTTTTTCATCCTAATATCAGGTTTATGAATTGCATAGTAATATTATCACTGTTTTGCAAATGAGGAAACTGAGTGCAGAGAGGTGAAGAAGTCTGCCCAGGTAGCTCAGCTAACAGATGGTGGGACCTGGATTCAAATCCCCATAGCATGGCTCCTGAGCCTATGCTTTTAACCCCGGTGTTTAATGCTTCACAAATGCACTCAACAGACCCTTCACCATGCATCTCTTTCCTGATGCATGTCTTCGTGTTACATATCAAGCTCTGTTCATGCAATAAAAGCATTTGATGACTATACCTTAGGATAACATCTCATTTCCTCAAGCTTATCTGTAATCTGCCATTTTCTAATTATAAACATTCTGGACCATGAAGAAATGCAGGGAGATCTTTTACATTTTAAATCAGAAAGAGCATCTAATTTGCTCTCAGCAGATCTGTTTAAAATCCAGGCCTTAGCCCTCAATAATCATGTCACGGCCGGCACATTAATTTAACCTTGCCAAACCTCAGTTTTCTCAAGAGTAAAATCAGAATCAATAAAAAGTACCTGCCTCACAGACATATGAACGTGAAATCAGGTAACGTTTACGAGCAGTGACATTTCAACCCAAAAGGTCTGTGCAAACACTCATTTTTATTATTAATATGAGTCTGTATTTCAGTTTCTGGCTTTAGGATAATATAAATGTTTGCCCCATTTTTTTTTTTAATCCTAAAACATGTTGCGTTTTTTTTAATCCTAAAACACAATTAGAGGGAAAAAAGTCAGCTTTTCTTCACTTATTGTTTTACGTGCGTTAGTCTAATTACTTTGTAAATATGCTTTTGCTTGTGTTCATGTAAGATTATTCTTTGAAACTAGAGTTTACAAGTAATTACTCATCTTTTCCTTCGTACCTTGGAAGATAAACAAGGAGCTGTCTTTGATTCAGATGTCATATAAGATTTATATTGTTATTTTCTCTAGAGACACTGGTTTTTTTTAGACATTTTAAGATATTTATTATTTACCTGCACAAATTAGCGACAACTTATACAACTGGACCAGTTTACAATTAATTCACAGTAACGTACACTAGCTTCTATCCGGCTTAGACACCGGTTTTATCGGGAATGTTCATTTTGAGCCAATGCATTTCTTTACCCCCAGGCAATGTGGTTAATGGCACCATCGGCAAACAGATGGTTGATATGCTCGTGGAATCTTCCAACAACGTGGAGATGATTCTCAAATTTTTTGACATGTTCTTAAAACTCAAGGACTTGACGTCCTCTGATACCTTTAAAGAGTATGACCCCGACGGTAAGGGAGTCATTTCCAAGAGGGACTTCCACAAAGCGATGGAGAGCCATAAGCACTACACCCAATCCGAGACTGAATTTCTCCTGTCCTGCGCAGAGACAGATGAAAACGAAACCCTAGACTACGAGGAATTTGTCAAACGGTTCCACGAGCCCGCCAAGGACATCGGCTTCAACGTGGCGGTGCTTCTGACAAACCTTTCTGAACACATGCCCAACGACACCCGGCTGCAGACCTTCCTGGAATTGGCCGAGAGTGTCCTGAATTACTTCCAGCCCTTTCTGGGCCGCATCGAGATCATGGGCAGCGCCAAGCGCATCGAGAGGGTTTACTTTGAAATCAGTGAGTCCAGCCGAACCCAGTGGGAGAAGCCCCAGGTCAAGGAGTCCAAAAGGCAATTTATATTTGATGTGGTCAACGAAGGGGGAGAAAAAGAGAAGATGGAGCTCTTCGTGAACTTCTGTGAGGACACCATATTTGAGATGCAGCTGGCCGCTCAGATCTCAGAGTCGGATTTGAACGAGAGGTCGGCGAATAAAGAGGAGAGTGAGAAGGAGAAGCCAGAGGAGCAGGGGCCGAGGATGGGTTTCTTTTCCATCATGACGGTCAAGTCGGCCCTGTTTGCCCTCAGGTATAATATCTTGACCCTTATGCGGATGCTCAGCTTAAAGAGCCTGAAGAAGCAGATGAAGAAGGTGAAGAAGATGACGGTGAAGGACATGGTCACGGCCTTCTTTACGTCCTACTGGGGGGTTTTTATGAGCCTCCTGCACTTCGTGGCGAGCGTTTTCAGAGGCTTCTCCCGCATCGTCGGCAGCCTCCTGCTGGGAGGAAGCCTGGTGGAAGGGGCGAAGAAGATCAAGGTGGCGGAGCTCTTGGCCAACATGCCAGACCCCACGCAGGACGAGGTTCGAGGAGACGGGGAGGACGGGGAGAGGAAAGCCGTGGAAGGCGCCCTGCCCAATGAAGATCTGACGGACCTAAAGGAACTGACAGAGGAGAGTGACCTGCTTTCCGACATCTTTGGCTTGGACCTGAAGCGAGAAGGCGGGCAGTACAAACTGATTCCTCATAATCCCAACGCTGGCCTGAGCGACCTCATGAGCAACCCCGTCCCTATCCCCGAGGTGCAAGAAAAGTTCCAGGTAACTTTCCTCCAATCACAGCAGCTCTCTGGACCTCAGGTGGGCACGATAAGTGAACTTGACATCAGCTGTCTCGCTAGTGCCAGAGTGGTTTTCGGTACGTGACTTGACTTGCCAAAGAGGAATGGCTTTTTAGTTAGGCGGAGCTAGCCTTTTGTGAAGGTTCCTTATAAATTATTAAGTTAAACTATGAAAGTACGAGCTGAAGTATTCACCCTCCTGACATTAGGCAATTGAACGATCATCATTCCATCCACAAATATCTTATGAGGATTGGCCAGGTGTCTGACACCACTGGGTATCATAGCAAATTAAAAGAAATGTAAGATGGGCTCACTGCTTTCAAGTTGCCTTAAAGAGTTTATTAGAAAGATAAAAGACTCATGAAAAAATTAGGGAATTATTAAGTGGTAAGTAGCATAGGCAGCAGACAGTAGAGGTTACCTGTGTTGAGAAAATGGAAACCTCAGTATGGCTTGGAGTAGTTAGATGAGACTTAAGCAGTGGGACTTAAGTTGGTGTTGGAGGCTGAGTAGGATTTGAGTAGGTGACTGAGGGAAAGAAGGTAGTTGTGAAATAAGAAAAGTGGGAAGGAGCTCAGAAAGTTGGTACCTACTGCTGGCCTGGTAGGTAAGTGCGGGGAAGGGGGAAATGCGTGGACCAGTAGAAGAAAGGACACACGTGGCAGTTTTATCTCCACAGAGACAGGAGGGTATCATTTATAGGTTACAGTTTGACACAGGGTCACGGGGCTCCCTAAACTCATTCAAAAGTGATGTGTAATCCTGCTTCTCTTTTCCCCATTGACTCATCCAAGGAACAGAAGGCAAAAGAAGAAGAAAAGGAAGAAAAAGAAGAAAGCAAATCCGAACCTGAGAAAGCCGAGTAGGTGTAGTTTCTGTATCCTTTCCTTTGTTTTCGTGTCTTTCACTCGTCCTCTCTCTTCAGGGCATGCAGTGGAGACTCTCAGGCTGCAGGATGACATCTGTCATCTCAGTGGAGAGCCTCAGCCCATGGGCAGGGATAAGCGTAGACCACCCCACCCCCCGCCCTGGGGGCCCCTCCCGCCTCTTTCTTGTGCCGTGAGGATTCTGTTTGTGTGTTCCTCTCTCAGCAGAAAAGACTTCAGTGGTTCCATGCCATGCTCTCTGCAAGATGACTGACTGCTGTAGTTCTCTGCTTAAAATCGAGCATCTATTCTGTCCTTGTAAAAGAGGGAGGGGACAAACGTTCTGAATGCCGTGGCACAGAATTCTTGGGGCATGGTGGTCCTCAACGCACAGTCCTAGGGCCACCTGCGTAAAAACCACCTGGAGAGTCTGTTAAAGACACAGATTCCTGGGCCCCAGCACAGATTTTGAATCAGCAGGTCTGGGACCCAGGAAACTTCATTTTCAGCAATATTCCTGGTGCTATGGAACACAGTTCTAAATGCAACAATGAGAAATAAAGAGCTGGCTGTGAAGCAATGAACATGTATAATTTCCTCATAACACTGGCTTTCTGTTAGTAATTGAAACCTACATCTTTCCCCAAGTTTACATAGTTTTATATGCACGTTTTTAACAATTGGGGAAATCAAATTTTTAAGTGCCTGTAGTGCACCTGTAGCGTTCTCATGTAGCCTTTTATTTTTCTCCTCTATTCTGTTACTTCCTTTGGCCTGTTTTCATTGTCTGTTCTGTTTTTCCTTCTTTTTTTTTAGAATAGCAAATGTTTATTTAGAATTGTGTTAATTTAGTTATAGCTATAAAATTAAAATAACATTAAATGATATAACTCAGAAATAGTTCTTATTTCTAATGTTGTATTTCATGGAAAACAGTTTTATTCAACTTTTTCACATGCCTGCTTGCCATCACTTGAGTCACCTTTTGAATAACTTAACACTTTTTTCAGGGAAAATCATTTTTATTTCCAAGTTATTTGAGATAGAAAATTTTAAAGAGTTTTGTTATTAGAAATTTTCAAACACACACGAAAGAGAGAATGTTATAATGCACCCCGTATACCCATCACCAAGTTTTAATAATTATTAACATTTTGCTAATTTTGTTTCATCTAGGTTTTCTCCTGCCTACCCTCCCTACCATAGACACACACACATATTTTCGGGCCTCCTGTACGACAAGTTGTTTTAAAGAAAATACTAGACACCATGTCACTTCACCCATAAATATCTTGTATACATTTCTAATTGCTAAGGACTTTAAAAAAACCGTAATTATCATGCCATTATTTATACTGAACAAAATTTGCAATTATTCTTTAGTACCGTCTAATACCCGCTAAATATTTAAGCTTCTTTAGTTGTCTGAAAAATGTATATTTACAGTTGGTTTGTTTGAATTAGGCTTCAAACAGGGGCCACTGTTGTCTGTTTTGTACAGTCAGCACTATTCATTGTCATAGACCTTGAACTGTTGAGTCAGTTGTAAAAATGGCCACATAAGTGACTATTATAGTGAAATGCAGACAGATGTAACAGGGCATGACAGTCATTTCAATGGCAACTCTTTAACGTTAAAATAATGTTTGACCTCATATGAGTTAAGTATGGGTTATGTTATGTGGGTTACATATATGTGACTACACATATACATAAATATACTTCCATGAAGGCTTGGTATTTTGCACCCAGAGGGGTTTAGGTGTCAAATTTCAGTGCCTCTAGTTTCATTATTGTCTGCAAAATTAATGTATTGACATCCTTTATATATGTGAACAACCAAATGCATACGCCTCTGATTTTAAATCCTAGTAGCTTGAACATTGAAATAAGAATTTAAAAATAAGGTATGTTGAAAAGTCACAGCCAAAAAACAGTCTCCATTGTTATTCTTTCATTTAAATATTTTACTCTACACTTGGAAAGGAATATGCTAGGTATAGATACAAAGATACTTGAAGCCTGTAAAATGTCCTATAGATTTGAACTTCACAGAAATTATCCATCTATAGGGGGCTATGATAAGCAAGAAATCCTACCCCTAATTCTAAAGTTCTGAATATCATAATTCATTGGAAGAGATATCAGTTAGTAAAACTGATACATTGATTTAAATATTTGTTCGTTTGTATATTTTGGCACAAAACCTGTTCAGTTCTTTAGTTCATGGATGGCTTATTTTTCATTCATTTGTGTTCGTAGGGGAGAAGATGGAGAAAAAGAAGAAAAAGCCAAAGAAGATAAGGGTAAACAAAAACTGAGGCAGCTCCACACACACAGATATGGAGAGCCAGAAGTTCCTGAGTCAGCATTCTGGAAGAAAATCATAGCCTATCAACAGAAACTTCTAGTAAGATGTTTTAAAATGAATGTTGTTACTGATATACTGTGAGATCATAACCATTCGGGTGCAGTAAATATGCATTGACCTTCACTTGGGTCAGCCCTGCACGTATGTTGTATTTGCCCATCTTAGTGTTTATATGTTAAAATGAATGCCTTGGTCCACGGATCCCTGTCGTCAAACACATAACCTCTGCACACATTCACACGAGGGTCCACTTGATTTAGTGACGGCCAGTGTCTTCCTACAAGGACTTTAGGGCAAGTCAATAAACATAACCCCGGGGCTCCCTCTTTGCAGAACACTATGGAAGGCTCTGCCATACGTTATAGCAAAGAATACCTTCTAGGGGACAAGTAATTCATATTGATGTTCCAGAGTGGGGTTAGTCAGTCGTTCTAGAACATCGCCCTTTTATTAAAATTCCAGTTATAAAAATATTAATGCAGTGAGCCAACTCTCCACTGATAATAAGAAGGTCTATTCCAAATTTTTCTTTAAGTGGAAATAAGTAAATAAATGAAAGAAGGAAGAGGGAGAAGACAGTTCTTTATGTGGTGTCCTAAACATTTTGTGGAAATGCTCTCCCAGTTAATAAAATATATACTTGTATGTGGAAAACAAAGAAAGGAGACGTAGTTCTCTATTCCTGTTCCTACAGGATGGAATGGTTAAAAATTTTGTTTGAAAGGCCTCTTCTATGTGTATGTATGTATATGTGCATAAATATTATATATAATTTTTTCAAGCAGGAAAAGATTGGGAGATGAATGTCTAGAATAAACCTGTAAGAGGTACTGACCAATAATGTCAGACCTAGAAATTAAGAGCAACGCTCTATAATACGGCCATTTGAAAGGCAAAATCATACTTAGCCTTTGAGAAAAAAATAGACAAGAAACTCACGTAGTGGAGAACTTCACCTGTAAGGGAAATGGATTGTTCTCAGTGGTGATATGTTCTAACTGCTTATGCATAAATGTATATATGACACATCTTTTTAATGTATACAAATATATATTTTAATTAATAGTTTGACCTATATTTTCTTAAACTACCTTGTATGTTACTATATTGTTTAATACAGAGTACACAGAACACAGATGTTTCTGAGGCAACTCTGGATAACCCCTAGTTTGATGTGTTGTCACAGTGGGCGTGGCTGCAGGTGTGGTCTGGGCGTGGTATAGGGTGTGAGGTTGCCCAGGCACTGTTATAAGCTGCAGCGGTCCCCGTGGGTTCCTGAAGAGTACGTGTAACTGCAGTTGAGTAAAGCACATAATTGAGATTTCCTTCCATCCTTCTGTCTCAGAGGTCACAGTTCCTACTTTCCTGCTTCTCTTGCAATATGACTTTCTCTGTTCACCTGTTTGCGTGCAGCAGCCCAATCATGACCACACCAGGTGCCACAGGCCCCTCGTGACCCGAGTCCTTGTGACCTCCCAGCTCAGATAACCAGAGTAACTAACTCTGACCTATGACCCAGTCCCACCTTCCACGGAGAACCAAGGTGACTGACCCGGTTTGGATGTGGTGGCCAACTTTCGTCCTATAAACGGTGGCAGAAAAGTCAGGGTCATGTGTGGGGAGATGACACCGTCAAAATGGGGTGTGTCCACAGAGAGGGATAACTAACGAGATGTCATTTTGCTGTGGCCTTATGATGCTAAAGCCCAAAGCCCCTGGCATATCCGGGTAGATACTTCATAGTCATCTCCCACTTAAATATCAAAACAAATTCTTGGTACGCCCCATAACCTTTTTCCTTAAACCCACTTCTCCTCTGAGTGTTTTGTATTTTTTTTCCCTCATAGCTCAAAAAATAGAACCAACCATTTACTTGGTTGCTCAGACCCCCAAATCCAGAATTATCATCTCTGAGTCCTCTCTTTCTTTCCTACCTCAGATACAACCCAACAATAATTCTTCTCGTCTCTCTCCTCCAAATATACCCAGAGTCTGCCCAGTTCTTACCACCTCCACAGCCACCGCCTGGTCCAAGCCACCACCACCAACATCATCTCTTCCTGCATCCTGCAGTAACTTTCTAACTTGTCTCCTGCCTTCCCTGCTTGCCTCCAATCTATTGTATACTCAGTAGCTGGAATCATCTTTCAAATCATCTGATTGCATCAGCCCTCTTCAGCTCCTCCAAGAGCTTGCCATCCCATTTAGAATAAAATAATAATTCCAATTATATTAACAAGATTAATGACTAACTTCCCCTATAGTAACTTACCTAATCCTCATAGCAAACTTATGGGACAGGTTTTGTTGTTATCCCCATTTTACAGGTGAGAAAAGTGAGGCTCCAAGAGTGATTAAGTCTCTTGTCCACATCCCACAGTGAGTCAGTGGTGAGGTCAGGCTTTATACTCAGGCAGTGTGGTCCCAGCGATCAGACACTGAACCACTGCACTATAAGGGGCAACAGACTTTTTGTCAGAGGGCTACAGAACCCTGTCCCCTGCTCACCTCTCTGACCTCATTCCCTCCCACTCTCTCCTCCTCTCGCTGCACTACCTCCTCACTATCCGTCAAACACACCAGCATCACCTGGAACTCAGGACCTTTGCCCTCCAAGCTCTTTCTCTGACATTGCCATCCCCAGCTGTTCAGTTGATTGCCGTCCAGTGGCATCCAGGCCTCAGCTCAAATGTCACCTCCTAAGATAAACCTTCCCTGACCACCTGTCTGAATAGCACCCCTGTTCCCTGAGTCCTAAACCTGATGGATTTTTCTTCATAACAGTTAACATTCCCTGAAATTACGCTTTTTATCTGTGAATGTGCTTCTTTATTATGTCTCCTCCATGGTGGTTTACGTCGTAAAGCTTGGTGCTTTACATCGACAGCACCAAGCATGGGACTTGAAACCCAGTGGGCCCTCAACTAATAGTTTTGGGGAAATGCATGAATGCTTTATTTCAGTTGTCTGCAAATTTCAAGTCTCTCGATTCAATGACCTTTTAATAATTTTTTCACCTGCAGAACTATTTTGCTCGCAACTTTTACAACATGAGAATGTTAGCCTTATTTGTCGCGTTTGCAATCAATTTCATCTTGCTCTTTTATAAGGTATGTACATCTTAGTCTTTTAATAACCAATATGAAAGACTGAATTGAATGTAAAGATTTCACAGATCCACTAGTGAGCACATCAAAACCGATGCTGAAATGTATTTGATGAAAATGAAAACCTGAATCTCAGGCACATTGCTGACTGTCCAGTACAGCAGGGATAGACTTGCTCCTTCACACTAAGTGAGAAATGCCCCCACTGAAGAATGTTGGATTTGCAGAGGATTTACCCACAATACTCAGAGTCTAATTTGGCTGAATATCTCACTTGTTACTCTCTCTGGGTGTGGCATATCTGTATTGTATTAAATTCTTTTGATCACTGAGAAGGCAGCTTAGCCATCTAATTATTTCCTGCATGCACTGGAATCCTCAAGTCTGGGTAAATTAGTGGGAATTTTTAAAATGTGTTCATTATTTGTCATTATA
This sequence comes from Eschrichtius robustus, assembly GCF_028021215.1. Taxonomy (NCBI): domain Eukaryota; kingdom Metazoa; phylum Chordata; class Mammalia; order Artiodactyla; family Eschrichtiidae; genus Eschrichtius; species Eschrichtius robustus. The sequence continues at coordinate 8,283,375 of NC_090830.1, read as the reverse complement.
TTTTCTATTGAAGTATAGTTGATTTATAATATTGTGTTAGTTTCAGTCATACAACGAAGTGACTCAGTGTTATATATATATATATATATTTCAGTTATATTTATATATATTTTTTCTCTCTCTCTCTATATATATAGGTATTATATGTTCTTTTTCAGATTCTTTTCCATTATAGGTTATTACAAGATACTGAAAAAGCTATCTTTTTTAGCCTTTGCTTTTAGTCTTTTCATCGTGCAGTGGTTTCACGTCCAGCTATTTGCTAAGACTGGGTTTCCATTGTTTCTTGTTTACCCTGATGTCAGAGGAAATGAACTGACGGTACTTTAAATGATTTGAATCAGGTCTCCACTTCTTCTGTGGTTGAAGGAAAGGAGCTCCCCACTCGCAGTTCAAGTGAAAACGCCAGAGTTAGCAGCCTGGAGAGCAGCTCGCCTAGAATCATTGCAGTTCACTATGTGCTGGAGGAGAGCAGCGGCTACATGGAGCCCACGCTGCGTATCTTAGCCATTCTGCACACGGTTATCTCTTTCTTCTGCATCATTGGATACTACTGCTTGAAAGTAAGATAGTAGGCCACCAAGGAACCTGTGTGTGTCCACGTGTGTGTGTGTGTCTGTTGCACGTTGGACTTCTGGGGAAGCAGATTCTGAGATGGAAATTACATACACATAGTTTATTAGGGAATGTTCCATAAACACCTGCGGGGCAAGGAGAGGAAGCAGCATGGAGAAAAGGGAAAAGTGGGGCTACAGTACAGACCCAACAGGGCACATCACAGGTCTCTGTTCTGAAGTTGAGATGCCCCCTTCAGGGTAGCCCTGGGCTGGGGCATCGGAGCTGGGCCTTTAGAGCTCCCTGGTGACGAGTCACTGGATGCGGGCTGCCCTGGGAAGGGGATGTGGCTGTCACATTGTAGTTTTCTTGCACATGTCAGTAATTATTCACATATAGCCAATTTCACCTGTAATTTGACCCCACAGAAGTGACCACCCACTGTCTCCTAGCAGTGCTCAGTGTAGTAGAAATTCTAGAAATACATCATATTGGACCTCTGAGAGTCATTGTGATTGTTTTGTTATTAGGTATGTATCTCTCGCTATCCTTGGCAGAAATGCTTCACTGTTTGTCACGTCACCCGGAAAATAATGGCGCTCCATCCCTAGAGCCTTACCAAGGGAACAGTATAGTTTGGTGAATAGAACTCAAGATAGTCTCTCTGAGTGCTCAGGGCTGCCCATCACCTTTGCAAACCTCTTCATCTTTTCCTAGCATGACACCTTTTTACTGCAGGGCTTTTATTTCACTGTGCCCTGCTTCTGATTGGGAAGCTTCTAGAAGACTTTTGAAAAACCAGGGTCCAGGGTAAAAGACTAGAATGTAAAGTTTTTTTCAGAAACTCCTCTACCTCCCTTTGCCTCCCTTGTTTTGTTGGGGGGGAGAGGGGATATTCTTGGATGCTTCCAGAATGTCTGCGTCTTTTCTGCATCTGTGCCTTGTGTAAAATCTGTCCATATGAAAAGGGAATCAGTAAATTCTGGAGACTTTCTGGCAAACTGACAAAGATTTTTGCTGATGTGGAAATGAAAATTTACTTCAAAATAGCATATGGGCATGCTGAGCATGGAATTATTAAAGAGGTTTCTCAAATAAAACTCTAAAAAGTTTTTCGAAGTATGCATTTTGGAACATTAGTGCTATGTTTTATTGAATCCGTATATATTATATATATACGTATATGTAATGTGCAAAAGAAAAGCAATTTTGTATAATTTTTTTCTCTTTAATATTTAAAATTGATTTCATTAATGCAATTACTTATGAACCTCTATGTGTTTAAAAACATATGCATATCTATATAATATCTATACTGTCTTTTGTTTTCCAAAAACCTCTAGATGCCTCCTTCTGCCTAAATATAGCTGATTGATTTTCACTCAATTTCTACCGTCCTGGAAGGAACATGGGAAATATTTCTTTCCAAAAGCTGTTTTGTAAAGATAGTGACCACAAGAGATGCCAGTAAATCTAAACTAATTTTAACATGTTTATTTTTCAAATGTAGGTCCCACTGGTTATTTTTAAGCGAGAAAAGGAAGTAGCTCGAAAATTGGAATTTGATGGGCTTTATATTACAGAACAGCCTTCAGAAGATGATATTAAAGGCCAGTGGGATAGACTCGTAATCAACACACAGTGAGTAAAGAATGAGATGAGACATTTCGGTGCTCAAAAATTTCAAGACATAAAATACTTTGCCGGAGTTCTTGCAGATTTATCAAAAGTTTAGCAGAGGTGAATAACAGTTATATATCCAGCCAAGAAAATCAAAAGACTAAGCTCCATCAGTCTCTTAATGGATGCCATCAATTTTTGCCCTCTGTGTTCTGAATTCCTCCATCAAAAATGGCTTTGAGTCCATTTCCACAGCACTGACGGAACATAACATCCATTACTCAGTGTTCAGGGAAGTGTGTAGCTGGAGGTACATAACCTGCCGTGTGGGGTTATCTCATCTAAAAGCAAAGAGGAAAGCAAAATTATTCATTAAGGAAGGAGTTGTAGCATTAAAGGCAAAAATACTGAATTTCACACTTTTAATCTAAGTTGGAAATTTTCAGTTGGTATCATCCAGAGGCGTAGCATATAACTAGCTAAACATTATGACACGTAAAATATAAGACAGAAAAACACATACTTTTCTGTATACTAGTTATTTAGCCTTGTGAGGTCTAGATCCAAACTACTAGCTGCTGCTGCAGATAAAAATCCATCACAAAAGTCTAATTTTACACTATTAGAGGTATTAGTGATACAATATTTTTCAGTAGTTTGTACTACTCAAGAGTGAAATAGCTTTTCATTGTGATTAGTTTTGCTTATTCTTAAAAAGTTATGATTTCTAATAAGTTCTGGGTTTCCAAGTGGGGATGATTTGTTTGTGTGTTATAAATGTTTACTCTAAATTAGCTCAGTATTTTGTTCAGCAACTCTAAATCGAATCAAGTCTGTCCCCTTAGGTGAACTCTATATTAGTTAAGATGCTGGAGTCATGTGATGGTATTATGCTGTTTCCTTAAGGATAACTAGTGGGAATGAGATTATTTTTACTTCCTAGGAAAAACAATGACAGTTTTAGAAACTTTAAGTTTTAAAGACAACTGACAAAGAAATGTATACATTAACACATTATACATAAAGAAAAAATATGACAAGACTGCTTATTAATAAATATGCTCATAATCGTCTCCATTACAATATTAGCCCGTAGTCTCTTTTGTGATTTACATGTATATACTAACATCTAAAATAATATTTAATATACTTATGATAGAAAAATTATGCGAGAAGGTGGGGAAAATTCATTGTAATTTTTGTGAATGGAAGAATATATGTTTACGTATTATTTTAAGTATTTTGTTTATTCCAAAAATTATACTGTTATTTATCTTTTTTTTTTTTAATGATACTATTTTATTTCTATGCTTTTATACCTTTTAGGTCATTTCCCAACAACTACTGGGACAAATTTGTTAAAAGAAAGGTAATACTACTGAGAGGGCTTAAATTTTCTATTTTTTTCCTAAAGTGCAATTCAGGTTTGAATTTGCTGTGGCTCATATGTAGGCTGAGATATTGAGGCGTGCTTTGTCTGTTAATGTCATTTCAAAATGGAAACAGGATTCAATATGAATTTCAAAAATTTCATAAGAGATCCATACTGTGCAGCTAAAAAATAAATAAGCATCGCTCACCCACCTGTCATCTGACTCAGGTGACTAAACAGTGCTCAGTCTGTACATTAACAAGAATCGGTAAGAATTTTCTCTGAGATTGTTCGGGTAACTGAAATTGACTGAAGGCTCTTTTTCTGATAAGACAGCTAAGTCACCAGGGCTGGGATCCTCCCTTACAATAAAAAAGTAAAGCTGTTGTATAACAACAAAGGACTGAATTTTATTTACTTTTACATAAACTTCAAAGACCTTTTTATTTTGATAAAGTTTTATTCTTCTGATGCACACTGCATCAGAGCGTGATAGAAAGAACACAAATAGGAGTTCAGCTACGGACTCCGGCACCTATGTCGGCTCTGGTTTCGAGAGACAAGGATTATCTCTGCTCTTCCTACCACACAGGATTTAATGTAGATCACTTTAAAATATATATATATATATAATAATGCATGTACCAGTACTTGTACATTGTAAAATACAGTAATCATTATTTTGTAGCTCCTTCTTATTCCTTGAACCCGCCAATTGCCAGAATGAGTCACTTCATGCCACGTACCATAATGAGTTGTAGCTCCAGTGTATACGGTCTAGGGTGAATGGCCACAAATATCTGCCGAGTGAAGTGGTATTTTTCCCCTTGATTCCACCAAGTTGAGAACTACTCATAGGGTGGCTGGTGATTAGCAACTGAAAATTTTTTGTTACCAATCTGAGGGGAGATAAGAGAGTTTGTCAAGAATTTAAATCAAGTACATTATTTAAAATGAAGCACATTTAAAAAAACAGAAACAAAACAAAACAAAAAACCCCCCAAGACTTCCTAGTTGGAAGAAGCAGTGTGTTTATTTTCATTTTGGTGCAAGTTTTTGTCCCCTTGTGACCACAGAGTAGTAGCATTGCACGAATGCAGATGAGTGCATCCAAATTAGGCCAGAGCTCTGAAAGAATAATTTTTAAAAGTCATGTAAAATAGATAATTTGAATATTTTATTCTTATCAATTATTTAACAGTATAAAGCAGCAGCTTCTAAGTTATTAAAGCAAGAGTTTCTCTGAAGGACACGATATATCTAGAGTCAAATAAATAGACAGATTGTAATTGCAGCTGAGACAAACCATAGCGTTCTTGCTCTGAGGTCCAGTTTGTTCTCCTGGGCGAGAATACAACCCCTAAAGAACTCCCAGTCAGATCAGCCCAGCCCATTTTCAGTGCTGTGAGAATAATGGGAAACAAATTGTTTTTTTTTTTTGAAAAGTAATTTACTTTACAGTAATTTCAAACATACAACTTTACATACATAAGAACAAGTCTTGTACCTTGATTAAATATACTCCTAAATACTGATGTTGACATTATACAAATTGTTTTAATGAACCTAAATAGTGTATGTTCATAGGCTTTTTAACTACCATTGCTCTTTTATGTTTTCTTTTAATTTACCTGATTGTATATATTCAGAAAAAGCTCATTTTTATTTCTGCTAATCCTTTCTTTCTATTTATGTATATTTCCTTCATCCACTCTAATCTTTTACTTTAACGTTCCCCCTCCTCTTTCGCTGGTTCTCAGTTCCTTTGTTTCTCCTATATTCCTGTTCCTTGCTTTCTTTTTCCTCTCTTGCTGCCAGCTCTCTCTCCTCCTGCGTTTCTTTCATTACTTCTCCTGTTGCCTCCATTTTCAATGATGTGCGGGATCCTCATGGTATATAAACTGTAGGCCAAGAGTCGCTGTATCAGAGACAGAGGTACTGAGCTCACAGGTGATCTGTTAGCCCACGGCTAAACCCTGATCTAAAAACCCAACATCTGGGCAAAGCCCAGACAAATGTGACAGAAGAGAGAGGGGCAAGGAAGCCAAGGGGGGTTGCAAAGAAGTGATTCTAATGATGGACAAGGAATCCATTCTAGGTAGGATTTAAACTGAGGACCTGTGGATGGTGACCAGGCTCCAGGTTCAGGTGTTACTGAAGAATGGCTGGAGTCAGGATACTATGGGGGGAGTTGAATGTTTGCCATGGAGACCGCAGAGGGGATACCAGCATGTCATGGGCAGCCCAGTGGCATGCCGTGCTCTATGCGGAAGGTCTTTGCTGGGAGTCAGCCTTGCCTGGATGCTTCCTCACCCCATCTCTTGCCGAGCTGAGACTGGGCATGTTACATTCTCCAAGATCAATTTCTTTATCTGCAGAGTAGGGTGCTAACAACAGGAAACTTACATATTGTGACAGTCCCACGAGGGAAGAGCAAGTTAGACCTCTTAGCATAATTCCTGGCACAGAGTATGAATTTGGGAGCGGTTACTTTATTCCATTTTCTCCCACCTCTTTACCCATTTACTTGAGCCCATCCTCTCTTTTGCCTGCCTTTCTCTCTTGCATAAGAAATCTTGTTCTTCAGCTAGGCATTATTTAAAACGCTACAAGTGCACTAAGACCTTAAGCAGTGTGATCACAGAACATGAGCCGTTAAGTTAGTTAGATGTTTAAGCGAACTTGAAAGTAAGACAGATATATACTATGTATAAAAATAATTAGATGTTTGTATGTGCATATATAGATGAGATTACGTAATGGTGGAGGCCAGTAAAATGGTTTTTTTTCTTGCCCCAGGTTATGGATAAATATGGAGAGTTCTATGGCCGAGACAGAATCAGCGAGTTACTTGGCATGGACAAAGCTGCCCTGGACTTCAGCGACGCCCGGGAAAAGAAGAAGCCAAAGAAAGACAGCTCCCTGTCGGCCGTGTGAGTGGTAATTCTGCTCTGTCCGAGGTCTAGGTGGAAAGCAGGAAAAAGTAATACGCTTCTGAACTTGCTAGTGCGTTGATTTCCTTTCCTTCAGTGTCGGAGGAGTAGAGATGAGAGAAACAGAGAATATATAAAGTCTGCTTTTGTACTTCTGCGTATTTTTGCACTATGGAATCAGTAGATTTAATCTATTAATTTTTGAAGGTGACTTTGTCATTATATACATAAAGCAAGAAAAAAAGATTTATCGATTTGCCTTTTTATCCCTAAATGCCACTTAAGTTGAAGTCAAAGATGCAAAAGCATAATATTTGACTTGTTAATACTTCCTGTTTGAAACGAAGTTAGCTCCCTTTTCCAAAATAAGAAAGCTGTGTAGACCTTTTATTAGAAATGTTCAAAGTTCATATTCTTTTATTATAAGTGTTGTGTTTTATTTAAATAGCGAAGACTTGGTATGCTGAAGTACTGTGCGGTCATACTATTACTTGGAAAGTTTATTTTAAAATGAGGCACTCTTATACAGTGCTTGCATGGAATAACATGATATCATTAGAAGGATGTAAACCAGTTGAACTGAATTCACCTGAGACTGAATTTCACATGCACGTATAGTGTTAGTATACATATATATATATGTATATATATACATCTGTATCTGTCTTGCAAATTTAATCAACTATAATTCTAGAATTACAGTTGTAAAGCCTACATGCTTTTTAAAATGTAATTTCTTATTGTAGCCACTTGATTTTAGAAAAAAACGTACTCGTTACCTTCCCTTATCTGTGTATTTAAGGTATCAGTCAATTAGGTATGTGATGATTTCTCTGAAGACATAAATATTTAAGGTTCTGTAGAGCAATGTTAGTTTGTCTTAGGTAACTATTTTAGTTAGCATTAAAAAAAAACATTTCGGCTGATCTCTTTGGTCATATACTTTTTATCTCTCTGAAACCTTGTTAGAGCTAGTTGGGTCTTTAAAAATAATGTGAACCCAGTTCAAAAGTAGTTAGTTAGATAAGCAAATATATAGCAAGTTATGAATTTAAATTTAAAATATTACCTGGGTACTTTTAGAAAACAAATGTGGTTCTTAAAGAAATGTGGTCACTATACGTAAGATGAAACACAGCTGGCAGCCCTTAGGCATTAAGGCCTTACGTTAGAATATCGTGTAAGGACTATGGTGAGAGGGGGGCTGCTGAGTTTCTTACTAGCATTTTCAGACCCCTGATAACCAATGTAGAATTAAATAGTTTTACTGAATTATGCATTTTCCATGGTCACATTTGTGACTCTAGAAAATGTCTGAAAAAAATAGAAGGAAAGTTTAGACTCTTTTTTTACTATGAACAAACAGTTTTAAATTAGTGGAATTTTCCACTGTTTTACATAGTAAATGTTTGCAGGTTTGACCCCTAGCAAAGTACCAAGAAATTAATGTGGCTTTTATTAATACCTTTAAACATGGATAATAAAATTAGAAGAATAAAGATCTAGTAAATAACACACATTACTAGGAAAAAATTTACATGTAGTGTTCCTTTATTAAAGTGTTTAGAAGGATGGAGTTTTAAAAGATTATCTGTTTTCTATATGAATAGTATCTTAATGTGACCATTTGCATACAAGGATGATTCATGTATCTATGTATGCGTGTATTTATTTATCAATCATCAGATATATAGGGCTTGGTATGTGCACATTTAAACAAGTGGCCAGCTCACCTCCTGGGGATAGAATGGCTGCCAGCAGCCAGAAAGCCTGCATGCTTCCTCATGTGTGTCTTCATGGAGTGAGAGGAGAGCTTATAATCTCAAAACCGTCTAGCAAAACTCCTCAGCTTCTCTGGCTTCTAGTTTACCCCTGAACCAAGCCCTGTGGCCAGGTTAACGCCATGCCCTGACTGACCTAGATCAGCTGTGCTCCATCCCTGGGGGTGGAGTCAGCTCTGCCCAAACAGCATCACTGCCACTACTGGTGAGAAAAGAGTATTGTGTACTACAAAATACTCTCAATGCTGTTGGTAGGAAACTTGCTACCCTAATGCATGACAGGGATGGAAAACAACTGATCATAAGAACAGACTTTTAAATAAAGTAAGAAACGACCATGGGAAGTTCAGACATCCTGATATAAACCCTTATTTGGTTTTGGATTGCTTTCATGGGAAATAATCATGCTCTCATGCAAATTATCCCATGGGTTTATTATTTTTTTCATCTCTTTTTTTAAGAAAACGTATTCTTATATTGAAACCCATTGTAAATATTCATGAAATTTTAAAAAATATTATCTAATAATAAAATTAATTATAACTCAAAGACTGCTTTATTTCCTTAAAAAATTAAACCTTAACTCTAAGGGGAAAAGTCTCCTAAGAAGTCAGCTTAGATTATCAACTATTTATCATTGCACTTGTAATTTAAGATTGGCCTAATTAAAAGAAATGATTAAAGAAGTAAAAGACTAAGTAAGTCTAGAGAAGCCTTTTTGAAAATAACACTAAAATTATATTATATTATTATCATATCAATTCCCTGGAATGTTGCAAAGGCTAACAAAATTATAATTTCTAGCCCCATAAACCAGTGACAAATTCTGGAAAAAAGTGAAAATTAAAAAGTATATTTTAATACATGTATATTTTAATCTGCAAAGATCATGAATATTTATGTTAAGATTCACTCATTCAACATTATTGAGAGACATTCAATGTATGATATAACGTGCTTGGTGCTGGGGATTTCACAGACTAGTGAGGAAGGCATCAGTACACATACATACATACACACCTATGCCTGAAAAACAACATGGGAAACGATTATAAAGGGAAGTGTCTACAAAGCGCTATGGGAACCAAGGGGAAGGGTTAAATTCCTTCTTGGATAGAGAAGGAAGTAGAGAGGGGGCATTTCTGAAAACGATAGGAAACAAAAACAAAATGAATAAGCCCTTTCATTGGCAAAATCAGTACAGTTGTAAAACAAGTGTGGACATTTATGCAAGTTTTTATTAGTTGAACTAAAAATTATTCTGTTGGGATGCAATTATGAATGTATAATGAAAGGGAGGAAACTTTCGATATACCTATGTTAGTTAATTTAGTAGTTTCCAGGAATAATTGTCACATATAAGGTGTTTATTTTATATTTACTGTAGGAAAAGAAAAGGTCAGAAAGAAGAGACTATTTTTAAGTAATAGAGACATAGTGATGCTTTGTTGTATTTTCCAAGATTCCTCTTAAAAGAAAAAAAAAAAATCACAAAACTCTGGAGTACATTTTCCAGCAGAGCTCTCAGCTCTTCCTGGGCTCCAGAACTAGAACTAATCTCCTGAGATGGTTGCCAGCCCTGCCGCATGGAGAGTGAATGACGGTAGTCTTTTGCAAGCCTGTGAGTCTCTGCTTCATGTACATATCTACAGATTCTTCTTTTTTGTCTTTCCAGACTGAACTCTATTGATGTGAAGTATCAGATGTGGAAACTAGGAGTCGTTTTCACTGACAATGTAAGCCAACTTCATTACCACAAAGTAAAACGCACTCTGATTAGATGAGTTTGTTGGGCTTCAGTGGCTGGAAAGATGGCTATTTAAGAAAGCTACTTAAATATCAGTTTGTTTAATACTGACCACATCTGAGAAAGACCCACAGAAATATATGATTAATCAGCCCATATCTCATTCCATTTTCAGTAGCTGAAAGGTTAAAATGAAAATATATTTACATGAGAAAAAGAAATGGAGATGCAAATTCGTGTGTATTTTCATTCAGATTTTAGTTGAGCAATCGCATTCTTCAAAATTTTTATAGACGTTAGAAAGTTCTAAATAAATTTTTAAAAGTTTTTTTTAACATTAATTGCGATCCACTTGTTTCTGCCAAATAAAGTGCATTAAATTACTGTGCTCTTTTTCTTGATGGATCCTTCTTTTATCAAAGAGCATAAGAGCCTCTGAGTTAGGCATGGGACCCACGTATATATCCAAATATTATGGAAAAAAAAATCACCCGTGACTAAAAGCCACCAGCTGTCAAGGCAGAGAATCACATTATACTACCTCGTTGGCTCAACAGCATGACATTTTTGATTCTTAGAGATTCCAGTTTAAATAACTGTTACCGTCAATTGTTTTTGTGCTACCATTTGCTGGCTATGGGAAGTTGCTAGAGAGAATCATGAAACGTGGCTGAATAGATGGACTACAATTTTTGCTGTTAGATCTCAGCCCATCCCCTCATTACTGCTTCTTAATTCTTTCACCGTCTTCTCACAGCCCCTACAGAAAGGATCGTAAGAAGCTCCCCTAAGGCCTTCTGCTGTTCTTGCTGCCGTGCTTTCTTCCTTGGACATCTCATTTAGTCTCAAAATCTCACTCTAATTTTAGCACTTTTATAGTGAACCTTAGTTCCATTCTCCTAAAGACCTGTGACAGCCCTCCCCCAAATACTCCTGCCTCTATCCCCACCCCGCCTCAACCAGCCGTGGGCCCAGAACTCTGGGTACCTTAGAGAACCCTCTGGAGAGCTCAAAATCAAGTCTTGAAGTATCTTTTAGGACTGTCAACTGTTAGTAAGGTGTCTTGCAGCTAACTTCTCGCCTAGCAATAGAAGCAACTCCCCTGAGTAAAAAGGAGGCCACCCCAACTCAGCCACATGTGGCAACATCTGGGGACACTCTTGGTTGTCGTGACTGGAGCGGGGGAGCGCTACTACCGGCAGCTAGTGAGTAGAGACCAGGATGCTGCTAGCTAACCATCCTGCTATGCGCCGGATAGAATCCACCACCAAGGGTTATCTGGCCCAAACTGTCAATAGTTGACATTAGTCAGTTGCTGTTGAGTAGTAAGTCAATACATTTTTCTCTGTGGGAGGATAAGTAAAAAGAGCCACTCCGATATAAAGGAGAGAATGGCACTGAACCTTGCAGAACAGCTAAAGCAAAATAAAATACACAAACAAACTGATGTAACTGATTGAAATTATATAAATCTTCAGTCTAAGAAGATAAAGTCAGTGGAGTGGTTATCATAGAATGAGAGCAGAGTAGTTTTTGACAAGAGTATGTATTCTATTTTCTGAGATTATTTTCTCTCATTTTGTCTTAATAGTCCTTCCTCTACCTTGCCTGGTATATGGCCATGTCCGTTCTCGGGCACTATAACAACTTTTTTTTTGCCGCTCATCTTCTTGACATTGCTATGGGATTCAAGACGTTAAGAACCATCTTGTCATCAGTCACACACAATGGCAAACAGGTAAAAGTTTTTGTTTTCCTCCCCCTGCAAAAACTGAAAAAGCAACAAATATTCTAACAGAAGTTAACACCAAACCTCAAATGACAGTGTACAGTTTTAAAGACTTTTGTGAAGAGAGGATCTGTACTTTTTCTCCTACAGACCAGGCAGATTTGTAGTTTGAGAGCCCCTAGACCTACATTCACGTCTTGGCTTGATGGATAAGCTGTGTGACCTTGGATAAATTATTTAGTGATCTTTTAAATCTCAACTCCCTCATTTTGTAAAATGAGTACAATAAAAGTACCTACCTTATAGGGGTTTTGTGAAAATTAAACAAAAACAGAAATGTGGAGGTCTTAGCACAGGCTCCAGCACATTAAACACTCAGGAAGATAGTTATTATTTTGTTCCTGATACGACATCTGCTGTATCTGATACTGTGGCTTAAACCAAAATATGTTGCAACGTCCTAACACACTAGTTACATTAGTAGTAAAACCTGAGATGCTACATTCTTAATTCAACATCGTATTTTAAAACTGGATGTTCATGGGCTCTTTTCTCCACGTTTAAATTGCGCAAAAGGAATAATAATGTTTCACACTTGACAAGGTCATGCTTACTTGGAGAAAAGCTGGCTTAATTCCAGATAATCAGCTTACGCTCTAAAACAACCCATTTGTAATGTTAAAACTTTCATTATTAATAAACTTATCAATTCATTCTCTATTTGTCAAGTGTCCAGTGGGAGGTAACACACTCTATGTTAGTTATTTAGAATAACAGAGTCCTTCTTTTCCAGAAGTTTATAATCCAGTGTATTTTAAAATCAGTGCCCTTCCCAAAACCTTGAACTGTGTCCATGGTTAAATTCACATTATCATGACCTTCAGTTTTCTAAATTTCAGCACGATGTTCTTATATATGTCACTCTAGTTTCTGAATACGAGTATGATATGCATGGCACGTCATGAGTCCGGTGACAAAAAGTGTACTATGCATATTCATCGGTCAATTAAGTAAATTGGTTTTGAGCTCCCAGTATGTTCGAAGAACTGGAGATGCGAAATCTGTGGAGTATTTTCACACAAAAAGTCTGGCACTACTCTCAATTTCTAAACTTTTATTTCTAAACTTTATTCCTTCTCTTTTTGAGGTATCAAACTTTCATTTGCAAAGATATATGGAGCTTAAATAGCCCTTATAGGTAAAACACGCAGAAATCTACAGTGGCCTTACACTTAATTTATAGAAGTGAATTAAGCCCTCTATTAAGACAACATGTGTTTTTCCAGATAATTATGAAGTGATTTTTAAAAGACTTAATATATGCTGCCACAGTTAAGAACACCAGGGGTATGTTGTAATCAGAGGAAGTAGACATAAAAAATAATGCATTTTAGTGTGTTTAGAACTTCTGTGATAGAACCAGAAATATATTCTTACCACCTTGGTGAAAGTCATATTTAAAAAATATACATATTCATATACAAATTCTATGTATATTCATATATATACATATTCTATAAAATATATGTTTATATATACATACATATATATGCATATATATACATGTATGTAAAGTATAGTTTGGAATTAAAGAAAGATTACATAGAGCTGAAGAAAGACCTTTCAAACTCTGACTTTTATTATTTATTTATACGTTGAGAAAATTAGCCTTCAAAATAGTGTTATTTATTAGCTATTAAAGTGTCTTTCCCTTTGATCATTGGTTTATGTTAACAAAGCCAGACTTCTTAGTTTTATTTATTTTTTTAATATTTATGATACACATTATTAACAGTCGTGCATTTCCAGATGTTAGAAACAATTCCTATTTAGTTTTAGGACGTGACTGAAAGAAAACGTGATTTACAACCCCTCTTACTATCATAACAAAAATGAGAGAGTTTTTGTTAGGAATGTAAATTATTTAAAGGGACTAGAACTTATAAAAAGAGAGAATGTATTTAATGTAGTATCTACTACCAAATATTTAGATGATAGAAAAATGAACATATTAAGCTGCTTATTATTATTAATACCAATTTGGATATGAAACTAAATCAGAGTTTTATTCATATTCTAGTTATAGTATGCATTTATTAGCCAATTAAGTAGTCAAGTTTTACATAAAATAAACTGGCAACTTGATAAAATATAGAAACTATGAAAATAGATTTCCCCACTGGGGGGATAAGAAAGGTATGAGGCGTGGATTCCATTAGCTTTTAGTCAGTAAATCCACTGACTTATATTTCTAATATATGTTCAATGTCACATTGCTTTCCAGCTTGTACTAACCGTTGGCTTATTAGCTGTTGTCGTATACCTATATACTGTCGTGGCATTCAATTTTTTCCGAAAATTCTACAATAAAAGTGAAGATGGCGATACACCGGACATGAAATGTGATGACATGCTAACGGTAAGTTCATACACTTTGATCTCCTATGAATGAAAAAAGTTCTCCTGCTTCTTCAACCCAAGGAATTGTGTAGTTATTCTTTAACAGTGAAAAACAGAAAATAGTGTACACAGGAAAAAGTTGTGTGGCTTTTTAAAGAATTGATGATTTTCATTTTTTGTGGAACATGAAGGACTGTTTCTGCCAATTTTGCACATCTACTGCATCAGCCTGATAATTAGTAGAATCTTGAGTAAAGTCCTTAGAACTGGAAGGATTAATGTAAACACTTTAGCCTGTTGTTCATATATTCTAGGACAGCAGGTAAAAATTGTTTCCTTGTAGAAGGTTTAGGTATTTGTTCACCTTAATGACTTGAACTGAAATTACTGAAGTCCAAAAATATCTCTTTTATATTGAGTATCCTGGGTTAAATTACCCTTTTAGTCTTGGTTTTAAAATCAACAGATGTTAAAGATTTCGTATCGCTTTATCACTCTTCTATAACCTGCATCTCTAATATGACAAATCAGAAATTACCATATATGAGACGCTAGACTGGGAAGGGGAAAATTTAGACAAAATATTTAACCTCTAGCTGGAAAGAGATGAATCCTTCAGTGAGCTCCAAATTGAGATACCTACCCAGTTGGGGGCTGGTGTAAAAAGAGATGATGGACATCATGATGCTAAAATTGCTCTAGAAAAAATAAACATCTCAAAGGAGTAGTGACAAAGACCTACTAATATTATAAAGACTAGTAATTAAGACAGTTTTTGTCCTAGAGAATGACAGATCAATGGAATACAGTCTAGAAAGAGATTCAGATAGATACACATGGAAATTAAAAGTATGATAAAAGTGGCCTTAGAAATTATGAAATGAAAAATAATTCAATAAATGGTATTGGTACCATGAACATGCTGTTAGGAGGAAACTGCTAAAAGTGGATGCCAACCAAGTTCTTTACATCAAAATAAATTCCAAATGAAATAAATCTTCCAGTGAAAAAAGAAAGAGAAAAATGAAAGTTAGGATTTGACTTGTGAAATAAATAATAACAATTTTTTTTCATAGATTTATTTATTTATTTATTTATTGCTTGCTTGCTTGCTTGCTTGCTTGCTGTGTTGGGTCTTCGTTGCTGCGCACAGGCTTTCTTTAGTTGCAGCGAGCGGGGGCTGCTCTTCGTTGCAATGCGTGGGCTTCTCATCGCGGTGGCCTCTCTTGTTGCGGAGCACGGGCTCTAGGCGCGCGGGCTTCAATAGTTGTGGTGCGTGGGCTCTAGAGCGCAGGCTAAGTAGTTGTGGCACACGGGCTTAGTTGCTCTGCAGCATGTGGGATCTTCCTGGACCAGGGCTCGAACCCGTGTCCCCTCCATTGGCAGGCAGATTCTTAACCACTGCACCACCAGGGAAGCCCCATAACAACAATTTTTTAATGGGGAAAAGGTCTTTCTGAACATGACATAAAACCTAGGGTCCATGTAAGCATAAAAGATTACTTTAAAAGGGAATAACTATAAGGAAAATCTTAAATGCGGATGACAAGCTAGCAAAAATATACTGAACACTATAACAAAGGGCCAGTTTCTTTAATTTACAAAGTCTTTGTCACAACTGAGAGAAGAAATAACAAGCCAAGAAAAATAAATAAGCAAATTATATGACTAGACAATTCACTATAAAATAAGTTGAATCAGCTTATAAATATGGAAAAGATGCTCAGCCTCTATCATATTGATACTTTAAAAAGTGCAAATGAAAACAATCAGTTGCCACCTTTACCTATCAGGTTTGCAAAATATTAAAGTTTGTTAATACCCAGAGTTACTGAATTGATTGAAAAACTGGCACCTTCATGAACACTGTTGGGAATTTAAAATAACACAACAATTTGAGAGAAATTTTATAATATCTATTGAATTTTTAGGTGTACTTACCCTTTGACTTGTCAGTTCTATTGCTAGTAACTGACCTGTTTATTCACAAATATGCCTCGCTATATTCAAGGATATTAGCTGCTATAACAAATTGAAAATAATATAAATTATCATCTATAGAGTCTTGATTAAATAAATTATGGTAAATCCATATAATGGAAAATATGTAGCTTTTTAAAATAGTAGAGAAATCTGTACATGCTGATATGGAAAAGATGTACAAATTATACTTAAGTGGGAAAAAAAAGATCAAAAGGATCCTAACTGTACAAGATGATACACACACATATGCTAGAATGTATATAATAGGTATGCTAGAATACACATACTGTTTTTCTGGAAGAATACATAAGAAACTGTTAACAAGAGTTCGTACAGGAAGTAGGACCACAAGTCAAGGAGAGAGAAAACTTGTGCGCCGGGAGACTGACGGGTCACTAGTAGTAACCTCCACCAGAGTCGCTAACGGGGGACACTTTGCCACCCCCCTCGCTGCTTCCCCACATCCCTACCGTACCATTCCAGGCCCAGTGAGGAAGGTACTTTAGAGATCCTTCACCTCCTCTTCTGTGTGCTGCCTTTAATACCACCTTGTCTCTCTGTCCCATGGCCCTGAAGACTTGGGGGAGCGGCTGGCCAGATGCAGGGAGGAGAGCAGAGGGCTGGAGGAGGCAACAAGGCACAGAGGAGGGTCAGTGAGGACTAACGGTAGGCACTTGTGCCTGCACTGACTCCGGGGAGATGCATTTATATTCCAGGAGAATCACCCCAATGGGTCTAAATCTCAAAATTCACCAGCCTCAGGTCAGAAAGTTGTCCTGCAGTCGTTCATTCCCAGAGGGTGTGATGTTCAGTGAACCGCTCACGATTGGTGGAAAGTAGGGAGGGTTTCAGATGGGGATGTGCAGTGGCCTGGGTTACACGGTGGGAACAACGTGTGACTTGCATTCGCCTCTCCTACCACAGTAGGACCCCCCCCAAAATATCCTGGTCTCTCACTCTCACATCATGAGTCGTATCTGACCCTGTTCAAGTTGCCCTAACAGTATTCTTATATGACTACCTTTTGCATCTTGCTCTCAGGACGTTTCCACTGCTTTTGTTAATTTTGTCAATGGATTTATTATGAGAAGAATCCGTGCGTTATTTGAACAAGAGGTGGGTTAGGAAGACCACTGCCTTTACCTGGTTGATTTTACCCAATGACAGGGAAATGTATAAAGAAGATAGAGAAGCTTGCCTCACTTTAGGATGACGAAATTGGCTTCTTGATGTTTTCATCTGTGGGCTTGGGACTGAGCTACAGCCAGGATTTTGTTCAGTTTCAGGAGTCTCTGTCTGTATGGGTGAGACTGCCTCTGACCAGCTCTGTTGTAGGTATTTCTGTCTCTACAAATAACAATGAACAGATCTTGCCTTTGGCTGAGCTGAGGTTGGAGGCATCTTAAGTTTGCATCTTAGGTGTTTCTTTCTTGAAAAAGAAAACTCAGTTCCAGGATACAAACTACACCTCGGCTCCTACCTCTTTCATAATTAGGCACCGCTGTCCATCAGTCGAACCAGACAGGAGTCTGCGTGCTTTTGCACAGTCCATTTCCAGCTGATCTTAACAACTACTGTGTCAGAGGCCACATTACCTAGGTTAACCTTTCAATTTTAGATCTAAAAACCCCTTTTAATTTGCCTCTTACTAATGCTTGTGCAGGGAGGTTTTGAAGAAGCCACAGCCACTTAAAATGTAAGTAATTACTGACAGTACTGTTCATGAAAAGTGGAGGCTTAGTAAAACCAAACAGCTAGCAAGACAGAATTATGGAGTAGCAGGTGGTCAGATTTCATTGTTTTAATTTCCCAAAGAGAATCCTTTCTTTATGCCAGTCTCCTTAGCATTTCTTTTTCAAAGAGTGAGGTCTAGTATTCTCATCTGAGATAGGTTTTCCTCACTCACGTCGTATTTTATTGCTGTCATCCTGAGTTCCCATCGCATTTGTTGTTTCAGGTTGTTTCTTCGGGTCTCAGAGAACATTGTAGGTTTTACAGGGGACGTAATTCACCCGCCAGTGTTTCGTAACTTACAGCAGGTGGCACTGTAGCTGCAGTTTTGCAGAGTCAGTGATGATCTTTCTTTACTTACTTATTTATTTGGAATCACAGTGTTTTGAGCCAGAGAATCTAATTAAACCAGCCATAACCTGATAGGATTTGAACCTGTTCACCAAGAGTGTAGGAGAAGAAATTGAAAGGTAATCTAAAGTTCTAAAGTCCAGGGCAAAAAGCTGATTGCAACTAGAGAGCCAGGGAGGCTGACGTGGCATATATAAGAGCATTCATCTCAAAAGGAGTGGTTTTCAGCCTCAAATGCCCAGAGGAATCACCAGGAAAACTCTCTGTAAATCCACAGATCTTCAAGACCAACCCCAGATCCCTTGAGTCAGAAACTGTAGGAAAGGTATCAAGACCTGTGTATTTTGGAAACAGCTTTCCAGGTGGTTGAGCTAAAAAGTATACTCCTAGGGAAGTAACCTGCTTAAGTAGTTGTTCTAAAGTACTTATTTTACCCTATCTTCTCAACGAATAATCTGTTTTCTCTCTTTCTCTTTTTCTCTCCCTGTGTCTGTTTCTCTCCCGACACCTACCTTTTTTTTGGCCAAGGTGAAGATCTTATAAGGATCTTCACCAGTCCACTAGAAACTGTTACTCTTCAGTGTCCCCTAAAGGCAACAAAAACAATGATTAACCGCAGAATGTATCAGTTTAGGAGCTGGATGGGGGGAAAGTCACAGAATATTAAATCTTGAGAATTAGCAACTGCCCTGTCCCCATTTCTGTAGCACCAGGCACCTTCCTCCCTCATTACTCAGGTTCTCTGAAGAAAGCAGTGTAACTTTTTGCTGCCCAGCATTGCTCCTCCAGCTCTTATTATCAGGTTGAATCTGATTCTCTGAAAAGGAAGGTAGATGAAAGGACTTCCCTTTTCAGGCGCAGAATGGTAATCTGACAGCCTGCCGCCTCCTGTGACTGGCTGGTCACCACATTTCCTCCTACTCCACCACAGCAGCCATGGCCCTGCTATTTCGGTGAGAATTTCTGATAATGAAGGAGAAGGTTGGGAAAATCAATATCAAAATCCCACTGGTGAACTGTGCATTTTATTCTTTTTCACTTTGGTATCTTATTAAGCCTAACTAAGCACATCCACAAAACTCTACCTCTCTTTTCACAGCATGACCATATTTCATTTTAATGAAATACGGTGGAACCCCCTCCTCAAAATTCTTAGTGCTATCATAGAATGAAGGCAAGCAGTGAGATGCAGATGTTGCCAAGAGAGGCCAAGTGGCTGACGAGAGATCTAAAAAGAAGGAGACATTTACTTTGGTAATTTAGCCTCATTCCATGGTCTTGTTTTCAACTTTAATGTCTAGAAAGTAAAAGTGAATCATTTGCCTGAGGACAGACTCACATTAACCAGACTCCTAAGAGTCGGATGTATCAGTCAGAATACCAACATTCCACTCATTAAAAGTTCAAGCAACAAGTTGATAGTCTCTTCTCTATAGAAAAACTCTATGTGGGGAGCCAAATTATAATCCAGAAGTCTTGGTCCGCAGGAATGAGCAAGAGGAATTAGCTAGACCATCTTAGTCACATACATGTCAAATAAGCGGGCTTGGAGACCTAGGGCATTCCAGGACCTGCACAGGGAACTGCAGTGATCCACTGTTGGCCCACTATGGCTATTAGTGTGGGGAGTCAAAGGGCCAGAATTTGACATGGAGAAATGCCAGACCACAGCCAGGTAGATTGTCCAAGTTAAGTCGCCAGCCGAAGGGGGCAGGGGGAGGATTATAAACAAAGCTAAGAATGGGAAAGCCAGGAAAGGATGGCCTATGTTAGTTCACTAAGTAAAGAGTAGGCAGCTGCAATAATAATTCTATTTCCTGTAGCCACAGTTAATCACATGTGCGGGCAGATTTGGAGAAAAACATATAACCCCCAATTTTTTCTTAATAAAAATAAGAAATGCATGTGGTAAAAACTAATTCCAACAGTATGCAAGAATATACAGGGAAAGTAAAACTTTCTCTACCCACAGATCCACCATTAACAGTTTCAAGCACTGTTCTAGACAAACAGTGCTAAGAAATTAATGCCATGTCCTGAGGGCTTTTTTTAAATGTCTTCAAATTTTTATTTCTAAAGATTGATTCAGTAGGTGGTACCAGGAATCCAGAATGTTTAAGCCTCGAGGAAATGTGAATGCAGGATTAAGTTTAGGCACCATTGGTCTCATCAGGCTGTCTGTAAAACAGGACTCTCCTGGCCTCTCTGTAAGAGAGACCCCCTTCCCTGGGCTCCAGAACAGTTCTGGGGTGATGCTCTTTGCTTATTGCATCCCAGACTGACCAACCTCTTTTCTGAGTGACCCAATCTTTTTTTCTTTTTAATTTTATTGAAGTATAGTTGATTCACAATGTTGCATTAATTTTTGCTGTACAGCAAAGTGATTCCGGTTATACATATGTATATATTCTTTTTGTATTCTTTTCCATTACGGTTTATCACAGGATATTGAATATAGTTCCCTGTGCTGTACAGTAGGACCTTGTTGTTTATCCATCCTATATATAATAGTTTGCATCTGCTAATCCCAAACTAATCCATCCCTCCTCCAACTCCCCCAGCCTTGGCAACCACAAGTCTGTTCTCTGTGTCTGTGAGTGTGTTTCTGTTTTGTAGATATGTTCATTAGTGTCATATTTTAGATTCCACATATAATTGATATCATATGGTATTTGTCTTTCTCTTTCTGACTTACTTAGCTTAGTATGACAATCTCTAGTTGCATCCATATTGCTGCAAATGGCATTATCTCATTCTTTTTATGGCTGAGTAATATTCCATTGTGTGTGTGTGTGTGTGTGTGTGTGTGTGTGTGTGTACCACATCTTCTTTATCCATCCGTCAATGGACCTTTAGGTTATTTCCATGTCTTGGCTATTGTAAATAGTGCTGCAGTGAACATGGGGATGCATGTATCTGTACGAATTACAGTTTTGTCTGGGTATATGCTCAGGAGTGGAATTGCTGGATCATGTGGCAACTCTAATTTTAGTTTTTTTAAGGAGCCTCCATACTGTTCTCCATAACGGTTGTACAAATTTACATTCCCACCAACAGTGTAGGAGGGTTCCCTTTTCTCCACACCCTCTCCAGCATTTGTTATTTGTATTGATAGATTTTTTTAATGATGGCTATTCTGACCGGTGTGAGGTGGTACCCTATTGTAGTTTTGGTATGCATTTCTCTAATAATTAGTGATGATGAGCATCTTTGGAGAAATGTCTATTTAGGTCTTCTGCCCATTTTTCGATAGGGTGGTTTGTTTTTTCCTTATTGAATTGTACGAGCTGTTTGTATATTTTGGAAATTAAGCCCTTATCAGTCACATGATTTGCAAATATTTTCTGCCAGTCCATAGGCTGTCTTTTTGTTTTGCTCATGGTTTCCTTTGCTGCGCAAAAGCTTATAAGCTTGATTAGATGCCATTCGTTTATTTTTGCTTTCACTTCTATTGCCTAAGTGACCCAACCTTTATTTAATTCTGTTCATTAAATTCCAGGCGTCTGACTTAGATGCAGAATACAAAAAGTTTCCTATCAGTAATTAGCTGTTGAACTCTGAGCATTTTGGTGTCATCTTGCTGCCTATTCTTTGCCTGAACTTTATGCTCTTTAAAATGACCTGAGAATCTGAGGTCTGTTTGAGCCGTTCTCCATGAGAACAGCTGACCAGTCATAACTTTTCACTCCTCGGTCATCCCACAAGTGATTTTTGAGTACCTATCATGTGCTGGACATTGTTTAGGCACTGATGACAGAGTAGTAACCCAAGTAATTCTTCTTATAATGGGACTAATTCTAGTGGAGTGAGAGAGATCATAAAACATCAAATGAAAAATAAGTTGGAGATACAAGTCTGGAATTCAGGAAAGAGACCCAAGGTGTAAACAGAAATTTTTTGAAGTAATTAGCACAGATGATATTTAAGCATGAAACTGGAAAAGTTCCCCAAGGGAGTGTCCTAAAAGAAACGAAAAGTCAGAGAACCCAATCCTGGGCATTAGTTCATGAAGAGATAGGGAGATGAGGAAGAACCAGCCAAGGGAGCTGAGAAGGAATGACCAGAAATGTAGCAGAAAACCAGAGGAGTGTGGTGTCTCAGTGAGTGAAGATGCTGTTTTGAGGTCTTTGCCCCGTTCATTAGGGTTACAGCAGACAGTGTTTTTTGTTTTGCATTGATGGGTGACATCAGCTGGGTAAACGGAAGTGTCTTGAACAGTCTGAGGAGGCCTCATGGAAGGAGGATTATTCACTGAGGCTCTGAAGGATGAGTAGGTTCTAATGGGATACAAATGGGAAAGAATATTGCAATGCAAGGTAAGGAGAATATGCAGGCAAAGATCTAGAATCAGGAATATTGTATTTGGAGGAGGCATGGGTAGAGGAGAGGGCAGTGCTTGGGAGCAGTAAAAGATCAACTTAGAGAGGGGAAGTATGGCTAAATCAGAGGGCCTGGAATGGAGAGTGTGGACTTATCCTAAATAAAGATAAAACCCTAGATGCTTAATCCAGTGGTCCTGATGTTGCCACCCCAGAGGACACTTGGCAATGTCTGCAGACATTTTTGATTGTCTGTGGGGTGGGGCGCTACTGGCATCTAGTGAGTAGAGGCCAGAGATCCTTCTAACAAACATATGCTACAGTGCGTAAGACAGACCTCACAACAAAGAATTATCTGGCCTAAAATGTTAACGGATTTGAGGCTGAGAAACCCTACCCCAAAGTGCTTTACTGCACCCCTCTTTTTTGGCAATGGACACTTGCAGCTGTACATGTTGTTGGTTGCTTTAAAGTTTCAGAGTTTAAACAATGAGCTGCTATTTCTTCCCTGCCTCTCTCATTTTTCTTTACTCTAGACATTAAAGTTAAAAAATTTTCACATTATATTCCAATGTGATAGATGAGAGGATGGTAAGTGTTAAGTTTGGTTTTTTCCTCACTTAATTTCTAACATTCCATCCAGTTATACCATGGACTTTTACTTCCCCATTCCTTTGTCTGTTATGCTCACAAAAAACTGAACAGTGCAATTAAATATAGTTTTGTGGCCCTTACTGTGATCTTAATAGGATAATAACCTTATGGCTGATGCTAGTGAGGTATTTTTCATTTTCTGCAAAGTATGACAGCAGGTGCTAAGCAGAGTAGGCAGCACCGAGTTTTGTTTAAAAGACAGCAGAATGTAAGAGCCAAGTGTTTGCATCACAATTACAGATACTGAAACAAAAAGAGGTGATGTAGAAGGCAAAGATGCTCATCATTTCCACAGTGAAGATTAGGAACAAGAGAGATAATCTTAGGTGTGTTGAGTATAAAAATGGGCAGTGGTCCTCCGGGAAGTGAAGCCATCATTCCTCTCTTTTCCAGTGCTATATGTTCCACATGTATGTCGGGGTACGTGCCGGAGGGGGTATCGGTGATGAAATCGAAGACCCAGCCGGCGATGAATATGAGATCTATCGAATCATCTTTGACATCACCTTCTTCTTCTTTGTAATTGTCATTCTCTTGGCCATAATACAAGGTAAGCATCATCCTCAAGAAGATCTAGAATTTGACCTACATATTGTTGATGCTAACATTAAACACAGGGTAAGAATGTCAGGTGTTTCCTAGAAAAGCCAAATGGAACTCTTCCGCTCAGTGTTTCTTCACTGGAAATCTGTAGAGGGAAAAACAAAGAAGCAGGGGACCCTGCTCTAGCGGGGAGATGGATACAGGTTTCTTTGGCCTCCTTTCAAATAACAGAACGGGAAGAGCACTTTCCTGGGTCTGATTTCCTGCCCTGCCGCTGATGACCTTTACAACTAGTGGTGGGTGAGCCATTTAGCCTCTTTGGGTCTATCACATGGAAATTATATAAAGCTCTAAACCATGGGTTATTGAAAAGATTTCTTTAAAAATGATGTCTGTTCCGTGTGCCCTGGGAGCAGAATGTTGTTCTTCACATTTGAAGGAACTGAGCCATAGTAAGTCTAAGTAATTTGGCTGACGTGTACAGCTGAAAAGTGTCAGGGTTGGAATCCAAACGCACAGGGTCTGGACCCAGAGCCGTCACGTGCAACCACCGTGCCATGTTGACCCATTCGATCTTCCTTTTACTCCAAGGGAACTTGGAGCGGGTGGTTTTTTCCTCTCCTTTTATTCCAAGGTAACTTTTTTTTCCCTCAGAAAAATCACTCATGTTGTCTTCTTCTGCTTACACATTTATCCTAGCTTGAATTAAATGTCTATAAATGGGACATTATCCTCTAAATTCCACAGGCAAAAAAATGATGATAACCCTTTTTTCAGTGAAGTACAGGAATGCGTTTAAAGGATTCACAACCCTTCCTTTATGTCTTTATTGAGTGTAACAATAATGTGTTTAGAAGGGGGCATAAGTCATATAAAACACTTGGAAGAAAACGTGCAGCCCGGCAAGTCACAGGAGAAAAGGGAACAAGGCAGCAGGAAGCCGTTAGTTGCTGATTGCTACAGTTAATAACGTTACGGAAAGTTTATTGATGACGAACTCGTGAAAAAAATGATTTGAGGCGAATTCCTTACAGTTAATATGGGCATGTTTGATTTGCAAATTAGCACTTGAAAATCTCATTAGTGGCATTTTCTGTACTTTATGACCATAAATCTCCATTGCTCCTTCTTGGCGTGAAGCAGGTAGTAACATACCAGTTGCTGATGCCAAGGTAACCCAAGGTTTTTCCTGCTGTCCCTTCAGTTTTAAACCCCTTTTCAGGCAGTATGTATGTGCCCTGGGAACTGCATGTCTGTCTGCCCCCCAAAGAGAGAACGCTGCTGCCCTCGTAGGAGTATCCAGTGCGCGCTCACATCTTCTGCCAAGCTCCGAGCGTCTCCCAGTGTCACGGTCCCGTTCCTTGGGAGGCTTAGCCCGGGGGCTGTGAATTTCATCATCCTTCTCTGGTTGATTGATAGATTAAATCCCGTCTTTACTGAACACTAGGTTTAATTATCGATGCTTTTGGGGAACTAAGAGACCAACAAGAACAGGTCAAAGAAGACATGGAGGTGAGTCTCTCCGTTTCTGACTCTGCGTTTCTGTTGTTGTGGACACTGCCTGTCCCCACTGTCTTTTATCAAAGAATGACGGCTATGGGAGCAGGGGGAGGGACATGAACAATGCATGGCTTCACTGGCCTGTTTTCGATTCAGGCAATACACAGAGTTGAGCACTGTTGCTAGGCTGTGTGGTGGGCGCCAGGTACATACAAACAGTAGCGTGGCGCCATCTGCCCCTCCAGGAGGGGGAGACCATTCATTCAAAGTGGTGGATCCGCTGACAAATAAGTAGACAGGACATCATGAGCAGTGTGGTGAGCCCTTTATAGGAGGAAACCCTGAGTGCCGGGGTCTCTGGGGCTGGTGTCTAATTTCCTCTTGTATGATCAGGGGCGTACTTAAAAGAAGGGATGCCCAAGCTGAGGCCTGAAGATTGCAGAGGTGTGGATTTGAGAGAGAGAGAGAGAGCGCGCAGGCCAGTTCAGGCCACCTCCCCACCCCGAAGTGCCCCACCATGCCCATCACCAGGGGTGCCATTCACATTGGATGCTGTGAAAACGTCACCGCCTGACGTTCTATATACCAAGACTCTGATTTTAAGGAATTTGATGTGCAGATTTTTTTTCTTGGAAGCATAACTGGTTCAGGATGAAGCATTACTTTCTAGTAATGGGGCTGGAGAAGAAGGCCAGCTAATTAAGAGCCTAATCATGCATTTGAGAAATTTACAGTGTAACTTGCAGGCTGGGAAACAAGAAAAGGGTTTTAAGCGGGGCAGTGAGGTGATCAGATTTTACATTTTAAAAAGATTGATAACCATGGATTAAAATAGGGGGAGTGAGCTCGACACTGGCACACCCAGGGACAGGGAAGCAGCTGTCAGCATTTTCTAGGTAGGAGATGATGCAGGAGCCAAATGGATTCAAGCAGTACTTTGGCATGAAAAGAACTTGGTGACTGGCCAGATGCAGAGGATGAAGAGTTTGGAGCAAGCGGGGATGTTACTGAGGTTCCGTCCAGCATGAGCCTCTAGCAAGAAGCATGGTGGCTCAGTTACACACACACAGTGACCGAGAGAGGTAACAAAGAGGAAGGGCAGTTTCCTGGGGAAAGCTGTTAAGTGGGAACCTGTTTAGTTAAGAGACACTGAATGGTGTACAAGACTGGATGCTGAATGCAGCCTTTCTGCTGTCGGCAGCTGTTGATCAGTAAGGCAGGGAGAATTATAAATTACCTTAATCATCTTGATTCTAGGCTCTCGCATCTAGGGCATCATAAACATGCCTCTGACGGTATGAAACAGCTTCTAATTTGCAGGGAAGATGAGCATCTGGAGCCACATGAGGACAATAATTATTGAATTCATTTGAGTTGATACATAGGAGATGCTAATGATAAAAATGGAAGGCCTGCTTCTCCCTGGGTTTTGGGTACCAGGCCTGCAGATGGCAGACCTAGCGGGCGAAGAGAGAGATGGATGGGATGGGAGGGAAGCGGAGAGAGCAGGTGTCCTGTTTCTAGAGCGGACTGTCATCCCAGTACATGTCTGTTGGTTGTGTGTGTGCCTAGCATGATGCCTGGCATGTGGCGGACCTTCTCTGAACCGTTGATTCAACACCTCACAGCTTGGTATTTGGTTTGGTCCTCCCCAGATGGGAGGCATTTGTGCCTCCCCCCTCCACCAGCTTGGTCATCAGACTTGGCTAGGATAGATACCAAGTTTGTGGTTTCAGTTGAGGACACATTCAGTCCTACCTAGATAATTTGAGCCAGTGTAATGAACAAGAGTGATCACCAAGCGTGGGCGTGCTCACTTAGGCTAGAGAA
The DNA here is from genome assembly GCF_028021215.1 of Eschrichtius robustus. Taxonomy (NCBI): domain Eukaryota; kingdom Metazoa; phylum Chordata; class Mammalia; order Artiodactyla; family Eschrichtiidae; genus Eschrichtius; species Eschrichtius robustus. Next base: position 8,256,327 of record NC_090830.1, on the reverse strand, counting down.
AAGAAGACATTGCTTTTCGGTCATCATCATCTTGTTCTCTTCCTTCTGCCTCTGTTACTTCTTGCTGTTGGTTCCTATGTCGTTTAAACCCCACCGCAAGATGTAGTGGTGGCAACAGTTAAATTGATACTCTGGTGCTTGGCACAGTCTTATGGGATGATCTTTTATGTAGACCGAATAATCCAAGTAGCTGCCCCTGAGTGGTGAGTTGTGTTTTCCTTTTGTTTTGCTTTCTGAACTCTGACCTTTGAATACTGCCTTTGTCTTCTAGACCAAGTGCTTCATCTGTGGGATAGGCAATGATTACTTCGACACTGTGCCCCATGGCTTTGAAACCCACACTTTACAGGAACACAACTTGGCCAATTATCTGTGAGTGTGCCTGACTCGGACTCCCCTGCCTCTCCTGATACCCAGGCATCCCCCACCTTAGCAAGCTGGGGAAACAGGACAGAGAGCCCCTCTCTTTACCATTGGCTTCAGGCTTCTTATAGCTCTTGGAGGGAAAGACCCACAGCTAGTGGTTCTTTTTCCTCGAGTAGGTTGACTTAGGAAAGGAAGTTGCAGCCCTCCACGTGAACAATACCTTCTAGAACATGAAATGAAAAGGTGGAAAGGATGAGCAGAATATATACCAAGCCTCTCAGAGAGCTTTGGCCGTGTTTGCCATTTCAAACAGGAATGTTCCAGCTGCTCCCTAGAGATATGTGAATCTTCATTTTTCTTTTCTGAAGAACCACAGACCTCTTTAGGCACCCCTGGAAACAGTTAAATGTTGCATTTTTTTTAATACATAGAAATCTGGCTCTTACTTGAGACTAGCCAAAACTGTACTTCAGTACAATATTATTTCTTAATCCGTTTCTAACCTGATTTTAATATCTAACAGAAAAGATATAGAGTAGCATTGTAGCAATTTAAAAAAAAAGTGGGTTTTGGAATTCACAAGTGTGTGATATTAGACAAGTTATTGAACCTTTTTAATTCTCGGTTTTGCAAATGAGGATTGCAATTCCTGCTCCATGAGTGAATGTGGAAACAGTTGCAGGCAGGGTCTGGCACTGAGCCTGGTATAAAGCAGCTCCCAAGAGGTATAACTTGATCTGTGAACACATTATAGCTCCTTTGAAAAAAATATTTTAAAAGCTGATTAAGCTGTTGGTCCCCATGGCATTTTTTTTTTTTTTTTGGCCCTGCAGGTTTGACCCATTTATTTTCTCTGCCATGAAGAGTTAGTCCATAGCAGAACCAGAAGTATCTGTTTATGCTGATATTTCCATACAATCCATTTCTGATTACTCTCTCTGTATCTGTAGGTTTTTTCTGATGTATCTCATAAACAAAGATGAAACAGAGCACACAGGACAGGTAGGTAAACAGGGACCATACATCATCTAAAAGAAATGATAAAAGAATCTCTGCATTTTGGAATAAATGTGTACATTAAACATAAATATTGGAATTACTTTCAGATATTAGTCATGGTATCTTAGTATAAAATTCCTGTTATCCTGGATGAGTATGCAAAGATTGCTGTAGTAGAAAAAGTAAAATTAGAATTGCACATTTATTAGCTGAAAATGCTGAGTTTGGGTTTTGATAATTATAATATACTTGATTGCTTAATCAGATAGCAGATGATTTCAAATGAACTTCATTCAGTAGTATTACAGTCATTTAAAAATAATTGCATATCCTGGGACAAGATGGCAGAGTAGAAGGACCTTGAGCTCACCTCCACTCAGGAGCACACCAAAATCACAACTGAATGCTAAACAAACATTGATAAAAAAGACTGGAACCTACTAAAGAAAGATATTCTACATCCAAAGACAAAGAAGAAACCACAGTGAGACAGTATAAGGGGTGCACTTGCAATATAATTAAATCCTATACCTGCCCCAGGTGGGTGACCCACACACTGGAGAATAATTAATTATATTGCGGAACTTCTCCCACAGGAGTGAGAGTTCTGAGCCCCATATCAAGCTCCCCAGCCTTGGGGTCTGACATCAGGAGGAGGACCCCCCCCCCCACCCCAGAGCACTTGACTTTGAAGCCAGCAGGGCTTGAGTGCAGGAGCTCCAAAGAACTGTGCAAAACAGAGATGCCACTCTTGGAGGGCACACACAAGGTCTTTTTGCCCCGGGACCCAGGGCAAGAGCAGTGACTTCATAGGGGCCTGGGCCAGACTTACCTGCTGGTCTTGGAGGGGCTCCTGGGGAAGCAGGTGTGGCTCACTATGGGGACAAGGACACTGGTGGATTCATTGGCCTGAGCACTCCCGGAGGCCGCCATTTTGGCACCAAGACCTGGCTCCACCCAACACCCAAACCACCAACAGGGTGGGAATGCAGACCCACCCATCAGCAGACAGGCTGCCTAAAGAAAGACTTCCTGAGTCCACAGCCACCTCTAGACACGCCCCTTACATGGCCAGCCACCAGAGGGCCAAGACCCAGCTCCACCCACCAGTGCGGAGGCACCAGTTCCTCCCACCAGGAAGCCTGCACAAGCCTCTAGACAAGCCTCACCCACCAGGGGGCAGACAGACACCAGAAGGAAGAAAACTACAATCGCCTCCAGTCTGTGGAACTGAGTCTGCAAACACAGGTCAGAAACTACCCTGGGACCACCTGGTCCCTGGCCCTTGGTGATGAGAGGGGAGTGTACTGCTGGGACACATAGGACATCCCCTACAGAGGGCCACTTCTCCAAGGTCAAGAAACGTAACTGACCTTCCACATACATAAAAATACAAATAGAAATTCAGGCAAATGAGATGGCCGAGGAATATGTTCCAGACGAAGGAACAAGATAAAACCCCAGAAGAACAACTAAGGGACATGGAGATAGGCAACCTACCTGAGAAAGAGTTGAAAGCAATGATCATAAAGATCCAAGAACTCAGGAAAAGAATGGATGCACAGAGTGAGAAGTAACAGGAAGTTTTTAACAAAGAGTTAGTTAGAAAATATAAATAACAACCAAACAATTGAACAATAAGTGAAATGAAAAATATAGTAGAAGGAATTGATAGCAGAATAAATGAGGCAGAAGAATGGATAAGTGAGCTGGAAGATAGAGTGGTGGAAATCACTGTTTCAAAACTGAATAAAGAATGAAAAGAAATGAGGACAGTTTAAGCAGCCTCTGGGACAATGTCAAAGGCACCAACATTCACATTATAGGGGTCCCAGAAGGGAGGGAGAGAGAGAAAGGGTCTGAGAAGATATTTGAAGAGATAATAGCTGAAGAATTCCCTACCATGGGAAAGGAAACAGTCACCTAAGTCCAAGAAATACAGAGAGTCTCAGGCAGGATTAACCCAAGGGGGAATACACCAAGACACACAATAATAAAATTGACAAAAATTAAAGAAAAATATTAAAAGCAACAATGGGAAAGCAACAAATAACATACAAAGGATTCCCCATAATACTATCAGTTGATTTCTCAGCAGAAACTCTGCAGGCCAGAAGGGAGTGGCATAATATATTTAAAGTGATGAAAGGGAAAAACCTACAACCATGAAGGCGCTACACAGCAAGGCTCTCATTCAGATTTGATGGAGAAATCTTTACAGACAAGCAAAAGCTAAAGAGAATTCAGCACCACCAGATCAGCTTTATAGCAAGTGCTAAAGGAACTTCTCTAGGCAGAAAGGAAAAGGTAACAACTAGAAAAAAAATTACAAAATGGGAAAGCTCACCTGCAAGGCAAACATACAGTAAAGGTAGGAAATAGTAATTGACAGTAACGCAATATTAATGGGTGATTTTAACACCCCACTTACATCAATGGACAGATCATCCAGACAGAAAATCAATAAGGAAACACAGGCCTTAAATGACACATGAGACCAGATGGACTTCATTGATATTTATAGAGCATTCCATCCGAAAGCAGCAGAATTCACATTCTTTTCAAGTACACATGTAACATTCTCTAGGATAGATCTCATGCTGGGCTAAAAAGCAAGTCTCAGTAAATGTAAGAAAACTGAAATCATATCAAGCATCCTTTGTGACCACAATGCTATGAGATTAGAAACCAATTATTATAGGAATAAAACTGTAAAACACAAAAACACATGGAGGCTAAACAATATGGTACTAAACAACCAATGAATGGATCACTGAAGAAATCAAAGAGGAAATAAAAAAAAAAAATACCTAGAAACAAATGACAATGAAAACTTGACAACCCAAAAACTATGGGATGCAGCAAAAGCAGTTCTAAGAAGGAAGTGTATAGCAATACAGTCTAACCTCAGGAAAGAAGAAAAATCTCAAACATCCTAACCTTACACCTAAAGCAACCAGAGAAAAAAGAACAAACAAAACCCAAATTTAGTAGGACAGAAATCAAGATCAGAGCAGAAATAAATGAAATAGACACAAAGGAAACAATAGCAAAGATCAATGAAACTAAAAGCTGGTTCTTTGAGAAGATAAACAAAATTGATAAACCTTTACCTGGATTCATCAAGAGAAAAAGGGAGAGAACTCAAATCAATAAAATTAGAAATGAAAAAGGAGAAGTCAGAATGGACACCACAGAAATACAAAGGATCATAAGAGACTAGTACAAGCAGCTATATGCCAGTAAAAGGGAGAACCGGGAAGAAATGGACAAATTCTTAGAAAAGTACAATATTCCAAGACTGTACCAGCAAGAAATAGAACATATGAACAGACCAGTCACAAGCAGTGATGTTGAAACTATGCTACTACCAACCAATGGATCACTGAAGAAATCAAAGGGGAAATTAAAAAATACCTAGAGACAAATGACTATGAAAACACGAGGTTCCAAAACCTATGAAATGCAGCAAAAACAGTTCTAAGAGAGAAGTGTATAGCCATGTAAACTTCATAGTTACAGCCATGTAGGCTCAAGAAACAAAAAAATAATCTCAAATAAACAACCCAACCTTACACCTAAATCAACTCAAGAAAGAACAAACCAACCTCAAAGTCAGTAGAAGGAAAACAATCAATCATAAAGATCAGAGCAGAAATAAATGAAATAGAGATAAAGGAAACAATAGAAAAGATCAATGAAACTAAAAGCTGGTTCCTTGAAAAGATAAACGAATAAACCTTTAGCCAGATTCATCAAGAAAAAAAGGGAGGGCACCCAAATCAATAAAACTAGAAATGAAAAGGAAGACGTTACGTAGGAAACCACAGGAACACAAAGGACCATAGGAGACTAATACAAGAACTATATGCTAATAAACGGACAACCTAGAAGAAATGGACAACTTCTTAGAAAGGTACAAGGAATAAACAGAAATAGGAACATACCAATTACAAGTACTAGAATTGAACCTGTGATTTAAAAACTCCCAAAAAACAAAAGTCCAGGACCAGATGGCTTCACAGCAGAATTCTACCAAACATTTAGAGAAGAGTTAACACCTATCCTGAAACTAATCCAAAAAACTGCAGAGAAACAGTTTCAAACTCATTCTATGAGGCCACCATCACCCTGATACCAAAACCAGACAAAGATACCACAAAAAAAATTACAGACCAATGTTACTGATGAACATAGACATGAAAATCCTCAACAAAACACTAGCAAACCAAATCCAACAATACATTAAAAGGATCATACACCATGACTGAGTGGGATTTATCCCAGTGATGCAAGGGTTTTTCAATATTCCCAAATCAATCAGTGTAATACACCATATTAACAAATTAAAGGATAGAGACCATATGATCATCTCAATAGATGCAGAAAAAGCTTTTGATAAACGTCAACATCCACTTATGACAAAAACACTCCAGAAAGCAGGCATAGAGGGAACCTACCTCAACATAATAAAGCCCACATATGACAAATCCACAGCTAACATCACACTCAACGGTGAAAACCTAAAAGCATTTACTCTAAGATCAGGAACAAGACAAGAAGGTCCACTCTCACCACTTTTACTCTGTGTTGTTTTGGAAGTCCTAGCCCCAGCAATCAGAGAAGAAAAAGCAATAAAAGGAATTCAAATTGGAAAAAAAGTAAAACTGTCATTGTTTGTAAACGATGGGATACTACACATAAAAAATCCTAAAGATGCTACCAGAAAACTACTAGAGTTCATCAAGGAATTCAGTAAAGTCACAGGATACAAAATTAACACACAGAAATCTGTTGCATTTCTACACACTAACAACAAATAATCAGAAAGAGAAATTAGGAAACAATCCCAATTACCTAAATGTCCATCGACAAAGGAATGGGTAAAGAAGATGTGGTACATACATACAGTGGAATATTACTCAGCCATAAAGAAGAATGGAATAATGCCATTTGCAGCAACATGCATGGACCTAGAGATTGTCATGCTGAGTGACGTAAGACAGAGAAAGACAAATATCATACGATATTACATATATACGTGGAATCTAAGAAAATGGGTCAGATGAACTTATTTACAAAACAGAAATAGAGTCACAGATGTAAAAAACAAATTTATGGTTACCGGGGGGGAAGGGGGGAGGGATAAATTGGGAGACTGGGATTGACGTATACACACTACTATATGTAAAACAGATAATCAACAAGGACTTACTGTATAGCACAGGGACCTCTACTCAATACTCTGTAGTGACCTATATGGGAAAAGAATCTAAAAAAGAATGGATATATGTATATGTATAATTGATTCACTTGAGGAAACACAATATTGTAAATCAACTACATACACTCTAATAAAAAGTTAAAAGAATTTCATAAGGACGAAAACAAACAAAGGAAACAATCCCATTTACCATCACATCAAAAAGAATAAAATACCTAGGAATAAACCTACCTAAGGAGGCAAAGACCTGTACTTCGAAAACTATAAGATGCTGATGAAAGAAACAAAGATGACACAAAATGATGGAAAAGTATACCATGTTCTTGGGTTGGAAGAATCCATATTGTCAGAATGAATAAACCGGGCTTCCCTAGTGGTGCGGTGGTTAGGAGTCCACCTGCCAGCACAGGGGACGTGGGTTTGAGCCCTGGTCCAGGAAGATCCCACATACCGCAATGCAACTAGGCCCGTGCGCCACAGCTACTGAGCCTGTGCTCTGGAGCCTGCGAGCCACAACTACTTAAGCCAGTGCGCCAAGAGCCTGTGCTCTGCAACAGGAGGGGCCGCTGCAATGAGAGGCCCACACACCACAATGAAGAGCAGCCCCTGCTCGCCGCAACTAGAGAAAGCCTGCGTGAATCAACGAAGACCCAGCGCAGCCAAAAATAAATAAAATAAAATAAATTTTTAAAAAGATGAATAAACTACCCAAGGCAATCTAGAGATTCAGTGTAATCCCTATCAAATTACCAATGGCATTTCAAAGAACTAGAACAAAAATTTTTTAATTTGTATGGAGACACAAAGGACCCCAAATAGTCAAAGCACTCTTGAGAAAGAAAGATGGAACTGGAGGAATCAGGCTCCCTGACTTCAGTCTACACTACAAAGCTACAGTAATCAAGACAGCATGGTACTGGCACAAAAACAGAAATATAGATCAGTGGAACAGGATAGAAAGCCCAGAGATAAACCCACACACCTATGGTCAACTAATCGATGATTAAGGAGGCAAGAATATGCAATGGAGAAAAAGACAGCCTCTTCAACAAGTGGTACTGGGAAAACTGGACAGCTACATGTAAAAGAATGAAATTAGAACACTCTCTAACACCATACACAAAAATAAACTCAAAATATATTAAAAGACCTAAATGTAAGACCGGATACTATGCAACTCCTAGAGGAAAACAGAGGCAGAACACTCTTTGACATAAATCGCAGCAAGCTCTTTTTTGATAACACCTCCTAGAGTAATGAAAATAAAAACAAAAATAAACAAATGGAACCTAATTAAATTTAAAAGCTTTTTCACAGCAAAGGAAACCATAAACAAAATGAAAAGACAACCCTCAGAATGGGAGAAAATATTTGCAAACGAAGCAACCGACAAGGGATTAATCTCCAAAATATGCAAGGCGCACATGCAGCTCAATATCAACAAAACAAACAACCCAATCAAAAAATGGGCGGAAGACCTAAATAGACATTTCTCCAAGGAAGGCATACAGATGGCCTAGAGGCACATGAAAAGATGCTCAACATCACTAATTATTAGAGAAATGCAAATCAAAACTACAATGAGGTATCACCTCACAACGGTCAGAATGGCCATCATCAAAAAACTCTATAAACAATAAATGCTGGAGAGGATGTGGAGAAAAGGGGACCCTCCTACACTGTTGGTGCGAATGTTAATTGGTACAGCCACTATGGAGAATGGCACGGAGGTTCATCAGAAAACTAAAAATCGAACTACCATATGACCCAGCAAACCCACTCCTGGGCATATACCCTGAGAAAACCATAATTCAAAAAGACACATGCACCCCAATGTTCATTGCAGCACTATTTACAATAGCCAGGACGTGGAAGCAACCTAAATGTCCATCAGCAGAGGAATGGATAAAGATGTGGAACATATATACAATGGAATATTACTCAGCCATAAAAAGGAATGAAATAGTGCCATTTGCAGAGACGTGGATAGACCTAGAGACTGTCGTACAGAGTGAAGTAAATCAGAAAAAGAAAAAATATCATGGAATATCACTTACACATGGAATCTAGAAAAATGGTACAGATGGACTTATTTGCAAAGCAGAAATAGAGACACAGATGTAGGGAACAAACTTATGGCTATCAAGGGGGAAGGGGAAGTGGGATGAACTGAGAGATTAGGATTGACACATATACACTACTGTGTATATAATAGATAACTAATGAGAACCTACTGTGTAACACAGGGAACTCTACTCCATGCTCTATGGTGACCTAAATGGGAAGGAAATCTAAAAAAGAGGGGAGATATAGATATAGATATATAAATAAATAAATAAAATTCACTTTGCTGTACAGCAGAAACTAACACAACATTGTAAAGCAACTATATACTCCAATAACAATTAAAAAAAAGAAGAAATCCCAGAAATAAACCAACGTACCTTTGGTCAATTAGTTTACAACAAAGGAGGTACAATATACAACGGAGAAAAGACAGTCTCTTCAATAAGTGGTGCTGGGAAAACTGGACAGCTACACGTAAAAGACTGAAATTAGAACACTCCCTAACACCACACACAAAAATAAAACTCAAAATGGATTAAAGACCTAAATTTAAGCCTGGATACTGTGTAACTCCTAGAGGAAAACATAGGCAGAACACTCTTTGACATAAATCACAGCAATATCTTTTTGGATCTGTCTCCTAGTGTAATGGAAATGAAAACCAAAATAAACAAGTGGGACCCAACTAAACATCTTCTGCACAGCAGAGGAAGCCATAAACAAAATGAAAAGAAAACCTACGGACTGGGAGTAAATATTTGCAAATGATGCAACTGACAAAGGATTCATCTCCAAAATATACAAACAGCTCCTACACCTCAATATCAAAAAAACCACGAACCAAATCAAAAATGGGCAGAAGACCTAAATAGGCGTTTCTCCAAAGAAGACATACAGATAGCCAAAAAGCACATGAAAAGATGCTCAGCATTGCTAATTATTAGAGAAATGCAAATCAAAACTACAATGAGGTATCACCTCACAACGGTCAGAATGGCTGTCATCAAAAAGTCTACAAATAATAAATGCTGAGAGGGTGTGGAGAAAAAGGAACCCTCCTACACTGTTGGTGGGATTGTAAATGGGTACAGCCACTATGGAGAACAGTATGGAGGATCCTTAAAAAACTAACAATAGAGCTACCATATGATCCTGCAATTCCACTCCTGGGTATATATCTGGAGAAAACCATTAATTTGAAAAGATACATGTACCCCAATGTTCATTACAGCACTGTTTACAATAGCCAAGACATTGAAACAACCTAAATGTCCACTGACAAATGAGTGGATACAGAAGACGTCACACACACACACACACACACACACACACACACACACACACACACACATATGCACGATGGAATATTACTTGGGCATAAAAAATTATGAAATAATGCTTTTTGCAGCAACATGAATGGACCTAGAGATTATGATACTAAGTAAGTCAGACAAAGACAAAAATCATATGATATCTCTTATATGTGGAACCAAAAATAAAATGGTACAAATAAATTTATATACAAAACAGAAATAGAGCCACCGACATAGAAAACATATCTATGGTTACCAAAGAGGAAAGGAGTGGAAGGGATAAATTAGGAGTTTGTGATTAACATATATACGCTACTATATATAAAAAATAGATAGCAACAAATACCTACTGTATATAGCACAGGGAACTATTCTCAATATTTTGTAATAAGCTATAAGGGAAAATAATCTGAGAAAAAAATATATGTATGTGTATAACTGAATCACTTAGCTGTACACCTGAAACTAACTCAATACTGTAAATCAACTATACTTCAATTTAAAATATTAAAATAAATAAATAATTGCATATTAAATGTTTAAGGTTCTGCCCGAGCTATTTGAAATTCTCCCTCCACAAATATTCACCTCCCATTGTTAATAGTTTGAATTTGAATGGTACAATTAAACAAAAATAATAGTTTTAAGGAACCCTCAAAATCATATATCACAAATAGGTTTTTTATCATTATTATATTACAGTCAGGATGAAGATTGATTATTTATTGGTAGAAATAAATAAGACCTGGTATAGTTAGGAACTATCTAAATGAATTTGGGATTATAACTATGTGAAATACACCATTATACATATGTGATATATATATATATGTATATAAAATAACAAATTTGAGTTTCTTTCTATCTTATATTTTGTGGTAACACAGAGATCCTAGGGAAAGACATGTTCTTAACACATTGCCTTTACTTTTACAGGAATCTTATGTTTGGAAGATGTATCAAGAAAGGTGCTGGGAATTTTTCCCGGCTGGGGATTGTTTCCGGAAACAGTACGAAGACCAGCTAAATTAATCTCAGTCTCAAATCACCTCCGAAAACAAACAAACACACACACACACACACACACACACACACACACACACACACACACACGCTCTCTCTGTCTTTGTCTCTGTTCTTCTGTTTCTAGACTCTGTCTCTCTCTCTCTGTTCCCTTGGAAACATCTGCTGATTTTCTGAATTGCCAGCGTTACATGCTTTCTCGGAGCAGTGAAGCTGTGTTTCTGAAGATTTGACTGTGCTTTTTCCCCCACCTAGTGTATTTTCTTTGAGAATAATGACTGAAGTGTAATCTAAATTCATACAAGGACAAAATAGTAACTTTGGAAAGAAAACCATTCTGGAGACTCTCAATCATTACACACACAGATTTCCTTCTGAGACGCCTGGAAATCAGCTTGCACTGTGGGACCTTCACAGAGAAGCGTGGCAGCCACACTCATCCGGCCTCTTTATTTCACCATCCGGAAAGGAACTCTCTAATGGTCACAGAGCACTGTCGCACTTACCAGATTGCCGTGGACACCAGTTACGAAGGGAAATAGTGCCTTACTATATGTGGGTTGAGCTATGCAGAAGATATGTGCATGAAGAAACATCTTTATTTTCTTTATGTCGACTTTTTTTCTTAGTTAGATTGATTTTTGTGAGGGTTTTTTTTTTTTTTTTTCTTTCATGCTTTTCTTTGGTGGGGGAGGGTAAGAAAAGCAGTTTGCGTGCACCTTTTAAAGAAGACGGGTGGCCTGTCTCAGGATGCGAGGAGGTTCTTCTCATTCATCCAGATGCCCATTTCCCCTCCCCCTGTGCTCCTGCTCTTATTTTGCCAATGCTCTGATGCAATATTGCAACTTTATGAAATCTTTGTATGAAAACAAAAAGACTGCAAAAAATACACTTTCAGAAGAAATAATTCATTGCATGTTTATTATGCAAGTTTAAACGAACCAAGAAAACCTTCAGAAGCAAGTTGATCCACGTGAAAGAACTTTCGTGATAATTATATTCATAGTAATAAAGTGTCGTGGGCTTAATTGTATATTTGGAGCCAGTGTCATCCACCAACAATGTGATACATTATGAACTTGACAGTAGTTTTGGGTTTTTCTCTTTCTTTCGGCCACCCGTGATCAGTTGTGGATTAAGGACTTCTTGTCAGGCCATTTTTTTAATATCAAAGCTGAAGCAATATCCATTCAGGGATTTCATCAGTTGCATCAGAAAAAAACCACGGATAATAATATATCAATCACTCCATTTTGAGTCCTTTTAAATGTAATGCGAATCTTTACAAATAAAAAAGAGATTCAGAATGGAAGCAAGGTCATTTTGCAAATATTGGAGCTCTTTTATTACAAGGTCTGCTTGTTAATTTTAGAACTGTAAAACTGCTCTGATTAAACTATTTAACTTTCTCACCCTCTTTCTCCATTTCACTTATAACTGGGATGCATCAAAAAGCCTTGAAAGCCTTGAGCTTTTAAGTTGTGTGTGTCTAGGGCAATCCAAACACTGCCTTAAGGCCTGTCATACATCCCTGTAGCTAAGCAAGTTTTCTGCTTTTATGATTACGGAACCTCAGAGCTATGGAGCATTTTGAATCACCTAGCTCCACCCCTGTCATTTCCTTGTCTTGGGGTCATCCATATTTCTTGGAAACCACCAAAAACAGAAAAATCACTGTCTCCCAAATCATTTTAATTTTTAATCAGCTTTCATTTTAGGAAGCTCTTCCTTATTCAGGGCAAATTCATTTCCATGCAACAACAGGGATTCATTTTCTGTCTTAATCTGGAAGAGGACTGGCACACCAGTAAGTGATATATGAAACGTTCCAATGCTAATTGAACATCTACTGTGTACCAAGGGCGGTGCTGGGTATCTACTGTCATTTTTCAGCCCATTGGCACAACATCACAGCTGTGTACCACTTAGATTTTGCATTTGTCTTGAAAAACTTTGCCCTTTTTTCTTTCTAGGCTCTTTGGCAGGTTAAATGGACATAAGACAGGTTCACAGGAGAAAAACAATTTTTTATGTACGTGAGCCCCACAAAGACATGGGAGGCTCCCAACGGTGAGGCAGCTGAGGCTTACGCGCCATCCTGAGCTCAGGAGAAGAGAGTGGGGTCTGGACCTTCAAAGGGAGGGAAGACAATTCACAGGACGGTGGCAAGAGCAAATATTTGGTAAACAAGTTTTTGCCGTGCCAGGTAGAACAAACAGGCCCTGCCTGGCTCCCCCCAGCTTCCCGCACCAGCCCACGCTCTATTATAGTTATCCCTGGTGATGGTTCTCTTCCTGGACCAGGTCTTCTATCTGAATTCTTTTAGACACTTAAGGAGGAGGTAAAAAGCTCTTCCTGAGTCTTCTGAGGCTTGACTGACTTCAGGTCAAAGTGATCCACATGCCAAAGTGGCACATTCTGGGGAGGCTCATACTAAACCTCTCAGTAACATTTTGATTTGGGTGAAGGAGTCAGTTTGTGCTGTGGGAATCCTCAATCCTGCTCAAGGAGGTGACCTCATGTTCTGAGGAGTCTGGATAAAAGAAATGAGGTCAGGTCCACAAAACATCCAAGACCACGTTCCCCTTTGCCACAAAACACTTCAGAGGAAGCACGCAGTGCAGAGGAATAAATGTTCTTCTGGGACATGAAGTCTGACAGATTCAGGCCTTCTGTTCATAATGCCAAAGTCAGAGTTGACATGAAACAACAGTACAGGTGAGAGGTGAGCAAACAAATTCCTAGCTGTCCCCTGGATTCTGCAGATTCTTGTAGACTCTCCTGATTGATCGCTCCTGGCTTTAGAGCCCTGGTCGGTGACAGACAAGTGCTCAGGGAGAAGCAGAGAAAGGCTGGATTCAGGAAAGGAAGCTTCCTTCCACTTGGGGACTTTGGCCATCAGTGTTGGAGGAAGACTAAAGGAGCAGAGCTGGTCACTCTAGAAACTGTCATTGGTGCTGTCAGTGGCCGACAGAGGAGGAGGGTACCTCTTTGTTTCCGTCTCAAGGCCTCAAAGGGGAAGGGGCAGATTTTCTGCGTTGGCATTATTATTAAATCTCCCAGGAAATGTTGCACGAATTGCAAACACACTGGGACTCTCTCCTTCTCTGATTAAGCTCAGGACTGCCTAACTCGAACTCAAGAGATGTAATCCCCTCAGAAATTTTCAAGTATTCAAACAATCACAAAGAGTATCATAATATCATATCTTCATGCCTCTGCTTCCACTCTCACAGCCATTTTTCTCCCTTTCTTATTTCATCTATTCCTACCCCACTTGTTTTCTTTGGAAACATCTCTTGGTCCTACGCCATAAGATAAACAGCTAAAGCAGGCAGTCAGCTAGATAGGAGCAGAGCAAGGGGGGCGATGGCCAAGTGGCAGGAACCTAACAGCAGGGGTCCTTGGGTAGACAAAGAAAAGGAGGAACTTCCAGACTGACAGGAGACCACACATTTTGGGGTGACGAGTGTCCTGAAGGCAGACAAAGAAAGGTGGGAAAAGGCGGGAATCTCTGGTGTCCATTGCAACCTTTTGGTCACTATGCCCTCATTACAATAAAATTAGCCTTGCATATAAGAAGTTCTCATCGTGCACCGATGCCATGATACTTCCAATCAAGGCTAAATGAGGACAAAAAAATCCTTCCTCCCCTCCGGAAGGTGGGGCTGATGAAAATCAGGGAAAACAACCCCCAAACCGCTCCCTCCCAAATGAATATTCCACCTCTTCATTTCTACATCCACATAACAAGTTTCCCAAAGAAACTCAGGGCAGCTACTCACCCGAGCCCGGCTGCTCTCCCCTAGGGAGCGTACAGTCGCTTAAATAAACCCTTGCTTTACCTTCCTGACCTCCCGCCTTGTCCCTGAATTCCTTCTGCGACGAGACAAGAAATCAGCCGCCAGTATCATCTTTGGCGAGGCAGCCAGGGGAGTTCGGTAAGCCTCAGCCGCTCGCCTCCCTCGCGCTTGAGAGGCGCTGCCTTGCTTCCTGCCATTCGTTTCTCCCCCCTCCATTCCCTCCCTCTCTCTCTCTCTCCCTCTCTTATTGTCTGTCCCATTTTCGGACCTGTTGTTGCAAAGATGTGGGCACGAGTTGAGCATCTAAAAGCCACTAGGGCACTCGCCACTGGAAGACTCTCGTCGGGACGACTGGGTAGTGCAGTGGACGAGAAAGACGATAGGTCCGTCCGCCCACCTCAAGGCAATTTCCGGGCAACGTTTTTAGGCACACAGTTAACAGCATAACACCACCCACTCCCTGCAGCTACCTTTATAGGCTCGTTATTGGTCCACCTATGCCTGACTATCCTTGTCTCTCTCTGTGTCCTATCTTTTACTTTCCATTCTTATTTCATGCCTTACTCTGCTGGAAATGGGGAAAGAGAATCTGCCAGGCATTTTTCAACCTTACCGTTAGGTCTTATACATCTCATTACTCGCAAGGCATGTCAGGAAAAGCTTCCAAGCATTCTCACAGGCAGCTAGGGACCCAAACCATAGGAGCTTTGCCCTCTGGGTTTGCCTTATCCACCCGCTTAATTAGCTGTCACCGGGTTCAGTTGTGTGGAAGTATAAAATGCAGCCTTACCCAGACTGTAAGGGAGTTCCCACCGTGCCCGTGGCTGTTACGGTCCCTTCGGGAGCTCCCTTGTGCCGGGTGGTCTGTGTACATAACCCCTGGTGTTGGGAAGGGGGACAGTCCTGCCCCGTGCGGTTGGAACCAGCGGCGGTGGGACTGCATCTGGGCTGCCAGCCTTCTCCACTCGCCTCTGCACGGCGCCCTGCATTCGGCCAGCCCCCTCCACGGTCCGCCACACAAGTGGGATCCATCCCCGCCCGCAGCTCACACTGTAGGCGCGGGGCAGTTCATGCTGGGGGCGGGACGCGCGCATGGCCACGCCCCAGGGACACATGACCCCCGTTTGCCATGCTTGCCTCCCCTGGGTTGCGTGATTGGGAGTGTTCTTGCAGGGCTGTCGGGCCCTCCATCCCACTAAGTTCAGACACAGTGCCTCCACCTTGGGACACCATATCCCCCCATCCCCGCCTGGTGGCGCTGCCCGCTGCATGGAGCATTTGCGGGGGGCGGGGGGCGGGGGGCGGGGGGGGGGGGCAGGGTAGCACCAAGGCCCGGGGGGGCTGCCCACAAAAGGGAAGGGAAAAGAAAGGCTTTTTCACAAACCACCTCCCTTAATGGTCAGTGCCTGTTTCCAGAAATATACCACCCTCTTAGGAAACAAACGCTGTAACCGAAACAGGTCCTAGAACTATGAGGATGTCTGTTCTAGAAGTACATACCCCAGAACACAGAGATTAATCGCTGGCCACAGAATCTACAGAGAAGCCTGCAGGACGGTCACTCATCCTGGGCACCACAGACACCAGGATAGGACACAGGCGCCAGGATGCTGGGGCCGGCAGGACCGCCGTATGGGCAGTAGCTAGCCCCCGCTGTGGCTAGTGTCGAAGGGATGAGGTGGACAGGGACACCTGGAACTCGTCCTGCCTCAGGGAATCCACACGGGACCTCCTAACGCTCACGCTCCTCTCTGTCACGGGAGCACCATCTCCCTGAAGGAAGAAGGATAGGAAACACCCCTTCCATCCCCAGGGACTGACCCCTCAGGTGCATTCTGAGTCCCTAGGACAAGTTTCCTCTAGACTGTTTAAAGTGAAAAAAACTTGCTTTCTTTTGTAACACTGCCTGGCCCCAATATACACTTGAGGACGATGAGGCCTGACCAGAAAATAGAAGCCTCAACTATAATACATACCATCCTGCAGTTAGACATCTAAATGAACAGAAGTTCCTTATGTTCAGGCGTTTATGGCCCTAAGAGAGAACCTGGAGCTACGCAAGTCCTATGTTAGGGAACCTTGCTGGCTGGGACCCATTCAGGCTACACAAAAGCCCTCTCTAGTGGCATCTGTGGAGGAACACAAGCCCCAGACAGAAGGCCCAAGCCCCACACTCTTTCACCATCTTCAGTTCCTCCCCTGCCCTATAAGCCTCTTCACCCTTCCATACCAGCAGTGCAGCCAGAGCGTCCCAGCCCCCATCAGGAAGTAGTAAGTGGGCCTCAGGGAATTACCGGAGTCCACACCCCTTTTTCTTTGTCCAACCCAGTGCTGCACTCGCTTAGGCTGATTCTCGGAGGACCCCAGCTGGCTCACTGAAGAATTCCAGGGACTAACTCTATCCTTTGACCTTACCTGGAAGGACCTAAATATTGTTCTTTCCCACTGCTGCACCACTGAGGAAAGACCCATATTTGGGCACAGGCTCAAACATATGCTGCTGGATTACATGTCACCCAACCTCACCAATGCCCTGTGGACATAACAGCAGTGCCTCTAAAAGGATCCCAGTTGGGACTATTGGCCAGGCCAGCCTGGTATCACTAGAAGGGATCACATGATCCTCTGCCTTGCTGAAGGGATGAAACAATGCATAATTAACCCTGTTAACTATGATATGGTTAAAGAGATCACCCAAGGCCAAGATGAAAATCCAATCCTACTTCAAGCCCGACTGGTATCACTAGATACTCTCAGAAAGTATACGAATGTAGACGCAGACACTTTTGAGGGACACATTGTATTTGCAACCCACTTCATTAGCCAATCAGCCCCTGACACCCATAGGAAGCTCCAAAAGTTTGCCATGGGGCCCCAAACGCCTCTCAACCTTTTTATCGATATGGCCTTCAGGGTCTTTAGCAACTGAGACCAGGCTAAGGAGGAAAGGAAGGAACAGTGTGACTTAAGAAAGGAACGACTGCAGGCTAGGCTTTTGGCAGCCATCACAGCAAGACCTAACCCAGCACCTGGTCACCCCAAAAGTACTCCCAGAAGACCCCCGCCAGGAAAGGGAACCTTTTTTAGCTGTGGGAGCTCCAAACACTAGAGGAAGGAATGCCCAGGAAACAGGTCCCAGCTACACCCAGGATGCCATGCCCACACTGTGAGAAGGTGCACCACTGGAGGAGGGAATGCCCCCAGCTCCGAAGCAAGTGAGGTAAGTCCCCCAAGCTAGTCATGGCCGTGTTTGATTGATAGGACCCAGGACCTCCCAGGGCTCCTGAGAAGACAGTCATCATCACAGAGGAAGAACTGCGGGAGACCACTGACGTGGCAGGTAAACTTCTCCAGTTTCTAGTGGACACGGGAGCCACTTACTTTGTCCTGACTTCTCACACTGGGCCCCTTGCCCCCGAAACCTGCTCTATTATTGGAGTAGAAGGAAGACCAAAGCGAAAACATTTCACCACCCCTCTACCTTGCACCTGGGGAAAGATACTTACAACTCACAAGTTTCTGGTCATGCCTGAATGCCCTAGCCCATTATTTGGAAGGGACTTTCTCTAAGCCTTGGGGGTGACTCTTACTCTCCCTGAAAGCCAAAAGCAAGGAATGTTTTTGGCTGGACTATGTATTATACAAGACATGGACAGTCCAGCCCAAAATATTCCCCCAGAAAAACTTATAGATCTACAGGTCTGGGATCAGGGAATCCCAGGAAAGGCAAAGTTTGTCACTCCTATAAAATTCACCTTAAAAGAAACTAACAACTTCCTTTCCAGGCAGCAACACCCCATAAAACCAGAGACTCCAACCCCTAATCTCAAAATTTATCAAATATAGGCTTTTGGTGCCATGTCAGTCTCCCTGTAAAACTCTAATCCTACCCGTCCTCAAACCTAGTAGGGAATATAGAATGGTCCAAGATCTCTGAATCTTACGTGAAGCTGTAATTCCTCTTCATCCAGTTGTTCCCAACCCATACACAATCCTTACTCGGTCCCAAAGGATACACCTGGTTTACAGTCCTTGATCTTAACATGCCTTCTTCTGTATATCTGTTCGCCCTGATTCTCAATACATTTTTGCTTTTGAATGGACTGACCCAGACACTCACGAGACCCAGTAATATACCTGGACTGTCCTTCCTCAGGGATTCCAGGACAGCCCACACCTGTTTGGCAAGGCCTTGGAACTAAGGAAACTAAAGTTAGATATGAGGGCATTATTACAATATGCAGATGACTCCTTATCTACAGGCCTTCAAAGGAAGCTTCAGACCAAAACACTGTACAGATCCTCAGTTTCCTGGGCTCCAGGGGGTATAAAGTATCCCCCCGAGAAAGCCCAAATTTCCTCCCAGAGGGTCACCTACCTGGGACATGTTCTAAGGCAAGAGAAGCGCACCCTTACGACCCAGCATAAGGAAGCAATCCTCCATTTACAATGACCACATACAAAGAAACGGCTCAGAACCTTCTGAGGAAGGGCTGGGTTTTACAGGATTTGGATCCCCAGGGTTGGTCTCATGGCAAAACCATTGTATGAGGCCTTGAAGGGACTGGACACAGAACCTCTATACTGGACAGGGAATTTACAAAGAGCATTTGATTAGATAAAGACAGCCCTGACTAGTGCCTGAGCCCTATAGGGATCCCAGATCTTAACAAGCCCTTTACTCTATTTACCTCAGAGAAAAGGAATAGCCCTGGGAGTTCTCACCCAAAAAGTGGGGCCAGTTCCACGGCTAGTGGTATATCTCTCCAAGCAATTGGACCCAGTGGCCTCAGGATGGCCAGGCTGTCTGAGAGCCATAGCAGCCACAGCCCTGCTAGTTGAAGAGGCCACAAAACTCACCATGGATCAACCCCTGGAAGTATTAACCCCACAGCAGGTACAGGGAGTATTAGAAATTAAAGGACAACAATGGCTGGCTGGAGGCCGCCTCACAAAATATCAGGCCGTCCTTCTTGACTCTCCTGAAGTGACCCTTAAGGTATGTCAGGCCTTAAATCCAGCTACCCGTATGCCAAGAGAAACCCCAGGGGAGTTGTCTCATTCTTGTACTGAGACCATCAAACAGGTGTATTCCAGCAGACCTGACCTTAGGGACCAGCCCCTCGAGGACCCTGATGCTGACTGGTTTACTGATGGAAGTAGCTACATACATGATGGCATCCAGAAAGCAGGGTATGCCATAGTAGATTTACATGAGCTCATAGAGGCTGATGCCCTGCCACCCCAAACCTTGGCACCAGAAGTCAAGCTTATAGCCCTAGCTCGAGCTCTAAGGCTAGGAAAAGACAAGAGGATCAATATCTATAGGGATTCTAAGTATGCATTTTTGGTGTTACATGCACATGCTGCCTCCTTGAAACACAGGGGACTCCTGACTGCATGGGGCTCCCCAATCCAGCACTGCCAGGAGATCTTGGAACTCCTAGAGGCAGTACAAGACCCTAAGGAAATGGCACTTATCCACTCTAAGAGACACCAGAGGGGAAATTCACACTAGTAAAAGCAAATAACCTGGCTGACAAGACAGCAAAGAGTGCAGCTCTTAAAACCTCTTCAACTCAGGTTACCTTACTCCCTCCATGTACCAAACCCCAGCCTGCTTTTGCCACCCCAGTATATAAATAAGGAAATAAAGTAGGCTAGAACTAGGGGATATCAAAAGGGCCCCAATGGATGGTGGATTAAGGAACATACAATAATGCTGCCCAGAGCATTACAATGGAAAATTTTAAAGGCACTCCATGATTCCTCTCATCTGGGGAGGGATGCTTTGACTAGCCTGGTGGAAAAAGCTTTTTCTGGCATAGGCCTTTCTCAGACTATCTTAGAAATCACAAAGGCCTGTAACATATGCTACCGTAACAGCCCAGAGAGAAAAGAGGCCCCCACCCCTCCTCCAGCCCATCCAAAGAAGAGGAACTTATCTGGGAGAAGACTATACCCAGATGCCATCCTCCCAGGGAGATAAATACCTCCTAATTTTTATTGACACTTTCACTGGGCGGCAGGATGCCTTTCCAACAAGGACCAAGAGAGCTTAGGAAAGTAACAAAGGCATTATGAAAGAAAATAATTCCTTGGTTCAGACTTCAATGGTCTTTACAAAGAGATAATGGCCCCTCTTCTGTGGCTAAGATTACACAACAAATCTCTACTGCCCTAGGCATTTGCTACCACCTCCATGCTGGCTGGAGGCCTCAATCATCAGGGAAAATAGAAGGGGCAATCAACTTTAAAAAAGAATCCTGCCTATGTTTTCCTCTAGGAGTTTTATAATATCTGGTCTTAAATTTAGGTCTTTAATCCATTTTGAGTTTATTTTTGTGTGTGGTATTAGAGAATGTTCTAATTTCATTCTTTTCATGTAGCTGTCCAGTTTTCCCAGCACCATTTATTGAAGATACTTCTTTTCTCCATTGTATATTCTTGTCTCCTTTGTCATAGATTAATTGACCATAGGTGCGTGGGTTTATTTCTGGGCTTTCTATCCTGTTCCATTGATCTATATGTCTGTTTTTTGTGCCAGTACCATACTGTTTGGATTACTGTAGTTCTGTAGTATAGTCTGAAATCAGGGAGCCTGATTCCTCCAGGTCCGTTTCTCTTTCTCAAGATTGCTTTGGCTATACAGGGGTCTTTTGTATTTCCATACAAATTTAAAAATTTTTTTGTTCTAGTTCTGTGAAAAAAGCCATTGGTAATTTGATAGGAATTGCACTGAACCTGTAGATTGCCTTGGGTAGTTTAGTCATTTTGACAATATTGATTCTTCCAATCCAAGAACACAGTATATCTTTCCAACTTTTTCTGTCATCTTCAATTTCTTTCCAAAAATAAACAAAAGGGACCTAATTAAACTTAAAAGCTTTTGCGCAGTGAAAGAAACCATAAACAAAACTAAAAGACAACCTACACAATGGAAGACAATATTTGAAAATGATGTGACCTACAAGGGCTTAATTTCCAAAATACACAAACAGCTCATTCAGCTCAATATCAAAATAAAGCAAACAATTTAAAGACCCAAATAGACATTTCTCCAAAGAAGATATACAAATGGCCAAAAGACACATGAAAAGATGCTCAACATCACTAATTATTAGAGAAATTAAAATCAAAACTACAATGAGGTATCACCTCACACCGGTCAGAACAGCCATCATTAAAAAGGCTACAAATAATAAATTCTGGAGAGGATGTAGAGAAAAAGGAAACCTCCTATACTCTTAGTGGAATGCAAGTTGGTACAGCCACTATGGAGAACAGTATGGACGTTCCGTAAAAAACCAAAATATAGCTACCAGATGATCCTGCAATCCCACTCCTGGGCATATATCTGGAGAAAACCCTAATTCCAAAAGATACATTGCACCCCAATGTTCACTGGACCATGATTGACAATAGCCAAGACATGGAAGTAACCTAAATGTCTATCAACAGATGAATGGATAAGGAAGATGTGGTACAAATATACAATGGAATATTATTCAGCCATCAAAAGAATGAAATAATACCATTTGCAGCAACATGGGTGGACCTAGATTACCATAATAACTGAAGTAAGCCAGAGAGAAAAAGACAAAATATGATATATCGCTTATATGTGGAATCTTAAAAAAATTATACAAGTGAACTTTTATACAAAACAGAAATAGACCTACAGACATAGAAAACACACTTATGGTTAGCAAAGGGGAAAGCGGGGGCGGCGGGGGAGGAGGGATAAATAGTAGTTTGGGACTAACAAAAAAACACTACTATATATAAAATAGACAACAACAAATATCTACTATATAGTACAGGGAACTCTACTCAATATTTTGTAATAACCTATAAGGGAAAAGAATCTGAAAAAAATACATATATATGTATGTACAACTGAATCACTTTGCTGTACACCTGAAACTAACACAACATTGTAAATCAACTACATTTCAATAAAAAAGAAAAAGAAAAAAAAGAAAAAGAAAAAAGAATCCTGGCTAAGCTTTGTCAAGAGACATGAGAACCTTGGACAAAGCTTTTACCCATAGCCCTCCTGAGAACCAGGGTCACACCTAAAACAGGGCTAAGGCTCAGCCCCTTTGAAATGACTTATGATAGGCCCCTTTTATCCTCTGATATTTTGGTAGACACCAAAACCAGTGAATTCATTAGGTACCTAATTAATCTGCAGCAAGTCCAAATGATGATTTCAGAATATGGAAATCAGGTTTTGCCAGCCCCCAGCCAGGAAACAGGCTCCATGCAGGTTCAGCCAGGAGATTCTGTCTTCCTAAAAACATGGAGAGAAGGGTCCCCCTCTCATCAATTACTGCCCGAGTGGAAAGGGCCTTACTATGTCCTTCTCAGCACTCCTACTGTAGTAAAACTACAGGGGTCACTAGTTGGGTGCACCTTCCTAGAATTAAACCTATCCCTCCCCCTGAGTCTTCACAGGACATGGAGGACCTTGGATGGCCAAAAGAGTCCAGGTGGATGCGAGAGCATCTTCAGGACCTGAAGCTCTTACTCAGGAAGGACAAAGAAACGTCACAGATCCAAGGCTGATTGCCCAGAGCCACTATTTTCTTTTTTGCCTTCTGATACCCCAGTCTACCCACAAAATAACCAAAATACTCTGGAGGATTTGCATACTTGTCCTCCTTGCTCTCCTCCTCGCTCTCGGAATCTTTTATGAGTATTGCTTTAGCTCTGCACCTATACCCGAGAGGGAACTCCTCTGTCCAGGCTGGGTTTGATAAGACCTGTCCAAAACCCAAAGACAGCCTGCAGCCTTTTTTTCTCCTTCTGAAAGATGCTAGGGACCCTACCCCCACTCTTACTTGTTCTCCTCTCACCTATCTAATCTCTTTGGTCCCAAGACTTAACATGGAAAGATAACAGAATAGTCAATAACTCCTGGGTTATTGCTAAAGGGTAAAATCTCAATCTCTGTTGGGTTTGCCATCCCCAACCCACCACCCCAGGAGACATTAGTTCCAGCCTCAAGGCCTACACAGTCAACAGCCATACTGTATTCTCAGCTTTTAACCAATCTTCTCTTAATTACCCTAGGCAAGATTTTTCCTTAATCGTGACATGGGAAAGGCCACCTCCGCTCTGTTACCGCATCACACCTCCCTATTCAAGGGCTATAAATATCACCAAAACCTCCCTAATCTGCAGTCAAACCTTAGGATGCACCCCTTGTCACAGCAATACTCACAGGGGACACACAGACCCCTCTTCAGCCCCTAAGCCTCTAACACAAGCCTAAGCCTGTCGCTACATAACTTTAAGCCTATAAATTGGAGCGATATAGTGTGCCAGCCTCTTTACATTTCATCTGCACCCCTAACAAAACACATGTATGTATGACAGCTCACTAACTAATGCCAACAGAACTGCTTGTGCTAGCTATTATATCAGACACTCCCTTACCAGGACTATCCCTGAATACAGACCTCACCCTGGACACTCCAAACCAGGGACCAAATCCAAAAATGCAGATGGGACCTCTCCACAACTGTCTCCCGCCTCCCAGAACTTTTCTCCAGCTGTATAAGCAAACCAATGACGCTGCTTTACCAGCACCGCCTGGATTATTTATGCCTTTGTGGGACCTCACAATAACCAAAGCCACTGATCTCTCACATCTAGACGCCACACTTCATTATGCGGACTGCACCTTGGGAACTATGCCTCCAGCCCAAATAACCATCCTCAGTGTGACCCATGTGAGACAAAAAAGGGCCTTTGGTTTGGTGCTAGCAGGAAATATGGGGACCCGAGGTGAAGCTGCCCTTTGGGGAAAATTTACCTACAATGAGGCAACCCTGAGGTACCTAACCTCCTCCCTGGACAGCACACTAAAGAGAACTGGAGACTCTCTCACACTCTTACAAAAATCCCTAGATTCCCTGGCAGAGGTGGCCTTCAACAACCATCGAGCCCTAGACTATCTCCTAGCAAGCCAAGGAGGGGTTTGTGCTGTCATAAATAAAACGTGCTGCATATATATTAATGTCACAGGAGAAGTAAAAGTAAATGTTCAAGAAATCTATGAACAGGCTTCCTGGATCCACAGGTATAATCAAGGGAAGCAGGAATGGACTGAGACCCTAAAGGGATGGTTTCCAGGACATACTTGGCTTCTCCCATTTCTAGGCCCATCTATATTTCACATCTTTCTCCTTGGTCCTTGTATTTTTAACCACCTAGCTAAATGTCTATCCTCTAGGATACAACAACTCCAACTTCAAATGATGCTATGCCAGGGATTTCAACCCATCCCACCTGAAGATAGGGACCATCAACACCCACTGGGCAAGGCTGCTGCCTCCTTCTACTCCCCACTCTCCATCTCTGCCACTCTAAACAACCCAAGACCCCTATCTCTGACAGAGAAGCAAGGAGATCTAGACCCACAGGTAGGGACAGCAGCCATGCTCAGCTTGAAGCAGTTACAGAAGACAGACCATCGACCCGTGCCCCTTAAAAGATTTTAAGGGTCCAGACTCCTTGAGGGGGGAATGTTAGAGCAGGCAGTTAGCTAGATATGAGCAGAGAAAGGGGGGCACAGGCCAGATGGCAGGAAACCACACATCTTGTAAACAACAGGGGTCCTTGAGCAGACAGAGAAAAGTAGTGACTGCCAGACTGACAGGAAAGCACACATTTTGGGGCGATAAGTGTGAGGTGAGGATCTCTGACACCCAAAAGTAACCTTTTGCTCATATGGCCTCATTACAATAAAATTAGCCTTGCAGATAGGAAGTTCCTTTTCTTAAGTGCCTGGCGGGAAAGCACATGTGGCCGCAGCTCCTTGCTCGGGTTGAGAAAATTACGGCTCAGAAAGGCACAACTTGTCTGAATTAACACAGCTAGGCGGACAGATTGGCTTGGACTTGGTTTTTGTCGTCAAAGTCAGTGCTCCTTAAGTGTATATAGAATTTTAAGTCATATGGTAATAACTGATTATAAAAGCTGACATGATATCCTCAAGATGGCAGAGGAGTAGGAGGACGTGAAATTCATCTCTCCCCACAAATGCATCAAGAATACAGCTATGAATGGAACTCTTCTCACAGAGCACCTGCTGAACACTAGCAGAGGACCTTGGACACCTAAAAGGACGAGAAAGATCCTCATGTGACCAGGTAGGACAGAAGAAAGAAGAAGGGGAAAGGAAGAGGAGAGGAAGCAGGATGGAACCTGTGCCCCTGGAAGAGAGCTGAAGGTGAGGAGAGGTGCCCACACCTGGGGAAGCCCCCTCACCTGTGGGGACATCAACTGGGACAGAAGGGGAGATTCAGGGGCTTGGAGGAGAGAGCAGCAACCGGTCTGTGGCAGGCAGGACACAGTGAGACCTACACAGATAGTCCATGCCACAGCCCTGCGCGGCCCAGCCTGAGACAGGCGTCTGCTAGTGCACATGGGGGCTGGGGGCTGAAACATAGGGTTTAGAG
Source organism: Eschrichtius robustus (assembly GCF_028021215.1). Classification (NCBI taxonomy): domain Eukaryota; kingdom Metazoa; phylum Chordata; class Mammalia; order Artiodactyla; family Eschrichtiidae; genus Eschrichtius; species Eschrichtius robustus. The sequence goes on along the minus strand of NC_090830.1, from coordinate 8,230,061 downwards.
AGCAGACCTGGGGATGGGACTGCTGTTGGCCGTGAGGAGACAGACTGAGGGGATGCGAGTGAGGAAGCCTGGACTGACAAAGAAGCGAAGCGCCACTGTTGAGTGATGTGCAAAGGGTGGGGCCGCCACTGCAGCCTCTCTCCTCGGGCACCAGTCCCTGTCTCCATGGGCACTAGGGAGGGCTCCTGCTGGAGCCAGCTCACATGCCCCTGTCACTGCCTCCTTGGCCCCTTGCTCCTACCTGGGACACCTGCTCCCCCGATCGCTGCCTCAGCTCCCTCCCAGCTGAGCAGCCCACTTGCCCTGATCACTGCTTTAGCCCCCTCCCACCTGACAGCAACGTATAGAGCAGACTCTGGTGGGAGGAACACACACAGAGGTGGGGCTGAAACCACAGCTGAGCCCCAGGGGCCATGTGACTAAGGAAGAAGAGCTGAAATCTCTCCTTGTGGCTGCACGAACCACAGAGTTACACCTCCGCTGACAGCCTCCTAAATTCAGCACCTGTGGAACATATGAACAGACAACAAGTGCTCCTGCAGCTGAGATGAGTCTGGCTTTGGCAGATGTGGGCTTTTTGGGCACCTACACAGGGAGGTTGGGCCAGGCCAGAGTCTGAGCTGCTCCCATAGCTCCCACAATGGGTCCAGGTGCATGACTGCTGCAGTCCTGGGAACTGACCTCGGTGAATCTCTGCTGGTGGCCTGGGAAAACAAAACGCCTGAGAATTACCAGGGCCAACTGCCAGCACACCCACAGTTAAGGTGGGACCGAGAGCAGTGCCAACAACAGTGTACTTTGTGAGCCTGCACAATGGACGAAAGGGGACACAACAAAGCACGTTCACAGGTGAACAGCTCCAGAGGAGGAACCCTCAGTGGCTTCTCTCATTCAGTGGGAGTGATTCAATCCTGCCTACCTAGCACCAGAGATCAGAAATACAGCTAAGGAACAGAACTGGGGGCCTTTACTCCAACAACTAGGAAGCAGACCCTGCCCCTGACACGTCAGTGACAATGACAGAGCAAAGTGGAGGCCCCACTCAATATCCAGGGCAAGCTCTGGTCATCACAACACCAGTCATCTCCCCCCCCCCCCACCCCAGCAACAAGGGGATAACGGCACAAGACCCTGGACCAACCTCACCCACCAGGGAGCAGACACCAGAAGCAAGAGGAACTACGATCCTACAACCTGTGGAAAAGAGGCCACAAACACAGTAAGTTAGACAAAATGAGATGAAAGAGAAATATGTTGCAGATGAAGGCGCAGGATAAAAACCTACAAGAACAACAAAATGAGACAACAGAGAAATATGCTGCAGAAGAAGGAGCAAGATAAAACCTACAAGAACAAGTAAATGAAGAGGAGATACGCAATCTACCTGCAAAAGTATTCAGAGTAATGAGAGTAAAATGATCCAAGATCTCGAAAAAAGAATGGAGGCCCTGATCGAGAAGATAAAAGAAATGTTTAACAAAGACCTAGAAGAAGTAAAGAACAAACAAACAGAGTTGAACAATAAAATGACTGAAATGAAAAATACACCAGAAGGAATCAATAGGAGAATAACTGAGGAGGAAGAACGGATAAGTGAGCTGGAAGACAAAACGGTGGAAATCACTGCTGCAGAACAGAATAAAGAAAAAAGAATGAAAAGAAATGAGGACAGTCTCAGAGACCTCTGGGGCAACATTAAACATACCAACATTCGAACTATAGGAGGCCCAGAAGAAGAAGAGAAAGAGAAAGGGCCTGAGAAAATATTTGAAGAGATTATAGTTAAAAACTTCCCTAACATGGTAAAGTAAATAGTCACCCAAGTACAGGAACCGCAGAGATTCCCATACAGGATAAATCCAATAAGGAACACACTGAGACACACATTAATCAAACTAACAAAAAGTAAATACAAAGAAAAATATTAAAAGCAACAAGGGAAAAGCAACAAATAACATACAAGGGAATTCCCCCTCAGGTTATCAGCTGATTTTTCAGCAGAAACTCTGCAGGCAGAAGGGAGTGGCACGATACATTCAAAGTGATGAAAGGGAAAAATCTACAACCAAGAATACTCTACCCAGCAAAGATCTCATTCAGATTCAATGGAGAAATCAAAAGCTTTACAGAAAAGGAAAAGCTAAAAGAATTCAGCACCACCAAACCAGCTTTACAAGAAATGCTAAAGGAAATTCTCTAGGCAGGGGAAACAAAAAAAGAGGCCACAACTAGAAATAACACAATAACAAATGGGAAAGCTCATTGGCAAAGGCAAACATGCAGTAAAATCAGGAAATCATCCATACACAAATATGATATTGAAATTAGCAACCGTAAGAAGAGGCGAGTACAAATGCAGGAAATGGGAATTGCATTTGAAGTTAAGAGACTAGCAACTTAAAACAAGACCAGCAACTTAAAACCAGCAACTTAAAGACTTTAAGACCAGCAACTTAAAACTTTAAGACCAGCAAATTAAAACAACCACGTATATATATATATAGGTTTCCCAAAACCTCATGGGAAATGCAAACCAAAAAACTAAAAGAGATACACACACAAAAGAAAAAGCAACCCAAACACAACACTAAAGATGATCAACAAACTACAAGAAAAGAAAGGGAAGAAAAAAGAACTACAAAAACAAACCCAAAACAATGAAGAAAATGGCAATAGGAACATACATATCGATAATTACCTTAAATGTAAATGGATTAAATGCTCCAACCAAAAGAAACAGACTGGATGGATGGATAAAAAAACAAGACAGGTATACATGCTGTCTACAAGAGACATACTTCAAGACCTAGGGACACATACAGACTGAAAGTAAGGGGATGGAAAAAGATATTCCATGCAAATGGAAATCAAAAGAAAGCTGGAGTAGCAATTCTCCTATAACACAAAATAGACTTTAAAATATACACTGCTACAAGTGACAAGGAAGGACACAACATAACGATCATGCGATCAATCCAAGAAGAAGATATAACAATTGTAAATATATACGCACCCAACATAGGAGCACCTCAATATATAATGCAAAGGCTAATAACAGCCATAAAAGGCGGGGGAGACAGTAACACAATAATAGCGGGTGATTTTAACACCCCACTTACACCACGGACAGATCATCCAGACAGAAAATCAATAAGGAAACAAAAGCCGTAAATAACACATTAGACCAGTTAGACTTAAGTGATACTTATAGGATACTCCATCCGAAAGCAGCAGAATAAACGTTCTTTTCAAGTGCACACGAAACATTCTCAAGGATAGATTACATCTTGGGTCACAAATCAAGCCTCAGTAAATTTAAGAAAACTGAAATCATATCAAGCATCTTTTCCAACCACAACTCTACGATATTAGAAATCAATTACAGGAAAAAAAGGCAAAAAACACAAACCCATGAAGCCTAAACATTATGTCACTAAACAACCAATGGATCACTGAACAAATCAAAGAGGAAATCAAAAAATACCTAGAGAAATATGACAAGGAAAACATGACAATCCAAAACCTACGTGATGCAGCGAACGCAGTTCTAAGAGGGAAGTTTATAGCAATAAAATCTTACCTCAAGAAACAAGAAAACTCTCAAATAAACAACCTAACAGTTCACCTAAAGCAACTAGAGAAAGAACAAATAAATCCCAAAGTTAGTAGAAGGAAAGAAATCATAAAGATGGGAGCAGAAATAAATGAAAAAGAGACCAAGAAAACAACAACGAAGATCAATGAAATTAAAAGCCGGTTCTTTGAGAAGATAAACAAAATTGATAAACCTTTAGCCAGGCTCATCAAGAAAAAAAGGGAGAGAACTCAAATCAATAAAATTAGAAATGAAAAGGAGAAGTTACAAAGGACCCCACAGAAATACAAAGGATCATAAGAGACTACTACAAGCAATTATATGCCAATAAAATGGATGACCTAGAAAGGTACAACCTTCCAAGACTAAACCAGGAAGAAACAGAAAATATGAACAGACCAATCACAAGGACTGAATTTGATTTAAAAAATCACTGAACTGTGATTAAAAATCTTCTAACAAACAGAAGTCCAGGACTAAATGGCTTCACAGGTGAATTCTATCAAACCTTTAGAGAAGAGTTAACACCTACCCTTCTCAAACTATTCCAAAAAATTTCAGAGGAAGGAACACTCCCAAGCTCATTCTACGAGGTCACCAACAACCTGATACCAAAACCAGACAAAGATATCACATAAAAAGAAAATTACAGGGCAAAATCACTGATGAACACAGATGAAAAAATCCGAAACAAATTACTAGCAAACTGAATCCAACAATACATTAAAAGGTTCATACACCCTGATCAAGTGGGATTTATCCCAGGGATGCAAGGATTCTTCAATATATGCAAATCAATCAATGTGATACACCATATTAACAAATTAAAGAATAAAAACCATATGATCATCTCAATAGATGCAGAAAAAGCTTTTGACAAAATTCAACACCCATTTATGATAAAAACTCTCCAGAAAGTGAGCATAGAGGGAACCTACCACAACATAATAAAGGCTATATATGACAAACCCACAGCAAACATCATTCTCAGTGGTGAAAAACTGAAAGAATCTACTCAAAGATTAGGAACAATTCAAGAATGTCAACTTTCGCCACTTTTATTCAACACAGTTTTCAAAGACTTAACCACAGAAATCAGAGAAGAAAAGGAAATAAAAGGAATCCAAATTGGAAAAGAAGTAGTAAAACTGTCAGTGTTTGCAGATGACATGATACTATACTTAGAAAATTCTAAAGATGCTACCAGAAAACTACTAGAGCTCATCAATGAATTTGGTAAAGGTGCAGGATACAAAATTAATACACAGAGATTTCTTGCATTCCTATACACTAACAACAAAAGATCAGAAAAAGAAAGTCAGGAAATAATTGCATTTACCATCACATCGAAGACAATAAAAAACCTAGGAATAAACCTGCCTAAGGAGGAAAAAGACCAGTACTCAGAAAACTGTAAGATACTGATGAAAGAAATCAAAGATGACACAAACAGATGGAAAGATATACCATCTTCGTGGACTGGAAGAATCAATATTATAAAAATGACATTACTACCCAAAGCAATCTACAGATTCAGTGTAATCCCTATCAAATTACCAATGACATTTCTCACAGAATTAGAACAAAAAAAATTTTACAATTTGTATAGAAACACAAAATACCCTGAATAGCCAAAGCAATCTTGAGAAAGAAAAACAGAGCTGGAGAAATCAGGCTCTATGACTTTAGACTATACTACAAAGCTACAGTTATCACAACATTATGGTACTGGCACAAAAAGAGAAATATAGATGAATGGAACAGGAGAGAAAGCCCAGAGATAAAACCATGCACTTATGATCACCTAAGCTATGACAAAAGAGGCAAGCATATACAATGGAGAAAAGACAGTGTCTTCAATAAGTGGTGCTGGGAAAACTGGACAGCTATATGTAAACGAATGAAGTTAGAACATTCCCAAACACCATACACACACAAAAAAAGAACTCAAAATGGATTAAAGACAAACATAAGACTGGATATTATACAACTCTTAGAGGAAAACATAGATAGAACACTGACATAAATCGCAGCAATAGCTTTTTTGGATCCATCTCCTAGAGTAATGAAAATAAAAACCAAAATAAACAAATGGGACCTAATTAAACTTAAAAGCTTTTGCACAGCAAAGGAAACCATAAAATGCAAATCAAACCTACAATGAGCAGAAGCAACGGAGGCTGAGCAGCAGGTGAGGCAAGGCCCCCACTGGCCTTCGGAGCAGGCGCAATCTGTGCTCTCCAGCTGGGAACCAGAAGGAAGTTAATGCAAGTGGAAGTTAGAGGAGACACAAGGGGAGGAGGCGGGCCAGGGTGGACAAGTCTTGGTGATCCAGTTGGGTGTCAGGACTGAGCCTCTGACATGAGAGAGTCAAGTTCAGGACACTGGTCCACAAGAGACCTCCCGGCCCCATGTAATATCAATCGGCAAGAGCTCTCCCAGAGATCTCCATCTCAACGCTAAGACCCAGCTCCACTCAACGACCAGCAAGCTACAGTGCAGGACACCCCAGGCCAAACAACTAGCAAGACAGGAAAACGACCCCACCAATTAGCAGAGAGGCTGCCTAAAATCATAGTAAGTTCACAGACACCCTAAAACACACCACCGGATGCGGTCCTGCCCACAAGAAAGACAAGATCCAGCCTCATCCACCAGAACACAGGCACCAGTCCCCTCCACCAGGAAGCCTACACAACCCACTGAACCAAGATTACCCACTGGGGGCAGACACCAAAAACAATGGGAACTACGAACCTGCAGCCTGCGAAAAGGAGACCCCAAACACAGTAAGCTAAGCAAAATGAGAAGACAGAGAAATAGGCAGCAGATGAAGGAGGAAAGTAAAAACCCACCATACCAAACAAATGAAGAGGAAATAGGCAATCTGCCTGAAAAAGAATTCAGAGTAGTGATAGTAAAGATGATCCAACATCTTGGAAATAGAATGGAGAAAATACACGAAAAGTTTAACAAGGACCTAAAGAGCAAACAAACAATGATGAACAACACAATAAATGAAATTAAAAATTCTCTAGAAGGAATCAATAGCAGAATAACTGAGGCAGAAGAACAGATAAGTGACCTGGAAGATAAAATAGTGGAAATAATTACCACAGAGCAGAATAAAGAAAAATGAATGAAAAGAATTGAGGACAGTCTCAGAGATCTCTGGGACAACATTAAACACACCAACATTCGAATTATAGGGGTCCTAGAAGAAGAAGAGAAAAAGAAAGGGACCGGGAAAATATTTGAACAGATTATAGATGAAAACTTCCCTAATATGTAAAAATAAATAGTCAATCAAGTCCAGGAAGCACAGAGAGTCCCATACAGGATAAATCCAAGGAGAAACACGCCAAGACACATAGTAACCAAATTATCAAAAATTAAATACAAAGAAAAATATTAAAAGCACCAAGGGAAAAGCAACAAATAACATACAAGGGAATCGCCATAAGGTTAACGGCTGATCTTTCAGAAGAAACTCTGCAAGTCAGAAGGGAGTGGCAGGACATATTTAAAGTGATGAAAGGAAAAAACCTACAACCAAGATTACTCTACCCAGCAAGGATCTCATTCAGACTCGACAGAGAAATTAAAACCTTTACAGACAAGCAAAAGCTAAGAGAATTCAGCACCACCAGACCAGCTCTACAACAAATGCTAAAGGAACTTCTCTAAGTGGGAGACACAAGAGAAGAAAAGGACCTACAAAAACAAACCCAAAACAATTAAGAAAATGGTAATAGGAACATACATATCGATAATTACCTTAAACGTGAATGGATTAAATGCTCCAACCAAAAGACACAGGCTCCCTGAATGGACACAAAAACAAGACCCATATATATGCTGTCTACAAGACATCCACTTCAGACCTAGGGACACATACAGACTTAAAGTGAGGGGAGGGAAAAAGATATTCCATGCAAATGGAAATCAAAAGAAAGCTGCAGTAGCAATACTCATATCAGATAAAATAGACTTTAAAATGAAAAATGTTACAAGAGACAAGGAAGGACACTACATAATGATCAAGGGATCAATCCAAGAAGAAGATATAACAATTATAAATATATATGCACGCAACACAGGAGCACCTCAATACATAAGGCAGCTGCTAACAGCTATAAAAGAGGAAATCGACAGTAACACAACAATAGTGGGGGGCTTTAACATCTCACTTAAACCAATGGACAGATCATCCAAACAGAAAATTAATAAGGAAACACAAGCTTTAAATGACACAATAGACCAGATAGATTTAATTGATATTTATAGGACATTCCATCCAAAAACAACAGAATAGACTTTCTTCTCAAGTGCTCATGGAACATTCTCCAGGATAGATCACATCTTGGGTCACAAATCAAGCCTTGATAAATTTAAGAAAACTTAAATTGTATCAAGTATCTTTTCCGACCACAACGCTATGAGACTAGATATTAATTACAGGAAAAAAAAAACTGTAAAAAAAAATACAAACACATGGAGGCTAAACAATACACTACTAAATAACAAAGAGATCACTGAAAAAATCAAAGAGAAATCAAAAAATACCTAGAAACAAATGACAATGAAAACACTATGACCCAAAACCTATGGGATGCACCAAAAGCAGTTCTAAGATGGAAGTTTCTAGCAATACAATCCTACCTCAAGAAACAGGAAACATCTCAAATAAACAACCTAACCTTACACCTAAAGCAATTAGAGAAAGAAGAACAAAAAAAACCCCAAAGTTAGCAGAAGGAAAGAAATCATGGAGATCAGAAATAAATGAAAAAGAAATGAAGGAAATGATAGCAAAGATCAATAACACTAAAAGCTGGTTCTTTGAGAAGATAAACAAAATTGATAAACCATTAGCCAGACTCATCAAGAAAAAAAGGGAGAAGACTCAAATCAACAGAATTAGAAATGAAAAAGGAGAAGTAACAACTGACACTGCAGAAATACAAACGATCATGAGAGATTACTACAAGCAACTCTATGCCAATAAAATGGACAACCTGGAAGAACTGGACAAATGCTTAGAAAAGCACAAGCTTCCAAGACTGAACCAGGAAGAAATAGAAAATATAAACAGACCAATCAAAGCACTGAAATTGAAACTATGATTAAAAATCTTCCAAAAAACAAAAGTCCAGGACCAGATGGCTTCACAGGCAAATTCTATCAAACATTTAGAGAAGAGCTAACATCTATCCTTCTCAACCTCCTCCAAAATATAGCAAAGGGAGGAACACTTCCAAACTCATTCTACAAGGCCACCATCACCCTGATATCAAAACCAGACAAAGATGTCACAAAGAAAGAAAACTACAGGCCAATATCACTGATGAACACAGATGCAAAAATCCTCAACAAAATATTAGCAAACAGAATTGAACACCACATTAAAAGGAGCATACACCATCATCAAGTGGGGTTTATCCCAGGAATGCAAGGATTCTTCAATATATGCAAATCAATCAATGTGATACACCATATTAACAAATTGAAGGAGAAAAAGCATATGATCCTCTCAATAGATGCAGAAAGGCTTTTGACAAAATTCAACACCAATTTATGATAAAAACCCTCTAGAAAGTAGGCATAGAGGGAACTTACCTCAACGTAATAAAGGCCATATATGACAAACCCACAGCCAACATTGATCTCAATGGTGAAAAACTGAAACCATTTCCACTAAGATCAGGAACAAGACAAGGTTGCCCACTGTCACCACTATTATTCAACATTGTATTGGAAATTTTAGCCACAGCAATTGGAGAAGAAAAAGAAATAAAAGGAATCCAAATTAGAAAAGAAGAAGTAAAGCTGTCACTGTTTGCAGATAACATGATACTATACATAGAGAATCCTAAAGATGCTACCAGAAAACTACTAGAGCTAATCAATGAACTTGGTAAAGTAGCAGCATACAAAATTATTGCACAGAAATCTCTTGCATTCCTATACACTAATGATGAACAATCTGACAGAGAAATTAAGGAAACACTCCCATTTACCACTGCAACAAAAAGAATAAAATACCTAGGATTAAACCTACCTAAGGAGACAAAAGACCTGTATGCAGAAAACTATAAGACACTGATGAAAGAAATTAAAGATAATACAAACAGAAGGAGAGATATACCATGTTCTTGGATTGGAAGAATCAACATTGTGAAAATGACTATACTACCCAAAGCAAGCTACAGATTCAATGCAATCCCTATCAAACTACCAATGGCATTTTTCACAGAACTAGAACAAAAAACTTCACAATTTGTATGGAAACACAACAGACCCTGAATAGCCAAAGCAATCTTGAGAAAGAAAAACGGAGCTGGAGGAATCAGGCTCTCTGACTTCAGACTATACTACAAAGCTAGAGTAATCAAGACAATATGGTACTGGCACAAAAACAGAAATATAGATGAATGGAACAGGATAGAAAGCCCAGAGATAAAACCATGCACTTATGGTCACCTTATCTTTGATAAAGGAGGCAAGAATATACAGTGGAGAAAAGACCGCCTCTTCAGTAAGTGGTGCTGGGAAAAGTGGACAGCTACATGTAAAAGAATGAAATTAGAACACTCCCTAACACCGTACACAAAAATAAACTCAAAATGGATTAAAGACCTAAATGTAAGGCCGGACACTATCAAACTCTTAGAGGAAAACATAGGCAGAACACTCTATGACATAAATCTCAGCAAGATCCTTTTTGACCCACCTCCTAGAGAAAGGGAAATAAAAACAAAAATAAACAAATGGGACCTAATGAAACTTCAAAGCTTTTGCACAGCAAAGGTAACCATAAACAAAATGAAAAGACAACCCTCAGAATGTGAGAAAATATTTGCAAACAAAGCAATGGACAGATGATTTATCTCCAAAATATACAAGCAGCTCATGCAGCTCAATATCAAGAAAACAAACAACCCAATCCAAAAATGGGCAGTAGAACTAAATAGACGTTTCTCTAAAGAAGATGTACAGATTGCCAACAAACACATGAAAGGATGCTCAACATCACTAATCATTAGAGAAATACAAATCAAAACTACAATGAGGTATCACCTCACACCAGTCAGAATGGCCATCATCAAAAAATCTACAAAGAAGAAATGCTGCAGAGGGTGTGAAGAAAAGGGAACCCTCTTGCACTGTTGGTGGGAATATAAATTGATATAGCCACTATGGAGAACAGTATGGAGGTTCCTTAAAAAACTAAAAATAGAAGTACCGTACGACCCAGCAATCCCACTACTGGGCATATACCCTGAGAAAACCATAATTCAAAAAGAGACATGTACCACAATGTTCACTGCAGCACTATTTACAATAGCCAGGACATGGAAGCAACCTAAGTGTCCGTCAACAGATGAATGGATAAAGAAGATGCAGCACATATATACAATGGAATATTACTCAGCCATAAAAAGAAACGAAACTGAGTTATTTGTAGTGAGGTGGATGGATCTAGAGACTGTCATACAGAGTGAAGTAAATCAGAAAGAGAAAAACAATCACCGTATGCTAATACATATATATGGAATCTAAAAAAACAAAAAAATGGTTTTGAAGAACCTAGGCGCAGGACAGGAATAAAGATGCAGACATAGAGAATGGACTTGAAGACACGTGGAGGGGGAACGGTAAGTTGGGACGAAGTGAGAGTGGCATTGACATTTATACACTACCAAATGTAAAACAGACAGCTAGTGGGAAGCAGCCGCATAGCACAGGGAGATCAGCTCGGTGCTTTGTGACCACCTAGAAGGATGGGATTGGGAGGGTGTGAGGGAGACGCAGAGGGAGGGGATATGGGGATATATGTATACGTATAGCTGATTCACTTTGTTATAAAGCAGAAACTAATACACCATTGTAAAGCAATTATACTCCAATAAAGATGTTAAAAAATAAATAAATAAAAATAAAAATTGAAAAAATAAAAAACTACAATGAGGTATCACCTCACACCAGTCTAAATGGCCATGATCAAAGTCTACAAATGATAAACGCTGAAGAGGGTGTAAAGAAAAGGGAACCCTCCTACACTGTTGGTGGGAATGTAAATTGGTACAGCCATTATGGAGAACAGTACAGAGGTTCGTTAAAAAACTAAAAATAGAGCTACCATATGATCCTGCAGTCCCACTCCTAGGCATATATCTGGAGAAAACCATACTTCGAAAAGATACATGCACCCCAATGTTCATAGCAACAGTATTTACAATAGCCAGGACATGGAAGCTACCTAAATGTCCATCAACAGAGGAATTGATAAAGATGTAGTACATATATACAATGGAATATTACTCAGCCATAAAAGAGAACAAAATAATGCCATTTGCAGCAACATGGATGGACCTAGAGATTGTCATACTGAGTGAGGTAGAGATTGTCATACTGAGTGAGGTAAGTCAGACAGAGAAAGACAAATATCATATGGTATTGCTTACATGTGGAATCTAAAGAAAGGGTACAAATGAACTCATCTATGAAACAGAAACAGAGTTACAGATGTAGAAAACAAACTTAGGGTTACCAGGGGTCGGGGGGAGGGATAAATTGGGAGATGGGATTGACATATACACACTAGTGCATATAAAACAGATAACTAATAAGGACCTACTGTATAGCACAGGGAACTCTACTCAATACTCTGAAATGGCCTATATGGGAAAAGACTCTATAAAAGAGTGGGTATATGTATATGTATAACTGATTCACTTTCCTGTAAAGCAGAAACTAATAAAACACTGTAAATCAACTATACTCCAATAAAATCTTTTTTAGAAATCTGACATGAGAAGTTATAAAAAAGAAAAGAAAAACCAAAAAAAAAAAATCAAAGAATTTCCCATCATGCACCAAAGCCATGACACTTCCAATCAAGATTAAATAAGGACAAAAATCCCTGCTCCCCTCAGGAAGGTGTAGCTGGGAGGGAATACAATCCCCAAACCCCTCCCTTCCCAATGAATATCCACCCCTTCATTTCTACGCCTCCACATAACCAGCTTGCCAAAGAAACTCAGGGCAGCTACTCATCTGAGTCTGTCTGCTATCACCTTGAGAGCATGCTATCACTTAATTAAATCCTTGCTTTACTTTCTTGACCTGCCTGTCTCACCTCTGAATTTTTTCTGTGACAAGACAACAACCTAGCCACCGGTATCAGTAGCTGAATTTGAATTTTTCCAAATGTACTATATGGTACTTACTCCTTAGACTGATGGTCATTATTTTTTATGCACAGGAGACAGTTCTTAGCCTCACAGAAACTCAGTTAAAAGTCATATTGTAATGAAAATACTTGTTTCCTGACTGGAAAAGCATACCTATGAAAATTGTACATTTTTTTCACTATCTTGCTTTTCTAGGGAAATGTTCCTATTTCTTAAGCTCCAGTTTTCTGGGTGACTATATCACTATGCACCTCCTTTCCCTCACTGCTGGAAAGGTGTTTGGGTGGCCAGCCATTAGTGTGGTCACTGCCTCATTTTCTCTGGACACAGTAAAAGAGAACTTTTAAGTATGTATTATATTTATTAGATTTACTGAAGCATGGAATTCATGTACAACTGACATGGAAATGGCGTGGACAGTTAGACATTTCCCATATTATTTCATAAATATCTATTATGTTGTGAAGAGGATGACCTCCCTGTCACCTTACTGATAACACCTCGGCCCATCACTCTGAAATTCCTGAGAGAAGCTGGGGAAGGAGCATCTTGATCTTGATACAAGTTCATGGATGGCCTAGGTTTTTTAATAGCCATAAATATTAATAGCACCCATTTCTTAATAGGACAAGGTCAGAACCTATCACATTATCTAGAATTATGTCATAATATGTAATTGCGTGGCTAATGTATTAAACAAGCAACTTAATAAATCCTTACAGTTTCATGTTCCCAAATCAGAGTATATATAATGTCACAATTCAGTACGGAAACAATCAGCAGTGGTTAACAGTTTCCTCTTAGAGATAACATTTCAGGCCTTCTAGAACATTAGAGCTGCAAGGGATTTAAACAACTGTGTTTCAGATGATGCAATCTAGGCAGGTTAAATGGCTTGGCAGAAATCAAAATGCTGGTTAATGGGAGAGCTGGAGCTTATTCTAAGAAGTCACGTTTCTTTTTAATCTTTTTCCTACTATGGCCAGACTGGGTTGAAAAATAATAATTCCTTATGACATAGCAAAAATGAAACAGGAAAACACATAGCTACAAATGTTTTGATGAAATATCTGTGATGACCAATATTCTACTTCTGTAATAAGGGGAGTTCTGGAAATGATTATCAAATGAATAACTGGCTTCAAAAATGCACCACTGAACACTGCTATTTCAGAACAAAGGAACCAACTGGCAACTTTAGTCCAAGACAGTAGGACAAGTTTCATCTTGCTATTTTGTTTCAGTGTCTACCTTATTTCTTTATGGAGTTCTATAGACTGTTTCATTGGTTTTAATAACTGTCCATAAGTTACTTTATGGTGGCTAAGAGCTCCAGCTCCAGTTGTAACATTCATCATGATTATAATAATTTGAGTTCACAAAATGATTTAAAGACTTAAATATACAACATGACACCATAAAACTCCTAGAAGAGAGCACAGGCAAAACATTCTCTACCATAAATCATACAAATGTTTTCTTAGGTCAGTCTACCAAGGCAATAGAAATAAAAACAAAAACAAACAAATGGGACCTAATCCAACTTAAAAGCTTTTGCACAGCAAAGGAAACCATAAACAAAACAAAAAGACAACCTACAGACTGGGAGAAAATATTTGCAAATGATTCAATCGACAGGGGCTTAATTTCCAAAATATACAAACAGCTCATACAACTCAATAACATGAAAACAACTCAATCAAAACATGGGCAGAAGGCCTAAACAGACATTTCTCCAAAGAAACATACCCGTGGCCAGCAGGCACATGAAAAGATGCTCAACACCACTAATTATTAGAGAAATGCAAATCAATACTACAATGAGGTATCACCTCACACCAGTCAGAATGGCCATCATTAAAAAAATCTATAAGTAACAAATGCTGGAGAGGGTATGGAGAAAAGGGAACCCTCCTTCACTGTTGGTGGGAATGTAAATTGGTGCAGCCATTATGGGGAACAGTATGGAGGTTCCTCAAAAAACTAAAAATAGAGTTGCATATGATCCTACAATCCCACTCCTGGGTATATATCCAGACAAACTATAATTTGAAAAAATACACGCACCCCTATGTTCATAGAAGAATTATTTAAAATAGCCAAGACATGGAAACAATCTAAATGTGCACTGACATGAAAATGGCTAAAGAAGGTTTGGTATGTATATACATATACAATGGATTATTACTCAGCCATAAAAAAGAATGAAATGATGCCATTTTCAGCAACATGGTGAACCTAGAGATCATCATAATAAGCAAAGTAAGTGAGAAAGAGAAAGATAAATACCATAAGATATCTCCTATATGTGGAATCTAAAATATGACACAAATAAACTTATCTACAAAACAGAAACAGACTCACAGACATAAAGAACAGACTTGTGGTTGCTGGGGGGTGGGGTGGAGGGGAGGGAGGGATGGATTGGGAGTTTGGGGTTAGAAGATACAAACTATTATATATAGAACAGATAAACAACAAGGTCCAATTGTACAGCACAGGGAACTATATTCAATATCCTGTAATAAACTATAATGGAAAAGAATATGAAAAAGAAAAAAATAATAATTTGAGTTTATATTTTCTTCTTACAGATTTCAGGTACCATCAGTTGAGGAAAAGTTTTAGGGGATCACAGGATACTACACAGCATTGTGCCAGAGGTGTTTCAATGGCAAAGGAGCATCGAATTTGCCTTTTTTGCTCACCAACCCTCACACACCCAGGACGGGTTCTAACTCCTTCCATACGGCATATAATTTATACTTCTGTTTCTTCTAAGAAATCTATGACCTCGATATACACATACTCCATTTGCATTAAGCATTGCTCTATGGGCCTTAGGATTTTTGTTTTTGTAAAAAGAATTTACTTTTTATAGACCTGGTAATACAACTAAGTATTACAAAGTGTAATGCTTCTAACAGGAACAATAGTATATTAACATAAGCAAGAACTGTAGAGTGAATTTTTTTTAAAAGACCACCAATTCTGAAAGTTATTGCACATTGTAATTTGAATTACTTGCAGTTTTGTACCTAATATTCAAAAATGTATTAGAATTAGGAAGACCTAGTGTTTCATATGTAAATTCAGAAATATATAGACAGATGTAATGTTAAGAATAAAAGTAATAGGTGGGCATAAGAGGATTACACTCTTTATTGGCAGAAAGAGAAACTGGAGATATGTATTGATATTTAAGCTTTTAACAGTAAGACGAAGCTAAGGGCCTTCCTCCTACATAAAATAAAGATGAATGGAGAGGCTCCAATCAAGATGGCGGAATAGAAGGACGTGGAGCTCACCTCCTCCCACAGATAAATCAAAACACATTTACATGTGGAACAATCTTCACAGAATACCTACTGAATGCTGGCAGCAGATCTCAGAAACTAAAAATGCAAGAAATATCTCCATGTAACTGGGTAGGATGAAACCAAAAAAAGGAAGTAGGACAGGACCTGTGACACTGGGAGGAAGCTGTGAAAAAGGAAAGGTTCTCTCACTCTGGGAAGGCCCTTCTCCGGAGGGGTGATCAGCTGGGACAGAAAGGGAGCTTCAGAGGCTTGGAGGAAAGCAGAGCAGCTGGCCTGTGGCAGGCAGAACAGAGAGAAACCTGCACAGATGGTCCTTGTCACTGCTCTGCACTCCCAGCCTAAGATGAGCATCTGCTGGTATGGGCAGAGGCCTGGTGCTGAAACTCGGGCATTAGAGGACAGACCTGGCGAGAGGACTGGGGTTGGCTGTGCAGACAGCCTGAAAGTGCTGGAGTGTGGGAGAGCAGCAGCTGGGGGGTGTATGCAGAAGAAGCCCAAGCCCGCACAGAAGTGAAGCACTGTTGTTAAGAGGAATGGGAAGGGAGCCTCTTTCTCTGCGCTGTCTGCTGCCTCAGCACCACGTCTATGAGCTCTGGGAGTGCGCCAGCGCCAGTGGGTTACCCACAAGAGGAGATGGGGCTAAAATCAAAGCTGATCCCCAGGGGCCACGTGACTTAGGAAGCAGGGCAGAAACCTGAGCTCTCTTCCCACAGCTGTGTGATTTGTGGATTTACGCCACTGCAGGCTTTGTAAACTCAACGCCTGGAGGACATCAGAGTGGACAATGGGTGCTCCCGTGGCTGGGATGGTCTGGCCTTAGCAGCTGTGGGTCTGTGGGTGCATGTACACAGAGGCTGGGCCACGTCTGGGCTGCTTCCATAGCTCCCACCGTGGGTCCTGGTACCTGACTTCAGCAGATCTGTGCCGGTGGCTTGGTTAACAGCACCTGAGGGACACCAGCGCCTATTGCCTGCACTCCCACAGTTGAGGCAAGGCCAAGGGCAGTGCCAACAACATTGGACTTTGTGAGCATGCACAAGATGTTTCAGGTGACACCACAGAGCACACTCCCCAGTGGACAGCTCCAGCAGAGGGATATTCAGTGGCTCCTCTCCCAGAGGGAGCACTTCTATCCCTCCTACGTCACACCACAGCTCAGAAACAGAACTGGGAGCTTCTGCACCAACAACTAGGGAGCAGACTCTGCCCCTGACAGCACTGTGACAACCACAGAGCCAAGTGGAAGCCCTGCTCAACATCCGGGGCTCTGTTCACCACATGAATCACACCTCCTATCAAGGGGATAACAGCCAGCACACACTGAGGAAAGAGGCGGCAGGCATCCATACAAAACACAGCCCTAACAGCAAAAATATTAAACCCACGCAGGCTACACAGGGAAGCTCCCACATAAAAATATCCTTCTAAGACCACAGTAGATCATTGTTTCTCCTAAACACATAGAGTAAGAGAAATATAAGTAAAATGAAGAAGCAGAGGAACCACCCCCAATGAAAAGATCAAGAGAATTCCCTGAAAGAACAAACAACGAAACAGACCTCTTCAGTCTAATAGACACAGACTTCAAAAAGGAGATAATAAAAATACTGAAGGAATTAAGAAAGGTTGTCAATAGAAATGCAGATTACTGTAAAAATGAACTAGAAACTCTAAAGAGGAGCCAAGAAAAATCAGAAAACTCATTTGTCAAGATGAAAGTTGAGCTTAAGGCAATAAATACCAGACTGAGTAATGCAGAAGAATGAATAAGTGATCTGGAAGATAGAATAATGGAAATCACCAAATCAGAACAGTAGATAGCCAAATGGAAAAAAAAATGAAATCAACATAACAGACCTATGGGCTAATATAAGGCATGCCAATCTATGCATAATAGGGATCCCAGAAGGAGAAAAAAGAGAAAGGGATTGAAAATGTATTTGAAGGAATTATGGCTGAAAACTTCCCTAATCTAAAGAAGGAAACAGATATCCAGGTACAGGAAGCACAATGGGTCCCAAACAAGATGAACCCAAGAAGACCTACACCAAGACATATTAAAATTAAAATGGCAAAGATTAAGAGAGTATTCAAAAGGCAGCAAGAAAAAAACAAAGAGTTAATTACAAGGGAACCACCACAAGGCTATCAGCTGATTTCTCTACAGAAACGTTGCAGGCCAGAAGGGAGTGGCAAGATACATTCAAAATCCTGAAAGGGAAAAATTTGCAACCTAGAATACTCCACCCAGCAAGTTTATCATTTACAATAGAAGGAGAGATACAGAATTTCTCTGACATGCAAAAACTAAAAGAATACAGCAATACTAAACCTATCCTTAAAGAAATATTGAAAGGTCTTCTCCAAGTAGAAAATAAGCAAGAACGTATAGGAAAGAGAAAATCATAACGGGAAAGTAAATCAGTTAAATAAGCTCTATACAGAGTAAAAAATAAAAATTTTTTAAAAATTGTGAAAGTGATGATAACCAGAATGAACAGCAAAAGGATAAGCATGAAGATGTAAAGAAAGACATCAAAAGCCTAAAATGTGGGGGAGGAGAGTAAGAAAATGTAGATATTTTTTAGACTTTGTTTGAGCCTATATGACTATCAGCCTAAAGCAAGTAGATATAGTAATGGGTTAACATACTTGAAAAACAGGGTAACCACAAATCAACAACATACAACAGATTCACAAAAACCAAAAAGAAGAGAACAGAAGCATAATATAAAAGAAAATCATCAAACCACAAAAGGAAAAACAAAAAGAAAGGAACAAAGAAGAAATACAAAATCAATGGGAAAACAAGTTTTTCAAGATGGCAATAAATACATATCTATCAATAATTACCTTAAATGTCAATGGACTAAATGCTCCAATTAAAAGACACAAAGTGGCAGACTGGATTAAAAAAAAAAAAGAGCCTAAAATATGCTACCCACAAGAGACCCACTTAGGGCAAAGGACACATATAAATTGAAGGTGAGCAGATGAAAAAAGATATTTCATGTAAACGGAAATGACAGGAAAGTGGGGGTCACAATACTCATATCAGACAAAATAAACTTTAAAACCCAGGCCATAAAAGAAACACAATAGAGGACACTATATAATGTTAAAAGGATCAATACAAGAAGAGGATATTACACTCGTCAACATATATGCACCCAATATAGGAGCACCCAAATATATAAAACAAATACTAACAGACATAAAGGGAGAAATTGATGGGAATACAACAACAGTAGGAGATTTTAACACCCCACTCACATCAATGGGCAGATCTTCTAGAGAGCAAATCAATAAGGCAACAGAGATCCTAAATGATACAACAGAACAGTTAGATTTAATTGGTATTTTCAGGGCATTACATCTGAAACAAAACAAAACAAAAGAAACAAAACCTAGAATACACATTCTTTTCAAGTGCACCATGGAACATTCTCTAGGACTGACCACATATTAGGGCACAAAACAAGCCTCAACAAATTTAAGACTATAGAAATTATTGCAAGCATCTTTTCTGACCACAATGGCATGAAACTAGATATCAACCACAGAAAAAGAAATGAGGAAAAAATGACTACATGGAGACTAAACAACATGCTACAAAAAAACCAATGGGTCAACAATAAAATCAAAGAGGAAATTTAAAAATACCTTGAGAGACGTGACAATGAAAACACAACCATACAAAATCTATGGGATGCAGCAAAAGCAGTTCTTAGAGGGAAGTTCATAGCAATACAGGCCTTCTTCAAGAAACAAAAAAAAAATCTCAAACAACCTAACATACCACCTAAAAGAATTAGAAAAAGAAAAACAAAAGTCAGAAGGAAGGAAATAATAAAGATCAGAGAGTAAATAAATAAAATACAGATTAAAAAACAATAGAAAAAAATTGATAAAACTATGAGCTGGTTCTATGAAATGGTAAACAGAATTGACAAACCTCTGGCCAGACTCACCAAGAAGAGAGAGGACCCAAATAAACAACATAAGAAATGAAAATGGAAACATAATGACCGATATTGCAGAAATACAAAAAACCAAAAAAGAATACTATAAACAATTATATGCCAACAAATTGGACAAGCTAGGAAAAGTGGACAAGTTTCTAGAAACATACAGCCCACCAAAACTGAATCAAGAAGAAAGAGATGATTTGAACAGACCAATCACTAGCAGTGAAATAGAATCTGTAATTTAAAAAAAAACAAAAAACAAAAAACTCCCTACAAACAAAAGTCCAGGACCAGAAGGCTTCACAGGCTAATTCTACCATACACACAGTAAGAAATTATACCCATCCTTCTCAAACTCTACCAAAAGACTAAAGAGGAAGGAACACTCCAAAGACATTCTATGAAGCTACCATCACCCTGATAAAAAAAAAACCAGACAAAGACACTACCAAAAAAGAAAATTACAGGCAAATATCTTTGGTGAATATAGACGCAAAAAGTCTCAACAAAATATTAGCAAATCGAATCCAACAACACATAAAAACGGTCATACACCACAACCAAGTTGGATTCATTCCAGAGTCACAAAGATGGTTCAACATACGCAAATCAATCAACGTGATACACCACATCAATGAAAGGACAAAAACCACATCATCATCTCCACAGATGCAGAAAAAGCATTTGATAAAATTCAACATCCATTCATGATAAAAACCCTTACAAAAATGGGTATAGAGGGAACATACCTCAACAGAGTAAAAGCTAATTATGACAAACTCACAGCAAATAATATACTCAATGGTGAAAAACTGAAAGCCTTCCCACTAGAATCTGGAACAAGACAGGAATGCCCACTCTCACCACTTCTCTTCAACATAGTATTGGAAATCCTAGCCACAGCAATCAGACAAGAAAAAGAAAACGTATTCAAATGGGTATGGAAGAGGTAAAATTGTCATTATATGCAGATGACATAATAATATATATAGAAAACCCTAAAGAGTCCACAAAAAAATTACTAGAACTGATAAACTAATTCAGCATGGCAGCAGGATACAAGATTAACATACAGAAATCGGTTGCATTTCTTTACACTGAAAATAAAATATCAGAAAGGGAATATAAACAATCCCTTTTAAAATCACATCAAAAAAATACTTAGGATAAAACCTCACCAAGGCGGTGAAAGATTTATATGCTGAGAACTATAAAACATTAATAAAGGAAATTAAAGATGATTCAAAGAAATGGAAAGATATCTCATGCTCTTAGATTGGAAGAATTAATGTTGTTAAAATGGCAATACTACCCAAAGCAATCTACAGATTTATGCAATCCCTATCAAATTACCCATGACATTTTTCAAAGAACTATAACAAATAATCCTAAAATTTATACGGAACCATTAAAGACCCAGAATTGACAAAGCAATCCTGAGGAAAAAAAAAAAAACAAAGCAGGAGGCATAACCCTCCCAGACTTCAGACAATACTACAAAGCTACAGTAATCAAAACTGTGTGGTACGGACACAAAAACCAGACATATAGATCTATGTAAAAGAATAGAGAGCCCAGAAAAAAAACCCATACACCTACGGTCAATTAATCTTTGACAAAGGTGGCAAGAATATAAAATGAGAAAAAGTCTCCTCAGCAAGTGGTGCTGGGAAAGTTGGACAGCTGCATGTAAATCAATGAAGTTAGAACACACCCTCACACCATGCACAAAAATAAACTCAAAATGGCTTGAAGACCTTAAACATAAGATATGACACCATAAAACTCCTAGAAGAGATCATAGGCAAAACATTCTCTGACATAAATCATACCAATGTTTTCTGAGGTCAGTCTACAAAGGCAACAGAAATAAAAGCAAAAATAAACAAATGGGACCCAATCAAACGTACCAGCTTTTGTACAGCAAAGGAAACCATAAACAAAACAAAAAAGACAACCTACAAAATGGGAGAAAATATTGGCAAACGACGCAACCAACAAAGACTTAATTTCCAAAGTAAACAAACAGCTCATACAACTCAACAACAAAAAAACAAACAACCCAATTGAAAACTGGGCAGAAGACTGAAATAGACATTTCTCCAAAGAAGACATATAGATGGCCAACAGGCATATGAAAACATGCTCAACATTGCTAATTATTAGAGAAATGAAAATCAAAACTGAAATGAGGTACTACCTCACACCGGTCAAAATGGCCATCATAGAAAAGTCTACAAATAACAAATGCTGGAGCTGGTGTGGAGAAAAGGGAACCCTCCTACACTGTTGGTGGGAATGTAAATTGGTGCAGTCATTATGGAGAACAGTATGGAGGTTCCTTAAAAAACTAAATATAGCATTGCCATATGATCTAGCAATCCCACTCCTAGGCATATATCCAGAGAACACCATAATTCACAAAGATACAGGCACCTCAGTGTTCACTGCAGGACGATTTACAATAGCCAAGACATGGAAGCAACCTAAATGTCCACTGACAGATGAATGGATAAAAAAGATGTGGTACATATATACAGTGGAATACTACTCAGCCATAAAAAGAATAAAATAACGCCATTTGCAGCAACATGGATGGACCTAGAGATTATTATGTTAACTGAAGTCAGAAAGAGAAAGACAAATGTCATATATCACTTATATGTGGAATCTAAAATATGGCACAAATGAACTTACCTGTGAAACAGAAACAGACTCACAGACATTGAGAACAGACTTGTGGTTGGGGGAGGATGGGTGGGAGAGGGATGGATTGGGAGTTGGGGATTAGCAGGTGCAAATTATTATATATTGAATTGATGAAGTCTTGAATTGATAAACAAAGTCCTACTTTATAGCACTGGGGACTATATTCCATATCCTATGATAAACCATAATGGATAAGAATATGAAAAAGAATGTATATGTAACTGAATCACTTGCTGTACAGTAGAAATTAATACATTGTAAATCAACTATATTTCAATAAAATTTAAGAAATGAATGGAGCAGAAGGCTTGGCAAGATATTATATTATAAAGTAACAAAAATTTATAGCCAGCTGATTGTCAGTTTATTCATCTTTTATTACATGCAGAAGAAATACAATTATTCAAGCAGTTTTCTCACCAGTGAGGTAAATGGTAGAAACTCTTATCATTTTGTTTAAAAAGTATAAATAATGAAATGACTGCCTACATGTGAAAATATCATGAAAGCTCAGTTTAGAATGAGCAGAGGCAAAATGCTATGCACGCAAAAATAAATAATTTATCATTCATACAAAGCATAATAGCAAGAAAGGAACTATTCCCTGTTTATCTTGGCTAGTGCCTACATGGGATTATCTTAGCCTTGGTGCTCCAGAATGTAGCCTGAGACAAGGATAGAAGTGACTATGCTTTATTGGGGCAGCCAAGCAGTAAGGGTGAGTCAAGGAAGGCTGTGCAGCAATGCAAACTAATCCACACAGGCACTGGCTCCACTCCGCCATGAATCAGGAAGAGCAAGAGAGCTGCTGGGCAGGTGTGTGCAGTTAGTCCACCAGGACTTCACAAGACATTCTGTAAAGGACACTGTGCCTTGGAATAGTCCACGAGAGAAGATAGGACAGGCAGTGAATCTGTCAGTTCTCTTCCATCTCCGGTCCCCCTTGGGCAGAGTTCACCCTGAGGCATAACAAGTCCCCCCCTCCACCTCCTCCACTGAATCACTTGGGTTCCTCTAGAAGCCCACTCTGGATACCAGATCCATATCCTGAGTGGGCGGGTGGATCCAAGTCTGGAAGTAGGAAAAGGAGCCAACATTCCCTGGGGGTTGCCAGCCAGATTGGCTGCACAAGGCGGGGCGCCACAGGAAGGGCCCAACGTGCCAAGGGTAAAAGACTGGTCAGCCCCAGGCAGCAGAAGCACGAGGGTATGAACAAAGTTGTCTGGTGTGGGAGGCTGAGGAAGAGCCAGGAAGTAGGTGGCATGGAGGAAATCTAAGGAAGCAAATGAGGTTTGGGTCTGATACAAGCGTCCATTCTATAATTTCTTTGAATTTTATACATTTGAAATATTTAATCATCAAAAATGAATTATGAGGAAAAAAATAGCTTCAAATCTTAGGGAAATGTGGCATAATGCTAACAGGTCACAGAAAGAGAACAAATTTTTTCTTAATATTTAATTTACTTCCATTTTCTTCAACAAGGAGAATGGTATGATCGATTACTTGAACGAAAACACAGAGGGTCTACTCATTGAATTTGAAAAATACAAGTTCCGGGGAAAAAAAAAGAAAAATATATCCCGTTTTGTTTCAACTTAGAACCAACTGTTAAAAGTAATAAAAAGAAGGACTTTGTTCAACTTTCCAATGACCTTTTAATGCTTCTGTCCAACAGTGGGCTAGTCTAGTTTGAGAAATAAAGTGTTTCCTGTGAGAAGTATTTAAGTAGAGACTAATTTTTCAGTATTTCTAGAAAAGATACGCTCAATATAGCTGCATAACAATCATCTGAGAATTTATAAGTTATTCAGATTCCTCAGCCATGCCCCAAAATATTCTGATTTGGAAGGTCTGATAAGGCCAGGGAATCTGCATTTTAAATCAGCACCCATTCTCTGCCAATGCACAGTGTTTTGATACAAGTGGTTCACAGACTACAGTTTAAGGAAATATTACATGAATGATCTTGAAACCCCTAAGAGCCTATGACTATGTGATGATGGCAGGATGCATTGGTCTTCAAGTAGGATTTGAAGAACACTAGCTTTAAGAGTCCGGTGACCTGGATTCCAGCCCCAGCTCTAGTACTTGCCAGAGATACACATTCAGTAAATTTATTTAACCTGCATTGATGAACTCATTTAAACTGGCTAAGACTAGATTACTTTATCTGATACTTAATGACAGAATTCTGAGACTCAGAGTTAATGCAAATGTTAACAACTGAAAAACACAATTCAAAGCAAGGAACTTTATAGTATAAACTTTCCCGAAGTAACAAAATGAGATTTTGCAGGAGATAATCAGCACTCCTAAAACTAGAGATTTTCTGCGACCAAGGAGAAATTTTTAATCAGTTCAGTGCATTCATAAATGTAAAATTCAGTGCCTTAACTTCTGAATAATTAAGTAAATCTAAAATGGTGTATTTTTTTCTGTAATTCTGATAGGTTAATTTGTTTCTACTTTATTCTCTGTGGTTGTAAAAGAGAATATTTAGATTTTATGTTTACTATTTCATGTAAATTTCATGCTTGGTTTTTGTAGGGTTCTTACTGCTCCTCTGAGAGAGAACCAGAAAGAGTAAGGGGTATTAGCTTCCAAGGTCGACTGAGGCCATCCAGGTTCAAGGCTCAGAAGGAAATCAATCAGTGGCCACTTGCTTTGACTGTCAGCTTTGGCTGTAATACTGAATAAAGGGAACATTGTGGAAAAAGGAATCAGCAAGATCTTGGTCTAAGTTCGGAGGAAGGTAAGGAGATGGGATTGATGACCTCCTTTCTTTCCAACCCTAAAATAAAAATCAAAGGCCAAAAGCTAGTTGGGAACTAACGACCCGGGACCACAATTATAAGGACTTTGCCACTTTCTCTTATTTGTTTTTAGCCCTGCCCCCATTTTTAGTCCTGCCCCCTTTTTTAACAGCTGAAATTAAAACCCTTAAAAGGAGGGCTTCCCTGGTGGCACAGTGGTTAAGAATCTGCCTGCCAACTCAGGGGACACGGGTTCGAGCCCTGGTCCGGGAAGATCCCACATGCCGCGGAGCAGCTAGGCCCGTGCGCTGCAACTACTGAGCCTGTTCTCTAGAGCCTGCAAGCCACAACTACTGAGCCCGCGAGATACAACTACTGAAGCCCGCGCACCTAGAGCCT
This sequence comes from Eschrichtius robustus, assembly GCF_028021215.1. NCBI lineage: Eukaryota > Metazoa > Chordata > Mammalia > Artiodactyla > Eschrichtiidae > Eschrichtius > Eschrichtius robustus. Next base: position 8,204,117 of record NC_090830.1, on the reverse strand, counting down.
GTGCTCTGCAACAAAAGAAGCCACCACAATGAGAAGCCCGCGCACCGCAACGAAGAGTAGCCCCCACTTGCCGCAACTAGAGAAAGCCCACGCACAGCAACGAAGACCCAATGCAGCCAAAAATAAATAAATAAAATAAATAAAATTTTTTAAAAAGTCTTAAAAGGAAAAAAATTAGAAAATATTTCAAAAAGGATGATAATTAAAGTTGAACATATGAAAATGTACAGGATGTAGCGAAATGTATAGCTTAAAATGCTTTTATTAGTGAAAAGGAAAGGTTTAAAATCAATTGTGTAGGTTTCTACATTTGGAAGAGAGAATTTAAAAAGAGAATTAAGCCCAAGGTAAGTAAAATGAAATAAGATAGATGTGAGCTAAAATCAATAAAATGAAAACAAACAGAAAACATAAGACTGATGAAGCCAAAACTGGTTCTTGGAAGGAATAAAAAAGTTGATAAATCCATGGCAGTACTATTTGAGCACGAAAAAAAGAAAGCACAACTTACTAATTTCAGGAATAAAAGAGAAGATATCATTACAGATACTACAGATATTAAAAGTATAATAAATATTATGAACTATAGGGCAATAAATTTGAAAATTTAGACTTTTTCTAAAATGAAATGGACAGATTCCTGAAAAACACCGTACCACATTGACAAGATGAATTAAAAATGTAAGTCCTTAATCTACTGAGGTAATTGAATTTGTTATCAAAAACATTCCTTCAAAGGTGATTTCACTAGTGAATTCTAACAAACTTTGTTTCTTCCCTACTATTTCAAGTGTCCTTTTGTTCTGATTCCAATTATCCTTGCATAGAAAGAGCTTTTTTATATAGTTCAAAGAGAGTCATCAACGAAGTAATCATATCATTGGCCTTGTGACTGTTACAGGGGTAGGTAGTTGACTTAAGATGATTCATCAGAAGTAAGCTTGGGACTTTTTGTTTTGATGGTTATGGTACATGATGTGATATATCCCCTTGGATATTAATCTATCTATCCTATTGGATCTGCATGACAAGCATTAAGCTTTAGCAAGTCAGACATTCATTTTGCTATCGCAGAGAGATAGTCTGAGGATAATGCTGACAGACAGAGAAAGGCAGAAGGGAGGACCATAGAGAAACAGAGCTGTCATCCTGATGTCATCATGAGCTTCTAAATTAAACCATCACAGGAAGCCTGCCATACATCTTTTCATTTATATAAAACAATGACATTTTCATTACTGTTTAAGCTAATTTGAACTAGCTTTCTGTTCCTGGCAATAAGAAGCATTTGAACAAATCCTACATTAGGACCATATTTTAATTACTAAAACTTTAAAATGTGTTTTAATATATAACAAAGTAAGCCCTCCATCATCATTTATTATGCCTCCCCAAACTCTCTACATTTCTAATGCTTTAATTCTTTTCAGATAACGCTTTAAATCGTTTTCTCAAGTTCCAAAAAATTCCCATTGGGGTTTTGGTTATAATTTTGTTAAATTATTAATTAATTTATAGAAAATGGACATCTGTATAGTTTGTTGATTTAGAAACACGTTGAATGCCTAATTTATTCATATTATTTTCTCTTACAAAGTACCACAAACTGAGGGCTTAAACAGAAATTTATTGTCTCAGTTCCAGAGGACAGAAGTATGGAATCTCACCTCTCCTTGAAGCTGTAAAGGAAGATCTGTCCCATGCCTTTCTCCTAGCATCTGGTGGTTTGCCGGCAACCTTTGGAGATCCTTCACTGTGGCAGTGTAACTCTAACCTGTACATGGCATTCTCCCTGGGTGTGTGTCTTTGGCCATATTTTCCCTTTTTATAAGGGAATCAGTCATATTGGCTTAGGGCCCACCCCGATGGCCTCGGTTTAACTTGATTACCACTGTAAAGACCCTCTCCAGCTAAGACCACATTCTGAGGTACTGGGGGCTAGGGCACCAACATATCTTTTGTGGGAGAGACACAACTCAATCCATAACAGTCCTGAAGTAATGATTTTGAATTTCTCCCTAGAGATCAGCATTTCTCAAACAGGTGTTCAAGGATATAATCTTTGGTGTCAGTGAATTATCTATCAGAATTTAAGTTTTTAGACGAGAGACAAGATGGCGGAGTAGAAGGACTTGAGCTCACCTCCTCTCATGAAAACACCAAAATCACAACTAACTGATGAACAACCATTGACAACAAGAATTGAACCTACCAAAAAAGATATTCTACACCCAAAGACAAAGAAGAAGCCACACAAGACAGTAGGAGGGGTGCTTTCGCGATATAATCAAATCCCATACCTGAGGGGTGGGTGACCCACAAACTGGAAAATACTTATATCGCATAGGTTCTCCCACAGGAGTGAGAGCTCTGAGCCCCATGTCAGCCTCCCCAACCTGGAGGTCTGGCATCAGGAGGAGGAGCCCCCAGAGCATTTGACTTTGAAGGCCAGGGGGCTTGAGTGCAGGAGCTCCACAAAACTGAGGGAAACAGAGACTCCACACTTGGAGGGCGCACACAAGGTTTCACGTGCACTGGGACCCAGGGCAAAGCAGTGACTCCATATGAGCCTGGATCAGACCTACCTGCTGGTCTTGGAGGGTCTCCTGGGGAGGCGGGGGTCAGCTGTGGCTTGATATCAAAAAGAACAAATGACCCAATCAAAAAATGGGCATAAGGGACTTCCCTGGTGGTCCAGTGGTAAAGAATCCGCCTTCCAATGCAGGGGACGTGGGTTCGATCCCTGGTCGGGGAACTAAGATCCCACATGCCGCAGGGCAACTAAGCCCACGTGCTGCAACTACTAAGCCCGCGCATCTCAACTAGAGAGCCCGTGTGCTGCAAACTACAGAACCCGTGCGCTCTGGAGCCTGTGTGCCATAACTAGAGAGCCCACACACTGCAACTAGAGAGAAGCCCACGCGCCGCAACGAAAGATCCCGCACGCCACCACGAAGATCCTGTGAGCCACACCTAAGGCCCAACACAGCCAAAAAATAAACAAATAAATTAATTAAATTAAATTATTTTTTAAAATGGGCATAAGACCTAAATAGACATTTCTCCAAAGGAGACATACAGATGGCCAAAAGGTACATGAACAGATGCTCAACATCACTCATTAATAGAGAAATGCAAATCAAAACTACAATGAGGTATCACCTCACACCAGTCTGAATGCCCATCATCAAAAAGTCTATAAATAATAAATGCTGGAGAGGGTGTGGAGATAAAGGAACCCTCCTACACTACTGGTGAGAATGTAAATAGGTACAGCCACTATGGAGAACAGTATGGATGTTCTTTAAAAAACTAAAAATATAGCTATCATATGATCCTGCAGTCCCACTTCTGGGCATATATCCAGAGAACATCGTAAGTCAGAGAACATCATAAGTCAAAAAGATACATGCACTCCAATGTTCATTGCACAACGATTTACAATAGCCAAGACATGGAAGCAACCTAAATGTCCGTCGACAGATGAATGGATAAAGATGATGTGGTACATATATACAACGGAATATTATTCAGCCATAAAAAGAATGAAATAATGCCATTTGCAGCAACATGGATGGACCTAGAGATTACCATAATAACTGAAGTAAGCCAGATAGAGAAAGACAAATAGCATATGATATCGCTTATATGTGGAATCTTAAAAAAATTATACAAATGAACTTTCATACAAAACAGAAATAGACCCACAGACATAGAAAACAAACTTATGGTTACCAAAGGGGAAAGTGGCAGGGGGAAGGGATAAATAGTAGTTTGGGATTAACATAAACACACTACTATATATAAAATAGATAACAACAAATATCTACTGTATAGTACAGGGAACTATACTCAATATTTTGTAATAACCTATAAGGGAAAAGAATCTGAAAAAAAAATACATACATATGTACGTATAACTGAATCACTTTCCTGTACACCTGAAACTAACATAGCGTTGTAAATCAAATATACTTCAAGTAAAAAATAAAGTGAAACAAGACACCCACCGCCCCCGAAAAAAAAATCACATCTACAATGTCTACCTAGTTTTACCTTGGATGTCTGAACCACAGCTACTCCATTTTGACTTTCAAATGCATTGCCTCCCTCAGTGGACAAAGCACATGTACAGTGCATGTCTAAAAGTACACCAAACACGTTGCTCTGGTCAGTGAAATTTAAGGTAAAGAATGTATAAGCCTTCTGAGTTCCCCATACCTCAACATGTGCAAATTTTCCCATCATTTCCCCTTTTGATTCCAAACATTTAATAGAAAGCACTGATGATCAAAATATTTGTCCCTAGAAGCTGGGGTAGTTCAGTTGCCTGCCCTGGGTGTAGATCATGTCCCTTGGTGCTAGGCCTCCTTTATATTCACATAGTTATCCACAATGGGGGAAAACCAATCAGATATGGTGAGCAGGCTCAGAGGTATGTAAATGGGGAAACACTTTACAGGCCGCACATGTTATCACTTGTAGCCAATGGTCACACAAGCATTGTACATGTGCTTTTAGCAGCAGACTAAAAGCAAGCTGTGTCACAGATCATGAGTAGTCACACTCTGTGACAACTATACTAGATAATTTTTTTCCCTCCTGATCATCAGGGCAGAAGTATGGCCAATGCGGTAACTTCCATAAATACAGACCTCAATTAGCAGAACTAGAATTTAATATCCACTGAAACATAATATTTTTCTAAAATTACGCTCTTCTCCACCAAACACAGCCAAATTAAGGCTAATTTGTTTGTAAAACAAGTCTGATCAATTGACCACATAGGCTCCTCCAAACTGGCTGTGGAGGAACTCCTCAGGAATCTCAGACTGAATTCCCAAAAGGCCTCTCAAGGCCAGGAAAGCCATGCCAAAGGCCTGCCATCATGCCCCACCTTGGTGGATTTTTCTCTTCTAGAGGTCCCCAAAATATTGAGATTCCTGCACGTGTCAGGAGACAGTCTTTCCCCTTCACCTGCTAAGGCTACTCAGAACTCAAGAGTCTCCAATTTCTGGAGCGACCAGGCAGAGAGCGAAGAAAAATGTTTCAATTCTACCCACAGGTGTAGTTTACCAAATTGTTGTTAAGTCATAACTAACTTGAGGGGAGGGGCTTTCTTATACAGGAAAACACAGATCAAAACCAGTAACATTTCAGACTAAAACCATAAAAATTATAACCATATTCACCAGTTCACTCATTAACCAATCCTTCTGTTAACATTTTATGAAACCATCAGATTTTCCATTAGGATTTTTAAATTTTTTACCCAGTTCAGAGGTATAATCTGAAATTTATCAGAGACCTGTACTTGTGAAAGGTCCTTCCTATCAATCCTCTTGAAGATGAAGCACTTTTGCAAAAGCATCAGAGTTAAATACCTGATTACAATGTAATCAATGAAGAAACTTGGTTACAATAACTAGAATTATGACTGATAATAATCGTAACCCTTAAAAACCTTAATCTCTGGTAAAAACCAAGAAGCAAATAAGTGTGGACTGTTTGTCATACCAGCATTTCCTGATAGGAAAACTTACGCTTTAGTCTTCCTCTCCTAAAAAGGTAAGGTAGGTAAACTAAGACCCGCACAGCAATTAATGTTCCAATATTTTATCCTATTTGAAACGACCCAGATAGTCAATGAATTCTCTTCATTTCACTTAGTTTCATTTCAAGATACCAAAATCTGGAGAGATTATTTTTGATAGACATTCCCCCAAATATAATCATTCCTATAGAGTTTACCTAAAAGCTCTTTTTTTCCCTTCACTCTTAGAGATCACACTTGATTAAAGTTTCTGAGAGCCCAGGTCGATCATTTATGTCTCAAAGGCACAAGAATAGAAATACCAATTCCTTCTAGAAAGCTAGGCTCACCAATGACAAAGGCTCACTTTGACACAACAGCAGAGCCATCAGGGGACCACTGTTCTTTAATCTCTTGGCAGCCCTCCCTTATCGAGGACAGCCACCACAGGGCCCCCCATGGTAGTGGACAGCTACCCCAGGATTACCCCTGCACCTTTGGGGATCACCCCTGGAACTTTCAAGCTCCACGTTAGTGGACGGCCACGCTGGGATTACGCCTGCAACTTTGGCGCCCCAGATATTGGTGAACAGACACCCCGGAATCACCCCTGCAACTTTTCATTCCCCGTCCTTATTTCCCGACATCTTGGCGGCGCTCACGGGAGTTTCCTCAGTCTCCTGGCTGCTCCACCAATTGTTGGGCTGCACCCCACAGGCCCACAAGGCCGGTGCCTGCCCAACTTGAAGACCAAAGAGCGAGCCCCGAGTCAGCGACAGAGACATCAGTGGTTTAATGGTTGGGGGAAACTTACCCGTCTGAAGCACGGTCCTGGAGGAACACCTCACTGCGTGGCAGACGGTAGGCAGGACGCGGCAGCAGTCTTCACTCGCGGAGGGAAGGGGAGATTCCTAGTTACAGGGGGAATTGATGTCAGGTTGGCTCGTCAGTTACCAGGGAAACTAACAGAGTAGCACGCCCTTCACTGCCCCTCCGCCCCTTTGATAAGAACAATCACCAGCTGGGGCAAGTATGTAGGCATTTACTAATTAGGAAGGTCAGTCATGTGAGTAGGTGTCGGTGAAGCGGGCCCTGGTCAGGCAGGGGATGTACAGAGGGCAAGAGAATAGCCACCCTGAGTGGCTTGACCATACAGTAGGAAAGTGTCCTTCAACAATTCAGTAAACAAATACATTCTATACGGATGTGTCGTATTTATGCGATGAAATACCATACACCAATGAAAATGAATGAACTATTACACGTGCAACAATATGGATGAATCTCACAGTTGAGTGAAAGAAGTCAGATCCCAAACCAATAAACATGGCGTGATAACAAACTGGCAAAAGTAAACTATGGCTTTAAAGTCAACTTGAGGGAAGAGGAGGGGGTTTGTGGCTGAGAAAGGGCATAAGCTGGCTTTTGAAATGCACCTAGGGTTACATTTGGAGATCTGGGTGGTTGCTATGTTTCTTTGTGCTAATTCAACTCCGTAGTTACTGGCACGTTTTTCTCTATGCATGTTGTACTTTAATAAAAATGTTTATTTAAACCAAAGTTGGTTTTTATATCTCACTTAGTATTTTTATCTGTTTTCCAGTGGGGAAGATGATCAGGATAGCCAGACTACAAGAAACAAAGTCCCTCCTCACTGTACTTTGTATGGATTTATAAATATCGTTTTACTGAAACATTTTTTAAAAAGCAAATCTCTTTTGTTTGTTTTATTAGATGGTGAACTCTTGAAGGGCAGCGTCGCTGCCTTATTCTGCTCTCATTCAGCAGCGCCTAGAATAATTTTCCGTAAGTTAGAGCTGTTCAGTAAATGTTTGTTACATGAATGAACACATGACTTTTGGCACTTGATTTGGTGCTGTGAGTGGAATTTTAGGCTCCACCTTTACAAAAATACTTTCTGATTGACTTTGGTCTTTTGACTTTCTTGCATTAGCACTCAAATGAATCGGCCTAGGTTTAATCTCACTGAGGCTTTGGATTTGGGGCAATCCAAATCCAAAAGACAACTTTTCATACTGAGTCAAGATTCTGGTGGAACTCTTCATCATGTGGAAATAGTTTCAGCCGTGGCAGTGCAACTTTGCAAAGTAATTAACACCACCGGAGAAGGGAAGGCGTAATCAGAGCCAGGAAAAGGCAATTGAACCGAGCTAAAGATGCAGTTTCTATATGAGCGCCGAGTTTTGGGCTGGAGGTCTCCAGGGGATTATTAACAGAGGAAACAAGTGAGGAGCCGGTAAAGCACTCTTGCAAGGCGTGTTTGATGCCGCCGCTAGTTTGCACCAGCACAGTGTGTTCTGCTCCTAATATAATTATTGTACAATCATGTCGCACCAAGTTGAGACAACTTGACTACTTAATTGAAGGAGATTCATAAACGAACGTGGGACAGGGTTTCTCCTTGCTGTGGTGAATATGGCACACAGATCACCTATGTTGCACAATTTTGATTTTATTCTTTCTCAGTTCATATTTTGAAACTTCTCTGAAGGGGCGCCACTTTTGTCTCCTGTAAACATTTCTTTCTTCCTTTCCTTCTTTCTTCCTTTCCTTTCTCTCTTTCTTGGCCTTTAAAAAAACACTGGGATCTCTACCTGATTGTTGAATACTTCGGAGTTTATTTGTAAGTATTAGCCTTTTTTTTTTTTTTTTGCAGCTACTTCACTTCTTTGTTAACGTATTTTTTTTTTTTGAAATCATTTTTTTTACCCTATCTTGAATTTAGGGATAAATTTTTGGTTTGGAAAATGAGGGAAGGACTAAATTACAACTTTTGTCTACACTCTCCACAGGTATTTAGATTGTTTGGGTAGATATCCCATCAGATTAGCCATCAAAGTACCTAAGAAAGGATATGACTTGTCTTGGTGGCTGCAGAAGGTTGTTAATATTATAAAACTCTCATTTCAAACTGCATTTCACAGTCCTATCAGTAATAAGCAACAGAGCAGAGCCCTTAAAGATTTGGCATTAGGCAGTCCAGGATGTGAGTCTAGGTATCACCACTTCATTTTTTTCTTTTTTAATTTATTTATTTATTGTTGATTGATTGATTGATTGCTATGTTGGGTCTTCGTTTCTGTGTGCAGGCTTTCTCTAGTTGCGGCAAGCGGGGACCACTCTTCATCGCGGTGCGCGGGCCTCTCACTATCGCGGCCTCTCTTGCTGCGGAGCACAGGCTCCAGACGCGCAGGCTCAGTAATTGTGGCTCACGGGCCTAGTTGCTCCGCGGCATGTGGGATCCTCCCAGACCAGGGCTCGAACCCGTGTCCCCTGCATTAGCAGGCAGACTCTCAACCACTGCGCCACCAGGGAAGCCCACCACTTCATTTTTTCATTCATTTACTCATCATTAATTCAGTAGATAGTTACTAAAGGCCTTTCTTTGCCAGCCACTAGGCTAGGAGATACTATGAATACAGGGGTGAAAAAAACCAAGTATGGCACATTTTCTAACCCTTTTAAATCTCAGTTTTTTCCTTTGTAGAATGAAGATAACAGTATCATACCTCATTGCGTTGTCAGGAGAATTAAATGAGATAAAGCACCCAACATTCCTATGTGTCTGAACAATGCCTGGTAAGTATTAGTCTTTACCACATTTGTTAATACTCTGTATCCACGCTTCAAGGATGTGGTAAAACAAAGGCATTGAATTCCCCTTAGTGTTTTTAGTTATTTCAGTAGTTTAAAACATTGCAGAATTTAATTGTGGCAAGGATTTCTGACTGCATTATAGCAATCTTCACAATGGGATTGTAATAAATTGGGTAAGCCTCAAGATGACACTTTCCTTTGGCATTTAAGAGAAAGTTTATGGTCTTTTCTGTTCATTTATCATTTTATTTGCTTACTGGAAGCTTATCACCTCTAAGAGTTTCTCTTGTGTTCTTTAACTGGAATTTGTCTTTTAACAGATTTGCATTTGCCTTCTGCCTAATTTTCCCAAGTCAATTATAAAGCATTTTATATACAGAAAAAATTTTTAATCCCCTTGATGAGAATTTAGAGAAGGAAGCTGATCACATTTATAAACATGTTGGCAGGCTGCTTTCATGTGGATGCCTTCCAAAGCATTGCTCTCTCTCTCTCTCTCCCGCTCTCTCTTTCCCCAATCTCTTTGTGTTATTGTCAAGCTCAGCCTGAACTTTTGCTGTGTCTTCAATTCCAGAACTACAAAGGTTAAACTTTTCAGACATTATTGGAGCAGAAGAGTCAAATCATGGCTTTCTTTTCTTATGCTTAATCATTTTTATTGAGTTGCAGCCAAATACACCCGTAGCTTGCAGATAAATCCCTCACTCATACCAACGTGCCTTTAGCATAACCTTCTCAATATATTGCTTGCAGCCTCTAAAATCAACTTCATAAACTGCCTTTGTTTCTTAATGCCTTGACCTTGTCTGTCCCTCTCGCAATATGTTGTCTTCTGCCTTTGCTTCCCACACAGTCTAAAAATGACTGGTCTCACAAGCGGTCCTTTCTAGCTTCTGTCCTGGCTCCGACATTGTCTTTAACCTACACCCGCCTTCTTCACTGGAAGATCCTCTCAGTGATACCCCTTCTGCCTTTCTTTCTCGTGCCTCTACTGATACTCCAGAGTCGTATCTGGGATATCGACTTTCCCCAAATTCCCATTGTTTTGGATAAGAAATGGCGTAGACAAATACCATAAGGCCTATTCTCCAGAAATTATAACACACTTGATTTTTTTTTTTTTTTTTAAGGCTTTAGGCCCACTCTTCAGGCAAATATCCTGCCATGTTGTCCTAATGTCATGCTTTCTTCCTGAAAACATCCTCAGAAGGAGAAATCACAGTTGAAAACTACAGCCATGTGTCTACGGTTTATATAGCAAATAGCTCACCTTTCTACGGGCTAGGGGACTGGTGTTTGTTTCTCCTCAGGTGACTGCACAGTGTTCTTTCCTTAACTTAGATGGTGAAGGTCATGGTTTCTCTACAGATCTGAATAGAAATCTCCTCCTGTCAGTTACCATGGGTGTGATTTTGAACCAGAGTCAAGTAATTGATTTCTGAAGGACCCCCTGGCCTTTACATCCTCGTCTGTCTTAACATAATGCCCCCTGCCCTTCAAATACACGATTAGTCACAATGTGATATGTATGTAAATCAACTCCCTGCCCTCCAGGACTTTGCACATTTAAATTTAGACTCTAAATTACTTTTGTTACACTGGAAAGATATAAAAATGCTCCATTTGCATCACATTCGAGCCACTTCCAGGTCAGACAATGGTTTCCTCTATTATCAGAGGAAGTTATTTCCCCAAATACATCCTGTACTGTAAGATGGCATTTATTCCCTCTGCCGCCTCCACTGTTGAGGACTTGAAGTCACCCAGCTCCATGGTTCAGTGTCAAGATGGGTGTCATGCTTTCAGCTCTCTTAACACTTTATGAGCAGGGCCATCTCATCACTGCTTGACTTAACGATATGCATCCCTCCCCACCTCAGTATTCCTCTGAAATATGTTCTATGGTATTTTAATACACAGATTCAAATTATTCTGGAGAGTTTTACAGTGTGCTTTGAAATAATTGACAGCACCCAGAGTGTCATTAAACAGTGCTGGGAATCACTTTTAATTTGCCTTCTAACCTTCAGTTGGAAATGAGCAGCATCACATATAAGACTTGAGAATGGGCTGTGCCATTTGTGAAATGAGATTGGAAGGAGAAAATTAAAAGCAACTGATGGTATGAAGACCAATTTTACCTCTAGTGCACTATTCCGATCCTTGTCCTTCCACGCAGCCGTTTGGCTGGCTCTGGACCGCTGCCCCCGAAAGCGCTGTGCACCCCTTGCCTCCTGCCTGGGCTTCTCTGGTGCTGCAGCGCGACATGCCCGAGGTTTCCCATCACCTATGAGGTTACTCATGCACCTGCTGCCCAAAAGTGCAACTCGAGGAGTTTCGCCCTATGAGGCACCCCCCCTTGACTGATAGGGGATCAGAGCCAATGAATAAATGCTGTCGCCTACATCCCCCTGGGAGGACAGCTCGGAGTCACATGTCAGAAAGCTCCCCAGAAAACACCAGGGGATGGAGCCCCTGTCTGTCGGAAAAGTCACTACCATGGCAACACCCTCCTGCATCGCCTCTTGCTCCTTCCCTGTTTCTCTACTCTTGGTCCCTTGCTCCTCTTCCTGATTTATATGCCCTGCCAACAAGCAAACTACCTGCCCAGAAGATGTTGTCTCAGTCTTTGCTTTCAGGAGAACCCAGGCCGTGACACCAATGGCGTATCCAGTTCAAAAACTGCTCATTTAGACCAACTATAGTTGCAACCCCTCCTACTACTTGCTTGCTCAAGGGCGCTCTCTCCAAACATCCATTCTCATGGGGGCCTGCCGATCCCTGAGAACCAGCATGACGGTGGAGAGTAGTTGAGGGGGCAAGCCTCGAGTGCACCCAGGTGCTTCCTAAGAAGGAACAGAGCATGCTCTGAGCCACAGATTGGCAAACCCTGGTGCTTCCCTGCATCTCCCATGAACTCACGGGCTTTTCAGGTATAGCCAACATTACTGCATCGCGCGCAGACCTCAAATTTCTGATAAGACTGGCTGACATTGGGCCCAACCCATGAAGGCTGGGAAGAGGCGGCAGGCATTTGCAATTCTCTCCTTTGGAGGGAAAGAGGAAGAAGAACACAACCGGTGTGCAGGCACAGAAGTCCCAGGGTCCCCCAGCTACATAGACACATTAGCAAAACAAAAGATTTGCAAATGAATCATACTCTAATGAAGGAAAGCAGATCAGTAATTAGGATAAAATCTCTAGGGAGGGTCGGGGGAGAAGGGAAATGACTTTAGCAAATGCATATTTAATGACTTAGCAAGATCAGATAATTAGGCATCCTCTACTGAACTGTGGGTGGGAGGGAGGGTGGAGAGACTGTCACAACTGAGGGATCAAAGCTCATTTATAAAGTAGTTAAATTTCAAGTACTATTATGGCTCAAAGGAATTTTTTTTCTAAATTTTCATCTTTGACTCAACTCTTGAGAATTGGTTATGTCTAAGCCTTAAGGCAAGTCTGCTGTGAATGAGGCAGAGGTGTACTTGGAAATCCAGTTGGACTGGGGAGTGGGTTCTTAGCAGCAAGAGCTGTGTTTGCATCCTCAGGACCTTCCTGCCCTGGCGAGTCAGGTGGACAAGTAAAATAAAGGGAACTTGCGGTGGGCTCTCTGCTCGATGCTCCTCCTTTAACTCCACAACAACCCTTAGAAGTAGGTATCCCTTACAAAACTAAAAATAGAGCTACCATATGATCCTGCAGTCCCACTCCTGGGCATATATCCAGTGAAAACTATAATTTGAAAAGATACATGCACCCCAATGTTCATAGCAGCACTATTTACAATAGCCAAGATATGGAAGCAACCTAAATGTTCATTGACAGAGGAGTGGATAAAGAATATGTGGTACATATATACAACGGAATATTACTCAGCCATAAAAAAGAATGAACTAATGCCATTTGCAGCAACATGGATGGACCCAGAGATTGTCATACTGAGTGAAGTAAGTCAGACAGAGAAACAAGTATGATGTTGCTTATATGGGGACTTAAAAAAAAAGATACAAATGAACTTATTTACAAAACAGAATAGACACACAGAGGTAGAAAACAAATTTAAAGTTACCAAAGGGAAAAGCAGGGGGAGGGATAAACTAGGAGGTTGGGATTAACATATACACACAACTATATATAAAATATAACCAACAAGGACCTATAGCACAGGGAACTGTACTCAATATAATAACCTACAAGGGAAAAGACTCTGAAAAAAATATATATATATATAAATAACTGAATCACTGTGCTGAACACCTAAAACTAACATGACATTGTAATTTAACTATACTTCAATTAAAAAAATCAAAATTAAAAAATTAAAAAAAAAAAAAAAGTAGGTATCCCTAACCCCATTTCACAAACAAAAGAAGAGGGGCAGTTGGATTTTTTGAACTCAGATATGTTGCACTTTGAGACTTGGTCTCCCAGGTTGCCCAGAACACACTGACTACAACTCAACTTTAATTGCTCTTTGCTGAAAGGGGAGGAGGACATAAACGGAGTGCTGATGTTGTCTACACCCCTTGTACAAATGGCACAGGTTGTATATAAATTTGGAGAAATGTCTTTAAACTCACAGACCAAGGTATGATAATGATATCGAGTTTTCCTATAGGGAGAAAATAAATGCACTTGTTGGGGTTCTCCAACCATCCTCTTTTCATTGGCAACCGCAGATTTCATGAAAAATGAAAGTTACCATTCTAGTTTACTCACCAGAGCCTTTTAAGTTTGTTGTGTTTGAGTTTGTCAATTCCTGAAAGATGAATCGAGTCAGTAGAACTAGAAATGAAGTTTCTGGGTCTACAAAGTTTGTGGACCTGAAAGAGGCAAATGCCTCCCATTCTCTCAACTCTTCCAGGCCTCGTCAGCTGGCCCTCCCCTATCATGCCCTCATCACAGAAGCAGCTTAACCTAGAGGCTCAAGTCTCAGTAAAATAGCTGAGCAATAGTATGAAAAAAAAAAAAACCAAACAAATAATAGATGTTGAGTCTGACACAGTTATTATTATTTTAAGTTATAAGTCATGTTCAGTCATATATCAACCAATGGGATGAGGAAATTATTTACTAAGTGGCATTTACTAAGTGGCTCATTGCTGTGGATATAGTTATGAGTGTTAATAATAAAAAAGAATAATAGCTAAAATTTATATAGTGTATACTGTGTGCCAGGTACTATTCTAAATATACATTCTAAAAATATATATGATATATATTATATATATGTAATGTATTTAATTCTCACAATTTTTATTTTACAGACAAGGAAACTGAGGCAAAGAAAGATTAAGTAATTCAGGAGAGAGTAAGACATCCTGAAAGAGTTCACTTGGTAAGGAATAGAGAGACAAAGAAACTACTCAATAATGTGATAATAGAAGCTATTATAGAAGCACTTAAGAAATGTGGTAGGTAGAGAGAATGCTGTGATTTATACTGTCCTGGGGAGTTGGGAAATCTTCATCAGGCAAGTGACATCTGAGTGGCTCTTGAAATGAAAAGCAGCTTTTAAAATAGGACAGGCAGCCGTAACAGAAAGTGGTCATTATAATCTATAGCAACTTTATTCATAACTGGAAGCAACTAAGATGTCCTTCAGTAGGTGAATGAATAGACAAACTGTGGTTCATCCAGACAATGGAATATTATTCAGTGATTAAAAAAAGAGCTGTCAAGCCATGAGAAGACACAGGGGAAACTTTAAGGCATCCTACTAAGTGAAAGAAGCCAATGTGAAAACTCTGTATATTGCATGATTTCAACCATATGACATTCTGGAAAAGGCAAAACTATGGAGATAGTAAAAAGACCGGTGGTTACCAGGGGCTGGGGAAGAGAGGGATGACTAATTGGAGCACAGGGGATTTTTAGGGCAGGGAAACTACTTTGTGTGATACTATAATGGTGTATACACAGCATTATGCATTTGTCAAAATCCAGAACATTAAGAGTGAACCATAATGTCAACTATGGACTTTGGTTAATAATAATGTATCAGTATTAGCTCACCAATTGTAATAAATGTACCACACTAATGCAAGATGTTAATAATGGGGGGAATAGTTGGGGAGGGAGGAAGGGAGTATAGGGGTACTCTCTATACTTTCTGCTCAATTTTTGTATAAACCTAAAACTCCTCTAAAAAATTAACTCTGTTAATAAAAAAGAGAGTGAGTATGAGGAAAAGGGGAAAAAAAAAAGCAGATAATACAGAGTTCTACGGAAAGAGGGCATCAACTCTTCAGCGTCCTTTCAAATTGACCTTTTTAGTGAGTAGATGAAACACTGAGCCATGAGTAACTTGCAACTTAGGATAAATTACATTATCAGCTAATTTTCTTCCCTGTCCTTACAGTGTTTGGCTTCAGGATGTGGAGAAAATGAAGATTCTTTTGGCTGTAAGTGGACTAAACTAACTTAGACTCCTTCCAGCAAACGGAAGTTTATTCACTGTTTACAAGGCTGGCACTTCCTGCACAAGTGAATCCAGAAGTACAGACAAAGTCACTTTAAAGCTTTGCCCTTCTCACCTCTTCCTTCTCTCCTGCTCCTCTTCTTCCGCCTCCTTCCTCCCGTCGCCCTTCCTCTCTCTCCCTCTCTCCCCCTTGCTCTCCTAGCCTGGGATTTGATGCAGTTCTCTGTCAGGTTCTCTTCACGTGGCTGTAGCGATGGCCTCTAGCAGGTCTAGGCTAAGAAGATTCTCAGTGCTTCTGCTCTCTGAAGGCAAAATACCTCCTCTCTGTGTGTACCTATGTCAGTCACGGAAGAGTGACCCTTCTGGAGTCAAATGATGACCCTAAACCCATCCATGTCCAGGAGACTGAGATCATTTCTCTTAGCTTAGGCTGCACGCCCAGCCTAATGGTGGTGGGGAGGCAGGCTTTGTGCATCAGAAATGTGGCTATTGTAAATGAGGAACTGGCTTTTTAATTTTATTTCAATTAATTTTAATTTAAATTCTCCACGTAGCCGGTGGCTTACACAACAGCCCAGGCTTACATGATCTCATGCTAACCCATGCTAATGGAATCTGCCTACCTACAGTTAAGTGGCCTTGGTTTGTATCACATGAGCTTACTTATGCAACAGCTGATTGGACCAGGCATGGTTGCGTGCCCCAGGGACAACCAATCATAGGCTGCTAGTGACCCATGATTTGTGAAGCCTGACTTCAAAGAAGAGCTACTTCAATTATACTTTCTCTCTGGAGTCTGGAACTGGGATATAGAAAGGGGATGGGCTATGGGAACAGAGCATAAAATTCGGGAAGGTGACCCAGCGTCCAGGTGGCCATTATAAGCCATGAGGAAACTGGAATCCTGGTGCGGGTTAGCAAGGAAAGCAGGCTGTGGGAAAGAGGGGAAAATGGGTCAGACAGGCTCAGAAGAGCATAGCCATGAGGAGTAGTCATGGCCCATGAAAGGGAGAGAGAGAGACAGAGATGGGGAACAGCATTACCTCCTGCCTTCCAGGGGAAACTCCAGACAGCTGTGGAACAGAAATAAGCCATCTCTGCCGTTCTGCCATGCTCTTGTCTGAACTCCTGACCTACAATGGTATATAGAGTGGGAAGTGAAATTCCTCATCATTTCTGCAATGATTAGAAATACTGCCTTCCTTGGATATTAAATTCATTGATATAAATGATTTTGTTTCAACTCTCTGCCTTGTTCTATTGATGTGTTTATCCGTTCCAGACAATTTTCACAGTGTTTACAGATTGATAGCTTTACCATATTCTTTGGCATTTTCTGGACACATCAGGCTGTTTGTCATCTCTCTGGCTTTGTTCACGCTCCTTCTTCTGCTTGGAATGTTCTCCTTTCTCTCTCTCCAAGCCCTGAAACTCTCTCTGCCCTTCCCATCCCAACCATTCATCAATCTAATCCCCAACTTCCTAAGCCCTCACTTCACACTCAGGTCCCTGTATGTGGCCATAGACAATACCCTTTCTTGTCTCTATCTTTCTATCACAATTACCTTAATAAGTTTTTATTCTCTAGACTGAGTTCTGATCCTCAGTACCTCCCTCACACAGTGCCCAGCATAGAAGGAGTGTTTAAGAAAACATCGTTGAGCAAAGAATTTTACTTCTGCTTTCACAAGTGTGTCCCTCATTCTGGCCAAGGGAAGCACCAGATGCATGGGAAACCAAAACAGTCTTTGTCAACCTCCCATGATAAATTCAAAAGAGACCTTTGGGTAGATAAGTAAGAGTTTTTCTCTTCTGTAGGATGTAGCATACTATAAACAGTAATTTTTGCTATTTTTGTCCCTGTGTCTATATATTTAACAACTGTGATACCACAAATGACATTAATATGTAGAAGAGAGTTATGAGAATTAAATACGGTATATTTAATGAGCTCAGCACAGTGCACATAAAATGCACACAAAATGGTAGAGATTCTCAACATTAACATTATCACTATTATTACCACAGTCATCACCATTTATTAAACATATACTTATTTGGCATTGCGTGCATTAAGTAAAATAATCCATGGAAATCGCTTACATAGTGTCTGGCATGTTATATATGCTAAAAAATGGTAATTATTATTTTATGCTCCCTAAACACCTATTTCAAAGGTTAAAATGCACAAATTAATCTTTTCCTCTCAACACCATTTGTTTCATAGAATAACCTTTCATTTAGATAAGTTCAACAGGGTAGACTCATGATTAATTCTGCATCTCATTTTGTTTTTAATTTTACCCAGTGCATCATTAACATGAAATAAATATTTATTACAATCATAATATTTAAATACCACTGCTTTTGTGCTCTGTATACTTTTCCATTAATACATTCTGCTAAACTTTTTCACCAGACCTCAGCTGGGGAAGTACTTTCATCGTGCTACCCTATTTCAATGGTTAAAGTTTCCATGTTTTATCCAAAAGCAGATGGTTCTTGAGATACCAGAGGGTTAAGAAAGGCTAAAATAACAGTGTAGGGAATCTTATAATGTAGACAGTGGGGTGAAATGAGGGAAAGTTCATTCCCAGGAAACACAAAGTATTAAGTTGACTGATCCCAAACCAAGGGCATCGAGTCATCCCGGAGGTGTCTAAGGGTTTCTGTGTCATCTTACGGAGGCCACTCCCATAGACTGTATTAAGGTTTTCTGTGCGCTAATTGCAAAAAGGGTTGACTCATTGAATTTAAATGTGATTTTGACAGAAGGCTTCTTCCCCGGCCGTCATTATGAATGGACTTATTTATGAAAGCTCTCCCATCACCTGTCCCTGTAGCTTCCGGGGCAACAGCAAATGCCAGAAACAGCATGCTTGCAGGTAGAATTCCTTTGAAGGAGACAAGGAAGACAGCATGCAAAGCATTATCAAGAGCGTGGAGCTTGATCTAATGGCCTAGTGCAGAGTATGATGCAGGCACATAAAAGCACCGTTGACCCTGGGCTCAGCCTTCCCCACCGCGCGGGCTTTACTTTGGGAAACTCAGCAAAAAAGCCGACACACACACTAGGGTCTTCTTCCAGTCCGGTCAAATAAAAAGCCATCTTGTAAAACTGGTTTTTCCTGTATACAGAATACTTTGCTAAGCCCATGGGAAGACACAAAGGCAAAAGGTGCCCTCCAGGACTCCTGATGGGTATCTGGTCATCCTGATACCGATGCATCCTTATTCTTTGGAGGCAACTGGACTTCTGGACAAGAGACAGATGACATACACATAGAAAAAAATAAGTGATACCATATACTGGTATATACTGTATGCCAAATTGATACCAAATAACAGGTATACCATATACACATGAGGCTTGCTTTTTCTGGCCTGACATACTCTTGAGGACAGTTACTTTCAGGAAGAGTGACTGGGAGTGGGGAATGGTAGTTCTTTATACTCGTGCTTTTCTATATGATTTGAATTTTTTTCTAATTTGGTCATACACATTAGTATTTTTATTGGTAGGATTATGGGTCTTCTTATTGTCTTTATGCTTTTTCACGTTTAAAAATCATTTACAGGTTCATCCACATCACTACAAATGACCCAGTTTCGTTCCTTTTTACGGCTGAGTAATATTCCATTGTATATATGTATCACATTTTCTTTATCCATTCATCTGTCGATATACATTTAGGTTGCTCAACAGATGAACGGATAAAGAAGTAGTGGTACACATATACAATGGAATATTACTCAGCCATAAAAAGGAACGAAATCGGGTCATTTGTAGTGATGTGGATGAACCTAGAGTCTGTCATAGAGTGAAGTAAGTCAGAAAGAGAAAAACAAATATTGTATATCAACACATATATGGAATCTAGAAAAATGGTACTGATGAACCTATTTGCAGGGCAGGAAGAGAGACGCAGACGTAGAGAACGGACTTGTGGACACAGGCGGGGAAGGGGTGGGTGGGACGAATTGAGAGAGTAGCGTTGACATATATACACTACCATGTGTAAAATAGATAGCTAGTGGGAAGCTGCTGTATAGCACAGAGAGCTCAGCTCAGTGCTCTGTGGTGACCTAGGGGGTGGGATCGGGGTTGGAGGGTGCGAAGGGAGGCTTAAGAGGGAGGGGATATATGTATAAACTAACACAACGCTGTAAATCAATTATACTCCATTAAAAAAAGAATCATTTATAAACGTTACTTTGCAGTATGAGATAATAAATGTTGGTGAGGATGTGGAGAAATTGGGACCCTCATATATTGTTGGTGGGAATGTAAAATGGTGGAACCACTTTGGAAAACAGTTAAGTTTCTCAAAATGTTAAACACAGAGTTACCAGATGACCCAGAAATTCTATTCCTAGGTATATAACCTAGAGAAAAATATGTCCATAAAAGAACTTGTACGAAATTCATGGCAGCATTATTCTTAATAGCCAAAGGTGGAAACAACCCAAATGCCCATCAACTGATAAATGGATACACAAAATGTAACAATGGAATATTATCCAGTCCTAAAAAGGACTGAAGTACAGACACATGATATGGCATAAATGAACCTTGAAAACATTATGCAATGAAAGAAGCCAGTCACAAAAGGCCACATATTATATGATTTCATTTATGTGAGCTGCTCCAGATCAGACAAATCTATAGAGACAGACAGTAGATTCGTGAATGTTGGGGGTTGGGGAGTGGTGGGAATCAGGAGTGGCTTCTAATGGGGTTTCTCTGAGGATGATGAAAATGTTCTAAAGTTGAGTGTAGTGATGGTTGCACAACTCTGAATATACTAAACCACCAATGAATTGTACAAATTAAATGGATAATTGTACGGAATGTGAGTTATATGTCAATAAGGATGTTAAACTATGAGAACCAAAGGCTAGGCTTCTGAAGAGAAAAGCACACTATAGTTGCTACTGGATTTGTGATTTTTCTTTGTGGCAGTTTTGTTCCTTGCTTAAGTACTTTTCCTCAAGGGGAGAAACAAGTTGTGGGTGTTTTAATGGGAAATTTGAAATCTGTGGCTTTCCTCATTGTCAAAAGATAAAGATGTATGTTTGTGCAAAGGGACCGTCCATATTTATCATGAAGTTTTTGTCATTCCTGCGAACCACAAGGGGCTGCTAACAGAGGCAGACAGTGTGTATGCCCTAAAAGCCCTGCCTGGTCAGGAGTTCCTATACTAGGGGATGAGTGGTTGGTTCTGGTTAAAATCCGGCCATCCATTCTCTGGGAATTTTCTAGGCTCCTTTACATCTGGTTAAATTATGTCATAGTTTGGTGTGATTCACTCAGCAAATGTTCCCTGAGCTCCTGGTCTGTGCCAGGCTCTTTGTCCCGGACAAGGACAAGGGAATTTTTAGGATGGAAGTCTGACTTTGATGAGATCTGGGTAGCACAACCAGCCATGAAGGCCACTGGCAACAGGAACCTGACCTCCAAACAACCGCCCCCTCGGTCTCAGGGCTGCTTCTCTGGTGTGCCTCTGCCATGCTGAGGAATCACTCTGTCTGGTGGACATGTGGGTCTCTCTCCCGAGGCTGGCACTCTTCCCCTCTCCCTGATCTCCACCCACTCCCCGGCCCCCAGTCCCTAACATTTACCCCACAGAGGACAACAAGACTACCTCTCGGGGTAAGAAAGCAGATGCCTTATTTAAAAACTGACCTCGTAGGTATTTTTGACACATGTAAAACAAATTCAACCTTTTGAGACAGCAGCGCTTCTACGCCGATGAGGGGACAATTAACTGACCAGGCACATAATAAGAACACCTGGTAAACTTGAAGTAGCTATTACGATTCAACCCTTTATTCCAATATTGAGATAAGACAAAATTCTGTAGGTATAACAAATTTTATCCGACTTCACTGAAACCTATTCTTTATCTTACAACCATAAGTCTTTGTGTAGTCAGCCCTTTCTTCTCTGCTCCCTCCACTCCCAGCCACTTTGCTTGAAATGAGAGCCTTCATTTGATTTGGTCATTTCTCATCACCTGACTGGGCTACTCGGGAGTGTTGGGAAGGTGATTTATTTCTCTGTGGCAGTGTCCTCAGTCTCATATCAAAGCAATACTTCTTGGGAAAAGTGAGAAGTTGGTAAGTGGCAGAAGTACCTAATTTCTGCTACCCCTGGTCTATGGCTATTGCAGTAAGGCTTGCTCAGACTTTTATTAAATAAAAGCTAGGCTTTAGCTTTCAGACGGCAGAAGTATGCTGTGGTGTAAGACACAAAAGCACATCACCAGCTCACAGCATGAAAATTCTGAGCAAGGAATCAGGGAAGTACAATTTCCAAGGGAGAGCTAGGAAGCAGGACAAATGGAAAATGACGGAAGGAGATTAAATTTTTGGTTCTTAGATTATTCTTAAAGACAGAAAGAAATAATTTAGTCCTTACTTCAGGAGTGAGAAGGTTGAGTCTGTAGAGATTAAATGTCTGGCCAGCAGTCATGCCATATCCTGGTCTGAATATTCTGGGTAGCAGGAGGTTGATATTCTCTATTAAAAATCACAGGATTCCACCTGAATGGCTACTGTGATATCAGGTTCAACTTCTGGTTTCCTATTGTTTCTCCTGTTCCTAGACCACATAAGTTAAGTTTCTTGTTGGTTGTTGAAATAGAGTCCTCTACTGTCAATCCCTAGTATGAAAGAGAGTTTATTTCATTGAACATGAAGATCCAATAAAATAATGTTTCAATATATGGGGCTGATGTCAAGATGCTGTTTGCAGTCTTCTGCCAGCTGCTTTGCGTTTTCTTAGATTTGCCCTAAGATAAAATTGTTTCCCTGGAAAAATGAAGGAAACTTAACACTTCTTAGGTCCCTGCATGGTTGGTGACCAGCAGATCTTTATTCTCATTGACTCTGAAGATGTTAATTTTGTCTCAGTCTTACAATTTTTGTGAATTCCAGTATATTTCATTGGCTTAAAGTTCCCTTGTTTGTCGGCTGATTAGACATGGGCAGCAACCACGCCCCAGCTTGCTAACACTGAGGAGGAGGAAACAGTCCTAACAAAATTTGCAGTTACGAACTTGCAGTGTCAGAAACTAGAGCCATGATACAGGTGGTTAAAAATCACATGAAAGGATGCTCAACATCACTAATTATTAGAGAAATGCAAATCAAAACTACAATGAGGTATCACCTCACACTGGTCAGAATGGCCCTCATCAAAAAAATCTACAAACAATAAATGCTGGAGAGGGTAAGGAGAAAAGGGAACCCTGCTATGCTGATGGTGGAAATGTAAACTGGTAGAGCCACTATGGAGAACAGTATAGAGGTTCCTTAAAAAAAACTAAAAATGTAGCTACCACATAATCCTGCAATTCCACTCCTGGGCATACATCTGGAGAAAACTATACATCTAAAAGATACATGCACCCCAATGTTCATTGTAGCACTATTTACAATAGCCAGGACCTGGAAGCAACCTAAATGTCCATCAACAGATGAATGGATAAAGATGTGATACATATATACAAGGGAACATTACTCAGCCACGAAAAAGGACAAAATAATGCCATTTGCAGCAACACGGATGAAACTAAAGATTACCGTACTAAGTGAAGTCAGACAGAGAAAGACAAATACCATATGATATCTCTTATGGGGAATCCAAAAAAGGCTACAAATGAACTTATCTACAAAATAGAAGTAGAGTTACAGATATAGAAAATAAGGGACTTCCCTGGCAGTCCAGTGGTTATTAGGACTTCACCTTCAATATAGGGGTTGTGGGTTCAATCCCCGGTTGGGGAGCTAAGATCCCACATGCCTCGCGGCCAAAACACCAGAATATAAAACAGAAGCAATACTGTAACAAATTCAATAAAGACTTTAAAAATGGTCCATCAAAAAAATCTTAAAGAAAAAGGGAACTTATGGTTATGGGGTGGTTAACAGTGGGAGAGAGATAAATTGGAAGATCAGGATTGACACGCATATACACTACTATATATAAAATAGATAACTAGTAAGGGCCTACTGTAGAGCACAGGGAACTCTACTCAATACTCTGTAACGGCTTATATGGGAAAAGAATCTAAAAAAGTGGATATATGTATAACAGATTCATTTTGCTGTACAACATCGTAAAACTATACCAATAAAAATTATATAAAAAAGAGTGATGACAGAGGGGAGAGGAGACAGCTGTGGGCCCCCACAGGCTGGACTAGGCATAAGCTAAGGAGGAGGAGCCAACACTAGACTATAGCACAAACTGTAGACTGTTTACCTCCCCAAAACAGATGCCTATCCTTACGGGATTTAGAGCAAGTAAAACTCTTTACAAAGCTAGTATGAGTGTTAAGTGTTTCGAATGTCTTTGGAAAATGTTTTAACTTCATAAGCAACTGCCAAACCATACACTTTGTGCAGTTCTACTCCTCGATATCCAAGATAAGACATCTTCGCAAAGAAGTTTAAAGACTGTTTGGCTTAGTTATCTATTGTGCCTTAAAAAAAAAAAAAAAAAAAAAAGTAACCCCACACTGTGGTGGCTCATAACATTAATCATTTCTCACAGTTGTGGTGGAGCAGGTATTTGAAAGTGGCTCAGCTGGGTGGTTCTGGTGCAGTCTTTCACGAGGTTTTGGTTAGGTGCGGACTAGGGCTGGAGGATCAGCTTCCAAGGAGGCTCATTCACATGGCTCTCGGCTGGGGGGGCCTCAGTCCTTCTCCACAGGGCTGCTTCAGCATCCTTATTACGGCATAACAGCTAGCTTCTCCAGAGCAAATGATCCAAGGCAGAAGCTGTGCTGTCTTTTACAACCTAGTGCCAGTAACACCATCGTGTTCACCGTGTTCTATTGTCGCACAGCCATTTTGATTCCAAGTAGGAGATTGCACAAGGTTGTTGTATATACAGGAAGAAGCTTTTTTACTAATCACCCCAAGCTAGAAACAACTTTACACCTCAGAGTGGCCTGGAAGTTGCTCCATGAAGATGAATGGTCCTAATCTTATTTAACCAGCCATACCTTCATAGCTTACCCCCTGGGGAGAGAGGAGATCCACAGAGGTTGGTTAACAGCGTTAGTTACCAGAGTTCTTTGAGTAGGACATTTACCTGGAAGTCAGGATAATTCATTCTTCTCCTGCTTTTTTTCTACTAATCTTAAGAGCTACTACACTATGAAATTACTTGCTGGTTCTGGGGCAAAACAAAGCCTCTTCTGATCAAGCCACGCCCAGCTGATCAATTACATGATCAGATACTTTTTTAGGCACTAGTTTTCCAAGTGTAATGCTTGGAAGAGAAAGATCAGGATCACCTGAGGCACGGTGATAGATGCAAGTTCATAAGCCTCAGCCCAGACCTACTTAATCAAAGTCGGGGGCGGGGCGGGGCGGGGCGGGGGGGGGGGTGGGGGGGGCAGTAACTGTTTCCATCAGCCCTCCTTTGATCCTGATGCACACGAAAGGTGGAGAACCAATGGTCTAGAATAGCAGTCCCCAACCTTTTTGGCACCAGGGACCGGTTTCGTGGAAGACAATTTTTCCACGGACGGGGTGGTGGAGGGGTGGTTCAGACGGCAATGCCAGCGATGGGGAGCGGCAGATGAAGCTTCGCTCGCTTGCCCACTGCTCATCTCCTGCTGTGAGGCCCGGTTCCTAACAGGCCGAGGACTGGTACGGGTCCATGGCCCAAGGGTTGGGGACCTCTGAGCTAGAAGATTCGTGACTAGCTCTAGACTAGCTCTACCTAAGTTTGATCGACTTTGTGGAAGACTTTTGTTCTACACCCTCATAAACTTGTAAAAGGTCTGCTAAGCCTGAGATACTAAGTTCTTGCAGATTCTGCTTGAGTTGTCAACCAACTATGAAATTCGACTGAAATGTTCTCTTCAGGAGATAGGAGGGCTGCAGAAGAAAAAATTACCCCAAGCTGGAGAGAGGTGACGCTAACAGTAGATGAGCTAGTGTAAAGAAATTACTTTTTACCTTTCAAATGAGAAGCTGAGCACAGGCTAGCAGTGCAATCTGGTTTTATTAACACATTTGGTCTGAGTAACTCATCTCCGTTTCCTGATGGCCAGGTAGGACACTAACAAGGCTCCAATGATTAAGGTTCCAGAAAGGCCAGCCACCCACAGAGCTTGGGAGTCTACAGGAGACCCTGGAGGATGGAAAGGTAGATTAATGCATGCTGAAAATCAAGAGATTCTACATCCTAATAAAGACTGCCAGTCTTGAGCTACAGGAAAAAAAGCTAGACAATTCCTTTTGAGGCTCACATTGGCCAAATCAGTAAGGGAAGCAAGGGTGAGCAAGTAGCTTTGGTTTGACCAATGGTTCAGATACGGGACCTCCTGGGGGCCTCCTTCCACTCACTTGAGTATTTACGGAGCTTTTCTGAAGAGTCCGGAGTGGCTCGGAGTAAAATCATGGGGCCCTGGCTAGAAATGCTAGCAGTGCTGTTCTGAAGATGGATGTCAGAGCTTCTTCTTCCTGTTGGAGAGACGAGTTAGGGATTTGTTAGTACATGTGGTGTGAGCGGTTAAGGAGTCTAAAATAGTGCCAGGTCCCTTAGTATGGATAGCTCTGTTCCATGGGCCTCAAGAAAAACCTCAATGTGTTCGATACAAAGTCTCAGACTTGCTCATTTGTATTAACACTTTCGGAGAAATGATGACTTTGGACTATCCCCAAACTGTCATTCTTCTTACGTAGAGATGCTTAAACAGTTGTATCTTAGTACTGAGACCCTATGATATAAAGGTACCTGGTAAGACACTAACAGCAGAGCTCTGTCTGAATCCTATTTCTACTGCCAGTTGTAGATCTTTGAACTTTCAAAGTTTTAGTTTTTATAGACTTATATGTATACAAGTGTATGTGTCATTGCAGTTGGATGTTCAATATTTAATCTATTAGATGATAGTTATGAAAAATACTATGAGGTGGGTTTTTTTTGCCATAAGGGACTTAAAGCTTCAGGGGTCATGAATCCCCATTAATTCAGGAGGCCAGGTACGATCTGTGGGATCAGGTGGAGTACACAGCTGTATGAGCATCGGGCCTGATCATCAGAGCACGTAACTCTAAGTCTGCAATCCTATTCCACCTGTAAGCCTTCAGGCAAGTATAGAGGTCTACCATTTATATCTGGATACACCAGAAATGTCTTATTAGATTATAGGCTGTGAACCCGTTTGACTCCTGGCTAAGGCAAAATTTATATGGAGAAAACCTAAAGCTGAGAGTTTTCAGGATTTATAGCTTATATTTAGAAGGCCTGGAATTCTAGGAAACTAGTTGTATTTCTGTTCTACTGCATCATGAAAGTACTTAAGGAAGCCTCGTTAATAAGATGAATCTTCGGTTTGACTCATTTGCCACAGGCTAAAGAAGGTTTGCTCTGGGACGCCAAATACACTGAAATCTGTCCTCTGGTGTAGACAGCTTGGAAACTTACGTCTGGCAGGACAGGTTGTCACACAGGATGGTGTCCCAGCAGGCTGGCAGACCGATGCACTGCAGTGCAAATACACCTGGGAGCCAACAGAATTGGGATCATGGTGTAACACGTCATGATAAGTCTGCAAACCTGCTTTATCTCCCCCAGGAAGAAATCAAGAAGTTTCAGAAAATCCTGAAAAACCAAGCTGACATCACAGAATCACTAAAATACTCGATTCTAGTTGACATGTCACACATGCCATTGGCATCCTTTGATTGGTCCAAAGCAGTACCAACAACCAATGTTTAAGGGCCACTTCGGCTGAAGAGGGGCACAGTGTGAGAACACTTGAGCTGGGGGGTTTAGAGCCCTGCTGAAGACCACAGAAGGTGGCATCGTACCGGTCCCTTGAGTGCCTGCTTTGCCGCTGAGTCCACGAAACTGAAGGTGGAAATGCTGAAGCGCTGGTGGTGAGAAGGAAACGCCAGGTCCGAGGCTCTCCGGACGGGGATCAGTTTGGTCTGATAGTTGTCTCCAGTGTAGGGGCATCTAAGCAAGGATATCCAGCAGTCAAGATGGGCTTCGTGGAGGGTGTTTAACACAGGTGCAGGAAAAAGCCACTTACCCATTTACCAGCATGGGCCACTGGGGCTGGAGCAGGGCGTTTGTGCTGGGGGTGGCCCAACACTGGTGTAGGCGCAGCTCTAGACTGGGGTCTGTTCTGTGTTGGATAGAGACTTCCACGTAGATGGGATCCCGAAGCAACTTCACCACTGGGTAGTCACTAGCAGTGTAGTAGGAGCTATAGTGTTTGTCTGCAAGAGGCCAAAACAAGTTGAAGCAGTAAAGAGATTGGAACCTCTAGGTGGCTTGAGATAGACCATCACCCACATAAACACCTCTGGCAAGTATCTTGTTACCAAGGTAGGGTCTTGACGCCCAGAGAAGTGGCAAGACTTGGACTAGAGGCCAGACACTCCACAAAAGAGGGTCTTACCTTTGGCAATCTGAAGTTCCAGAGTGAGGTGTCCAGGCTGGGTCTCAGGAAGGGGCGGTGGGAGAGTAAAAACCTGGACATTAACTGGAAGAGCACTGCTGCTTGCAGAGTAGCTACAACTGATTCGAAGCCTGCAGAAAAATAAGATTTTAACTACTATCCTGGGGGGGTGGACCATGCCACCTCTTTAAGGTTTGAGGAACCATTAAGTGCTAGGTGTTGGAACAAGTTTATAAACGTGTTGTGTGATTCTGGCCTTGTGAGAGCTATCATTGGGGAGACTGATATGTAAACAAGATCAGTGTTTGAGAGTTTGATATAAAAACCATACAAGAAATAGATATGGTCAACAGATGAATGGATAAACATGCGGTAGATACAATGGAACACTACTCAGCCATAAAAAAGAATGAAATGATGCCATTTGCAGCAACATGGATGGACCCACAGATGGTCATACTAAGTGAAATCAGACACAAAGACAAATATCATGATATCACTTACATGTGGAATCTAAAATAGGACACAAATGAACTTATCTATGAAACAGAAACAGACTCACAGACAGAGAACAGACTTGTGGTTGCCAAGGGGAAGGGGAAGGGGAAGGGAAAGTGGGGGAGGGATGGATTGGGAGTTTGGGATTAGCAGATGCTAACTAGTACATAGAGACTGGATAAATAAGGTCCTACTGTACAGCACATGGAACTATATTCAATATCCTGTAACAAACCATAATGGAAAATATGCAAAATATATATAACCGAATCACTTTGTTGTACAGCAGAAATTAAAACATTGTAAATCAACTATACTTCAATTAAGAAATAGATACGGTACTATGGGAAAAACGTACCTTCTGAGGAGGGGGTAGTCAGGGAAGATGTTGCAGGGGATTTGATAAAAGTAACTGAGAGATAGAAAAGTACGGAGGCAAGAAGTTTGAGGGCCACTGAATACTCCAGAAGCACAATCTGGGGTTAGGGAATAGTGAGGGAAGGATTGAGAAAGATTAGGCTGGAGAAGTAGTAGCAGTTTCACGCAGGGCCCTGCAAGTTATGCTCACGATGTTAAGCTTAAGCTCTAGGAAGACAAAGAGAAAGCTTTAAGTATGCTAGCTAAGGTTTTAAAGGGATTCATTTTGCTACAGCTTAAACAGTGGAGGTAGAAGGAAGAGACCAGAGTGAGAAACAAAAGACCCGGTGAAATGAATTAGAAGTCAGGTAAGTTTGAGGCTTAGGATCAAGTTGGTGGCAGTAACGCAGGGCTATTGGATCAAATAATGGTCAGTGAGATTGGACAACCAAGGCAGTTGAGATTCTCCTGTCATGAGGAGATGGTCATTTCTGGATTCATGTTTACTCTAAAACTCCTGCTTTATGCGAGAAGGGAAGTCAGGCATTCTGGTCAAGCAAGGTCAGGTTAACTAAGACCCTTACCTGAAGATACTGTCTCGGGTGATAGAACCACGGCTCCAAGTTCTCACATCCCGAGTTGCAACCAGCTCGTTTTCATATACTGCCTGGTTTCCAGTGATCTACAAGGGCAGGTGAAGAGTCTTGTCACTCCTGCAAGCCAGATGCTGCTTCACTCATCATTTGCTTTGTTCAGTGCTCAGCAAGGCTGCCCTATTACAGGTTGCATTTTTCACAACGTGAGTGGAGGCAAGAGCAGGTGGCATTGACTAGCTGGCAAGTTATCACTTCACCTTACTTTCAGGACAAAGGGCAGGAAGAGGCTTAGGAGTACTCAGATGAGGCAGCCAGAAATACCACCCATCTCAGCTGACCTCCCTGCTCGTTTCCCAGGGCAGTGCAGTGGGAAGAACCTGTTATTTGTTCTTCTACAGTGTGGTAAGCGGTGCTAGCCCCTCGCTGGAGTGCAGGTGGGATGACTTAACCGAGTGCCCTGGGGAGGCTTCGGCTTTCTCAGTGATGAAGCCCTCTCTGTCCTAGAGACCATCCTACGCACCAAGCAGTAGTCACGGCTAAGCTATTCCAGTTCTCCCCCCATCACTAGGGCATTCCTACCCAACTTCAAGTCAGGAACAGAGCCCAAGGTCAGCTCTTCTCACCCATTTTGTAGTACCACAGGCAGTAAACGGAAACCGGAACAGGACAAAGGTGTGTGTTGCCGTCGCAGGTTTACATTCACTGTCATTCCTGAAGGCCAAGTGCACAGAATTCAGCAGCAGTGGGGGCGAGGTCACATTCCGAGACACAGCGATGGAGAAGTGGCCGTCCTGGGTACAGCGTGCGGTCACTGAAACACCAGAGCGACTGTGCTGAAGGCAGGTCATCTCGCTTGTTACTGAGCCAGCCAGACAAGAGTCTAATTATTTAGTTTAGTTCTTTTAAATTCCCCGCCCTCCTCTCACCCCACTCCTAGAAAAGCTGCATTCCCAGCTAGTGACCTTGATGCAGGTTCAGCCATCCAGAGCTTCAGCAAGGCTCTGCATGGCCACTGGGGTTTGAATCTTGCCTCCACCACTTACTGTGTGGCCTCAAGGAGAGTGAGTATTTAACCTCCTTGCATCAACTTCATCTGTAGAATGGGGACAGCCGTACCTGCTTTGTTTTACTGATCAGCTAGAATTCAGAGCATAGAATTGAGTGTGGCATCTAGGTGTTTAATGAGGGTCTTTTTTTTTTTTTTTTTTTTAAATGGGAAAAACTTGGAGCATGGTTTGGGACAAATAATCATCTTTTGAAATAAAGCTCTCTAGACAATCAGCCACCAGTGGCTATTTCTTGGGAATTGGTTAAGTTTCTGTCAATTAGCATCTTGCACACAGACTCAGCTTCTTGAGTTCATTGAGCGTTACTTGCTCTACATTGGATTCTAGGAGAATAGACAATGGAAGGCTGTAGAAAGCTCTGTCACTTACGGTCAAGTGTTCTAGGAGGTGTTGCTTATACATCAACCTCTGGTCATCTTTAGTATTTGCCTTCTGGATGGGGGTGGGGGAGATAACCCTCCTCTGGGTTTAGTTAATGGTAATTGCAGGCACTTTTCTTCAGCTGATTTCAAAGACACAGTGACTCACCTGTGTTTCCGTAGTAACAGGAATTGACCTCTTCAGAATCGTAGCAGCAGCCTAGCTGCTTGCAGTCTCCTTGAGTGATGGGTGAAGGAGCACATGGCAGTCTGTCCCACACTGGGACAGAGTCGCAGAGGCCACCATTTGGGATGTCTAGGGCTAGATTTTGCAGAGACGAGCAACATAAAGTAACAAAGTTTGGTCTTTAAGAAGAGACCATTTCATTACAAAGCATTAACATTCAATTCCCATAGACAGCTACATGATTGAAAGAGATATGTACATACTAGAGATTATATCTGAGTTAGAAAGTTAACTATTAGATCACCTTATAGGAGTCCCCTGAAAGGCGTCCTCTTTGGAAGAAGAAATACCAATAAGATTGGAAGAAGCAGTGAGACTCAACTTTTTTATTCAAATAAAGAATTCTTATGGTTCTGATGAACCTAGGGCCAGGACAGGAATAAAGATGTAGACGTAGGGAATCGACTTGAGGACACGGGGAGGGGGAAGAGTAAGCTGGGACAAAGTGAGAGGGTAGCACTGACATATATACACTACCAAATGTAAAATAGATAGCTAGTGGGAAGCAGCCGCATAGCACAGGGAGATCAGCTCGGTGCTTTGTGACCACCTAGAGGGGTGGGATAGGGAGGGTGGGAGGGAGACGCGAGAGGGAGGAGATATAGGAATATATGTATACGTATAGCTGATTCACTGTTATACAGCAGAAACTAACACACCATTGTAAAGCAATTATACTCCAATAAAGACGTTAAAAATAAAGAATTCTTAATTCTGTTCTTTAAAAGGCACTTCTCAATCTTAGTGTAGTCTATATTACCATCATTTTGAAATGCAGTTCTGATTCAGTAGGTGGGGAGTGGGGCCTATGATCCTATATTTTATCAGTATTACCCCAGTGGGGATAGCCTAACAAGGCAGGTGTGAAGAATCACAAGTTCAACTCTTATGACTGAGGTAGGGCTCGCAGGTGGCAAGGCAAGATTTGCTGGAGTTGAGTTGGTGTCATACTTCCTATTAATTACCCAGTTAAGTAATCGAGTAACGCCCCTAGCTGAAGGGGCTGAGCCCTATTCTCAGCGCAGTCTGCTTCTTGAAGGCATTTGCCGAGTCTCCTTGATAACTTCAGCTTCCTCCCCTACCCTTCAAGGCGGGGGGAGCTCTGGTCCTGGGATAACTCTTGGTTGAATCCCAGCTCTGCCACCTACCAGTGAGGGGCACTTGGTAAGCTCCCGGCTGGGGGCCAGCAATAGGGCTCACAGCGCTGGGCTGGGATTATAGGTGACACGTGCAGCACCACCCACAGTGCCTGGGCCCCAAGTCATCGCTCAGGTGGTGGTTATCCTAAGGTCTCCCGTGGAGGGGAGAGTTAGAAGACAGTCCTCCATGGGTGCCTGGGGTCACTGCACACAGCAGGTAGAAGATGCCTGAGGGCATCTTCCAGGCAGCTCCATACCACCCAGAACCTGGAAGTTTCCAGCCCTTACCTGGGAGATCCATGGGACACCTGAACAGCTTTGTCTCTGTAACCGTCCTGCGTCCACCTGCATCTGCTCCTTCAACTCCAACCGGCATGATGTAGTGGGAGTCCTGGAGAGACAGGCCCCGGGAGTCAGCCCGGATGGTGACGCAGGTGTCTCAGCGTTCCTGAGGACTGGGTCGTACTCACCCACTCAGTGACATAGCAGCCGCTGTAGGACACGTCCACCAGCAGGGAGCTGCCAGGGCCCTCGCTCACCCAGGTGCCACACTCAGAGTCATTCTGCAGCCTGTGCGGCAGCCCGCGATTATCTGGGGGCGGGGAAGGGGGGAAAGCACAGATGGTCGGTCACCACCGTCACCAGGGCTGGGAAAGGACTGCCAGCTTTGCCTTAGACCCCAGGGACAGCTGCCAAGAAAAGAGGAACAAAAGGGGAATCAGATTCAGAAGCAAAGCTACATTTTAAAAGATTCGTTCTATAGAGAGAAGCGGCAGAGTTTAGCACAGGGGGGAAGCATTAGGACAGGAAGCAGAGGGCAGTTGTAGGCAGTAGAGGAGACACGCCATTGCCTGGCTCTAGCCTTCAAACCTACCCCAAGCTACTAGTGCAGGAGGGGTTGCTGTCTCCTGGCTGAGAAGGTTAATGGTGAACTGAAAGCTCCTTAGCCCGCAGCGGAGTCCACCGGGATAACCTGGTGTCTCGGGCTCACGCTGGCCACTCAGAGCAACAGACAGTGGAAACCAGAGCCAGAGGGATCGCAGCAGCCACATAGCAGCGTCGCCGGGAGCCTGACTGACCACGCTTCCGGTCCTGCACTTCCTCTCCCGAAAGCCCGCGCTCCCCATGCCCTTTATATACAGAGAGAAAGCTGGTTTCAGGTGCACGTCTATGTAACATGCAGGTGGGACCCCTTTGGAAAGGGTGATTCCTCCAGCTTCATACACTTTAGGCCACAGTCTGCAGCTGCAGCACTTTAAACATCAAAATCAGGTGGTCTTCAGAGACCAGGAACAATGTGGTGCCTTTTAGCTAAGAGAGGCTTTCTCCCGGTTGCTCAGTGTAGCACTTATTTTACTAGCTTACTGTACTGACCTTCCTTTAGAAGCTTGCATATTTGGGTGTAAATCCTAGCTCTGCCACTTATGAGCTGTATGAACTGGGTAAGTTACTACCTCTCAGAATCTCAGTATTCTTATCTGTAAATTGGGAATATCTCCTGGCAGGTGTGTTCTTTTGATTGTATTTAGCCTAATATTTATAAGAACAATTTTCCCAAGTTGACTAAGAATCTTTGTCAGAGCACTGAAAACGTGTAACCAGATATCCATAATTCTCTTCAACTAATAAAAGCGAACAAATAAGCCTGTGTCTTCCCCGGGGAAATTGCACAACTCATTTAACCATGTGGTGACAAACAACACTGAGGAATTGCTGGACTCTGCCCTCAGGGATGGGATGTGGCTTTCCAACATCTCCGTCTGGTTTGGGTTTGGCCACTAGCCCATCACATCCCATTTACTTGCTCACAGGACTTACCACATTGGATTTTAATGGCCTCTTATTTACTCAGTGTCCCTACTAGAAGCACTTGAGGGCAGGGACCGATGTTTTATTTTTCATTGCATCCTGAAAGCCTTAGACAGTGTGTACTCAGTGTTTACTGGGGAAAGAATGAATCAATGAATTCGCTTTCATTAGTGGCCATGTCCTAAGGCTAACCCCCTTGAAAATGTGGTTTCCCAACCTCACTGGCACAGATTCATTTCCTTTGTGATGAGCTCAAACTCACAATATTTAGGTGTTTTTTCTTCAAGTCATTATACATGTGAATAAGTATAAGAATGAAGAGGAATACAACAAACTAGTGAATAAAACAAAAAAGCAGCAGACTCACAGATATAGAGAACAAACTAGTGGTTACCAGTGGGGAGGGGGAAGGAGGAAGGGGCAAGATAGGGGTAGGGGGAAAAAAGTTATTATGAGATTATATGAAATCATCTGTGTGAAACTTCTGAAAACTGTAAAGCAGTATAGAATTTCAAGAATCTTTCATTCAATAAAAAAAAAAAAAAAAAAAGGATGAGGGTTGGACTTGTGTGAGATGCCTCAGGAGCTGAATGGCCAGTCTCCCCACTGGACTTATGAATGCTGCTCCCTAAAGTAGTGAAAAATCTAGGAAAGTTTACCTATTTTGCTAAAACTTGCAGGCAGTATAGAATAGTGGTTATATGGATTTTGGCAATGGGTGAATCTGGGTATAAATTCTGAGTCATTACTTACTAGCTCAGTGACCTCTGTCAATGAGTTACAATTTTTACATCTGTAAAACGGGGATAATAACACCTACCTCACAGGGGAGGTATTATTATAACGAACAGGTTTTTGTTCCATTAAATTACGTATGGATAGTGCTTATTACAAACCTTGCTGCATAATCGTGACTTGTTAAATTGTCACTAACATTAACAAGACAAGTCTATGTGCTTGGGAAATAAAGGTGAGATGGG
This sequence comes from Eschrichtius robustus, assembly GCF_028021215.1. Taxonomy (NCBI): domain Eukaryota; kingdom Metazoa; phylum Chordata; class Mammalia; order Artiodactyla; family Eschrichtiidae; genus Eschrichtius; species Eschrichtius robustus. Next base: position 8,169,059 of record NC_090830.1, on the reverse strand, counting down.
AGGTGAAAAGAAAGCAAGTGCCAAGCAATGGACTCCTTGGCTCGGTGGCGAGTCTGAAGAGCAGCCTGTACTTCTGGGGTTGCATTCCCTTGTGAGGGTATGCGTTTACACAGCTGGGAAACAAACATAAAAGTCTGGAACTATGTTGTGATATCTGGAAGTCCCCCCAGGCTCACACCAGTCACGTGGATGTAGAGGGTCAAGGGTGAATCCCAAGAGACACGAGCAGGGCTGAGATGAGGTGAGTCCACGCTCACTTCTGCACTAAATCCTCTGAGGACATCTTTATTCAACGACACGACTCGGTTTCGGGAGAGAAAATGCACTGAAAATGTGTGGCCCGCCTCAAGGAGCCCCGATTATCTCAAAAGTAACTCTCTGCCCTTTGAATCTGGAAGGGCAAATGCTGCTCTTAGCATTCTCTTATATTAAAATCATCTGCTCGTTTAAAAACAATTCTAGTGGGGGACTTCCCTGGTGGTCCAGTGGTTAAGAATCGGTCTTGCAATGCAGGGGAAGCCCGTTCGATTCCTGGTCAGGGGACTAAGATGCCACATGCCGCAGGGCAACTAAGCCCGTGTGCCACAACTACTGAGCCCTCGTGCCACAACTACGGAGCTCACGTGCTCTGGAGCGTGCATGCCACAACTAGAGAGAAGCCCGTGCACCACAACGAAGAGCCTGTGTGCCACAATGAAAGATCCCGGGTGCTGCAACTAAGAACCGACGCAGCCAAAAATAAATAAATAAATATTAAAGAAAAAATAAAGTAAAAAATCATAATTTTAGTGGGATTACAGGTAGAATACAAATCACATAAATTGTAGAGACTTATCAAAAGCCCTGTCATCACTGCAGTGTTCATTTGACTCACGTTTTATAGGCATATTTAAGGATCCACTTTGTGTCACCTACCAAAGGACTGTATTATACCCCTGGCTTTCCAGGGTCCCCAGCTTGTAGACAGCAGATCGTGGGACTTCTCAGCCTCCATAAACATGTGAGCAAATTCCTCATAATAAATATATATCTATACCTCTATCCCCTACTTGTTCCGTTTCTCTGGAGAACCCTGACTCACACGCTGCTCATTCCTCATTCACTGGACTGGCCCCCGAGGGTCCCCGAGACACGGGAGGGCAAGGACAGCCTGTGCTACTGGGGAAAGGCAAAGTCTGATTTCTGAAAACCTTGCTCACTCTGGGCATACCTTCTTTGAGTTACATTTGAATGTTTCGATTTAAACGAAAGAACAAGGGTATAGCTATGCCAGGTTTACTAATGCTCCCTTTATTGGAAATGGGCACACATGGCGATTTCTTTAGAGACTGGCTGCGTTTTGATAGATACCAAGGTTGTTACTGCTTTCTGGCCGTTGGACACATGTTCCTTGAGACCTGGCATCGACAGCGGCTCCCTTGCTGTGACTGGAGTGTGCCCTCCTGACTGGAAGGTGGGGTATCACATAAAGCCCCAGGAAACTCTCATCAAGTGTGAAAAAGCAATAATCAAAATTACCCCTCAAATATGGAGGACCAATTAGACCACTGTGTGTGCTAATCAGTAATTAGGGGGCACCCAGCTGTTCTCGGCAAGTGGTGGAAATAGGATACTTCTCTTCTGAAGGAAGATGTCTGACAACGTACTGCAAGTACTTACATGGTTTTCCTTCTCAGCAAGCAAGAACAAAGTGCGAGCCTGAGTCAGTTGTGAGGTGATGAGTCCTAGCCCCAGGTCTTCTTTCGACTTCCTCCTTCCCGCCTGGGCCAGGCAACCCCCTGCCCTGGCTGCCCAGCCCCGACTCTGCTCTGATTTTGTCTGGCCTCTCCTGCTCCACCCCTTCCTGTCACCATGACCACCGCCAGTAGGGGAAATTATCCTTCCTTCTTCCTCAGGCAGGAGGGGCCCCAGCTGAATAGGCTTTTGGACTTTGAGAGGAATGGCAATGTACTGGCTACCTCTCTCTTGAGGTGGAAGAGTAGTTAAGTAAGTAGTTAGGTGATTAAGAAAGAGGTAGTAAACTGCTAAAGAAAGAAAAAGAACTAAAATTAAGGACCTTGGGGTGGGGATTTACAGGTACAGTTGGTGTGAGATTTCTGGCCTGTACAGTGTCTACTGAAATGCATGCCCCCCTCTTGAATTAGGCTGAAAGGGACAACAGTCGTATTGGATGAGAGTCCACACTAATTACCCCATTTTAACTTGATTACCTCCATAAACACCCCATTTCCAAATAAGGTCACATTCTTGTGTGATAGCAGATAGGTTAGGGGGTTCCCAGAGAAAGAGAACCAGGAATGGCTTTCTTGAAATGAGAAGCCATTTTGGCTAAGCCATTTTGTGTTCTAAGCCTGGCCACAATGCCTGCCCTTGAACAGGTCTCAGTAATCAATGATCTTAAGGAACAAAGGAATGCAGGAACACAGAAAAGGCAGTCAAACAAGAGTGCAATGATTAAAGCAGAGGCCTATTTCCTCCTCAAGGGATATACGGAACAATCTGACACTTGTCTTTGAGTTCTGCAGGAACTAAGGCCCCCAACCAGGTGGAGGACAGAATGGCGATGTCGACCCTTCTGACTTCAATCAACTAAAGTTTGGACTCTGTCAACCTCTGCCTCAATTTTATGCTGAGTTCTCTTCTGCTCAATCCCCTTCATGAATATGCATGTGCCCTTAGCTTAAAACTTCCCCAATTTGGCTGTTCAGGGAGACACTGCTTTGGGAAAGATGCCTGGTGCTCTCTTCCTTGCTGCAATCCTTCCTTCTCCCAATCTCTGGCTTGGCTATGTCTTTTGGTTCAACACCCACCAAGAGGTGAACCCGGTCACATTCACTGGGGTAGGACTTCAATGTATCTTTAGGCACAATTCAACTCAAAACACCTTGCAAACCATGTAAAACTGCATCAGCCAAATTAATCTTTCTTTGGGGCTTTTTTCTTTTTTTTTTTTTTTAATGACATGAGAACTCAATGTATCCGAAAGCCTCTGTTTCTTTACTTTTATAATTTTTCTTTCCTTGTTAAAAGTCCTTTTAAACATTCCAATCTTGCTTTGGCTAAACTAAAGGGATTTTTAAATTCCTTTTTGTTTAGATGAAAAGGATTGGTAAATGCATACAATGGCTGAGTTGACTGGTACTAATTGGCTGTTTCAGTTCAGAGCAGGGCAAACCAGGTGAGCTAGGACAGTTGAAGAATAGGCTTGGCCATTGCCTTATGCTTGATAGCTATTCTAGCACAATTGCTCTCAGCTGACTGGAGTTGATTGGGTAATTAACTTACCAAGTTTGTTGTGCCTGATGGTATCTTATATACTCATAAGTCTTATATTCTACCCCAACCTGACCGTAATCAGGATATAGCCTTGCGTTTCTAGCCATGTGCCTTTACATACACGGTTTCCTCCTCATGGGATGCCCACAGCCTCACCTCTATTTGAGCAGTCCCTCACTGTCACGCAGGGCAAAGATTCTCCAAAGCCTTGTCCCTGAACGAGCAGCACCAGCGTCACCTGGGGACTTAGGAGAGCTGTCTGCCAATCTGGGGGCCTCACTCCTGATCTAGGGAATCAGAAACTCTGGGTGGGGGACCCATCATGGTTAAGCCTTCCAGGTGATTCTGACACACACTCAGGCTTGAGAACCACCACCTTAAGGTAGAACCTCCAAGTCCTCCTCTCCATGAAGCATTTCCTGATTGTCCAGCCGGAGGGAACTCCTTCTTAGTTCGGAAAACCAACACTCTTTATGTGTATTCCTCTTGTGACAACAGCAATTCAGGACTCTACTTTCCCTTTCTGGATTCAATGTCCTTGAAGCATGTGTCTTACTCATCTTTGTATTCTCCATATTACTTACCCAAGTGTTCAAACCATATTTTTGAGATGAATGAACTCTGGTCTCATAAGTGGTCTGCATCCATGCTTTAGAAGGAGCCAGTTTTGCAAGACCTGCTTCTTACTTGCCACCAGCCTGTGTTTCTGTGCTAACTCAGCATGTGAGGGAAACTTCCTGTTATCTCCAGGAGAAGACCCAGTCTCCTTTGCATGGCCCCCCCGAGCCCTCCCTGATCTTGTCTCTGCCCATGTGTCCCAGTGGCCCCCTTCTTCCCAGTGGCTGGTCATATAAAGCTCCTCTGAAGTTTCCCAAACCTGCTCTGACTCCACACACCGCTCCCCCCACCACCCCGCCCCGGGCTGTGGTCTGTGCTCTTTTCTATTCTGGGATGCCCTGTGGATCCTGCCATATCAGTCAACAAAGGATGTTGTGGCCATCAAGCCATCAGCCACTGCAGTTGCCCCTGACTGTGAACCCTGAGGGGATTCAGGGTGGAGAAAACAGGACGCTGGCCCCAGATAGTTAAGGTGCACATAGAAGGAATGATTTCAGTGAGCCCAGACTTGCATCTTCCCCATACACAGAAAAGCACTTAATTCATTAACTTGAGATGTCTGGTTTTCTTTAATTAACAGTAATCTTTTGATATTCTGCCTGCTTTTTGTTTGTTTGCAAAAGCTCCCATACATCCTGGTTCCTCCCTTACCTCTTCCAAGCAGTCCTTCAGAACTATGACAGACTGCCTCTCAGGCTTAAATCCTAAGCAAGGCTGCTGAATAAAACATAATTCTTAACTTTTCGGCTGTGCTTTTTTTTCCCCCAGTCGACAACCGTCTCCTGCTTTATCTGCTTGTTTCTGGCTTGGCTTACTTTTACTTATTTCATTGCATCTTATTCTTTAAAAAATCTGGCTGAGGGATCACCTCCTCTGGAAATCCTCCTCTGGCCCCTGGCCACCTGGCCGGGTTGCGGGCTGTGCCCTGAGCACTTTAGTACCTTCTGCTCTCACAGCCCTTCCCAGGGCATCGCATCCTCTGTCTGGGTCCTTTTCAGCCACAGGGTCTTTGAGCGCAGGGTCCGTCCCCTCTAGCTTAATGCCTTCAAAGCAGCAAAGCCTCAATAAATATTTATGCAATGGACGGATCGTGCTCTGGGAATTCAGCTTAGACAAAATTTTAAAATCCCACTGAAGGTCCCACCTTCCCCCTTGCATCTTTCTACCCTGCATTTCACACAGGACTAGCAGTTCTCCTTTGTATTCAGTTAGAGTTTTCTTTATCTTCTTTACAACCTTCCCTAGAAGAGGTCTAGTTAAATGATTTTGCCAAAGCATATTCGTGCATATACAAAAACATATCATGAAGCAGAGTAGTTGCCTACTGCCTCTAAGCAAATATCAATAGAAGCATAGAATGTTTCTGTTAAGATCTTTTTATCCAGCCTGAACACGAATAACTCGAGTCACACAGTGTAGTCAATGCTTCAGGAATAAATCATGTTAATTCCACTATATTTATAAATAATAGCCAACTTCACTGAGCCTCTACTCTGGACCAGATATTTTCCTAGATCCTGGGGATGAAACTCACCTTTCTCCTGCTCTCATTTTCTGGTTCTCTTTCTCTTTGCATACCAATCTCTCTCTCATGGGACATACTTTCTGTCACATACTATGCCAGTCTCAGAGATCTATCAGTTAAAAAAAAAAAGAGAGACTTGGTCTCATGGAACTTACAGATGAGATACTTATTATTTACTGAACAATATTAGTCACACATGTATCCCCTAGGCTTAGCCCAATGTCTGGCCATGAATGCTCGTTAATGAGTGAATGAATGGACGAAAGTATAACACCATGAGTAAACTAATTTCAAATATTTCTATACATTTCACTTCAGAGCAACCAGCAGCTCTGAAGTGTTTTATCGATGCATGTGATTCAGGGGCTGTCCTTTCTGACTGGGTGCTGAGTGTTCTAGAGAATCCCTCTAATATTCTCATTTATTTTCCACTATCCTCCTTTTCCTTTTTTCCTTAGTGTGGCAGATAAGTGATAGCTTAGACTCAGAACTAAAGAACCTAATCAAGGTTGCTTTTGTTTTTTTTCAAACTTCAAAGCCCTAGTTTTACAGAGCCATCTGATATACTTGGTGCTGATAAAATTTGGCATAAGTTTCCCCCAAATTCAGCAGGACCCTGCCAACAGCTAGCTTTGAGGCTTCGTGCCTATGACTGGGGTAGTCACGGATTCAAAAGGCCAAGCGGGGCTGCCTCAGGAGTGTCCCCTGGAAGCTGACTGCAGACTCATCTGATTTCCTCTGATGGAGAACACAAATCCCTCCTCCTTCCCTTACCTCCACTCCCAGTGATACCTGCAAAGTTTTACTACATAAAATTCTCCAGAACTGATGGAAATGGTTGCAAGGACAAATTGAGGTAACAGCTGGAGAAAGACTGCTTATGAACTGGAGATGCAAACTGGCCACGGCATTGGGTAATGAATGACTCCAATCTGGGTAAGAGACTGGGGTCATGCTTATTACAGCCCCACACGCAGACACAGTGAGAGTGAGACTTTGGCAGGGATTTATCACACAGTATATTAAAAATGTCATTAGTGAAAAATTAATATTACATTTTAGAGGGGCAGAAGCAATCATCTCAGTTTAATAACAGAGGACAGTTCTCATAAATACCCTTTATTTTTTCCTCAAGCAGAAAATGAGGAACAGGCCAGGATTATCAGATCTCACCCTCCTCCTTCCAAACTGCAAATTGAAACTGCTGATCGTTTCATTTCTTTCTTCTTAAATTGGGTCGCGTTGTCAGCTTGTGTGACAGGTCGTGCCTTTCCCTTTATTTAAAACGATAGAAGAATCCTGGCCTTCGGAGGTAAAGGAATTGCTTCTCATTCATTGAAAATTATAAGCTTTGAAGATGGATTTTTAGGAAGGCTTTTGCTTCCAATAAACACTGAGTTGTGTTTCCACATCCTTTCCCATGCTTTGAAGGAGAAAAAAAAGACTTCTGATGCTCACAGCGTAATAGGAAAGGCCTTAGGAGTTGAGGAACACTTCCAAAGACACCTCAGTTTAACCCTTGGAATTCTTGCACTTCCACAGAGTAGCCAGGGAAATGATCTCACTGACTCTGTTTAAACTTCCTCCTTGATTAAGCATCTAGGATTGTGCTAGGAAGTGAAGGGAGTAATAATAATGATAACATGAAAGAACAAATCTGAAATATTAAACAGTAAATAAAATCTTAGACCTGCAGACTATTAGCGAGCTGAAATCAATTTTAAGGATCTTTTACTTTTTATATACGAAAATGGAAGATCATTGGTTTTGCTCAGAGTCGTTGGGAGTAGAAACTTGGGACCAGAAACTAGGACTTTTGATTATTTAGAGAAGGGGTTGGAGACTCATATGGGAGTCAAGGCAAACACAGGGAAGCCATTAATAAATAATGCAAAGAAATCTAAAACAATAATATGAGACATTATATAACCAAGTGAAAAAATATGTGATACAAGTAGAAAGAGCTGGGACTTCAGAGCAGGGTGAGAACTGATGACATTGAAACTGAGCCTCTGCAGAAGCGGAATCTGAGTTTCAGCTGAGGATGGTTAGGGTGGGATGAGACAGATGGTGAGGAAGGAGGCTAGTCTAGATTTGATGAATGAAGGATTAGTCAAAATCAAATGACCAAAGACACAAAAAAACACTTAGAATAGGAATCAACAGAATATAGGTGGGAGACAGTAAAGGGTCATGCCCAGTGGAGAAGGGGATCTCTGTTGGGAGACAAATTTGATAGATGATGTAGCTTTCACTCCTCTCTTGTGCCAGGCCCTGGGAGCGAAAGTACAGGGATGAGTATTTGAGTTCCTGAAACATTAACATTCAAATGTCAGACCTGGAACCAGAACCCAGCTCTCCTAAATCCTCGCTTAAGAACTTTTCCATAGAAGCAAATAGCTTCTTGTAACTGTCCCCTCTGGTACTGTGTGCATGTGGATTTTCCATTGCATTAGTTTAAAAACATAGATTCATGCTCGCCAACATAGATAAAGGATGTCTCAGTATGGGAAACCATGAATCAATTGTAAAAAAAAATATTAAAAAAAGGAAACACCAAGATGACAGTGATGGTGGTGGTGGTCTGGATAGCCCAAGGGGAGAGATTAGAAGTAAATACAATTGAAATAAAAACTGAGAACATTTGGGAGGTGGAAGTGGTTCCTCAGGCCTCATATTTTATCTGCATGCCAATACCTTTCCCTGAAATCACAAGGAATTCACTTCGGTCAGAAATTCCACGTTTTTTTCCCAAGTGAGCAGGCTCATTGCCCCTGCTTCCCCTCTCCCATCTGTAGCTTTCTTCTCTGCTGCTAAATGATGTGGCAAATGGGCATCTCTGCAGTAGCACAGGAAAGGAAAAAACTTACTCGTTTTTGATTTATGCATTGCATCTTCATGCTCCGAGGCACAGATAATCTGGCAGTGGCTTGAAATGAAAAAGAAAGAATTTAAAGTCATGCAGGGATTTGATAAACCATTGGATTCTAAGTTGTATGTGTGACTTTGGAAATAATTAATTTCCCAAATCCTTATTTTCAAACAGAGGTCATTAGTGACCCCTTGATGGTAAGTGAAGCTCTCAGGGTGTGGGACGTTGGGTGGGCAACCAGGCATTACATGACCTTCCGCTTCAATGTCCAAAGGGAGCAGAGGCCATTCTAAGAGCCTGCCTTCCAGGGAAGGAAAGAACTTTGTCCTGGGAGTGAGAAGCCCTGGGTCTTAATTCCAGTGCAGTCTTCCATGTACAACGATTCATCCTTGGATTCCCACCCTAGGGCTGGCATGTAAGATGTGTCAACTAATGTGTGACTGACGGGATAACAAGTGGAACTTTGTGCATGTGCCTCCCTGGGTCTCAGTTTTCTCTGCTGGAAAATGAAATCATCCTTGTTGGTTATCTTTACTGCACTAAAATCCTATGACTTAAGCTTTGTGAAATTTGAGGTTATTTTATTTAATTATCATTTTGACTCACTCTGATAAAAATGTTACTTGTGGCCTGTGATGTATAAATTGAAAAAGCTGTCTACTGGTTTGTTCATAATGAAAATTCTGATTAGAGCAACCTCTATTTTTAAAAAATCATATATATGAGATTATCATATTAACTGAAGTAAGTCAGAGAGAGAAAGACAAGTATCATATGGTATCACTTACTTGTGGAATGTAAAAAAATTACACAAATGAACCTTTTTACAAAAACAGAAATAGACTCACATAGAAAACAAACTTATGGTTACCAAAGGGGACAGTTTGGGGGCGCAGGCGTGGAGAGATAAATTAGGAGTTTGGGATTAACATATACACACTACTATATGCAAAATAGGTAAACAACAAGGACCTACTATATAGCACAGGGAACTGTACTCAATATCTTGTAATAACCTATAATGGAAAAGAATCTGAAAAAGAATGTATATATGTATGTGTATATATGTATATATGTATATTCAGGTCCCCATGAATGGACTCTCCCAGGATTCTTTCTTTGACCTACTTCCCTTCCCATTCTAGCAGAGCTCATCCATTCCCATGGTTTTAACTGATTAATCACAAATTTGACATCTCCAATTCAGACATTCATCCAATAAATGTGTGAGGAACACCTAAGATGTATAAGCAAACTGCTTGGGGATAAAATATCGAGCAAAATATACACGATTTGGGCCCTGATTTTGAAAAGAGTCTTTTGGAGAAGACAGGTAATCAAGTACTCGTAAAACAGTTAGGTAAAAATTACAGTAAGAGCAATGAAGAAAAAATAGAGAAGGCTATGAGACTGGCCAAGAATAACTAAAAGAAGGATACTGTGGCGGAAGTGGGGAGAGAGAAGAGGAGGGTGCTGAGAAGACAGGTCTGGGCCAGATCACATGGAGCCTCATAGAACAAATGCATCAAGTACTTTGTTATCAGGAGAGCAATGGAAGTCCACTACAAGGTTTTACTAGAGAATGAAATACACCGATATACCTTTTGAAAAGCTTACTTTGGTTGTAGTGTGAAGAACAGATTAAAGGTCAATATTGGGCATGGGGAGGGTCAGTTAGAAAGCTTTAGCAGTAGCCCAAGTAAGATGAGATGGTAGTTTGGTCTAGGGTGATAGTGGTAGAGACAGAGAGAAGTGAAAGATATGGAAATGAGGTGAGAAGTAAGTGGCAAGACTGGTGATGTGTTAAATGGGCTGGTGAAGGGGGCAGGGGTGGTGGTGTCAGGATTGGCTCTTAGGTTTCTGGTGTCCACAGTTTGATGGTATGAGTGCCATTCACTAAGATATGGAAGACTAGAGGAAACCCAGGTTTGGGGGGTGGGAAGGTCCTGAGTTTGGTTTGGGACATGCTCTATTTAATGTGCCTTCAGAGCTTCATGTCTTGATGTTGAATAGGCAGTTGGATGTATTGGGATTGGAACTCAAAGAAAATGTCTGGGTTACTTATTCAAATTGGAACTCATTGACATCTGGATGGTGTCTGAAGCTATGAGCTGCCTAAACAAAGAGTATAGAGTGAAGCTAGAAGGGGGCACCAATGGTTAATTCTTGAGGAGCCCCTTTATTTAAAAGGGTAGGCTGAGAAGGATGAATTAACCAAGGAGATTGGAGAGTGGCCAGAGGAAACCAATGGTGTGCAGTGCATCAGAGCCGATAGAAGAGAACATTTAAGAAGGAAGGCCGACAGGGTCTCCTGAAAGATTAAAGTGAGATGAAGACTGAACAATTCCCATTGGATTTCTTGTCATCACAGTCACTGACAACCTCTGTAGAGCTGATTTGATAGAGAAAGTGATGAAAGCCAGACGGAAGAGAATTGAGTTTGGGGAGGGGAGGACATAAAGAGAGCGATTTGAGACAACACACAATTATTTTGCCATTTTTGTCTCAAGGAGAGGACAAAGGTCAGTAGCTGGGAGAATAAGTGGTAAAGGTAAAAGGATATTTATTTTAGGGTGAAGGAGACTTCATTCAGACTGTCTAAAGACTGATGGAGTAATATCATTAACTAGAGAGAGAAGAAAAAATACAAGAAAAAGAAGAGGTCATTGATAGTGTAAGTAAGAATCCTGCAAAGGCAGGAGGAAATGGGCTCATTACATAAGTTAAGGGACTGACCTTAAATAAAGGAAGGGTCATTTCCTCCATGGTAACAGGAAGAAACAGACATGTTTCTTCCCAATATCAAGCGTGTAGGATTGATATTACAAAGTTGAGATCTGCTGAACTCTATTCTTGTGAAGTAGGTGGTGAGGCTATTTATCTACTGAGAGGAAGAGGGATTGGGCAGTACTGGTTCCTATGTGAATTGATTGGGCAGTGTTGGTTCCTAAGTGACTTCCACTAGTGTTTACCATGTGCATCCAATCAGAAGGGTAAATCAGAATCCCCTCTGAACTAGAGCTCTTTTGTTGGGTGATTTGATGATTAGAACAGAAACAGTAGAAAATGCTTCTTTTGAAAAACTTTCTGATCCTAAAAGACACAATTAGTGTTTTATTGTTCCCAGTATTTTTTAGCCTGTAATTACCGATTTCTGTAAGCAATTCATCTAATACAAAAAAAAGCTAGAAATCCCTTCAAGTGTAATTAATTTTATCACTTCCTTCCTTCCTTCCTTCTTTCCTTCCTTCCTCCCTCCCTTCCTTCCTTCCTCAGTCACATTTCTTCTTCAGATTGATTAGCCTGTCCAATCCTTTATTCAATTCATATCTTTCATCAGTGGTTAGTTAGCTTTACTTTGTTAGTTTTGAACTTTAGAGCTGCATTAAAAGTTTCCGACTCCAAGAGCTAAAACATTAGGTTTGAAAAGTTATTTCCACTATGTAACGTTATAAAAGTCTAAAAAATGCCTGCACAATGCTTCATTTTTATGCTTAAAGATGATTAGTACTTATTATCAACAATAAAAACTCTTTTCTGAAACCACTGAATTGGAATTAGCTTTACAATGGCATATGTGATATTAAGAATATGAATGATCAACGTTAATGAACAAAAGATAACCATTTTGAGTTTTTCCTTAAAACTATGTCTTTTAAAAGTACAAAGAAAAGTAATTATAAATACTAATGTTTAAGGGAAAAGCAAAAGTTGAACTCTTCATTGAATAAGAATAAATTATCTCAGAAACATTAGTTTTTCTAGGACTATGAATTAAATAAAGCAGGAATTATATCAGAATGGCTTTTTCCTCCTCATTTAACAATTTGCCATTCATGCAGAATATGTATATATATATATGTAAAGTTTAAAGGTACTATTTCCTATTTGTCTTAATGCAAATGCTCTGAAGTTAAACTGGTGACTTAAAAACTCTTTTGTTAACCTTGTCCAAACTCACGTCAATACAGAATTACTTTTTGGCCAATGAAACAATTCTATAAAGACTTTTTCTGCTAGTTTACTGAGATCTGGGAGCCAATTTTTTCCTTCAGCCTTCTGATGTCTCTCTCTCTCTCCCTCTTTTTTTTTTTTTTTTGAGGCTTCTATTAGGGGCTGTTGGTCATATGTGTAAGTGAACTTGTGTTAATCATGCCACTGGAGGCTCTTTTTACTGAGGAGGAACAAGTATGCCTCTTTGCAATTTGGACCACATCAAACAAGATGATGGTGTTAGAAAGATGCTGAAAATGAGTAACACTGTCATATATACTGAAGCATGCAGGACCCCGCGAGAACGTAGGAGTTTTAGCTGCATGTGGTCACTAAGATTCATCAAGTATTTATTGAGGACATACTAAATTCTGGTACTATACTGGGGGCTAGGGAGAAAAAGATGAACACGTATTTTGTCCTTACAAAGCTAGAATAAACAATAGATGGCTTGTAAGAACAGACAGATCATCAAATCCTGATCATTTGTGAAGACACAGGGGAAAGTGATGTTAGCCCAGCGATCAGTTGACATCTAGCGTGAGAAACTTGGGAAATTCAGTCCTCTGTCCCTTCACAGGGAGATATGGAAATTTTCTTCTGTTTCTCTATTGTCAAAAGTTGCCCAATCCTCTTCCTCATCTTTGGGGTCTCCCTTCATTCTTTTCTCTTCATGAGGTCTTCCCTGACTGGCTGGATGAGGTACCAGCTCCATATAGATCTTTCACACCAGCCCACACGCAACCTGAACCCTTCTTTCCTCCCTTCCTCCTTCCCCCCTTTTCCTTCCTTTCTTCCTTCCTTCCTCCCTCCCTCCCTTCCTTCCTCAGTCACATTTCTTCTTCAGATTGATTAGCTTGTCCAATCCTTTGTTCAATTCATGTCTTTCATCAGTGGTTAGTTAGCTTTACTTTGTTTTTTTTTGAACCTTAGAGCTGCATTAAAAGTCTCCGACTCCAAGAAACCTGAGTGTGAAAGGTATGCCTGTCTGTGTTTGGTTTGTATGGCATCCAGCATGTTATTATATGAGACAGACAAATCATAGTTGATACTTAATATTGATACTATTATGCTCACATTCAGAATAAGGCTCAGAATAGTAATCATGATCTACCACTTGCAACCATGTACTACTTTTTAGACCATGTGCTAAGCGATTTTTATATTTGATCTCATTTAATTATTCTGACAACCCTACGAGGGAATTATCTCCATTTTACAGATGATAACAAAGTATTTACTACAAAATACCTCACAGGGTTATTTCATTTTGCAGAGCAAAATGATTACATATATATATATGGACACACGCACACACATATACGGTTTTGAAAAAACAGATGGTAATTATTAATTCGTAGGGGAAAATTTGATGTCTCACGTTGTTAACTTTTTTGGGTTTAAGAGTTAACAACTAACTTCCAAATGTAAATGTTAACTTGCCCTATACACTTGCTCGGTTAGCCTCTGCAGGGTTCTGTCAGAAGGCCCCAGGCCCACTGAACGTCAGTGGAGGCAGGTGTGGAGGAAAGAGGTTTTGGACCTTGAGTGCAGGGATTGAGAGGGCACTGAGCACCCATCTGTGGACTTCAGAGAAGTGGACCCGAGCACCTGCTTCACCACCCTGTCTTAGCTTAGCGCTGGAGGCACACAACCCTTACCCAAGCTCACAGTTTAAAAATCAACGGAGTAGCAGCTTTTTCTGCTTACCATGCTTCTACTTCTTTCCACACTTTCCTGTTTATTTAATTTCATTGGCTTTTGGTCAGAAATTGACTGTGTGAAATATTTGGAATAGAAAGTAAAGTGGAACACTGAAAATGCAAGGGGACGGGATATAAGCAGTGAACGTAATATCCTTGGCCAGTGACTTCTTATTTCCTATGTTTCCTTAGCAGTGATGCGGATTCTGAGCACACTCTCAGAGGCCTGAGCAAGCCCTGCTTGTGGTCTGTGAAACTTACAGAAGTCAGGGTCCTCCATTTGCAGCATCCTCGTTACCAGGGAAATGGAAATTGGGCCAAAAATAGAAATGATGCCCATTTGCAGAATCCTAAAGGAAACAGAGAAACTGGCAACAATGGACAAACCACTCTCATGGGCTCTTTTTTTCCAGATAAACATGCCTTAATTTAAGAATCATCCTTGTTATCATATTAATTGCTTCAATACAATTTTCAAACTTACATAAATATTACTTAAAAGTGATTAGGCAAGGCTTAGAAGAAACAATTTTTTTCCGTTTAATTAAACAACAAAAATGCCAGAGTAATTATTAAACAAATTAATGGAAAGGTCAGGGGATTTACATTGCAAATTTAACACATTTGAATATCTCCCCTCTAAAAGCTCACTGTTGGGATGGTTTTGCACAAACATCCATTAAATGTTTTCCTTTACAGAAATGCTTTCCCTTCCTATCCGTGGAATCTGTTGTTTCAGGTCTGGTGGGAAGGTCCCAGGAAGCAAGAGTTACCGAGAGACTGCCCAGTTTCTTATTTTCCAGCTTGTTGGGGAATGTTGGCAAGTGATCTTCTTAACATAGGATAAGTCTAAGCCTTTGGTAGGCAAACAAGGAAGAAAAGTGGGATTAAAAAGAGAAAAAATGGAAAAAGAAATGAGGCACTTCAGGTGCCCAGGTGAAGTGTTGTGTTTTTACTGTCAACACCTTACAATTCTCCCTCAGTGTTGGAAAGGAAATTCCAATGACTACTTTGAAATGACCCAAAAAACGTTTTTCACCACCAAGAAGTCTAATTTTTGTTAT
Organism: Eschrichtius robustus; assembly: GCF_028021215.1. Classification (NCBI taxonomy): domain Eukaryota; kingdom Metazoa; phylum Chordata; class Mammalia; order Artiodactyla; family Eschrichtiidae; genus Eschrichtius; species Eschrichtius robustus. The sequence continues at coordinate 8,154,008 of NC_090830.1, read as the reverse complement.
GTCAGTTTCACAAGATGACTTAGCACAACACAACAACACACAATTAACTACTTCTTTAATTGTAGAGCACATACTTCAGCCTACAATGCACACTGAATCCATGAAGCCACTTGAGACCAGCAGGGAGACCGCATGCCGGGTTAAACCATACCCCCTACAACAATGGTGAGTCAGTTCTTCGAAATGGAGTTGATCTGATCATTATGCTGCTAGCAATTCTGTGGCGATGTCAAGGCTAGCAACAGAAAAGGAAACACACACACACACACACACACAAACACACACACACACTAAGAAAACAAAACAGTATTTTGTGTTAAATAAATAATGGCTGTTTACATAAAAAGTAGCTGGCTGGAGCTGAGGAGTGTTGTGGGACTTCTTTTCAGACCTGGAGGACGGTTCAGGGAGCAGAGGGAGGGCATTTAGTGGGAACTGCTCACTATCCATCCTGATACAGGCACCAAATCCTGTTCCAGTGGCAGAACTGGTGGGCGATATGGTGAGATGCGCATGTGCCCGAGTCCTGTGGTGAGACAACTGGGACTGGGTCCTCTGACAAACTCTGTGACCTTGGAATGATTACTTAACCTGTCTGAATCTCAGTTTTCTCATCTTTAAAATGGAGATAACAGTACACACTTAATAGGCTGCATGTATGAAATGATGTATGCTTAAAACATTCAGAACACTGATATTTATAGTGATAAAGATGACACTAAGGGGCTTCCCTGGTGGCGCAGTGGTTGAGAATCTGCCTGCCAGTGCAGGGGACACGGGTTCGAGCCCTGGTCTGGGAAGATCCCACATGCCGCGGAGCAACTGGGCCCGTGAGCCACAACTACTGAGCCTGAGCGTCTGGAGCCTCTGCTCCGCAACAAGAGAGGCCGCGATAGTGAGAGGCCCGCGCACCGCGATGAAGAGTGGCCCCCACTCGCCGCAACTGGAGAAAGCCCTCACACAGAAACGAAGACCCAACACAGCCAAAAATAAACATAACAAATAAAAAAAAAAAAAAAAAAAGATGACACTAATTGTTATAATAATTATTTTATCTTTTCATCTGATGATTGGCTAGAGACTCTTTCCATGTGAGTGCCAAGGAATAACCAGTAGATAATATTAATATGGCAGCTCATTCCAGATAATAAGTGTGTGAGTATCAAATCATTGCAGTCTAGTATTTTTCGCCACAAGTTTCTGGACAAATATCATGAAGCATTATCCTAAAGCTGGTTGTAATTTCCCATAGGAATATTATTATAATTTAATTCCACAAATGTGAATTGAGTACCATTATGTCACAGGCATTGCGCCAGGGGCTGGCAAGGTACAAAGAGGAATAAGATGATGCTTTTCTACCCCAATTCCCACCCACAGCCACCAGATTCACAATCAAATGAGAAGAGCAGGGCCAGAAACTAGTAACCTTAATACAAGTAGGATTCTTGCCAGTGGGATCAAGAGCCCACGGCTGGTTCTAGAGTCAGTCTGCCTGGGTTTGAATCCCAGCTCTATTTCTTAAGACATGCATCTTCCACATTTCTGCATCTTGTTTTCCTGTGTAGAACTGGGATTAATAAAACCTTCATTATGAGGAATATTGGGAGGATTAAATGAGGGGATCAATTGTAGTGTTTAGCATTAGGGCTCGTCACATAGTAAACCCCCAACACATTAGATTTACCATTTCAATTCAGTTGGATCACAGAGAAAATACCAATACATTATGATGGAGGGAATAGGGAAGGTTCTTTAGATGTTGTTATTGTTGTTGTTTTTTAAGTTAGATATGGTAGGATTTTGATTAATGGAGGAAGAGAGACCAAAGGAGTGAGAGAAAGTGAGAGACAGACAGAGACAGAGAGAGACAGAAAAGAGAAGATAATGAGAGGGACTCCCAGGCAGAGGGACTGTCCCAGAATGGAGAGTGTACTGCCTAGTGAGGGAACAGAAAATATCTGGGAAGCTGGACTGGCCAGGAGGGGCAGCAGGTAGTTTGGGTCAGAACAAAGAAACCTCCTTCAGTGTACACACTAAGGTTGCTTTCCTGTCCAAAGATTCATCTTTAATAAAGGAGAGCTTTGTGCTGGACAAAGAAAAGATAATACAACTATAAACCTATAATTATTTAAAATACCAAAATATACTGCCAAGTATATATTTACACCCATGTTATCTAAAACTATACCAATGATTAAATAAGAAGACATGGGGACTTCCCTGGTGGCGCAGTGGTTAAGAATCCGCCTGCCAATGCAGGGGACACAGGTTTGAACCCTGGTCCGGGAAGATCCCACATGCCACGGAGCAACAAAGCCCATGCGCCACAACTACTGAGCCTGTGCTCTAGAGCCCGCGAGCCACCACCACTGAGTCAGCGTGCCTAGAGCCCGTGCTTCACAACAAGAGAAGCCACCGCAATGAGAAGCCTGTGCATCACAACGAAGAGTAGCCCCCGCTTGCCGCAACTAGAGAAACCCGCGTGCAGCAATGAAGACCCAATGCAGACAAAAATAAATTAATTAATTCAAAAAAAAAAAAAAAGATATAGAATACTATGATATACTGAATAGGTAAAACAATACCAACAATTAATAGAACTAATCCTAGTGTTAATATTAAGAAGGATTTAATGAGAGTTTGCCTCTGTAGAATTTAAAAGGACTTTGCCAGGTATGATTTGCACATTGTGTAAAAGTGGCCTGTGACATTTTAATGGCAGAATTCGTAATCATTCCTTTGATTTGAGACATATCCTCCAAGATGGGATCTCAAATCACTTGCTTCAAAGTAGCCAGTAAAGAGTGAAATTGCTGGGTCATAGGATCATTCTATGTTTCAAGTAATTGCCTATTTCCTAAAGCGGCTACACCATTTTACAACCCCACTAGCAATGTATGAGGGGTCCACTTTCCCTACATCCTCACCCACATTAGTAGTTGTCCATCTTTTTTTATTATAGCTATCCTTTAAAGTGGTATCTCATTATGGTTTTAATTTGTATATCCCTAATAGCCAATGATGTTGAGCATCTTTTCACGTGCTCACTGGTCATTTGTATATCTTCTTTAGAGGAATGTCAATTCAAATTTGCCCATTTAAAAACTGGGCTGTCTTTTTACGGTTGAGTTGTAAGGTTTCTGAAAGAATGCATTGTGGATATAAGTCCCTTATCTGGTATATGATTTGAAAACATTTTCTCCAATTCTGTGGATTCTTTTCACTTTCTTAATAGTGTAATTTAAAACAAAATTTAAAAAAATTTTTTGATGATGTTAATTTATCTATTTTGTTTGGTCACTTGTGCTTCTGATGTCATATCTAGAAAAATCACTGCCTAATACACAGTCAAGGAGATTTATGCTTATGCTTTTTTTCTAAGGGTTTTATAGTTCTAGATCTTACAGTTAGGTCTACACATTTTGAGTTAATTTTTGTACAGGATACAAAGCAGGAGTCCAACTTCTTTTGCAGGTGAATAGCCAGCTGTCCCAGCATCACTTGTTGAAAAATCTTTTCTTGGTACCCTTGTCAAAAGTCAATTGACCATAAAAGAATGGGAGGTTTTATTTCTGGTTTCTTTATTCTTTTTCACACACACACACACACACACACACACACCCTACTATGCCAGTACCATATGGTCTTTCTTTTTTTTTTGGCTGCTTTGGGTCTTTGTTGCTGTGCACAGGCTTTTTCTAGTTGTGGCGAGTGGGGTCTACTCTTCGTTGCGGTGCGCAGGCATCTAACTGCAGTGGCTTCTCTTGTTGCGGAGCACAGGCTCCAGCCACGCGGGCCTCAGCAGTTGTAGCATGTGGGCTCAGCAGTTGTAGCTCACAGAATCTAGAGCACAGGCTCAGTAGTTGTGGCACACGGGCCCAGCTGCTCCACGGCATGTGCGATCCTCCCAGACCAGGGCTTGAATCCGTGTCCCCTGCACTGGCAGACAGATTCTTAACCACTGCGCCACCAGGGAAGCCCAAAGCAGCTAGCTTAATGCTAAATCGTTGTTCTTTAAAGGAGCAAAGAGGATTTTCTTAGAGAAACAGAGTAACCACACTTGGTATTCTTTAAATGTAAATATTCAGTGTTAACTCTACTTTGGAAATTAAGTTTATTCTTCATATTATGTCACCTAAATTTGTACTTTGTCATTATATATTTGTAATTCCATGTGCTTTCACATTGACTTGGGTATCTTTACAAACATCCAATAGAAGCATCATTTTAAAAAAGATTATGAGGGGCTTCCCTGGTGGCGCAGTGGTTGAGAGTCTGCCTGCCAATGCAGGGGACACGGGTTCGAGCCCTGGTCTGGGAAGATCCCACATGCCGTGGAGCAACTAGGCCCATGAGCCACAATTACTGAGCCTGCGCGTCTGGAGCCTGTGCTCCGCAACAAGAGAGGCTGCGATAGTGAGAGGCCCGCGCACTGCAATGAAGAGTGGCCCTCACTTGCCACAACTAGAGAGAGCCCTCGCACAGAAACGAAGACCCAACACAGCCATAAATAAATAAATAAATAAATAAATAAATAAATAAACAAACAAACAAACAAACAAAAAAAAGAAAAAGATTATGAACATTTTATTGTAAAAAATTTCCCTTTAGGTCTGCAAAGAAATAATACTGCCTCAGAAGACTTCTTTTTTTTGATTAATTAATTAATTTTTTTATACAGCAGGTTCTTATTAGTCATCCATTTAATACATATTAGTGTATACATGTCAATCCCAATCTCCCAATTCATCACGCCACCACCAACCCCCCCCGCCCCCCCCCCCCCACCGCTTTCCCCCCTTGGTGTCCATACGTTTGTTCTCTACATCTGTGTCTCAATTTCTGCCCTGCAAACTGGTTCATCCGTACCATTTTTCTAGGTTCCACATATATGCATTAATCTATGATATTTGTTTTTCTCTTTCTCACTTACTTCACTCTGTATGACAGTCTCTAGATTCATCCACGTCTCTACAAATGACCCAATTTCATTCCTTTTTATGGCTGAGTAATATTCCACTGTATACACGTACCACTTCTTCTTTATCCATTTGTCTGCCGATGGGCATTTTGGTTGCTTCCATGACCTGGCTATTGTAAATAGTGCTGCAATGCACATTGGGGTGCATGTGTCTTTCTGAATTATGGTTTTCGCTGGGTATATGCCCAGTAGTGGGATTGCTGGATCATATGGTAATTCTATTTTTAGTTTTTTAAGGAACCTCCATACTGTTCTCCATAGTGGCTGTATCAATTTACATTCCCACCAACAGTGCAAGAGGGCTCCCTTTTCTCCACACCCTCTCCAGCATTTGTTGTTTGTAGATTTTCTGATGATGCCCATGCTAACTGGTGTGAGGTGATACCTCATTGTAGTGTTGGTTTGCATTTCTCTAATAACTGGTGATGTTGAGCAGCTTTTCATGTGCTTCTTGGTCATCTGTATGTCTTCTTTGGAGAAATGTCTATTTAGGTCTTCTGTCCATTTTTTGATTGGGTTGTTTGGTTTTTTAATATTGAGCTGCATGAGCTGCTTGTAAATTTTGGAGATTAATCCTTTGTCAGTTGTTTTGTTTGCGAATATTTTCTCCCATTCTGAGGGTTGTCTTTTCATCTTGTTTATGGTTTCCTTTGCTGTGCAAAAGCTTTGAAGTTTCATTAGGTCCTATTTGTTTATTCTTGTTTTTATTTCCATTATTCTAGGAGGTGGGTCAAAAAAGATCTTGCTGTGATTTATGTCAAAGAGTGTTCTTCCTATGTTTTCCTCTAAGAGTTTTACAGTGTCTGGCCTTACATTTAGGTCTTTAATCCATTCTCAGTTTATTTTTGTGTATGGTGTTAGGAAGTTTTCTAATTTCATTCTTTTACATGTAGCTGTCCAGTTTTCCCAGCACCACTTATTGAAGAGGCTGTCTTTTCTCCATTGTATATTCTTGTCATCTTTATCAAAGATAAGGTGACCATTTGTGCGTGGGTTTATCTCTGGGCTTTCTATTCTGTTCCATTGATCTATATTTCTGTTTTTGTGCCAGTACCATACTGTCTTGATTACTGTAGCTTTGTAATACAATCTGAAGTCAGGGAGCCTGATTCCTCCAGGTCTGTTTTCCTTTCTCAAGATTGCTTTGGTTATTTGGGGTCTTTTATGTTTCCATACAAATTGTGAAATTTTTTGTTCTAGTTCTGAGAAAAATGCCATTGGTAGTTTGATAGGGATTGCATTGAATCTGTAGATTGCTTTGGGTAGTATACTCATTTTCACAATATTGATTCTTCCAATCCATGAACATGGCATATCTCTCCATGTGTTGGTATCATCTTTAATTTCTTTCATCAGTGTCTTATAGTTTTCTGCATACAGGTCTTTTGTCTCCTTAGGTAGGTTTATTCCTAGGTATTTTATTCTTTTTGTTGCAATGGTAAATGGGAGCGTTTCCTTAATTTCTCTTTCAGATTTTTCATCATTAGTGTATAGGAATGCAAGAGATTTCTGTGCATTAATTTTGTATTCTGCAACTTTACCAAATTCATTGATCAGCTCTAGTAGTTTTCTGGTGGCATCTTTAGGATTCTCTATGTATAGTATCATGTCATCTGCAAACAGTGACAGTTTTACTTCTTCTTCTCCTATTTGGATTCCTTTTATTTCTTTTTCTTCTCTGATTGCTGTGGCTAAAACTTCCAAAACTATGTTGAATAATAGTGGTGAGAGTGGACATCCTTGTCTTGTTCCAGATCTTAGAGGAAATGCTTTCAGTTTTTCACCATTGAGAATGATGTTTGCTGTGGGTTTGTTGTATATGGCCTTTATTATGTTGAGGTAGCTTCCCTCTATGCCCACTTTCTGGAGAGTTTTTATCATAAATGGGTGTTGAATTTTGTCAAAAGCTTTTTCTGCATCTAATGAGATGATCATATGGTTTTTCTTCTTCAATTTGTTAATATGGTGTATCACATTGATTGATTTGCGTATATTGAAGAATCCTTGCATCCCTGGGATAAATCCCACTTGATCATGGTGTATGATCCTTTTAAGGTGCTGTTGGATTCTGTTTGCTAGTATTTTGTTGAGGATTTTTGCATCTATATTCATCAGTGATATTGGTCTGTAATTTTCTTTTTTTGTACTATCTTTGTCTGGTTTTGGTATCAGGGTGATGGTGGCCTCATAGAATGAGTTTGAGAGTGTTCCTTCCTGCAATTTTTTGGAAGAGTTTGAGAACGATGGGTGTTAGCTCTTCTCTAAATGTTTGATAGAATTTACCTGTGAAGCCATCTGGTCCTGGACTTTTGTTTGTTGGAAGATTTTAAATCACAGTTTCAATTTCATTGCTTGTGGTTGGTCTGTTCATATTTTCTATTTCTTCCTGGTTCAGTCTTGGAAGGTTACACCTTTCTAAGAATTTGTCCATTTCTTCCAGGTTGTCCATTTTATTGGCATAGAGTTGCTTGTAGTAGTCTCTTAGGATGCTTTGTATTTCTGTGGTGTCTGTTGTACCTTCTCCTTTTTCGTTTCTAATTTTATTGATTTGAGTCCTCTCCCTCTTTTTCTTGATGAGTTTGGCTAATGGTTTATCAATTTTGTTTATCTTCTCAAACAACCAGCTTTTAGTTTTATTGATCTTTGCTATTGTTTTCTTTGTTTCTATTTCATTTATTTCTGCTCTGATCTTTATGATTTCTTTCCTTCTGCTAACTTTAGGTTTTGTTTGTTCTTCTTTCTCTAGTTCCTTTAGGTGTAAGGTTAGATTGTTTATTTGAGATTTTTCTTGTTTCTTGAGGTAGGCTCGTATTGCTATAAACTTCCCTCTTAGAATTGCTTTTGCTGCATCCCATACGTTTTGGCTCATCGTATTTTCACTGTCATTTGTCTCTAGGTATTCTTTGATTTCCTCTTTGATTTCTTCAGTGATCTCTTGGTTATTTAATAACCACTTCTTTATGGCATCTGTTGTTGTCCTTTATGAGATGAATAAAGAAATAAACAGTACTTTATGGCCAAATCATCAGCATTGTTAAAGAACACCCAGTGAAACATAGGTAACAACTTTCTGAAAACCCTCACTAACCCCGACAGAACACAGGTTGACTAACTTATATGTATGTTGGTGCCAATTCCTAGACCTCATGTTATACTGGTGGGACCAGAAGTATTGGTTTCTAGAGGTTTACGCTTTATAAAGTGTTATATAGCAGGTTGTTATACTGTTTACATGTGTTTGTGAAAACTGGGAAAGTGTAATTACTTGTCTTCCAAATTCCTACTACGTTTTCCCTACAGTTTCCTTTCTTTATTTACTTTCCTGTAGGTGAAACCAGATACCAAGCCAGGTGTGTTTCTGAGAGTTCCATTGAAGGTTGGTACCTGACACCTGATGGTGAACTATGTTGTTGACATCTGGAGAATCACTTCCTTACCTCATTACAGAACAGCGGCATGGCTCTGAGCACAGAGTCTGATGCCAGACAGCCAGGCCCAGTCCCAGCTGTGCTCCCTACGGGTCGTGTAATTGCAAGCAAGTCATTTAACCTTTCTGCTCCTTGGTTTCCTCACTTGTAAATGGAGATGACAGTACTACCTACATCTGACACCTAGGAAATATTCAATAAAGAGTAATATTCAACTAACATCAGTACTTATTCTCAACACGTCAGTAGGACTTACCTTATGTTCCTGCTCCAGTTAACAGAAAATTTTGTTTCTCTAGGAGCACACAGTAAGGTGGGATCATGGCTGTGACTTACTCTATAAATACTCCTAAAGCCAATTCATTGAAATGCTTTTGCATTTACTTATTTAAAGGAAGTCATGAAAAATCCGATATTTAGAAAATTAGTTTCATATTGTACATGATTCAGGAAAATATTTTCAGAACCAATGGTAAATTAAAAAAGACACTCAATATTGGGCTTTTTGAAAACCAAAACCATACCTTTGAAACACTTGGCAATTCTTCTCCATTCACTCAGGAAGAAATGTGCCAAGCTCAATTATTTCCAGGCAGGTAATTTAAGCTAAGGGAGTGTGATTCCTCCAAAGGAATTGTGGTCAGAACAAATAATTTGTATTTGTACAAAAAGTGCCAGAGGATCCATTTTGGATATTAATTCTCAGAAGCTGAGTGAAGTGAGTTTAGGAGAGTATGAAGTGTGGTTCTGAACTTTGTGGTCTAATATCAAACCTGCTAAGTGGCTGCATAAGCACAAACTAGAAAAGCATCATTATCCATTCAAGTGAATGTTTAACCATAGATGCATCTAAAGTAAACTTCTCTCTAGTTCCCCTTGCTCTGATTTGTCTAGTTGGTGTTTCCAAAAGCATTAGCTTAAAATCTCTATTCCACAGAAGTAGCTTATAGAGCTGCTGGCTTCAAGCGTAATGTTTGTTCTTCTTGCTTCAGGAGTCATTTCTGGATAAAGCATTACAATCGAGATTTATATGCATCAGAAGATTTAGAAAAGCACTTTGATGATTTTTCTAGCTATAAAAAATTCTGTGCTTCATGTGAGACTTTACTTTCTGCTTTGGCATGAGAAATACTGAAACAGTATGGGAATAGACATTAAAAATATGGGGATAGACTAAAAATTTGGCTACCCCATATCACCCAGAAAAGGGTAACAACAGCTTTTTGTGCCTCGTAACATTTTGGGGAGAATAGAATAACATCTTAAATAAAGGTTAAGGTCATACAAAGTAAGACTCAGTAAACAGGCAATGAACACTTCTGGCCTGGGTTTATGTGAGTCTACAGTTCTTTAGAGCTGCTGGAGGGATTTCTGGAAAGTCCTCAGTTTCAGGAAGTGTTTCTCAGCACTTCACATCTGCTATGACGTTACAGACTATTCAACGTGGGTAGGTTTTGATGTAATGAACTGTTATTTTTGTTGTGACAAATTACCAAATTGGAAATGGGAGAGCACATTCCACGAGCGGGGTAACCAGGCAACAGCTAAGTGATGGAGGATTCCCTAAGGGGAAAACAGTGGCGCCTTCCAATGCTCGCTGATTGAGCGGCAATCGAATCCCTGGCATTTCGTGTTTTCCTGTTAGGACCAAACATGTACAGCTGGCTTCTCACACACATTGAAAATGCTGCTTCTGGATATGGAAGTCTTTCCTTTGGCAAATTTGGGAATATCAGCAGATGAACAAGGAAGCAAACTATTTCTGTTTCCAGAATGACTTCAACTTGGTTCTCCACTTTCTATAAACCGATCAATGAAAACAATTTTTTAACTTTGAAACAGATAAAATTTTAAATGTTTCATGATTCGTGTTGTGCTTAAAAAGTAAGCTGGCTGCCAAAAAGCTACAGGTTTTAAATCCACGCCCCACTCACCTCACCTCCTTAGGGATAAGAGATGGGGAGGAGATTGTGCAAACATTTCAAGCCTCTGCAGCTAGGAGCCTGGCAGTGAAATATATTGAAATGAGAATTGGAATTAAGATGTTTCCTTGGTCACACATTGTAAAAAATGCATGATTATTCTGTCAGAAGCAGACATTTAAAATTCTTTTATGTATAATAAATGCTTGTCATGAAGTGTGAAGAACTACAGGGAGTGTAAACAAGCCAGTAGTTCACAGGGATGATTATTAATGCTGGATACAATCCTTGTTTACATGTGTCGTCCAAATGCGAGATTCTTGACTTGCTATTAGCTTAGCTTATGTGGAAAGTGATTAGTGGTTCTCTCTCTCCATTTAAATAAATGGTCTTTGGCTTCATTTGGCTGTTGATGGAGGCATCCAAGGGCCACAGTGATAAAAGAGCATTATTTGGGGCTGATTTAGACTTTGTTGCATTCTGCTCCCTTTCTGTGTGGTAGCACATTCTTCCGCCTCAGAAAGATTTTGCAAATTTCCTATATGTCAGGAGTCAAGGCAAATTTCTAATTTTCTTCTTTTCTTGGTATGTTTGGCTGGAGCCAGAAAACGGGTATGGGGAGGGGCAGCCACCTCGCAGACCTGGGACATATAGGAGGGAGTGGGCTTTAGGTATCTAGACACTCACTTCACAGAACTAGTGCAAGTCTAGGTTACAAAGTGGGCTGGCAGGTTTATTTTCAAATTTGTTTTTCTTCTCTCTTAGTTTTTGGTACATTGAGGAGAAGAATGTTCCATTTGGCATCTGATTAAACATAAAGTTGCTATCTTCTTAGATGGCCTATTATCAAGGGTAGGTATTAAGCTAGCTGTTAAGTGCTATTCAAGTTGTATAAGCACTAGTTTTGTGAATATTCATGGTTCTTAGAATTAGAAGACATAAAGGGGCTCATTCTTGTGGAGACTGGAACAGAACTGAGATAAGGGAACTATTGGTTATTCACAAAATTTTTAAATGACCGTGTATATATATATCTGAAAAAATAACCTTTTAAATTAAAAATTAAATTTTTATAGTTAAATTATACATTCAAAATCATACTGAATATACAGGCATATCTCCTTTTACTGCACTTTGCTTTATTGCGCTTTGCAGGTATTGCCTTTTACAAGTTGAAAGTTTGTTGACCTTGAAACCTGAAACTTTGTCAACCCTGCACTGAGCAAGTCTATTGGTGCCATTTTTCCAACAGCATTTGCTCACTACATGTCTCTGTGTCACATTTTGGTAATTCTCACAATACTTCACACTTTTTCATTATTATTATATTTGTTACAGTGATCTGTGGTCACTGATCTTTGATGTTAGTACTACAACTCACTGAAGGCTCAGGTGATTAGCATTTTTTAGCAATAAAATATTTTTAAATTAAGGTATGTAATTTTTTTTGACATAATGCTATTGCACATTTAACAGACTACAGTACAGTGTAAACATAACTTTTATATGCACTGAGAAACAAAACAATTCATGAGACTCACTTTATCATGATATTTGCTTTGCTGCTGTGGTCTGGAACTGAACCCTCAGTATCTGAGGGATGTGTGTATTAATTTCACTCTCAGCAGTTAGTTCCTGTTTCCTCATTTGGAGAGTTTTGGTCATAACATACACATTGTATGATTTTCTGCCAAACAGTATAAAACACATTTATGAAAACTGTTCCAAAGTACATGAGATGCACTGAGAAGGAAGGGTTTCTACAGCTTGTGAAGTTTGGGAAAGGCTGTGTTTTGTGCTCTCTCTTTGAAATTTACAAAGTACATTCTCAGAAAGGTCTTTTAATAAACAAAGATATTTAACTGGGATTTCCCAAGCATGAATCCTTTTCTAAATAGTATTTATTAACATCTCACAGAACTCTTTGGGAAGTGATGGTGGAAAATGTGGTAATTTGATCCATTGTGTTGGGGCATCATGTAGAGGTTAAACTGCCAGCCAAGCCATCTTGGTGTTGAGTCCATTCTGATGTTGGAATTCTAATGTTCCAGTAGCTAAACTGTTTTCAGTTTGTTGTTGTTTTCCAGTTTTTTACATCCTACAGACTAGGTCACTATTTGCTGCTCTGTAATAAAGGCCCTGACCAATGCCATAAGTCCTCTTAGGAATGTGATTATTTCTCTGGAACCATTGTGCTCTTGGGACCAGGTCTCCAAGGGGGGCCACTTGGCATGCTAACAGATTGCTTGCCCATACACGCCTACTCATAAGTTGCTTGTTAGACCAGTAATAATAGCCTGGATTCTTTCTCTTTGCACCAAATCCTGGATATTGATGTTATTCATTTAACAAATGTTTGCTGACTCCCTACTTTATGCCAGACATTCTTCTAGATGCTGGGTACAACAGGGGACATATCAGATAACTTCTTTGCTCCAATGGAGCTGACATGGGGGGCAATAGGCAACAAACAAGCACATAAACAAACAAACAATGATGTCTGCTGTGAACAGAAATAAAGCAGGGCAAGAGGGTTGAAAGTCTAAAGTGACAGAACCCATGGTTATTTTAGATGGTGTGGGTTAACCAAATCTCCTGCTTCATGAGAATCTGGCCTTTAGTCCAACTGTCTAGTGCTGTTTCTCTGGTGATCTGATTTGGGTAAAAATGCCAACTATGTTATTAAGCAACCTTGCTTATGATAAAAATGATGCCATATTGGTAAACTGCATCTGAAATAGGAGGTACTGCAAACAACCTCTAAGTATCCGATGGAGGTCCAAGCTTTTTGGGCTTCTCTGAGTCCATGAGTCTTATAACGGGCATGTTGGTTTTGGGGATTCTGTAAGATATGCCCATAAATGGATTGCAAGAGTTACTGGCTCTTGTGGAGCAGGAGGCTTTTGAGCCTGGGCATTTCCTGATAAGGGTCTTTTCTCCTTGCCCTACTGTGGATGTTGGCACCTGAGTTACCGCAAGTTCACCCACTGCTGAAGAGGAACACCTGAGGCTATGGTTTAGGAGGCTCAATTTTGTTCTTGTCGAGAGCCATCTCAGGACACTGGTGTCACGTGTGGCCTGAGGTGGTCTTCTGAGACTACATGTTTCGTTCAACCTCAGAAGGTCTCTTGGTGGGCATAGCAGAAGGGATGGTGCTGATAAGCAGAAGGGAAATAAGGCAGTGAACCAGGGGAATAGTGTTTTAGGCAGGGGGAAAAACAAGTGCAGAGGCTCTGAAGCAGGAACCAGTGTAACATGATTGACGAAAAACAAGAAGGCTAGTGTCACCTTGGCAAAGGTTCTAGAGATTTTTTATATCCACGCTTTCATTTGTGTGACTACATTTCTGGAGAAGTTGGTTGTGGTCATGAGTGTGCCTTCTAAAGGCAGTGTTCTCAGAGTCACTTTCTCTTTCCGTTTCAAAAATATTCATTCATGATAAAAAAAATTGTATTTTTATATTATTTTGAAGTAGACTGTGATTTATATTTTACAATATACACAGGTGCTTTCATGTGCTTTTCTGGTCAAGATCACATTCCCTATAGCTACACATTTTCCCCCAGTCTGGGATTTGGGGGAGAGACTGCTGCCCCTCTGTTACCCTCTCCTCCTGCAACGTTCCCCCTCCCCCATATGTTTTATATAATTGACACAATGCCCAGGTAAGAGAAGTATTATTGTCTATAGTTTTCAGATGCAAAAGTTAAATGATACAACTGGAAGTGTAACTAGGTGGTAGGGCTGAGACATCAACTCAGATCTTTTAACAATTTTTTCTACTGCCCCCTGGTGGTTGGATCTTTGCTTCATGAGATTTGCTCTTTTTCTATACAGGTGAATTTCTTGGCTTTGAACCTTCCCGTCAGTCCCCTCTGCCTTACAAAGAAACAGTTCCTGCTCTGAATCTCATGTTTGGACCCCTAATAGCCATCTGACTTGCTCTGGATGTTTCCAGTTGTGGTCTCACTACCACTACTGGAAACAGTACTACCACTGCCCATTCTGTGAAGACCACTGATAAGCTATTATCAGCGTGTATCACCTACTCCTCATGCTTGATCAATCCGCCACTGGTGGACTACTTTGAGCTGGCTGAACGCCCTGTAAAAGAAGGTGGACTCCAAGTCAAAGGGGGAAGAGCTTGACTGTCTTCTCACTTCCCCATTTCAAATCTGATCTCTTCCTATGTATCTCTGAAAGAACTTACAAGAAACTAAGGGTGCTGGAGTTTGATGGGGTTTGGCTAGAAGAACTGAAATCCAGCTCAAAGAGTTCACAGGTTTCCTGGCAACAACAGTGGGCAGCAGAGAGCTGTTGCAGAGGGAGGTTACCATGGACTGAGGGAAGATGGAACAGCTGTCCCATCACATGGAAGCCAGACACAAGGCTGCAGCCAAGAGCCAACAGCTTAAGAAGATGGAGGACCATCCAGCCTTGAAAATAGAACAGGAGGCCACACAGAAGCAAGGAAAACAGAAGAATCAAAGATGGAAGATGGAAGCCTTTAGGACAGTGCTGCTATCCAACAGAAATATAAATGCAAGCCACAAATATGAGCCACATGTTCGTTTGCATTTTCTAGTAGCCACATTACAAGAAAATATAAGGAAACAGATGAAACTAATTTTAACTATATTTTCTCTAACTCGATTATATTCAAATATTATTATAATGTCAATATGTGATCAACATAAAAATTATTGAGGTACTTTACCTTCTCTTTTTCATACCAGTCTTCAAAATCTAGAGAGTATTTGATTCTGATGGCACATTTCAGTTGGAACTATCTACAATTTCGTGTGCTCAAAACCCACATGTAGATAGAACTTCCATGTTAGACAGGGACGATCTAAGATAATGCCAGAACAGAGACAGGGAAGCAGAGATGGTTGGGGAAAGGTAAGTCAGAGAGGGAGGCATAGGTAGTCCAGAGTGGCAGTTGGCCTCTTGATAAGATGACAGCTTTAAGCTTCATTTTTCAACTAAGATTTTACCTTTTCTAATTTACTACAATAAAATTTATAATAAAAATTCTATTTTATTTAAAATTTTTATTCTAAAAATTTATCATTATAATAAAACTCTTTAAATGATGTAGGTAGGAAATACAGGATATCAGAGTTGGAAAGTTTCCTGGAGACTATATGCTGAATTTCAAATTTGCAATTTGTTTTCAACTCCTGAATGAACTGCAATCAATTGATTGAAGCTGCCCAGAACACTGTGTTGAGCAGGATCCTGAGGTTATATATTGGTTCAGTAGGAAAGAACACTATGATTCCTTGCCAGGGATGTGGCACACATTTGCCATCCCTGATGTAGTAGAAGATCTCCAGGTTCTGGAGACCTAGGGGGATGCTTTGTGAATTGTTAAACGTTACTGAGCTCAGTTTCTTCAAATGTAGAATAGAAATAACTGTCCATGCTATTCAGGATACCTTGGGACTCAAATGACATAACGCACATCAAGGGCCTGGCACACAGTTATTCAATAAATGTTGGTTTCCTTCTTGTTTTCTGTTTTACTGTATAATCAATATTTGTTGAGGGACCAATTTGTACTCAGTATTTTCCTATATAATCTGATGATTATGATATGCAAAATACTCCTTACCCATAAGAAGCCAGGTTTAAAAAGCCACATATTAAATAGTGACTAGTCCAGTGTAATATACATTTATTTGCATGCTGCCTTATGGCTCAGAATATGTGTTATTACTGTTAAAGGAAAGACAAGGGAGTCAGGGAAGGATTTGCAAAAGTTGTAGATCTCAAGTTAAACAGATACATAAAATCATTCATGCTATTCAAAAGAAATAGACCATTTTAAAGGATATAGACTTTTAGAACTCTCAAATTAGCTCTCAAAGTGAACTCTTCAGCCTATCAATTCAATCCCAATCGATGTCCACATCTTTTGAGCTGTGGCTTATGTTAATGAGTTAGTGGGATTAATATGATATCTTACCATCGGCTATGGATATCACTGCGTCTGGTTTCAAAAAGTCGTTAACTGTCAAAAGTCAAAACTGAAACTTCTTACCATGTCCTAAATTTACACATGCAGTGCAAGGGCTGAGTAATGGTTTCAATAAAAACTGTCTCCTCTGATAATCTCCTCCTGTTGAGATTCCTTCGAAGGTGGGAGATGAGCACGAAAGCAGTAGTTTAAGCCATTTCAACATTTCACCTGCTTCAGTTCCTTCGTCTTTAATTCTGAATCATTTTATTTCTTTCCTGCAGCCAAAACGAGTCTTTGAACTTGGCAGTCTTTAATCAGAAGATTCATTAACCTAGAAACATGCCTACTTTTATGATAAAATAAGTCAGGCTGCACACATTTTATTTTTTCCTGTAAGGCTTAGAAGCAGGAGTAAGAAACTGTTAGAAGTTTGCTTCTTTTAACAAATAAGGAGGCCAGCTACTGTGAGTGCTGAAGCTGTCAGAAGAATTCCAGAATTAATGGATTTATGCATTAAACTTTCTTTTCTTTTTTTTTTTTTTTTTTGGTGCAGAAGGCTTCTAGGGGAACTTTGGAATTCTGCTGTTCTAAAGGCTTCTCTTTCTAGATTCACTGTTATTTCCAAGTTTTAAAATTTGTGTCCATATAGCAGAGGGAGGAACACTCCCAAATTCATTCTACGAGGCCACCATCACCCTGATACCAAAACCAGACAAAGATGTCACAAAGAAAGAAAACTACCGGCCAATATCACTGATGAACATAGATGCAAAAATCCTCAACAAAATACTAGCAAACAGAATCCAACAGCACATTAAAAGGATCATACACCATGACAAGTGGGGTTTATCCCAGGAATGCAAGGATTCTTCAATATAGGCAAATCAATCAATGTGATACACCATATTAACAAATTGAAGGAGAAAAACCATATGATCATCTCAATAGATGCAGAGAAAGCTTGTGACAAAATTTAACACCCATTTATGATAAAAACCCTCCAGAAAATAGGCATAGAGGGAACTTACCGCAACATAATAAAGGCCATGTATGACAAACACACAGCCAACATCGTCCTCGATGGTGAAAAACTGAAACCATTTCCACTAAGATCAGGAACAAGACGAGGTTGCCCACTCTCACCACTATTATTCAACATAGTTTTGGAAGTTTTAGCCACAGCAATCAGAGAAGAAAAAGAAATAAAAGGAATCCAAATAGCAAAAGAAGAAGTAAAGCTGTCACTGTTTGCAGATGACATGATACTATACATAGAGAATCCTAAAGTTGCTACCAGAAAACTACTAGAGCTAATCAATGAATTTGGTAAAGGAGCAGGATACAAAATTAACGCACAAAAATCTCTTGCATTGCTATACACTAATGATGAAAAATATGAAAGTGAAATTAAGAAAACACTCACATTTACCATTGCAACAAAAAGAATAAAATATCTAGGAATAAACCTACCTAAGGAGACAAAAGACCTGTATGCAGAAAATTGTAAGACACTGAGGAAAGAAATTAAAGATGATACAAATAGATGGAGAGATATACCATGTTCTTGGATTGGAAGAATCAACATTGTGAAAATGACTATACTACCCAAAGCAATCTACAGATTCAATACAATCCCTGTCAAACTACCAATGGCATTTTTCACAGAACTAGAACAAAAAGTTTCACAATTTGTATGGAAACACAAAAGACCCCGAATAACCAAAGCAACCTTGAGAAAGAAAAACGGAGCTGGAGGAATCAGGCTCCCTGACTTCAGACTATACTACAAAGCTACAGTAATCAAGACAGTATGGTACTGGCACAAAAACAGAAATATAGATTAATGGAACAGGATAGAAAGCCCAGAGATAAACCCAGGCACATATGGTCACCTTATCTTTGTTAAAGGAGGCAAGAATATACAATGGAGAAAAGACAGCCTCTTCAATAAGTGGTGCTGGGAAAACTGGACAGCTACATGTAAAAGAATGAAATTAGAACACTTCTTAACACCACACACAAAAATAAACTCAAAGTGGATTAAAGACCTAAATGTAAGGCCAGACACTATCAAACTCTTAGAGGAAAAATAGGCAGAACACTCTATGACATAAATCACAGCAAGATCCTTTTTGACCCACCTCCTAGAGTAAGGGAAATAAAAACAAAAATAAACAAATGGGACCTAATGAAACTTAAAAGCTTTTGCACAGCAAAGGAAACCATAAACAAGACGAAAAGACAACCCTCAGAATGGGAGAAAATATTTGCAAATGAAGCAACTGACAAAGGATTAATCTCCAAAATTTACAAGTAGCTCATGCAGCTCAATATCAAAAACACAAACACCCCAATCCAAAAATGGGCAGAAGACCTAAATAGACATTTCCCCAAAGAAGATATACAGATTGCCAACAAACACATGAAAGGATGGTCAACATCATTAATCATTAGAGAAATGCAAATCAAAATTACAATGCAATATCATCTCACACTGGTCAGAATGGCCATCATCAAAACATCTAGAAACAATAAATGCTGGAGAGGGTGTGGAGAAAAGGGAACCCTCTTGCACTGTTGGTGGGAATGTAAATTGATACAGCCACTATGGAGAACAGTATGGAGGTTCCTTAAAAAACTAAAAATAGAACTACCATACGACCCAGCCATCCCACTACTGGGCATATACCCTGAGAAAACCATAATTCAAAAAGAGTCATGTACCAAAATGTTCATTGCAGCTCTATTTACAATAGCCAGGACACGGAAGCAACCTAAGTGTCCGTCAACAGATGAATGGATAAAGAAGATGTGGCACATATATATAATGGAATATTACTCAGCCATAAAAGGAAACGAAATTGAGTTATTTGTAGTGAGGTGGATGGACCCAGAGTATGTCATACAGAGTGAAGCAAGTCAGAAAGAGGAAAACAAATACCATATGCTAACACATACATATGGAATCTTAAAAAAAAAGGTCATGAAGAACCTAGGGGCAAGATGGGAATAAAGACACAGACCTACTAGAGAATGGACTTGATGATATGGGGAGGGGGAAGGGTAAGCTGGGACAAAGTGAGAGAGTGGCATGGACATATATACACTACCAAATGTAAAACAGCTAGCTAGTGGGAAGCATAGCACAGGGAGATCAGCTCGGTGCTTTGTGGCCACCTAGAGGGGTGGGATAGGGAGGCTGGGAGGGAGAGAGATTCAAGAGGGAAGAGATATGGGGATATATGTATATGTATAACTGATTCACTTTGTTATAAAGCAGAAACTAACACACCATTGTAAAGCAATTATACTCCAATAAAGATGTTTAAAAAAAAAAATTCGTGTCCATTTTACCTTGTGACCTAAGCAAACACACAACCATATAATTAGAGTCTCATTATCGAACATCTGCATTTCCTTCATGTGATATACGTACTCATTATTTTTCTGTTCCTTTCTCTCTAATAGGCTCATTTAAAGAATGAAATTGAGTTCACAATACACTAAATGTTGGTGGTCTAGAATCTGAAGATGATGCCCTAGACAAGTCCTCAGGGTCCCATCTCAACGTAATGTTTTTTGAAGTATACGTAGTCACTGTACTTAGAGAGCAGAAACCTAGACCAAAAGTTGAAACTTACAATATTTGGCAGTGAAGGAGCATCATGGCTTCCCACCATTAGAGGAAGCGGTTTGCATATGGTATAGGAGGGAGAATGAAAATAGGGATGTTGCTTGATCCAAAGTCTCAAACCTTTGGCAGTGCTACAGATTTTATGTTTCCAAAGGTGAAGAGGAATTTCCACTGAAGATATCTGTTTCAGATCATTTTGTGCAACGTATTACTAAGCATATTTAGAAAATTCTACTTCTTAAATTAGCTGATTTTTCTGACATATCACTAAGGGAAAAAAAGTCACATAACAAAATAGTATATGTAGTGTGACCCTGTTTTGTAGAAAATAAACACATATATGCATAGAAAAAGATTTGTAATTTTGTGTATGTGTATGTGTGTGTACATATACATATGTATATATATGTATATGTGTATGTGAGATTTTATTTTTGCCTTATTTTTTCCTGAGAAAAACTATTATTATTATTAAAAATACAGATATTTACATATTATTCTAACAGCACACACTAGCCCCAAGCTCCTAGCATCTCATGACATTCCCTGGGGAATACAAAAGAGGCCTAAATTGTATAAATGGTGCTACTGTTCTGTCTTCAACAGAGATGACAGCAAGGCACAGTGAAAAGAACTAAGTTGTAGTCCTGTTTCTAAATGTGACTGGTTGTGAATTGTGTAAAATGTGGGCCTCACCCCACCCCCGACCTTGCTTATTGGTAGTGATCGACTGGCCCTTTCTCATCTGGTCCCCTGGTGCTCACCAGCAGAAAGGCTGTCCAGGCGTGGGCATTTTATCTTTTCTTACCTAAGTCAGGGACTTAGGTAAAACTAAGTGGCACCTGTGGGGTCAAATCTTGACCCTCGCTTCATTAGCATCTTGTACTATCAATGGATTTAATAACTCATTTGTGATTTATGAGTTAGTAGTAACAGCTCTGTGTACAAACTAGCACAGATAACTAATCTTCATTCTTGCTTATTCAGTGTTAGAATCTGGGAAGGTTGTACAGTGGGATAATTTCAATTAAAAATACCAAGGGGTTTGACAAGGTTATTATAATCCACAAACTAGGCGTAGTTGAATTTTAACAAACCTAATCTATTTTCCCTCTAGTTTTTCTATGCAACATCTTATAACATTAGCTTTGGATGACTGACAGGGCAAGCAGCTGTTAATATATTCTCGTCATGTCCCTATCTATTTAGGGAGTCTTTAACATACAGCTGTTTGACACAATACAAGTTAATGCCTCTGCTAAAACTATTAGACTGTGACTTAACAGAATCTCTCCAGGGAATCTTCTACACTGTGCTCTTGATGTAATGTGCCATATTGGTTCCCTGGGTGTACTTAGAGTTTATTATATCAATTTGTATATAGGAATCACAAAACATACTGGTTCATGTGAGCACAGTAGTAAGAGGTACTAATGATTCCCAGGGACTCTGCTGAGTGTGAGTGCTTGAATAGGATGCACTTTAGGAAAGTGGCAGTGTGTGAAACTGAAATGACCGTTATCTCTTCCCCAGCTGTCTTATGACAACAGGGTGTCTGCATCTCTCAGCTCTGTGTTACTGAGGTGCTATATATCTCTCCATATAGTGCTATTGCATGTCATTGCTCTCCTCAAGTTTATACTAAGATGGCAAGTGCTTCCTCAACAGCAATGACACTGGTGTCTTTAAGGCAGTGCCTGGTAGCATGCCTTGCATAAACTTGAACTTCCATGAAGAAGCTGTTGGCATTTCTCCTTGTTCTCTGTGTGAGGCCCTTCTCTGGAGAGAAAGTATGAGCTTTGAGTTGACTCCTCTTGCCAGCACCCACTGGCAGGCTCCCCTTCAGCCACTGGCAGTGTCATTACTGCTTTGACTTAAACCATATTGATTTATTTGTTTAAGTTCTCATGTTTGGGGTTTACAGCAAAAATCATAAAATACAAATTAGAATACAAATTTTCATCAGAGAAATAAGATAAGATAAAGTAGAAATTTAAAACCATGAGGAGTATTTTCATGGTTTTATCCAATCATAAAATATAAATGAGAATACAAATTATCAGCAGAGAAATAAGATAAAGTAGAAATTTAAAACTATAAGGAGTATTTTCTCTCCCCAGAATCTTTAACCTTTTTGGTTTTGAACCACTTTTAGAATCTAATAATAGCTAGAAAACTTCTTGCCAAAAAAAAATGCACACACACAGCAATTGTTTTCTCCAATTTTGGGTCATCTTGGATTCTCTGAAATCCAAGCTCAAACCAATAAAAGTGCACTGGACTCACTTGCTTAATCAAAACTACAACGAGGTATATTACCTGACACCAGTCAGAATGGCCGTGATTTTTTTTTAATAAATTATTTTATTTTATTTTATTTTTTGGCTACATTGGGTCATCGTTGCTGCATGCAAGCTTTTCTCTGGTTGCGGTGAGCAGGGGCTACTCTTCGTTGCGGTGCGTGGGCTTCTCATTGCAGTGGCTTCTCTTGTTGCGGAGCACGGGCTTTAGGCATGTGGGTTTCAGTAGTTGTGGCATGCGGGCTCAGTAGTTGTGGCTCACGGGCTCTAGAGCACAGGCTCCGTAGCTGTGGTACACGGGCTTAGTTGCTCCACGGCATGTGGGATCTTCCCAGACCAGGGCTCGAACCCATGTCCCCTGCATTGGCAGGCAGATTCTTAACCACTGCCCCACCAGGGAAGCACCAGAATGGCCATGATTAAAAAGTCAACAAATAATAAACACTGGAGAGGGTGTGGAGAAAAGGGAACTCTCCTACACTGTTGGTGGAAATGTAAGTTGGTGTATCCACTATGGAAAACAGTATGGAGGTTCCTCAAAAAACTAAAAATGAAGTTGCCATATGATCCAGCAATCCCACTCCTGGGCATATATCTGGACAAAATTCAAGGAGATACATGCACCCCTATGTTCATAGCAGCACGATTCACAATAGCCAATGCATGGAAACAACCTAAATGTCAATCGACAGAGGAATGGATAAAGAAGATGTGGTACGTATATACAATGGAATACTAATCAGCCATAAAAAAGAATGTAATAATGCCATTTGCAGCAACATAGATGAACCTAGAGATTATCACACTAAGTGAAATACGTCAGAAAGAGAAAGACAAATACCATATGATAACACTTACAAGTGAAATTTAAAATATGACACAACAGAACTTATCTACAAAACAGAAACAGACTCAGACATAGAGAACAGACTTGTGGTTGCCAAGAGGGAGGGGGCGTGGAGGAGGGATGGATTGGGAGTTTGGGATTAGCAGATGCAAACTATTATATATAAGATGGATAGACAACAAGGTCCTACTGTATAGCACAGGGAACTATATTCAGTATCCTGTGATAAACTATAATGGAAAAGAATATGAAAAAGAATATGTGTGTGTGTGTATGTGTGTGTGTGTGTGTATATATATATATATATATATATATATATATATATATATACGCATAACTGAATCACTGTGCTGTACAGCAGAAATTAACACAACATTGTAAATCAACTATACTTCAATAAAAAAGACCCTTGCTTAAGAGTTGCTTTTGTTTGCAGGATATTAGCCATGTCCTGCAGGAACATTCCTCAGGATGTGGGATTACTGATGCTAAAGAGGACTGAACTTTCATGCTAAGAAATACATGCAGTGACCCAGACCCTGATTCAAGGTGAATATATGTTATTTCCTGATTTGGGGCAAACAGCTATTGGCCTTGGTGATTTATTTGCTGAATTGAGGCAGTGGTGCTTCACTGATGAACCACAATATGGGTGATGAATGGCTGTAAAGAACTGAAAACTTACAGAATATTGTAACTTTTCTCCCCCTGGTCCCTTAACACACAGCAGATCCAGCCTTTTCTTCCTCCATGATTGCTGGTTTCCCTAAATTAGTCTTAAAGATGTTTTCATGTCCTCCAATATGCAACCTCCCAAATTTAGGATGAGAGAAAAGCCTTTGTTAGGTGGAGAAAAGAGAAACTTTCACTTCCTATTCTCTCCTAACCCCCACATATTATAGAGCAGGAAGGAGAATAAGAGATATTGGGATGGTAAGAAGATCATAGGCTATTAACGCCAGACAGAGTTAGTTTTAAATCCCAATCTCACCATGTACTGGCTGTGTGAGTACATGGAACATCTCTGAACCTTATGAAATAATACATGTGAATGAGCATACAGAGTCCAATATATGACAGCTTCCCAGCTTTCCTATTCTTTCTTATCCCATCCACTTTCACTGATGTCAAGGGAAAAGAATTGATTGATTGATTCATTCATTTGTTTATTCATTCATTTGTTTATTTAATTTTGTAAACAGGCTTTGAATACTTACATGCATTAGGTGCTAAACAGAAGTGAATGGACTTCCCTGGTGGCGCAGTGGTTAAGAATCCGCCTGCCAATGCAGGGGACACGGGTTCGAGCCCTGGTCTGGGAAGATCCCACATGACACAGAGCAACTACGCCCGTGCACCACAACTACTGAGCCTGCGCTCCAGAGCCTGTGAGCCACAATTCCTGAAGCCCGGGTGCCTAGAGCCCATGCCCTGAAACAAGAGAAGCCACCGCAATGAGAAGCCCCCACTCACTGCAACTAGAGAAAGCCCGTGCACAGCAACAAAGACCCAACACAGCCAAAAATAAATAAATTAAATAATTTTAAAAAAAATTAAAAAAAGAAGTGAATAAGTCATGGTCTCTGTTCTCAAAGGAATTAATTATAGCTTGGGGACAGGTAACTAACCCTAGTTAGGATGTGATACTTCCCTCAGTTCCCAGAGTTGGATCTGCTAACTAAGCTCTTTCCCTTCTGCGAGGTCCTTCCCACATTTTTATAGCTAGGGTTTAAGAAAAAAAGGAACAAGGGAACTTTCAAATTGTATCTGAGTCCTATCATGTGGAACAGGAAAAGGTGTTGACAAATCCATAGCGACCAGATCGGAAGGCTTGAGGTGAGACGATGGCTGCATCATGCCAAATCATCAGATCAATAATAAAACAACCAGCTAATAAATAAAAAGTCAAATGACTGGTTTAGCTTAATCACTTATGGATCTAAATAATGCCTAAGCTGACTGTTATTTAGTGTTAAAGATGACTTAATATCATAAAAATGCAAACCTGTGGTGAGAAATATGAAACATGAATATAGTAACTGTTAGTGACTTTCGGTCTCAAGAATTCTTTCAGTTTAAAAAGACATGCCGGGACTTCCCTGGTGGTCCAGTGGTTAAGACTCCGTGCTCCCAATGCAGGGGGCCTGGGTTCGATCCCTGGTCGGGGAACTAGATCCTGCATGCCGCCACTAAGAGCCCGCATGATGAAACTAAGACTTGGTGCAGCCAAATAAATAAATACTTTAAAAAATAAAATAAAAAGACATGGCTTTTATTCAAACGGCTCCCTGGTAAGCATTTAGATACAAGTGGAAGAACATCAATTTAGACCTTAGGGTTTCCCTTTAGTATATGTTAATTTCTTTAGGCACCTAACTTCAAAGAAATTATATATGTTCCAGGGAGAATAGAGTACATTATTTCCAAGATTTTAGTTGCCACTATGTATACATTTTTTTCTTAAAAAAGACTCATGAGTAACATTTTTCTATTTTTAAATGTTAATAAACTCAATTCATAGAGCTTGCATTTGAAATGAGAAAATTATAAAAACCCTCAAGAGTTGCTCCAGAGAACACAGGGTTTAAAATGTCGATGAAATTAATCGAGATGGTTTGATTTTTAATTGTGGTAAAGCAAAAACATCTGGTATCTCCACAAAAAAAAAAAAAAAAAAAGAAAAAAAAAACCTTAAAGAGAAAAAGCCCTCTAGGTATTGGAGTTCAGAAATTGTGAATGTTAAAAATAGTTTTGCTACTTCTATTGAAACTTTCTGAAATAGAGTACAAGAATCAATTTTTTTTTCTAAAATGTTCTACCCATGAAGAGGAAGCTTCTAACGTCAACACAATCTGTTCCTGTTGAGCATAACATGGCTGTAACCCATCATCAGATTTTTGTCATTAAATGCAGTAGGAAGGCAATAAGAGAGAAAATTCGATGTCTAAGCATTTGTGACCATTTCTGAGCTCTAGAAAAAAAATGTTTACCAGTTCCTAGTTTCTAGTTTAGTACTTTTTGCCACCAGAATATGCTGTTTCTTCAATGGCTTTTTTTAGGGCAAAGTCTCAAATCTCATTTATGGGAACTCTTTTCTCACTAATGCCTGATGGAGTTCTCACTCTTCTCCTCTCCAGGACATCCTTTCCCCTTCAGATAATAGAATGCTTTGCAATCTAGGAAAACACATCAATTTTGTTGAGAAAAGGACAGAACTCCTATACTTGGCAAGAGAAGGCAACTTAAAATTCCAAGATGAGTTTTCCTGATGAGGTCAATTTGAAGGGAGGGCATTTATACTAAAAGCAAACAGTTATCGTTGCTAGTAAACATGACATCTCTTTGATTGTCATGCTCTGATTGCTACTGCTGCTGTTTGAATAAGAGCTATTCTGGTCACTTTCCACCTTCCTGTTTAGCAAAAAAGATCCACTACCAATGTAGTAAAATTTGAAGTGCCCCACTAGAGAAAGTAATTTTTTGCTAAGGAACTTCGGCCCCATGGGGAGGCTGATTCATAGTAACTCCAACCAAAAGTGCTCCTATGAGGTTAAAAGATTTTCATAAATATACTTAATATTGAAACACAAACACCTAATGCAGCAAAGTATATGGCTCCCTCCAGTCAACTTCCTACAGCCAATTAAAACTGTCCTCTATTTACCCCCAGAGCCTGTCACAACTACTCTCTACCTTTCCAGTTTTAGCGCATTCCATTACTCTTTCACCATTCCCTGTTCTCCATCCAAATGGGAGAACTACAAAAAAAATGATGCAAGGTTTTCCTGTTTTTCTATTTCTCCTCATACGTCTCATGCCAACATTTTGTCAGTTCTTTAAGATCTATAGTTCATATGGTACATTGTAATAGAAACAATTAGGGTGACCCTAGATTTAACACACTTTCTCTTTTCTAGAAAGAGAAGGTCACTGGCTATGCTGGTGCTATGGGACTCTTCTGTTTGGACATGGCCAAGTGCTCTAAGGTGGACATTCATCCCAAAAGGGGCCAATCAGACTCTTTGAATGAGGCACTGAAGCTGCAACAGAAAGACCCAGGATCCTCTGATCTAGAGCTGTTGGCATGTTCTTTACTATGTATACATATGTTCCTTCCTGAGTTTAGTACCTGAATCAATGAAATGATGGTCCCTGGATGATCTCTACTGAATGTTTTTAGAGACCATGAGAAATCTCACTTTTGATTTCTCCCACCAGCTCGCCTTCTGTATCATCCATGGTCCCTTTCCTATGCTCTCTTCCCTCGGCTGACATTTTCTCTTTGCAAATTAAAGCCCACTGTCCTTGTTTCCTCTGGAAGTGTCAGATCTTAAACCTCACATCTGTTAATAAAGTCATCAAGTCATTTACAGAATGCTCTTATTGATGCAGCCTCATTTCATCAAGAGGAAAGATTCTGAGCTTAAGAACCAAAGGTTCTCCATTCCATCCTGTCCAGGTTGAACAGGAACCAACCCCGGGACCCTGGGCAAGTCCCACAGCCTGAATGAACCTCAGTCCTCCTCTGTAACTTGAAGCCAGTAACTACACCTCCCCGACTCCTCCCTCACAGGATCTTGTGAGGAGCAAGTAAGACAAAGGTTGTAAAAGGTGTTTGGAACCTATAAAGTACTTTGTAAACCAAAAAGTTCATAAAAATGTTAACTGATTTACTTTTATTTTAAGGCTGAATAATATTTTATTGAATATATATATATATATATATATATATATATATATATATATATCACATTTTCTTTATCCACTCACCTATGGATGAACATATAGGTTGTTTCAATATCTTGGCTATTATGAATAATGCTGCAATAAACATGGGAGTACGTATAACTCTGCAATATCCTAATTTCAATTCTGTTGGGTATATACCCAGAAATGGGATTGCTGGATCATATGGTAGTTCTATTTCTAATTTTTTGAGGATACTTTATACTGTTTTCCATAGTGGCTGCATCAGTTTACATTCTCCCCAACAGCGTACAATGGTTTTAGTTTCTCCACATCCTTTCCAATACTTATCTTTTTAAAAAAATCATAGTCATGCTAACAGGTCTGAGGTGATATCTCATTGTAGTTCTGATTTGCATTTCCCTGATAATTCTGCCATTTGTAACAGCAAGGATGATCCTGGAGGACCTTATGCTAAGCGAAATCAGCCAGCCACAGAAGGATAAACACTGCGTGATTCCACTTATGTGAGTATGTGAAATGGTCAAACCATTAGGAGTAGAGAATACAACAGTGTTGCCAGGGGTTGGGGGAAAATGGGGAGTCATTAATCAATAGGTATAAAGTTTTAGTTACGCTAGACGAATCGTTCTAGAGGTTTGCTCGACAACACAGTGCCTGTAGTTAAACAACACAGTAGAGTACGCTTAAAATTCTGTTAAGAGGGTGAATCTCATCTTAAGTGTTCTTATCACAAAACAAACGAACAAACAGAAACAAAGGAACACAAGGAAACTTTGGGAGGTGATGGATACAGCTATTACCTTGACTGTGGTAATGATCACATGGGTTTTTGCATATGTCCAAACTCATCAAATTGTACACATTAAATATGTACAGTTATTTATGTATCAATTATACCTCAATAAAGCTATTAACAATGTTCACTGAGTAGGAGAAATACTAGTATTACTACTAATAGCAGCAGCAGCAGTAGTAAAGAGGAGAAAATCTAGAATATAAATGGAATTTCAACACTCTCCAAAGATGAAAGAAATATATATATATAGATATATAGATATAGCTATAGATATATATACATATATATAAAATTCAATAGGATAAAGAAAAAATTTCACCAGTATACATTTTAGGGAAAGAAGTATATATGTTTATAAAATCTCCCTGCTGAGTACTTGGGGTGAAAGAGGAGACACCTAGATGTGTCTACAGCTGACCAGCACATAGTGATGGGAGTCTGCTCTTCAGATGTTTCAGGAAGGAAGGATGGGTAATGAGAGAGAAGGAGAAAGTTGGTGGCTATGGAGCCAGAATGATGGCTGATTTCAAGCCGTCCTGTGAAACCCACATCATCGGTATTTTTTATGGAGCTGGTGAAGGCGAGCACAAACACCCAACTCTGTGGCACAGGAGGGGCAGGGAAGACAGAAGCATGTGTAACTGAGCCAGAGAAATGGTGGAAATGGTGGGGGGCTGTGGACAGTCGCTGGCCATGGACTTGAATTCAGGTCAGCTCTCAGCAATTCTCTTAAGGGCAACTAACTTCTGGCTTATACTACAAACCAAACTCGCCATCTTCCCACCAATACTGGCTCCCATTTCCACCAGTAGCACTACAGTATTTCATTTTTTTTTCCTTCTCTTGCCTCATATCTAGCTAGTGCCCAAGCCCTGGCAAATTTTTTATTCAACTGTCAGCAGAAGTTATGCATGATATGCACAAATCAGTCATTTCTAACCCTGATATTATTTTCCTTGCCAATTTAAATTGGTTTCAGGGGAGCCTGGATTACATCTAACATTTAGAGTAATTAAATACAGCCCCATAATGATCATATTCGCACCCCAGCTGTTTCTAAAATATCACTGTCATTTCCTGCAGAATTACAGATACCCTGGGTCCACTGTTTGTTTATGAGAAACAGTCTCATGTTAATGGGGAGCCATTAGTGTTGCCTTCAGGGAAGGTTTTGTTGTATTTACACAGGCTACTGGGAGAAAAATGAGGCTGTGCACGGTGAGGGTGATGGATAGTGGAGTTTCCAGGGCACAGGGATCCGCAGCAGAACAGTCCCAGTTCTGCACAGGGGTTCAATGTCCCTTCAAGGTTGTTGGTAGACTAAGCAACAACGCCGGTTTTCATCAGTTGATGGATCTTTTCATTGTTGTTGTTTGCTTGCCCCAGTAGGAGATACTCAGCTTGTTCCCTGGGCTTTGTTTCCTGCCTTCGTTTTAATCAGGCTGCCCAGGGGAAGGGAAGAATTAGACCTGAGATTCTGAGGCAGTGAGTTAGCAACTCCTCATTCCAAAGTGTCACCACTAAGGCAAAAGGTAGCAGGAACAGGGAACCAGATTCCAGGCTCTTCCCACCTACTAGTTATCCTTTAAAATATTTCCAAACGAATGTGCCATTGAGATGTTGATGACTCTCCCACATCAACCTTCCTGCAATTAAGAATCTTTTAAAATGTTCTCTTATTAATTAAAATTATTTGTTCTCTTATAAATAACAGTCTAAAGATTTTGATCAATATAGGCTGAATCAGTTATTCTGTCCTGATTCACACTGGGTTTACATTTTCTAGTTTGGGCATTTACAATAATCAAATTAGTTATGAGATGGGTAGGGGTGTTTAAAGCAGGGGAAGGCAGTGGAATGGAGTGCAGAAAATAGTAAGAAGAGGATAAACTGTCGAGAGCACTGAATAGGTTGGTGATGGAAAGTCCAAAACCCATGTTGACAAGTAGCACTAAGAGGAGATCTGGTGGAACAGGACCGAGTTATCAGTGAACAATGTCATCAGATACCCAGATGGACATATGGGATTGGGGTCATACCACAGAGGAGGGGCAGGGATGGGATCAGGGGGTGGTTGACGGGGATGTGAGTCCAGAGGTAGGTCTGAGATAAACAGATACACCTTGAGGAGGGGAGTGGATGTGCTAATTACCTTAGCCAAAGGACTACAACAAACTCAGACCTCAGGCCTCCATATAAGCAGGGACAAAGGGGAGGTTTGTGACTCTAAAGATTCAAAGAGCAAGCAGCTGGTGGAGGCTCAAGCAGGCAGATCAGCAGCTTGAATAAGTCAAACTGCACTTCCGCCAAAAGTATAGCCTGGTTTGCTGAGATGCCGGGCAGTCTCAGGCAACCAGGCAAATGCATGTTAGTGAAGAACTGAGGTTCCAATTAAATACTGCCTTCTACTAGGCGATACTTTCTCGGTTTACTTGTCTCCACTGCACACTGCACCTTCTCAAGAGCAAGGCTATGTCCTAATCCCCTCTGTGTCTCCACCCCTTGGGCACAGTTCTTGGCACAGGTAGGTATTTAGGAAATTAAATTAAATAGATTCAATCGTGGATCAATTCCAGGGCACAAACCAGGAGCTTGAAGAAGCAGAGGCCCTGAATGAGGGAAGACCAGTGTTAAGTCTGACTCAGTGCTGGCCATGTGTATAATTGTTCTAGGGCTTATGCTATCCTTTAGGGTCAAAATTGGGCCTAGAGTCTTGGGTAGGCTCTACTTACAAATGTGTGGGGAAGAAACTCTTAATATGGAGTTTGAAGAGTAGGAGTAAAGCAGTGGGAATCTCATGATTCATTATAATGAATTTTTTTGAGTGACTATATCAGAGGGGATAAAAAGCAGAAAAGATGTTTGTATCAGTTAACTTTCGTTGCATTACAACCCATCCCAAAACTTAGTGGCTTAAAAGAACATTTATCATTTCCCATGATCTGTGGATTTGCCTAATCTAGGCTGGTGCAGCTGAGGCTGGATGGTCCACAAAGGCCTCACCCACATGTGTGGTGTTTGGCAGACTGGTTCATCTGGGAGAGCGGAGTCTCAGCTGCAACAGCTTGTCTTGGCCCTGCCTGGTGTCTCATCTCTCAGCGGGCTAGCTGGGACTTTTCACATGGCAACCTCAAAGTTCCAGGGCTCTGCTTACATTTGCTACTGTCCCATTGGCCAAGGCAGATAATGGCCAAGTCTAGACTCAAGGGAAAGAGAAACGGGGTCTAACCCTTGATGGGGGAAACTGCAAAAGCCACATTGCAAAGAAATGAGCATACAGGAGTGGGAAGCATATGGGGCCGTCTCCTGCAACGGAGCACAGTAACGTTCTGGAGTCTGTTTATGTTTCAGTTCTACACGTTTTGGGGAGCAGAAGAAAAAGGAGAGCAAATAAATGGAGACGTTAAAGCACAGGAAATAATCGTTTTGTAGGAGGCAAATTAATAATCTGAAAAAAATATGTTTCCTTTAGAGACAGGTGTGGTTTTTGAATCTCTACTTTGCTAAGTATCAGATCTGTGTTAATCTGTTAGTTATTTTTGTAATTTTGGACTAATTACCTATTGTCTGCCAGGCTTCTAAACTACATGGTAGAATTACTTTTTCCCTTTCCATACTCTATTCTTTGGAATTGAGTCACTAAGTCCTGCTCACACTTAAGAGGAAGGGAATTAAGCTCTGCCTTTTTTTCCTGATACTGGGGTCAGTATCTGCATATGTCATATGGAATTGCTCTGTAAGAAGAGTTGTCTCCTTTTCTTATTTTTAAAATGTCTCTGGGGTGTTAGTAATGTCTCGCTTTTTATTCCAGGTGTTGGTTATTTGTGCTTTTTCTTGCTCTTAATTAGTCCTGTTTGGGTTTATAAATTTTATAAATATTTTCTAAGAAACTACTTTTAGTTTTAAGGAAACTACATTTAGATTTTTCTCTGTTGTCTGTTTCTTTTCTATTTCTATTTATTTTCCTTTTGTTTTCTAAATTCTACATTCTTCGATTTTAACTTGTTATTTATTTTGTGGCTTTTTGAGTTGGATTATTAATGTATTGCTTTATTCAGTCTTTCTTTTTTGCTAATATATTTATGCAAGTTTACAGCTTTTCCATAAGCATGGATTTAGCTGCAGCTCACAGTTTTGATGTGTCATATTTATGTTAGCATTTAGTTCAAAATATTTTCTAATTTTCACTGTGATTTTTCCTTGACCGATGAGTTAATATTGTTAGTTTTCTTCCCCAACTATTTCTTTATTTATATTACTATGCCTAAGTTACATGGAAAAGACAACCAAGCAGTTGTATCTTCATAAATTAATCTCTTCATAAAGAAATTTTACACTGATTCCAGCCAAGTTCTAAGAGTAGATAAAGAGGAGGAAAACACAAGTAATTAATTTCAACATTAACAATGCAAAGGTAGCACGCTGTTTTAAGCACCAAGAAAATAAAAAACAATCCTCATTGAACTTGGTTCACCACTGAAATCTTTATCACGTTGGAACAATAAACATAAAATCTCTTAATGACAAGTAGAGAGTAAGAAAAAAAACTGTAAGTTGTTCTTTCTAATTAGCACTGAATACAGAAGAATAGTGTGACAAGAAACAATAACGCTGGCAAAAATAACCTATTAGCCAACTTTTTTTTCAATTTTCAAACTTAAGATGCTGTTAAATTTAATTCATAAATAATTGTAGCTATTAAGTATCTCTAAAGGCAAGGAAGTTACCTTAAACTTGGCCAAAACTACTAAGGAGAAAGGAAAGAAACTAATGTTCATTTTGTTTCTTTTGTATGCCAGGCTTCTTAACCTTAGCTGTTCCACTTAGTTTTTGCAATAATTCTGTGAAGGAGACATTCTGATCACTATCACACATATGAGGAAACTAAACCTCAATTAGAGAAATGTACCAAATTCACATAGCTGATAAGTGGATGGGGTTGGTATTAGAACTACGGTTTCTCAGGCTCTGTAGCCCTGTGTGGTGTTCGGGTGTTTCCCATCCTGAAGGGAATTTTAATGGGTAAATCAAATAAATTTACAAGGTGACCTTGTTGGTTTGCAAACTGGCATCCATACACAGAGGGCAAAGAGAGATGGAAGAGAGACGCAGACCACTCCAGATTGGTAGGTGTAGGTGGCAGATGTAATAAGCAAGGGAACTTACACATATGATGCTTGTCTTGGCCAGCCACAAGATGAGGAGTTCTCTGCACTTGCCTGCCAGAATCTTAAAAGTTTACAGTGGCCTTAACTGGGTTCAGTCATGTGTTCAGTCCAGATGGTGTCAACATACCTTACTCTATCAAGGCTACATCCTTGAAACAGCTCCAGCTAGGAGTATCGTGGGCAGAACGTACATTCCAAGCACAGGGGAGGGGGTGAGGAGCCTCTGATGGCTGGGGTCCAGGTTGTGGGTCAACTGGTGGTTACATCCTCTCAAGGACCTCCTCCAATAGACGTGAATTCTGTTAGGCTTATGCAAATGCATAATCCAAGAAATCAGAGGCAAACCAGAGCATTTTGGAGGTTTTCCTTCCTGGACGTAATTAAGCAGTTGATTCTAGGTGCAGTCCCAGATTCCAGAACATGAATAAGGCACAGTGATCTCTCTCTCACTGGCCAGAGACAGCAAGCTAGCAATTCCTCACAAGTTACAGAAGTAGGGAAGGTCACAGACAATGGGTTGCAACCTCCAAAAAGGCAGCTCTATCTGTCAAACTGGTTAAAACTTCCAAACTGAGTTCCCATCTGTATTAGGGTTCTCCAGGGAAAAAGAACCCATAGGATATATATATATATGATTTATTGTAAGGAATTGGCTCATGTGATTATGAAGGCTGAAAAGTCCCAAGAGCTACAGGGCGAGATGGCAAGCTGGTGACCCAGGAGAGCCAATGCTATACAATCTAGTCAATGTCTAAAAGCTTCAGAACCAGGAGTCAATAGTGTAGTTCAAGGCCAAAAGCCAGCAAAGAGACACAGGAAGAGGTGAAGTTTCAGTTGAGTTCAAAGAAAGGAAAAAACCCAATGACCCAGCTCAAAAACAGTCAGGTAGGAGGAATTTCCCCTTATTTGGGGGAAAGTCAGCCTTTATGGTCTATTCAGGTCTTTGCCTATTTGAATGGGGTCCACCCACATGAGGGTGAGCAATTTGCTTTACTCTAGTCTATTTAAATGTTAAATTCATCCAAAAACACCCACACAGACACACTCAGGATAATGTTTGACCAACATAATAAAAGTCATATATAACAAACCCATAGCAAACATCTTTCTCAATGGTGAAAAACTGAAAGCATTTCCTCTAAGATCAGGAATAAGACAAGGATGTCCACTCTCACCACTTTTATTCAACATAGTTTTGGAAGTCATAGCCACAGCAATCAGAGAATAAAAAGAAATAAAAGGAATACAAATTGGAAAAGAAGAAGTAAAACTGTCACTGTTTGCAGAAGATATACTATACATAGAAAATCCTAAAGACGCTACCAGAAACCTACTAGAGCTCATCAATGAAGTTCGTAAAGTTGCAGATACAAAATTAATACACAGAAATCTCTTGCATTCCTATATACTAACAACAAAAGATCAGAAAGAGAAATTAAAGAAACAATTCCATTTACCATCACATCAAAAAGAATAAAATACCTAGGAATAAACCTATCTAAGGAGGCAAAAGACCTGCACTCAAAACTATAAGAAACTGATGAAAGAAATCGAAGACGACACAAACAGATGGAGAGATATATACCATGTTGTTGGACCAGAAGAATCAATATTGTCCAAATTGACTGTACTACCCAAAACAATCTGCAGATTCAATGCAATCCCTACCAAATTACCAATGGCACTTTTCATAGAATTAGAACAAAAAATTTTACAATTTGTATGGAAACACAAAAGACCCAGAATAGCCAAAGCAATCTTGAGAAAGAAAAACAGAGTTGGAGGAATCAGGCTCCCTGACTTCAGATTCTACTACAAAGCTACAGTAATCAAAAGAGTATGGTACTGGCACGAAAACAGAAATAAAACAGAAATAAATAAAAAACAGAAATAAAACAGAAATGGAACAGGATAGAAAAGTTCAGAGATACACCCATGTACCTATGGTCACCTAATCTATCACAAAAGAGGCAAGAATACAGAATAAAGACAGACT
The DNA here is from genome assembly GCF_028021215.1 of Eschrichtius robustus. Taxonomy (NCBI): domain Eukaryota; kingdom Metazoa; phylum Chordata; class Mammalia; order Artiodactyla; family Eschrichtiidae; genus Eschrichtius; species Eschrichtius robustus. The sequence continues at coordinate 8,118,258 of NC_090830.1, read as the reverse complement.
TTTCAATAAGTGGTGTTGGGAAAACTGGACAGCTACATGTAAAAGAATTAAATTAGAATACTCCCTAACACCATACACAAAAATAAACTCATAATGGATTAAAGTCCTAAATGTAAGGCTGGATACTATAAAACTCTTAGAGGAAAACATAGGCAGAACACTCTATGACATAAATCGCAGCAATATCTTTTTGGATCCACCTCCTAGAGTAATGAAAATAAAAACAAAAATAAACAAATGGGACCTAATTAAACTCAAAATCTTCTGCACAGCAAAGGAAACCATAAACAAAACAAAAAGACAACACTCAGAATGGGAGAAAATATTTTCAAATGAAGCGACTGACAAGGTATTAATCTCCAAAATATACAATCAGCTATTGCAGCTCAATAAAAAAAAAAAAACCCAATCAAAAAATGAGTGGAAGATCTAAATAGACATTTCTCCAAAGAGACATACAGATGGCCAAAAAGCACATGAAAAGATGCTCAACATCACTAATTACTAGAGAAATGTAAATCAAAACTACAATGAGGCATCACCTCACACCGGTCAGAATGGCCATCATCAAAAAATCTACAAACAGTAAATGCTGGAGAGGGTGTGGAGAAAAGGGAACCCTCCTACACTGTTGGTGGGAATGTAAACTGGTTCAGCCACTATGGAGAACAGTATGGAGGTTCCTTAAAAAACTAAAAATAGAGCTACCATATGATCCGGCAATCCCACTCCTGGACATATATCTAGAGAAAACCATAATATGAAAAGACACATGCACCCTAATGTTCACTGTGGCACTATTTACAATAGCCAGGACATGGAAGCAACCTAAATGTCCATCAACAGAGGAATGGATAAAGAAGATGTGGTAAATAATACAATGGAATACTACTCAGCCGTAAAAAAGAATGAAATTGGGTCATTTGTAGAGACATGAATGGACATAGAGACTGTCATATAGAGTGAAGTAAGTCAGAAAGAGAAAAACGAGTATCGTATATTAACGCATAGAATCTGAAAAAATTGGTATAGACGATCTTATTTACAAAGCAGAAATAGAGACACAGACATAGAGAACAAACGTATGGATACCAAGGCGGGGGGGGGGGTAGGATGAGTTTGGGAGTTTGGGATTGACGTATATACACTATTGATACTATGTACTATGTATAAAATAGATAACTAATGAGAACCTACCGTATAGCACAGAGAACTCTACTCAGTACTCTGTGGTGACTTAAATGAGAAGGAAATCCAAAAAAGAGGAGATATATGTGTATGAACGTATAGCTGATTCACTGCTGTACAGTGTAAACTAACACAATATTGTAAAGCAACTTCCCTAGTGGTGCAGTGGTTAGGAAACCACCTGCCAAAGCAGGGGACACGGGTTCCAGCCCTGGTCCGGGAAGATCCCACATGCAGCGGAACAACTAAGCCCGTGCGCCACAACTACTGAGCCTGCGCTCTAGAGCCCGCGAGCCACAACTACTGAAGCCCGCGCGCCTAGAGCCCATGCTCTGCAACAAGAGAGGCCACTGCAATGAGAAGCCCGTGCACCTCAACGAAGAGTAGCCCCTGCTCACCGCAACAAGAGAAAGCCCCTGCGCAGTAACGAAGACCCAATGCAGCCAAAAATAAAATAAATAAATAAATATTTTTTAAAAAGAAAATGTTAAAAAAAAAAAAGAAAGCAAACTTATGGTTACCGGGGGGAAAGGGAGGGAGAAGGGATAAATTGGGAGATTGCAATTGACATATATACACTACTACATAAAAAACATAATCAACAAGGACCTACAGTATAGCACAGGGAACTCTATTCAATACTCTCTAATGATTTATATGGGAAAAGAATCTAAAAAACAATGGATTTATGTACATGTATAACTGATTCACTTTGCTGTACACCTGAAACTAATACAACATTGTAAATCAACTATACTCCAATAAAAATTTAAATATATTTGTGAATATATATATTATATACATAAATTTAGGTTGAGGAGAATTAATACTAGACAGGGCACAAGAAGGTCAAGCTTTGAGTTTATCTCCACTGTTTACCAGCCATGGGTTTTGGCCAATTTATTTTCTAATGAGGACATTAAAGCATGAGTTTAAAATGAGACTATGTATAGAAGTGATTTGCTAAGCTATAAAACACTAAACCAAAAAAAAAAAAAAAGATTCTGGTATTATAATCAGGATGGTAGTATAGTTTGAAAGCACCAACTTTTATTAAGATTGGATGATTAGTAATTTGTAACCCTAGCTGTGATAGCAGCCTCATTGTGGCTGCTGAAGAAGCCCTTGTCTCACAGATGACATTACATCACTTTCAGAGTGTCCCCTCAGGGCATCCCGTGAGCATCACTGAAGAGAACAGCAGAGAGAAATAACTGCTTTGCATCTGTCAAGTCTTCCACTTCCTGAGTGATGAGCAGAGGAGGCAAAGAAGCTGGGAACAAGAAGGCATCGTTACCACGTGATCCAGGCAGAGCGCTTGTTTTACACTGTCTCGTAGGAAATTTCTTGGCTTCCAGATCATTTTAAGAGGCAGAGGAAACAGAAATTCTGTTCACAGGAGGCAGCATGCGGCACTATTAGGTGTTGGAAATCAGAGGTCCAGCCAATAGTGCTTTGCTGGCCATGGAATTTTTCTTGTAGTTCTTGCATGCATCAAATAAGCTGAAGTTAAATGTGAACTCAATCACTTTTTGGTTGTTGTCAGGAGGTATTTTTTTTGATAGGTACTGATTTTTTTTAGGTCTAATCTGAAATCAGACCTAATTTCAGCAGACGTATTCTCCCTTTGAAGGGAGAAGTTAAGGCTACTTTTAACTAGGTAAAACCAAAAAAACAAAAAAAAAAAACACTCAGGCTATTAAAATATATGTTTGCAGAGTCAAGTTGACAGGTGGATGCTATTTGTTAAGTGCAAATAATACATTCTACTAAGTCTAAAAACGCACGAATTCTTTTAGACACATTCAACTTGGGTTTCATTTTGAGGCCCCCATTTGGCCAAGATGGCTGACTGTAATCTCAGTAGATTTGGGTTCTAAGTTGAGTTTCAAGTTTCAGGGGGCTTGTGTTTTGCCAGGTATGGGCTAGGTTTTGGAGGCGGTGGTGAGGTGGGGTGAGGGGAGGAGGTGGATTTGGTCCTGGATACATCTGGCCAATTAGGTATCAGCTGGGATGGTCATCTTCTTGTCTAAGACCTACGTCCCTTTCAGTTGAGCATCTTCCTCTTCCTCTTCTCAGCCACTCCCGGGCACTCAGAATCTGGGCTGAGTCCGTTTCAAGAGAGACCACAGATATCTCCCAAATTAGCTACCTATCCTTGCCTAGACAGTCCGTACGGCCATTTAATTTTATAACCGTGCCTGATCCTGGGTTCTAGTAGGGAAATGGACACAATTTGTTTCTGTTCTTCGATCTGACAAGTCTATTTCAATGATATTTTTAAAAACTTTTTATCTGGAAATAATTTAAAACTTCCAGAAAAAATTCAAGAATGGTACAAAGTATCCTGTATATACTTTATCCAGTTTCACTAATTTTTAATATGTTGCTGCACTTGCTTTATCATTCTCCCTCTCTAGATACATATTTTAATTTTTTCAACCATTTGAGGTAAGTTGCATGAATCATCCCACTTTACCCCGTAATATTTCAGTGTGTATTTCCTCAGAACAAAAAAATTCTCTCATATAGCCAGAGTTCAGTTAGTAAACTCAGGACATTTAACCCTGGTACAATACTTCATGTCATCTACAGTTCATATTCCAACTTGTCAGTGTTTTAGTTTCATCAATTGTCCCCATTATGTCGTTTCTGCACCTTTTTCTAGTCTAGAGTCAAGTGTTGCATTTAGGTGTCATTTCTGTTTAACACCACTTAATGTAGAACAATTCATCAGTTTTTCTTTGTCTCTCATGTTGTGGATATTTGTGAAGAATTCCATAAAATAACATCTCTCCATTTCAGATTCTCCAAAGTTTCCTCAAGATCTGTGTTTGATTAGAACACTGCGTGAGTGACATTATGCCCTCCTCAAGTGTCACATCTAGAGGCTCATGGTTTCCGTGTGGCCCTTTTTGGAGATGGTACCTTTGAGCATTCGGTTAAGATTTTGTCCCATTTCTCTACTACATGATTTTTTTTCCCTGTCAGTAGTAAGTATATTGTAAGGAGATATTTTGAGATTATATAATATTCTGTTTCTTATCAAAATTGCCCCCCCAACTATTGATGATGCTTGCTTAAATCAGTTTTTACCATGACAGAATGGTGATTTTCTGATCCATCATTCTTTTATAAGTTGATACACTAGACTAAAAAAAAGCTTTCTTTCTTCTTCATCTATCCATTATCTTCACATCTATCTAATCACCTATTTATGTATTGTCTATCTATATATCTATTCTATCAGTTCTATCATCAGTATAGACTCATGGATCCTTACAATGATCCTATACAATGACTTATAAGCTCTTAATGTCCTCACTTACTTCGATGATCAAATTGCCCTGCGTTTGGCCAGTGAGAGCCCCAGTCTTATTCCTGTGTCTCTCTGACATGCTCCTTTCCATTGGGGAGCACCTTCTTAAGTTGTGGCACAAGATGTTCTATTCTTATCTTATCCTTTTCTTGCACCAGCCCCACAATCAGTCATCTTTCCAAGGATACTTACTCTTTCTCATTAGGAATGATATTTAGAAACCAATTTCTGGGCCCTAGGTGTATGCTTTGCTTCTAGGCTCTTTCCTGTGAGTTAGAAACACACACGAAATTGTGAATCCCATAGTGCTCTTGCTTGTCTAACTCATTGCATAATTGTAGCTGCTTTTCTTCCACAGTGAGACCTTGACTCCCAACAACATCCATATATCTATTTACTCAATCCTACAATACACACAAAAGAGTTTCAGAATTTGTCATTCCTGTATTACTCCACAATATAAACAAACAGACCAAGATTGATTTGCAGCTCTTTATCCCTCTTCAGATGAGGGCAGATACAGCCAAACTACAATATGCAATTTTACTTGGATTAGATTTATTGTTTTTCCCTCAGTGTACTTACTTATTCACTTGAAATAATGCATCAGTTCTAGGGTTCCATCCATTCTTGTTGATTCAGTGTTATTTTTTTTAATATACTGAACATTAATATGAATCCAAAAAGCAAAACTATACAAAAAATATACTCAGACAAGGGTCCCTCCCTTTTCCATACTTCATAATTCTTTTACTCTATTCTCAATCCCTTAAAATTAACCAGTTTACTTACTTTCTGGTTTATTCTACCTGTATTTATTTTTGAAAAATTAAAAAGACCATGTATGCTTTCTTGGTTCCCCTTTGATTTTAATATATATATTAAAATCTTCAGGCTGTGAGTCATACTTAGTAAGAGCCCCCAGCAAAGAGCACTTTTCTCTTGTCACTTCAGTTACATCCTGTTTATCCTGGAAATCACTCATCATTTCATAGAGATATTTTTTTATTCTTTTTTACAGATGCTCAGTTTTCTAACACTTCTCTTACGTTTGCCCATTTAGGTAGTTTCCAGTATTTTATAATTACAAATAATGCTGCAACAAATGACCTTCTGCAGAGGTATTTTTGTAGTGTTGGAGATATAATCTCAGTGCAAATTCTTAGAGGAAGAACCAGGTCTCCTTGGGGAAATGCCTGACTCTGGGCTTGGAGCAGGGCCGGTCTGAAATAATTTGAATATCTTGTGACAGAAAGTAAGACAGTGCTCTGAAAGTGATGGAGGCATGTCAAAAAGACCCAGGGGCAAGCTTGAATGTGTTCTCACAGGCCAAATCTGGAACAATTTGAGCATCAAGATAAATGAGGGTCCTAGGGTGAATGTGAATGTAGGTTTTTGGACAAATCTGTTGACAAATTCCCCTGCACAGAGGTCGTGTTTTTTGGTAGTCCCCTTCAGCAGTGCATGGAGTGCCTTGTTCTCCACTCTGATAACAGAATTCAAGACTGTGAATTCTTGCCAATCTGTTGATGAGAAACGATATATCAGTATGGTTTTAATTTGCATTTCTCTAACTATGAATGAGTTGGAACACCTTTTCATATGTTCAAGTGTCATTTTTGCAGTTTTTGTTAATTCTCAGTTCCAGTCTGTTTCCCAGTTTTCTCTAGAATTTGTGGTCTTTGTTTTCTTAATTTTTAAATGTCCTTATCTGTACAGTAGGGATATTAGTCTGTCATATATGTTGCAAGTATTTGTTTCTGATTTTTCACTTGTCTTTGCTTATTTTTTTTTCAATTCAAAATAAAGTACTTAAAACCTTTTAACATAGTCTATTTCTCAACCTCTGTGTGTGTGTGTGTGTGTGTGTGTGTGTGTCTGAATTTTCTGTTATAATTAGAAAACCTTCCCTTACTCTCAGGTTACAGAGAAATTCACCCTTGTTTTCTTCTAACACTTAAGTAATTGCATTTATTACATTTAGATTGCTGAGTCACTGGGGACAGAATGAGATTTCTTTTTTCTCTATTGCATTTCACTGTTTTGGTTTACATTCCTCTCCCGTTTTGCTTTCTAACATCTTGCATTCTTGGTAACATTCTTCATTTCCCTTTTACCCTAGCATGCTTTTAGTTTCCATTTTGTGCTGAGGATGGGGCCTGGTTTATAGAAAGAGCTTCAAGTGTTCACCTCACCATTTTGCTGTTTAGGATCTAGAGCACTGTGGTTGGTAGAAACCAACAGAAATATATGTGAGTCATGTATGTATTTTTACATTTGTTTACTAGCCACATTTAAAAAGTCAATATAAACAGGAGAAATTAATTTTAATAATATTTGTAATTTAATCCACACGTCCAAAGATAACCATTTCAACATGTAATTAGTGTAAAATATTTTATGAAATTTTCTTTTTTCCCTATTAAATCTTCAAAATCTGTTGTGTATTTTATACTTAACAACCACCTCAATTTGAACTCGCCACATTCAAGTGCCCAAAAGCCACATGTAGCCAATTGCTACCATACTGCATGGCTCAGATCTAGATAATTCTGCTTATTCTCATGGAGAATACTGTGGCTCAGAGCAGTATATCTAGCATCAAGAATTTGGGAGACTTAATCCAGAAAGAAGATTTTAAATGGTTCTGTGAACTTTTAGAAAACGCTGGATGAAAACCCTGAGGGTACAATTCTCCAAACGGGGCAAGGATCATATGTAGGTTCCCTTTTCTGTCTTTTTTATGTGTTCTTAAGAGTCTGACCATGCTGTGGGCAGCATGCACAACAAGATAATTGTGATGGCTGTTCACATGTGAGCAGAGGCTGCATTACAAGCATGATGGTGGAAAGCTTTCTTTTTTTGTCTTGACCTGCTGGCACCTTCATTAGTAAAGTATCAACATTCCACAAACCTGATTGGTTTTTGTTACCTTGATTGGTTTTGTTACTTCCCTCCTTCAGAGAGGTCATGGCCACTAGAGAGGCATCCTAATGTTGGGGAAAGGTGGAGTTAAGCTTAAAGCAATCCCTAAGATTTTAGAGAGATGACTGGGTACCATTTTCCACATGGGTCAATATTATATCATCTATTTCTTCAAAAATGGTGACCAGTCATTCTTAAATGAAATAACAAGGTTCTAGAATGAAGTTTATTTTGCTGGCACTGAGTAATGTCTATTGTATGACCACTCTATCATCCAAGACACATTTGGAAAATGGACCATGGGTTATAAAACTGCTGCAGTACAGTATATCACAAATCAGAGGGAAGAAGAAACACTGTAAGGACTTGTTGACAAAAATCTCTAAAAGATGTTCTAAGCCTGGCAGAGTGTTCTTAATTCTCTATCCAAAATCTTTTGAGAATTGAAAAAAGCTAAGGACCTTGAAAAACCTGAACATAAGCAAATACACATAGTATCTGCTTGCAATTTCAGGGCTGATTGAAGACTAAGTGTTCACAAACCTCATAATGGGAGTTGGCAGGGAGCTGATCCAACAGGTCATTCTTATTTAGAGGAAAATGTAGTCACTTTGTAGCCTACTGGGATAAGAGTTAGAGACAGAGGCAACAAATTTCTATGGTCAGAAAGAAACAACGGTCTTTATTTGTGGCTTTAAGGAACTGAAGATCAGAATCTTTAGGCTATGAGTCATTTTTACTTATGTAGAGTCCCTACTGCCCAACGCTATGAGGAGAAGGCTGTAAAAGAAGAGTCATAAATACTCTTTTATGCTCAAGAAAGGAAACAGAGACTATGATTACATACTCAGATGTGAAGTTCTATAAGGTAGATTTACAAATACAGACCAGATTGCAAACTCATTTATAAATACTAAGGAAATATATATTACACAGAATATATTGACAGGACTTACATGATCTTACTTCTGATTTTCCATAAATAAATTCATGATCAGGGATCAGAAATTCACTATGACATTTTGTTAAAGGGACCATAGTTTAAGCTTACTGGCCTAGTTCCTTCTTGCTTTTGCAGAAAAGTTGCTTTATAGTCAGGAAGGAGCAGCTGTTGGCAAGCAGTCAAGCAGACAAGTTTCTGAGGCTGTCTCAGAAAGGATGCTATGTCTTTGGGCTAAGATATTCTGGGAATAAAAAGCCTACTGACTTTGGCTGAACCCTGTGAAACAATATCACTGCTGACTACAGCATCTACTCCTCAGAACATCTAAAGTAAGTACTTGTGCTGCACAGAAAGGCATTTTGGTTAGTTTTCTGACAGCTATGGATCCCAGAGAGTTGGTCTCCTGGGTCGTTCTTGCTGAGTACAGAGTGAAAGCATTTTCTATTGCCTCCTGAAGCTTTAAACAAAAATAAAAACAGGATTTGTATAATATTTGGGACCCTGCCACAGAGTTACAAATTAGAACCTCAGACAACCCAAACCGCCAGCTGAGTAAGCTGGCTTTGTGTCTTCTAACAATGGCCATGTGCCAGTCGGGACCTGGAACACACACAACTTTTATCAGGGTACATATTCCAAAAAACTCTTTGTGAAGAGAAGGTGTTGTTTGGTAACATGAGGAACCAGCCAGAACAAATAGAGTCAATAGACAGAATTGAATCCAACTCCACCAGTGACTGGCTATGAGGCTGTGGACCAGTCTTTCATTCTTGAATGCACAGGTTTAGTGTGAAGGTGAATGGGCAAATGGACATAAAGGAGGTTTGAAAACTGACTAACTCAAAGTTAATATTAGCTGAATTAGGATATTTCTGGGAATTTCTCTTTTTTATTCTATTGAATGATTAGAATAGAAAAGTCTCAATATAGAAATAAAAGACAGTGCAATAGGACCGTAGTTGTTTAGAGCGGCCTGGGAATGATATGGTGGAGGCAAACCACTGAGGGTTTTTCCAGACTCTTTACTTCCCAGCCTTGTGCTTCTCCTCCCAGAGGGGCTGCATTTGCCAGGGTAGCAGCACCCATCGGCAGCTCAGAAACAAGCCACGGTGACACTCAGGCTGGAAGTGCTAGGGTTCCATGGCAGAGCTGCATGGGGGCTGATGTTGAGGGTCTTCCTGGGAAAGAGACAAGGGGACAGGCTGGGGCTCAGGCAGGAATAACACGAGGGTTTAAGAAGAGTGAAATGAGACAGAAGGCAGAAGCCAAGTAGCCTATTCTTTGAGTTCCTGTCTCAAATGGACAACTGATTTGAGACCTAAGTGGCTGGGGTGGGACTCTGGGTAAGATTCTCCTGCAGTGACGCTAGAAGTTTTGCAAGTCTGGAGTGACATTTATGATTCTTTTTAATGAAAGTGAACATGTTTGCTTCTTCAGGCTGCAGTGGAAGGAGACAGGTGTGGTTAGAGAGCCTTAGTATCCCTACTACACTGTATCACCACACCACTGTATTACTGCACTACTTTACTCTGGGAGGACACGATGCCCTACTGCTTGGTAGGAGCTTGGCTGCTTCTGCAATGAAGCCTGGGTTAGACAGATTTTAGTGATGTTGGGAGGAACAGATACTGTCGTATTAATCACAGCCTTTTTTCTTTTCTGCTTTACTTTCTATCCCCTTTTCTTCTTGCTCCTAAAAATTCATATTTTTAGATAAACTATTACCAGGTAAAACCATAACCCCTGTCAATGGCCTACTCATTAAAAAGAAACTCTAAATACGTTTGTATCTTTTAAGAGTTTTTCTTGAGCACTTACCCAATATCAGGCACTACAGTAAGTCCATTATTTACATTAAGTATGTCATTTACTGCATGCAGAACCCTACTGTTAATATGCTATTATCCTGGAGACGTCTATAAATGAGGAAAATGATGGATTAAGTGTGACAGTCCATGAGAGACAGAGCTGGGATGTGAAACTCAGGCTGCCTGTACAGCTCCACATTCAACCTATTTCATTGCATCCAGTGGCTTCCTATGGTCTCCCACATCAGCAAACCAACTGAAGCAAAACCATTTTCAAGCTAATTAGCTAAGACCCCGGCTAGTAGCAGGTAGCAGATTTCAGGAACCACCTTGCTTCCCCATCACTTTTTTTTTTTAAAACATCTTTATTGGAGTATAATTGCTTCACAATGGTGTGTTACTTTCTGCTTTATAACAAAGTGAATCAGCTATACATATACATATATCCCCATATCTCTTCCCTCTTGAGTCTCCCTCCCTCCCACCCTCCCTATCCCACCCCTCCAGGTGGTCACAAAGCACCGAGCTGATCTCCCTGTGCTATGCGGCTGTTTCCCACTAGCTATCTATTTTACATTTGGTAGTGTATATATGTCCATGCCACTGTCTCACTTTGTCCCAGCTTACCTTTCCCCCTCCCCGTGCCCTCAAGTCCATTCTCTAGTAGGTCTGCATCTTTATTCCCCCCCATCACTTTTAATCTCACTCCCTAAATGCATCACGCATCCTTGCCTCTCACCTGTTTGCTGTTCCATTTCTTGCACCTTCAGTGTATAAATTCTGGCAGTGCTCTCTTCCCCATGCAGGCTTTGGGCTCTCTTTTAGGTTCTTTTTCCAGGACTCTGGAAGGAGGCAGAAAAAAATTCTACCAGACAGGGATCCTGTGAAGATAAAATTATGTATATAAGGCACTTAGGTGTTCATATATTATAAGTCATCAACAAACAGTAGCTGCTGTCACCATTAATATTATATTACAGAACTCTGGCTTTACCCAACTTTTTTAATAAGCAGCAACTTCCCAGTCCCAACCACCCCAATCCATTACAATCACATAATAAAGACCCAACTTGCACATGACCCTTTTCAGGAAATGGTGACCGTTAAGCTGAATTTCAATTTTCAGCATAAAATGTACAAGTCATTTGGACCCTAACACTGAGGAAGGTTTAAAAAAAAGTGTGTAAACTTTCCACCTTATGTCAGAATCTTTCCATGGAAGTTATAAAATTTCATTTTCTTCTATTGTGTGGGTTTATATGAGTGGGAGATGAATGTTTTCAAAAATCTATCACCTCAATCAGTTTATGAAGAATATTTTCAAAAAAATAAATCTTCAAAGATTCTAGGCTAGCATATAGCTTGACTTAAAATGTTAAGAAAGGGGACAGAAAGACATGGAAAATAGACCGTGCTGATTTTAAGTAACATTTATTCTGCTCTTTCTTTGAATGTTTTTTTGAACAAAGCTTACTTTTTACATGAAAGAAATAAACTCAAGAACACTGAGATGTGATTCTTAGGATAGATACTTTATAAATGGAGATACATAGATAGATAGATAGATACCCTGTAAGACAGAACCCTATAGTAACATCCTGAGTGTATTAGATGCTATTGTATTTGATTTATTATTATTATATTTGACTCTGTGATGCTTATTTAATCATCTTCCTGACTTTGAAGGTTCTTCCTTATCCTTTGTACTGCAGGGAATACATAATGTAATGAAAATAAAAGAGGCTAAAATACTCTATTTTTACTGGTAGCACAACACTAATTTAACGCATACCTGTGTACATGTTATTTAAACTCTTCAGTTTATTTTTTTGAATGGGAATACTAATGCCTACATATTTCTGCTTTGCAGAGTTAGCTAGTAACTGATCAACTGTGAAAAAACTTGATAAATTGAATCACTGTGACAACTATATGTCTTACCTTCTTGAATCAGTCTTTTTTATCCTTTCTCTCCTTTGCTATCCCAGCCATGTTACACTTTTCCTGCCCCCATGGCTTCAGTTTTTTCCCTTTTTCTGGAATGCCTTTCAATCTCCTGTGCATTTATCCAAATCTCTTTCTTCTTTCAAGACTCAGTTCAAATCCTGGCTCTACAGTAATGCCATTATCTCCCCAACTCAAAAATCCTATAGCATTTAATACCTGAACCATACAATTCACTTCAATTTTTTTTTTCACGAGCCCATGCTCATCATTTGCTCTAAAATTCTTGCTTGATTAACCCTATATTAGGCATTATGCATCCCATTGGTGAGTATATGGTGAACTTGCAATGATTATTTTGCATGTATGAGAACAATGCTTAATCTGTCCAACTAGATTATCATCTACTCAAGAGTAGCAATGCTGTCTTGTATCCTTATAGTAATGCATATTCTGGCTCCTTCAGGTTTACTTTTTTTTTTCCAGGTTTACTTTTGTTTGGCAGACTGGCAGACTTCAAGACTTTAGGTGGGTTATTTCCCCCGAAGTTAAAAAAGGTTAACAGGGCTTCAACTGACAGTATGTTTGTTGAGTTTCCTTTTGTTATTTATGGTTTACTTGTCTCTGCTGACAATCTAGTCTCTCAGAAACCCTGTTAAAATATCTAGCACGTCTTTGATATAATGGCTACCATACATTACATGGCTTGTGTCCTAACTGGAGTCAGACCGACACAGTATTGATTATCCCTCTATCACTTCCTAGCTCTGTAACCCTGGGTGGATAGTTTGACCTGCCCTAGTCTCACATCTTTATCTATAAAATGGGGAGGATTTTAATTCTATCAGTCTCAGAAGGTTGGTCGTGAGCATTAAATGAGGGTAACTACGAAGAATAAATAAGGGAGTGCATGAGACATGCCAACAATAATAAGAGCATCCTACTGTTCTAGGCGTGGCTATAAGGGCTATAAGTGTATGCTGTGCATATATTAGCTCAAGAGAGAGGTTAGCAGAGGTTAACATAATGGAGGTTCATGTAAATGGAGTCACACAGCTAGGAGGTGGTAGAGCAGGGACTTGAATATAGGCACCTGACTCTAGAACCTGGGCTTTGAATCACCGTGCACTCGATATACTTGTGATTCAAACCTTGAGAGTATCAGAAATGTTACTTTCTACCCCTTGATGCAGAAAATATAAATCCCACCCAAACAAAACAAAAATATTTACATCAAAACATTGATATTGAAGGAGGACAGAGGATCTTTCTTTGCTCATTTTTAAAAAATTTTTATTTATTAAATTATTTTTTTTAACATCTTTATTGGAATATAATTGCTTTACAATGGAGTGTTACTTTCTGCTTTATAACAAAGTGAATCAGCTATACATATACATACATCCCCAAATCTCTTCCCTCTTGCGCCTCCCTCCAACCCTCCATATCCCACCCCTCTAGGTGGTCACAAAGCACCAAGCTGATCTCCCTGTGCGATGTGGCTGCTTCCCACTAGCTATCTATTTTACATTTGGTAGTGTGTATATGTCCATGCCACTCTCTCACTTCGTCCCAGCTTACCCTTCCCCCTCCCCGTGTCCTCAAGTCCATTCTCTATGTCTACGTCTCTATTCCTGTCCTGCCCCTAGGTTCTTCAGAAACATTTTTTTTTTTTTTAGATTCCATATGTATGTGTTAGAATACGATATTTGTTTTTCTCTCTCTGACTTACTTCACTGTGTTTGACAGACTCTAGGTCCATCCACCTCACTACAAATAACTAAATTTCGTTTCTTTTTATGGCTGAGTAATATTCCATTGTATATATGTGCCACATCTTCTTTATCCATTCATCTGTTAATGGACACTTAGGTTGCTTCCATGTCCTGGCTATTGTAAATAGGGCTGCAATGAACACAGTGGTACATGACTCTTTTTGAATTATGGTTTTCTCAGGGTATATGCCCAGTAGTGCGATTGCTGCATCGTATGGTAGTTCTATTTTTAGTTTTTTAAGGAACCTCCGTACTGTTCTCCATAGTGGCTGTATCAATTTACATTCCCACCAACAGTGCAAGAAGGTTCTGTTTTCTCCACACCCTCTCCAGCATTTATTGATTGTAGATTTTTTGATGATGGCCATTCTGACTGGTGTGAGGTGATGCCTCATTGTAGTTTTGATTTGCATTTCTCTAATAATTAGTGATGTTGAGCATCCTTTCATGTGTTTGTTGGCAATCTGTATATCTTCTTTGGAGAAATGTCTATTCAGGTCTTCTGCCCATTTTTGGATTCGGTTGTTTGTTTGTTTTTTTGATAATGAGCTGCTTGTAAATTTTGGAGATTAATCCTTTGTCGCTTGCTTCGTTTGCAAATATTTTCCCCCATTCTGAGGGTTGTCTTTCCGTCTTGTTTATGGTTTCCTTTGCTGTGCAAAAGCTTTGAAGTTTCATTAGGTCCCATTTGTTTATTTTTGGTTTTATTTCCCTTTCTCTAGGAGGTGGGTCAAAAAGGATCTTGCTGTGATTTATGTCAAAGAGTGTTCTTCCTATGTTTTCCTCTAAGAGTTTTATAGTGTCTGGCCTTACATTTATGTCTTTAATTCATTTTGAGTTTACTTTTGTGTATGGTGTTAGGGAGTGTTCTAATTTCATTCTTTTACATGTAGCTGTCCAATTTTCCCAGCACCATTTATTGAAGAGGCTGTCTTTTCTCCATTATATATTCTTGCCTCCTTTATCAAAAATAAGGTGACCATATGAGAGTGGGTTTATCTCTGGGCTTTCTATCCTGTTCTTTTGATCTATATTTCTGTTTTTGTGCCAGTACCATACTGTCTTGATTACTGTAGCTTTGTAGTATAGCCTGAAGTCTGGGAGCCTGATTCCTCCAGCTCCGTATTTCTGTCTCAAGATTGCTTTGGCTATTCAGGGTGTTTTGTGTTTCCATACAAATTGTGAAATTTTTTGTTCTAGTTCTGTGAAAAATTCCATTGGTAGTTTGATAGGGATTACACTGAATCTGTAGATTGCTTTGGGTAGTATAGTCATTTTCACAATGTTGATTCTTCCAATCCAAGAACATGGTATGTCTCTGCATCTGTTTGTATCATCTTTAATTTCTTTCATCACTGCGTTATAGTTTTCTGCATACAAGTCTTTTGTCTCCTTAGGTAGGTTTATTCCTAGGTATTTTGTTCTTTTTGTTGCAGTGGTAAATGGGAGTGTTTCCTTAATTTCTCTTTCAGATTTTTTGTCATTGGTGTATAGAAATGCAAAAGATTTCTATGCATTAATTTTGTATCCTGCAACTTTATCAGATTCATTGATTAGCTCTAGTAGTTTTCTGGTAGCATCTTTAGGATTCTCTTTATAGTATCATGTCATCTGCAAACAGTGACGGTTTTACTTCTTCTTTTCCAATTTGGATTCCTTTTATTTCTTTTTCTTCTCTGATTGCTGTAGCTAAAACTTCCAAAACTATGTTGAATAATATTGGTGAGTGTGGGCAACCTTGTCTTGCTCCTGATCTTAGAGGAAATGGTTTCAGTTTTTCACCATTGAGAACAATGTTGGCTGTGGGTTTGTTGTATATGGCCTTTATTATGTTGAGGAAAGTTCCCTCTCTGCCTACTTTCTGGAGGGTTTATATCATAAGTGGGTGTTGAATTTTGTTGAAAGCTTTTTTTGCATCTATTGTAATGATCATATGGTTTTTCTCCTTCAATTTGTTAATATGCTGTATCATTTTGATTGATTTGACTATATTGAAGAATCCTTGCGTTCCTGGGATAAACCCCACTTGTCATGGTGTATGATCCTTTTATTGTGCTGTTGGATTCTGTTTGCTAGTACTTTGTTGAGGATTTTTGCATCTAGGTTCATCAGTGATATTGGCCTGTAGTTTTCTTTTTTTGTGACATCTTTGTCTGGTTTTGGTATCAGGGTAATGGTGGCCTCGTAGAATGAAATTTTGGAGTGTTCCTCCCTCTGCTATATTTTGGAAGAGTTTGAGAAGGATACATGTTAGATCTTCTCTAAATGTTTGACAGAATTCGCCTGTGAAGCCATCTGGTTCTGGGCCTTTGTTTGTTGGAAGATTTTAATAACAGTTTCAATTTCAGTGCTTGTGATTGGTCTGTTTATATATTCCAGTTTTTCCTGGTTCAGTCTCGGAAGGTTGTGCTTTTCTAAGAATTTGTCCATCTCTTCTACGTTGTCCATTTTATTGGCATAAAGTTGCTTGCAGTAATCTCTCATGATGCTTTGTATTTCTGCAGTGTCAGTTGTTACTTCTCCTTTTTCCTCTAATTCTATTGATTTGAGTCTTCTCCCTTTTTTTCTTGATGAGTCTGGCTGATGGTTTATCAATTTTGTTTATCTTCTCAAAGAACCAGCTTTTAGTTTTACTGATCTTTGCTATCGTTTCCTTCATTTCTTTTTCATTTACTTCTGATCTGATCTTTATGATTTCTTTCCTTCTGCTAACTTTGGGGATTTTTTGTTCTTCTTTCTCTAATTGCTTTAGGTGTAAGGTTAGGTTGCTTATTTGAGATGTTTCTTTCTTGAGGTAGGATTTTATGGCTATAAACTTCCCTCTTAGAACTGCTTTTGCTGCATCCCATAGGTTTTGCAACATCCTCTTTTAATTGTCATTTGTTTCTAGGTATTTTTTGATTTCCTCTTTGATTTCTTCAGTGATCTCTTGGTTATTTAGTAGTGTATTGTTTAGCCTCCATGTGTTTGTATTTTTTTACAGATTTTTTTCCTGTAATTGATACCTAGTCTTATAGCATTGTGGTCGGAAAAGATACCTTATATGATTTCAATTTTCTTAAATTTACCTAGGCTTGATTTGTGACCCAAGATACGATCTATCCTGGAGAATGTTCCATGAACACTTGAGAAGAAAGTGTATTCTGTTGTTTTTGGATGGAATGTCCTATAAATATCAGTTAAGTCCATCCCGTTTAATGTATCATTTAAAGCTTGTGTTTCCTTATTTATTTTCATTTTGAATGATCTGTCCATTGGTGAAAGTGGGGTGTTAAAATCCCCTACTATGACTGTGTTACTGTCGATTTCCCGTTGTATGGCTGTCAGCATTTGCCTTATGTATTGAGGTGCTCCTATGTTGGGTGCATAAATATTCACAATTGTTATCCCTTCTTCTTGGATTGATCCCTTGATCATTATGTAGTGTCCTTCTTTGTCTCTTGTAATAGTCTTTATTTTAAAGTCTATTTTGTCTGATATGAGAATTGCTACTCCAGCTTTCTTTTGATTTCCATTTGCATGGAATATCTTTGTCCATCCCCTCACTTTCAGTCTGAATGTGTCCCTAGGTCTGAATGGGTCTCTTGTAGCCAGCATACATACAGGTCATGTTTTTGTATCCATTCAGCCAGCCTGTGTCTTTTGGTTGGAGCATTGAATCCATTTACATTTAAGGTAGTTATCGACACGTATGTTCCCATTACCATTTTCTTAATTGTTTTCAGTTTCTTATTGTAGGTCTTTTCTTTCTCTTGTGTTTCCTGCCTAGAGAAGTTCCTTTAGCATTTGTTGTAAAGCTGGTTTGGTGGTGCTGAATTCTCTTAACTTTTGCTTGTCTGTAAAGGTTTTAATTTCTCCATCAAGTCTGAATGAGATCCTTGCTGGATAGAGTAATCTTGGTTGTAGGTTTTTCCCTTTCATCAGTTTAAATATGTCCTGCCACTCCCTTCTGGCTTGCAGGGTTTCTGCTGAAAGATCAGCTGTTAACCTTATGGGGATTCCCTTGTATGTTATTTGTTGCTTTTCCCTTGCTGCTTTTAATATTTTTTCTTTGTATTTAATTTTTGTTAGTTTGATTAATATGTGTCTTGGCATGTTTCTCCTTGGCTTTATCCTGTATGGGACTCTCTGTACTTCCTGGACTTGATTGACTATTTCCTTTCCCATATTAGGGAAGTTTTCAACTACAATCTCCTCAAATATTTTCTCAGTCCCTTTTGTTTTCTCTTCTTCTTCTGGGACCCCTATAATTCGAATGTTGGTGTGTTTAATGTTGTCCCAGAGGTCTCCGAGACTGTCCTCAATTCTTTTCATTCTTTTTTCTTTATTCTGCTCTGTGGTAGTTATTTCCACTATTTTATCTTCCCAGGTTACCTTTCCGTTCTTCTGCCTCAGTTATTCTGCAATTGATTCCTTCTAGAGAATCTTTAATTTCATTTATTGTGTTGTTCATCATTGTTTGTTTGCTCTTTAGTTCTTTAGGTCCTTGTTAAACTTCTCTTGTATTTTCTCCATTCTATTTTCAAGATGTTGGATCATCTTTACTATCATTACTCTGAATTCTTTTTCAGGCAGATTGCCTATTTCCTCTTCATTTGTTTGGTATGGTGGGTTTTTACTTTCTTCCTTCATCTGCTGCGTATTTCTCTGTCTTCTCATTTTGCTTAACTTACTGTGTTTGGGATCTCCTTTTCGCAGGCTGCAGGTCCGTAGTTCCCGTTGTTTTTGGTGTCTGCCCCCAGTGGGTAAGCTTGGTTCAGTGGGCTGTGTAGGCTTCCTGGTGGAGGGGACTGGTGCCTGTGCTCTGGTGGATGAGGCTGGATCTTGTCTTTCTGGTGGGCAGGACTGCATCTGGTGGTGTGTTTTGGGGTGTCTCTGAACTTATTATGATTTTAGGGAGCCTCTCTGCTAATGGGTGGGGTTGTGTTCCTGTCTTGCTAGTTGTTTCGCATAGGGTGTCCAGCAGTATAGCTTGCTGGTCATTGAGTGGAGCTGAGTCTTAGCACTGAGATGGAGATCTCTGGGAGAGCTTTCACCGCTGGATATTATGTGGAGCCAGGAGGTCTCTGGTGGACCAACTGTCCTGAACTCAGCTCTCCCACCTCAGAGGCTCAGGCCTGACACCAGGCCTTAGCACCAAGACCCTGTCAGCCACACGGCTCAGAAGAAAAGGGAGAAAAAGAAGAAAGAAAGAAAATAAATAAAAATAAAAGAAAATAAAGTTATTAAAATAAAAAATTACAAAAACTGTTAAAAATTTAAAAAATTAAAAAGTAATAAAAAAAAGAAAGAAGAGAGCAACCAAACCAAAACACAAATCTACCAGTGAAAACAAGCACTAAAAATTATACACACACACACACACAAAAAAGGAAAGACAGAACCACCCTAGGACAAATGGTAAAAGCAAAGCCAGGTACGTGGGGAGTTTTTTGCCTTTTGTTAAGTCTGAGTTCTTATGCCAGCATTCAATAGGTGTTCTGTAGGAGTTGTTCCACATGTAGATGCATTACTGATATATTTGTGGGGAGGAAGGTGATCTCCACATCTTACTCCTCCGCCATCTTGAAGGTAGGTCCCTTCTCTTTGCTCATTTTAAGTAAGAGTAAAGACAGAAATCTCCTTAAGAAGGGAAGGCCATGAGGGCACCATGGGAGACCCTGCCTTGCTCTTGCCTGGCAGCAACACAGGCCCACTTTGGCTAAAGTGGTTCTATTTACCCCCCCAAGGAATGACAACTTTGCAAGGCACACTTCAGGTTTCACTGTTTGTCAACGCAGGTAAACTTAGCTCCAGTGTTCTTTGAGGACAGGCAAGGGTTGAAAAGCTAATTCTGTTTCTGTCAGTAACAGCCCTGTTCTCATCACTTTAAAAGGGTGATCTCCCCAGGGCTTGATTACAAAGGTTCAAAGTTTTATGCTAGATCTTGAGTCAAGTTTAAAAACCATGTGTCCTCATTTGGTATGTAGCATGTGTGCTCACCAAAGATGCCTTGCTGCTTGGGAGCTGGCCGATGTACAAATGTTGAATCACTATTTTAACTTGTTAATAAGCAAATTTTGCTTTTGCAAATTCCTTAACAATTTTGAAAAAAAAAAAAAAGAGTGCTGACAAAATTAAAATGTTACACCTTTTAAGAGATATGTATCCATTGCTTCCTCCATGCCAAATGGTGATCAGGTGCTCTGGGGAAGACAAGGATGAACCCTCGGTAGCACCCACTCAGAGCTCCAGGCAGTGGGGCAGCCCTCATAGAACCTGGAGTTATTTAGACTTTATCATTAAGGGGTTGCTCTCAAACAAACATTTGAAATAAATGCCTTAGGTGTGTCCCTCTATCTCCAGTTAAAGGCTTTTCTTTCCTTTTTATTTATTGCTTTCTCCTTGGCTCACCCAATCTTCTTTCTTACGGCACGAGGTGTGCACCTCATCAGCCGGGCCTCATGCTCCACGCCCTGGTTCGCCTGTCCTGCTCTCTCTTCCCTGGGAACACCACGTTCTGCTGGCAAATCTGACAGCTCAATATGGATTGGAGGTTAGTAAGTGACAGCACCTAAGGACTTACTCCTCCCAATGAACATATTTAAGTACTAACCATGGCTTTTATGGTCTTATCTACAAGTGATTAGTACTGGAATTTCTGAAAACTTAACAAGGGACAGGGACGTGATAGGGAAATCTTTGGGGCAGAAAGTATAATGTCTCCCTTTAAAGCAATTTCACAAAGTTCAAAGTTTTAGTAGAGATGACTTTCCTAAGGATTATCTTTAGGGTGAAAACAAAGCCCCAAAGAAGTCCAAATGTATCCCCAGAACTAGCGTTCTTTTATTATAGTTCCTCCTTCTATCACACCTAGCCCCAGGGGTGCACTACCCATTCTAAACCCCTCTCCTGGTTCTATTTTTAACATAGTCCTCATAAGCTAACATTTCCAAAACAGACCTTCAGTAAATGATAAGGGCAAACAAACAAGCAAAAAATTATAGAAAATATAAACAGAATTCAAATAGTCATTTTTTTCAAAATATAGGATTCTTATACTAGGGTCACTATATTTTATTACCAAAGAATTGATGTAACTTGGCAGGCATCTTACTTGGTAGAATAGACATATTAGTCCCTTCCCAGGCAGCCCTTGCTATACCTCAGTAGAGCCCCATGGCCCTTGCTGAAGGGGTGGGCTTAGCTTGCCATGATTGTACCAGGTGATGCTTCTCTCTCCAGGCTTTAGATGGCTGAACCAGGATGAACAATGACCCAAGCATGCCTTTTAGAAGAATCTGAGTAAGAAATGGGAATTAAAGCCAGTTGGTGTTGAACACTGGAATCATGTGCTCACGTAGGGTTTGGGTCAGGGCTGACATTATGGATAAAGCCATGAACAAGTCTATGTTAGATCAGAGAGAAACAGCTGTAATAAAACAGTGAACATTTATTGAGTAATTACTATGTGCTGTGTCTTACCCTAAATTCTGAAAGTAACTTATTTTGTCCTTATGACAACTCATTTTATCTTCATAACAACCCTATAGGACAGGTGTTATTATCTCCATCACACAGATGTAAAAACTGAGACCCAGAAATTTTAAATGCTTTTCTGAAAGTGACACAAAAAAATAAGTGAGGGGAACTGGAGTTTCAAAACCAAGGCATCTCTGGTTCCAAAGAGAACTGAAAGTGGGCAGTGGCCCAATTCCTGGAAATCTCCACCTCTTCCCCAAAATAGTTGGAATAATCCTCCCACTCATTAGCCTATGAAATTACCAACCCTTATAAAAACAGACAACCCTGTACCCTGGGGCCTCTCACTTTCTGAGATGGCCCACACTCTGTCTATGAAGTGTGTACCTCCCTGAATAGACCTGCTTTCACTTTACTATAGCTCACTCTTGAATTCTTTGCTGTGTGAAGCCAAGGACCCACAGTTGGCGGCCGTCCCAGGGACTCGCCTGAGACCTGTGGCGTGACCATCCTCTCGTGCCCCAGCTTTCTTTCTTGCAACAATTCCCATGAGGAATGATGAGGGGCTGGATTACCTAGTTACCCTGGGGACAGAGAAATGGAGACAAATGTGGAGACATAATTTTGGAGACAGAATGAACAAGAGTTAGTGATGAAGTAGACATAGGAGAAAAAAAAAGAGATTAAAGATCATTAGGCGTTTTACAGCTCAGGTGACTAAGTGAATAGATTAATTAAACAAAATATTTTTGCCCACTTATTATAAGAAGGAGATAAGGAAAGAATGAGAGATGAAGTCTCTGCCATGAAGAGTTTCCCTTCCAGGTTGGGATTCAGATGATAAACACATAGAATAACTTCAGATGGTGACAGAACGTGAAGAGAATCAAGCAGATGAAGGGAACAGAGTCACAATATGGAGGGTATGGGGACCGCTTTAGGTAAGATGGCCAGGGAAGGCCTATCAAAGAAGGCGGCATTTGGGACGAGCCCAAAAGGAAGGGAAGGAGTGACTACAGGAAGTTCTGAGGAAATACTTTCAGGCGGCATTACCAAGTGCAGAGGTGCTGTCCAAAGAGGATTCCCAAGGTCAGTGTGGCTGGAATACAATGAATGAAGGAGAACTGGCAAGAAATGATGCCAGATAGGGAGCCAGGTAATACAGGGCTTATAAGCTTCAGTAGGAGTTTAATGGAAATACAGTAGAGGACTTTAAGCAGTAGAGCAAAATGATTTGACTTATGTTGTACAAAAATCCCTTTGGCTGCTTTGGTGAGGAGCCGACTGCAGGAAGGTCAGAGGGGGAGCAGGGAGGCTGTTTAAGGGGTTATTGTAGAGATGAGTGTGGTTTGGGCCAGGCGCTGGGAAGTGTAACATTTAGAATATATTTTGGAAAGGGAGCTGACAGAACTGCTTGGTGAATTGGACGCTGGGGAGATGGGAGCAGCAAGAGGAAAGGAGCTGAGCGAAATCAAGGTTTGGCTCTTAGATTTTTGACCCAAGCAACTGAGTGAATGGTAGTGCCATTCACTGAGTCAAGAAAATAGTTTGGGGGGAGAAAATCAAGAATTCTCTTTTGCCTATTAGACATCTTAAGGGCAACAGATTACAGCACCCCAAAATATACCACGTTGGCATAAGAATTACTTTGAGCTGAAGGTAACTGAAAAGAAGCAGTTACAAGAAAAGCTCTCTGCCTTCCCCTATTTGCCTAAAAATGGGACATACTTTTATAAAGGTGTTTCTTCTCCCCTCCCTACCAAGGACAGAAGTTAGTCACTGGATACAGTGCCAGACCCTTAACCTGGAGAAGTCACCAGAGGAATCTGTATAAAAGAACTTTACTAACTAGGCTTCATCTCCTCCCTTGGAAGCCTAGACCTGCTTTCCTTAGTCCTGTCATTTCTCTACAAATTTACTGCCCTTTGTTGAAGACACTATAAAACTGGAATTCTAAGCCCCCAGGGGAGTTACTCGTTTTTCCCTGGGTATCTCCCATGTATACATGAAGTATACAGTTTGTTCTTCTCTTGTTAATCTGTCTTTTATCAAAAGGGTCTCAGCCAAGAACTCAGAAGGGTGGAGAGAAAGCTATTTCCTCCCCTACGCATATAAGCACTAATCAGTTGGATATACTGTCTGGTGCTTATGGGAGAGGTGTAGGCTGGGGAAATATTTATGTAAGTCATCGGAATATACTTAAAATTTCAAGTCCAGGAGGTGGATAAGTCCTGAATTTAGGTACAAAGAGCAGGGCCTACATTGACCCATGGACTCCAGCATTTAGAAGTCAAGAAAAGGAGGGAGGGCCTGCATGGAGCATAAAAAGAAAGTAGCCAGAGAGGTAGTTTATGAGAGCTGAATAAGAGGAAATAAGGAAATTCAGCTAAGAGAATAATGGTTAAATCTCACACTAGCGTTACCAAACAGAAGTTCGTATGCCCAATGTACAACGAGGCCAAACAAACTGAAATGTCGGAGTTTAGAGCAGAGAAAGGTTTACTGTAGGGCCAAGCAAGGGGAACAGGTGGCTTGTGCTCAAAAACCCCGAACTCCCCCACGGTTTTGAGGGAGAAGTTTTTATAGGCAAAATTTGGGGTGAGGGCTGCAGGGTGTGTGACTTTCTTCTGATTGGTTGGTGGTGAGGTAACAGGGCAGTGCTCCAGGCATCTTGTGCTCAGCCTGAAGCTGCCATCCTTCACCTGGCTGGTGGCCTTAAGTTCCTGCAGAAGAACTCAAAGATATTGTTCTGTATATCCGTGAGGAGGAACCAGGATCCTGCCCCAAGGCTGCACTATTGTTTGACTGGTCCTCCCTTGCTTCTGCATCCCCCCTCCCTTCCCTGACTAGCAACTGTTTGAATCTGCTCTTTGGAACTCAGGGAAGGTCAAAGAAGCTGAATGAAGCCTATTTCCTACAAATGATAGGAACATAGTAGAATAATTAAATAGTTAGTTTAGAACTCCCACTAGGGGATTAAAGACGGGGGAATTTTAAGGGAGTTTGGGAGACTACTGTAAGCTAACAACCACTTGGGAAAAGAATCCAGTAACCTAGCAACAATCTACACTACACTGAAGGAAGACCAGGTGCATCCAAGCACCATGTACACTCAAGCCACAAACCCTGATAGTTAAAACACAAGACAATAGATATGGGGTCTGAATCTTTAAACATGAAGTCAGGGAGTTAATGGTCCTTGAACAGGACTGTTAAGAGCATTTAAGTTAAGGTCCTTGAAGAGCACTTCTGCGTGTAGCCAAGACAGAAATATAGGTGAAAGGGGAAAGAACTAGGTGAAAGGGGACATTATACTGAAACCTGAGACGAATTACCATATTTTAGTATATGTCACCACCCTTTTGCTGATACACGTATGATTTAAATAGTGCCATGACGGTCCCAGTTAGACCATATAGGGTCAAAGGAGGAACTACTGATGTAAGTTTTGACGTCTGGCCAAGAATGAGGAAGAAGGTGGTCTTCTCCCCCTCCCCACTTTTCTTTTGTTTATAAAAACAAAGTCCTCTCAGCCCTCAGGGCAGAGACTTCTTGCCTGCCCGCTTGTATTTCTCACAAGCGTCCTATGCTAATAAACTCACTCTTTGCCTGCCTCTTTGCCTCTTGCTGAATTCTTTCTGTGCCGAGACAAAAGAACCTGAGCTTCAGTAAGCCCTGATGCCAGGTGAGCGGTATCAATTAAAAGACAGTGGGTTCAAGTCCCAGCCTGTGGGTTCCAGTCCCAGTCTGTGTTTTGGCTGGGTTTGCGTCCCACCCGAAAAGGAGTGTAGTTTAGCAAACAAGAAATGGGGGAAACAGAAAGGACTTGCACCAGGGAGGGCCCCACAGGGTCCTGCTCTGTTTCACTAGGTTCAAAGCATTTGATGACAACAACCTAATGGTATGATAACCACAGCATAATATGCACAATTACTACAGCATAATAATACTCGTGCTATGAAGTGCCCATGGTCTCACAGTGGGTGTTGTGGCAGCCACCAAGTCACGCCAAAAAGGCAGTGGCTTCCCCACTTTCTACAGTACTGCTTTATTTCATATACAGACTGTAGCTTCCTGGTGTGATCAATGAGATCTAGGCTCTCCACTGCCTCACAATGGGATTCTCCAGCAAGCAAGGGAAAGAGAAAAGAGGGAAGAAGCATTTATTGAGGGCCAACCACTTGCCAGGCATTCTGCTATGTACTTATATATTTTTTCTCATTTTTACCCTCTAACAATCCCATGAAGGAGGTTACTAACCTATTTCTATAGATTAGGAACTGTGCTCAAAGAAGTTGAGTGAATTATCCAAGGTCAGAAACTTACCAGTGGCAGAGCTAGCACTGATATCCATTGCTCTGGCTCTTGGGCCAGTTTTATTTCCACCACATCATGTTACCTTTTAAATGTACTTATCTCGTAAGACCCATTTTCTAATAATTTCACCTTGGTGTAAGAGAGAGAGAAAAATCTTTCATTTATTAGCAATGTGGTGCAGAGTTTTGTTTTCCCATCCAAATCATACCACAGGAGGCATTCACTACCCTAGAATAGGGCCTGTGGGACTGGGATAATTTAGTGAGTGAGTTATATAAAAATTATGCCTAGATTAGAGTAGGCTTGAGTCTCAATTTAATTATTTCAGCTAAAACATTGAAGAACTGTAGAGCTGTCACTATAAAATACACTCTTTCCCACTTCAGTGCTATTCCTCGCCTCTCACTACTGCCATTTTGACAGGAGTAGGTCTATTTTAAAGCAACCAACCTAAAGTTTGAACAAAGCCACAGTGTTCTAAGGGAAATTGTTAATTTGAATACAGTTCATCTTGAAAAACTCTGAAAGATACTTCATAATAATTTCTCATGAAACAAAAACTGGAAGCCTCTTAAGGGAACTATGAAATGAGATTTCCTTCTGCAACAAAGTGAGTGCCACACGGTATCAAACATTATGTTACACTGCACTGCTGATGCTAGAGAAAAAATATCTCTGCACATAATAAGAATGTGGGGACTCATGAGCGTGTTAATTAAGTTCATTTATGCACCTCTTTGAAATTCAGAAAGGCTAGAATGGAGGCAACACATCATCTAAGAGAGCTGTTCCAACTTAGAAATCATCTAAGCAAGCACAAGGTGGTTGTTTCCCTGGGTCATGGGAATCCTAGAGGGAGAAATGAAGGGAAGGAGATGAATCAGAAGCCACACTTTGATAAGATGGTATATTTGACTCCAAGACGAAAGAGACCATATCTGATTTTCTCACTGCCTTATGTTCCTCACAAATAGCAGGGATTTAATACACAGTTGTTGAATGAATGAGGGAAGGCAGTTTTTTTGAGTAAATACAGGAATATGTCTGAAAATAGATCCAATGCAGAGACAGAAATGTGACCTTTTCAAAACAATAGAAGCATTTTCACACTCAATAAATGATAAAACTAGAGTTTCAAATGCTTTATCATGTGGCGTAGCTGTTTAAGGACCTCAAGTGAATGAGGGCACCAAACCATCTAGTTTAGTTTCCTGCTCAGGGGCATGTGGTGAATTTGAGGATAAGGAAGGAAAAATGGGAAAAAAAATAGAGACAGAGAGGAATTTCCAAGTTCTGAATGCAAACAGAGCAAATGACCTGAAGAGAACATGGGTCATATAACCTCACCTTTTATTCCATAATCAAAATGTAATTAGCAGAGATATTAATCTACTAAAATCGTATCTAGAAATATTACAAAATAAAGTAAAAATCTATTGAATATTCAAGACTTTAAGTAATGCCTTTTTACATTTAAAAATCAAGTTATTTCCAGTCCAGTTAAACATCCCTTCTTAAGATTTTCAAAAATCACTTCCAAAATTAAACAGGATGTAGGGGTAAAAAAATGTTCTCTCTTCCTATCTAGGATCTTTGGCTGGTCTGGTAATCAAACCGACATAAGACAGATTAAGAGGAGAAAAACAAATTTAATTTTGTATATATGGGAGCCCCATAAATACATGAGGCTCAAAGAAGCTACCAAAGCAGAAATCTTTTAGACAAGGAAACAATAAATTTGTGAAGAACTGACAAGATCAAGGGGTTTGGGCATGGGGTAGTAAATCAGTGAGAAGTAACAAGCTTTGTTTATGTATGCCTTCTTGGCCCTAAATTCCCTGTCTCTGATGATAAGGATGCCTTCCACCCTCCTGGTACAGGGACGGTATCTTTCACATGGGGGATTTATTTTCTGCTTTCAGGGGGCCAAAGGTGGGTAAAGTGTCCTTCTTGAACAGGCTGTTTCTCATATAACTTCAATTCAAAAGAATTAGTATACCAAAGTGGAATATTTGGGGATAGTATACTCTGCTCCCCTTCAGAAAATAATTCTAAATTTATACTTAACCACCTCTTATTTGTTTGCCACTTCTGAAAAGACCTAGGCATGAATAATGAATAACAGAAATGATACTATTAAGCATTTCAAATTATTCTTTTGAATAAGATCATTTTATTTAATTTTGCATTTTTCCCCCTAAGGACTAGGTGTTAGCAGTTGCCATCTCACTGTTTCAATGTTTCTATTTCATTTTTCTTCATGACTTAAAAAATACTGGGGGAGAGAGGGGCAAGATGGCAGAAGAGTAAGACGCGGAGATCACCTTCCTTCCCACAGATACAGTAGAAACACATCTACACGTGGAACTGCTCCTACAGAACACCTACTGAATGCTGGCAGAAGACGTCAGACCTCCCAAAAGGCAAGAAAATCCCCACGTACTAGGGTAGGGCAAAAGAAAAAAGAAATAACAGAGACAAAAGAATAGGGACGGGACCTGCGCCAGTGAGAGGGAGCCGTGAAGGAGGAAAGGTTTCCACACACTAGGAGCCCCTTCGCGGGCGGAGACTGCGGGTGGCGGAGGGGGAAGCTTTGGAGCCACGGAGGAAAGCACAGCAACAGGGGTGCAGAGGGCAAAGCGGAGAGATTCCCGCACGGAGGATCAGCGCCGACCAGCACTCACCAGCCCGAGAGGCTTGTCTGCTCAGCCGCCGGGGCGGGCGGGGCTGGGAGCTGAGGCTCAGGCTTCGGTGCTAGCCGGGAGGGAGTCCGGGAAAAAGCCTGCAGCTGCCGAAGAGGCAAGAGACTTTTTCTTGCCTCTTTGTTTCGCGGCGCGCAAGGAGAGGGGATTCAGAGCGCCGCCTTAACGAACTCCAGAAACGGGCACGAGCCGCAGCTATCAGCGCGGACCCCAGAGGCGGGCGCGAGCTGCGGCTATCAGCGCGGATCCCACAGCAACAGGGGCGCAGAGGGAAAAACGGAGAGATTCCCGCACAGAGGCTCGGCGCCGAGCAGCACTCACCAGCCCAAGAGGCTTGTCTGCTCACCCGCCAGGGCCAGCGGGGGCTGGGAGCCGAGGCTCGGGCTTCGGTCGGATCGCAGGGAGAGCACTGGGGCTGGCGGCGTGAACACAGCCTGAAGGGGCTAGTGCGCCACAGCTAGCCGGGAGGGAGTCCGGGAAAGGCTGCAGCCGCCGAAGAGGCAAGAGACTTTTTCCTGCCTCTTTGTTTCGCGGCACGCAAGGAGAGGGGATTCAGAGCGCTGCCTAAACGAACTCCAGAGACTGGCGCGAGCCGCGGCTATCAGCGCGGACCCCAGAGGCAGGCGCGAGCCGCGGCTAACAGCGCGGACCCCAGAGACGGGCAGGAGACGCTAGGGCTGCTGCTGCCGCCACCAAGAAGCCTGTGTGCAAGCACAGGTCACTCTCCACACCGCCCCTCCCGGGAGCCGGTGCAGCTCGCCGCTGCCGGGCTCCCATGGTCCGGGGACAACTTCCCCGGGAGAACGCACTGCGCGCCTCAGGCTGCTGCAACGTCACGCTGGCCTCTGCCGCCGCAGGCTCGCCCCGCATCCGTACCCCTCCCTCCCCCCGGCCTGAGTGAGCCAGAGCCCCCGAAGCAGCTGCTCCTTTAACCCCGTTCTGTCTGGGCGGGGAACGGACGCCCTCAGGCAACCTACACGCACAGGCTGGTCCAAATCCAAAGCTGAACCCCGGGAGCTGTACGAACAAAGAAGAGAAAGGGAAATCTCTCCCAGCAGCCTCAGAAGCAGCGGATTAAAGCTCCACAAACAACTTGATGTGCCTGCATCTGTTGAATACCTGAATAGACAACGAATCATCCCAAATTCAAGAGGTGGACTTTGGGAGCAGGATATATTAATTTTTCCCCTTTTCCTTTTTTTGTGAGTGGATATGTGTATGCTTCTCGGTGAGATTTTGTCTGTATATACGCTTTGCTTTCACCATTAGTCCTAGGGTTAGGTCCGTCCGTTTTTTTTTTTTGTTTTTTTTTTTTTTACTTAAAAAAATTTTTTTTCCCTAATAAATATTTTCTTAATAATTTTTTCCTTATTTTCTATTTTTAGAAATTAAAAAAAAATTTTAATAAGTTTTTTCATATTTTTTATTTTAAAAAAAATTAAAAAATTTTTTTTCTTAATAAATTTTTTCTTAATAATTTTTTTCTTATTTTTTATTATAAAAAATTAATAAATCTATCTTTAAAAATTAAAAAAAAATTTTTTCTGAATACATTTACTCTTAATTTTTTTTCTTATTTTTTATTATAATAGCTTTATTTTATTTTATCCTCTTTCTTTCTTTCTTTCTATTTTTTTCTCCCTTATACTCTGAGCTGTGTGGATGAAAGGCTCTTGGTGCTCCAGCCAGGCATCAGGGCTGTGCCTCTGAGGTGGGAGAGCCAACTTCAGGACACTGGTCCACAAGAGACCTCCCAGCTTCAGGTAATACCAAACGGTGAAAATCTCTCAGAGATCTCCATTTCAACATCAAGACCCAGCTTCACTCAACGACCAGCAAGCTACAGTGCTGGACACCCTATGCCAAACAACTAGCAAGACAGGAACACAGCCCCATCCATTAGCAGAGAGGCTGCCTAAAATCATAATAAGGCCACAGACACCCCAAAACACACCACCAGACGTGGACGTGCCCACCAGAAAGACAAGATCCAACCTCATCCAACAGAACACAGGCACTAGTCCCCTCCACCAGGAAGCCTACACAACCTGCTGAATCAACCTTAGCCACTGGGGACAGACACCAAAAACAACGGGAACTACGAACCTGCAGCCTGTGAAAAGGAGACCCCAAACACAGTAAGATAAGCAAAATGAGAAGACAAAAAAACACACAGCAGGTGAAGGAGCAGGGTCAAAACACACCAGACCTAACAAATGAAGAGGAAATAGGCAATCTACCTGAAAAAGAATTCAGAATAATGATAGTAAAGATGATCCAAACTCTTGGAAATAGAATAGACAAAATGCAAGAAACATTTAACAAGGATGTAGAAGAACTAAAGAGGAACCAAGCAACGATGAAAAACACAATAAATGAAATTAAAAATACTCTAGACGGGATCAATAGCAGAATAACTGAGGAAGAAGAACGGATAAGTGACCTGGAAGATAAAATAGTGGAAATAACTACTGCAGAGCACAATAAAGAAAAAAGAATGAAAAGAACTGAGGACAGTCTCAGAGACCTCTGGGACAACATTAAACGCACCAACATTCGAATTATAGGGGTCCCAGAAGAAGAAGAGAAAAAGAAAGGGACTGAGAAAATATTTGAGGAGATTATAGTTGAAAACTTCCCTAATATGGGAAAGGAAATAGTTAATCAAGTCCTGGAAGCACAGAGAGTCCCATACAGGATAAATCCAAGGAGAAACACGCCAAGACACATATTAATCAAACTGTCAAAAATTAAATATAAAGAAAACATATTAAAAGCAGCAAGGGAAAAACAACAAATAACACACAAGGGAATCCCCATAAGGTTAACAGCTGACCTTTCAGCAGAAACTCTGCAAGCCAGAAGGGAGTGGCAGGATATACTTAAAGTGATGAAGGAGATAAACCTACAACCAAGGTTACTCTACCCAGCAAGGATCTCATTCAGATTTGATGGAGAAATTAAAACCTCTACAGACAAGCAAAAGCTGAGAGAATTCAGCACCACCAAACCAGCTTTACAACAAATGCTAAAGGAACTTCTCTAGGCAAGAAACACAAGAGAAGGAAAACACCTACAACAACAAACCCAAACATTTAAGAAAATGGGAATAGGAACATACATATCAATAATTACCTTAAATGTAAATGGATTAAATGCTCCCACCAAAAGACACAGGCTGGCTGAATGGATACAAAAACAAGACCCATATATATGCTGTCTACAAGAGACCCACTTCAGACCTAGAGACACATACAGACTGAAAGTGAGGGGATGGAAAAAGATATTCCATGCAAATGGAAATCAAAAGAAAGCTGGAGTAGCAATTCTCATATCAGACAAAATAGACTTTAAAATAAAGACTATTACAAGAGACAAAGAAGGACACTATGTAATGATCAAGGGATCAATCCAAGAGGAAGGTATAACAATTGTAAATATTTATGCACCCAACATAGGAGCACCTCAATACATAAGGCAAATACTAACAGCCATAAAAGGGGAAATCGACAGCAACACAATCATAGTAGGGGACTTTAACACCCCACTTTCACCAATGGACAGATCATCCAAAATGAAAATAAATAAGGAAACACAAGCTTTAAATGATACATTAAACAAGATGGACTTAATTGATATTTATAGGACATTCCACCCAAAAACAACAGAATACACATTTTTCTCAAGTGCTCATGGAACATTCTCCAGGATAGATCATATCTTGGGTCACAAATCAAGCCTTGGTAAATTTAAGAAAACTGAAATCGTATCAAGTATCTTTTCCGACCACAATGCTATGAGACTAGATATCAATTACAGGAAAAGATCTCTAAAAAATACAAACACATGGAGGCTACACAATACACTACTTAATAACGAAGTGATCATTGAAGAAATCAAAGGGGAAATCAAAAAATACCTAGAAACAAATGACAATGGAGACACGACGACCCAAAACCTATGGGATGCAGCAAAAGCAGTTCTAAGAGGGAAGTTTATAGCAATACAAGCCTACCTCAAGAAACAGGAAACATCTCGAATAAACAACCTAACCTTGCACCTGAAGCAATTAGAGAAAGAAGAGCAAAAAAACCCCAAAGCTAGCAGAAGGAAAGAAATCATAAAGATCAGATCAGAAATAAATGAAAAAGAAATGAAGGAAACAATAGCAAAAATCAATGAAACTAAAAGCTGGTTCTTCGAGAAGATAAACAAAATTGACAAACCATTAGCCAGACTCATCAAGAGAAAAAGGGAGAAGACTCAAATCAATAGAATTAGAAATGAAAAAGGAGAAGTAACCACTGACACTGCAGAAATACAAACGATCATGAGAGATTACTACAAGCAACTCTATGCCAATAAAATGGACAACTTGGAAGAAATGGACAGATTCTTAGAAATGCACAACCTGCCCAGACTGAATCAGGAAGAAATAGAAAATATGAACAGACCAATCACAAGCACTGAAATTGAAACTGTGATTAAAAATCTTCCAACAAACAAAAGCCCAGGACCAGATGGCTTCACTGGCGAATTCTATCAAACATTTAGAGAAGAGCTAACACCTATCCTTCTCAAACTCTTCCAAAATATTGCAGAGGGAGGAACACTCCAAAATTTCATTCTACGAGGCCACCATCACCCTGATACCAAAACCAGACAAAGATGTCACAAAGAAAGAAAACTACAGGCCAATATCACTGATGAACATAGATGCAAAAATCCTCAACAAAATACTAGCAAACAGAATCCAACAGCACATTAAAAGGATTATACACCATGATCAAGTGGGGTTTATTCCAGGAATGCAAGGATTCTTCAATATACGCAAATCAATCAACGTGATACATCATATTAACAAACTGAGGGAGAAAAACCATATGATCATCTCAATAGATGCAGAGAAAGCTTTCGACAAAATACAACACCCATTTATGATAAAAGCCCTGTA
Source organism: Eschrichtius robustus (assembly GCF_028021215.1). NCBI lineage: Eukaryota > Metazoa > Chordata > Mammalia > Artiodactyla > Eschrichtiidae > Eschrichtius > Eschrichtius robustus. The sequence continues at coordinate 8,084,922 of NC_090830.1, read as the reverse complement.
GAAAGTAGGCATAGAGGGAACTTTCCTCAACATAATAAAGGCCATATATGACAAACCCACAGCCAACATTGTCCTCAATGGTGAAAAACTGAAACCATTTCCACTAAGATCAGGAACAAGACAAGGTTGCCCACTCTCACCACTATTATTCAACATAGTTTTGGAAGTGTTAGCCACAGCAATCAGAGAAGAAAAAGAAATAAAAGGAATCCAAATCGGAAAAGAAGAAGTAAAGCTGTCACTGTTTGCAGATGACATGATACTATACATAGAGAATCCTAAAACTGCCACTAGAAAACTACTAGAGCTAATCAATGAATTTAGTAAAGTAGCAGGATACAAAATTAATGCACAGAAATCTCTTGCATTCCTATATACTAATGATGAAAAATCTGAAAGTGAAATTAAGAAAACACTCCCGTTTACCATTGCAACAAAAAGAATAAAATATCTAGGAATAAACCTACCTGAGGAGACAAAAGACCTGTATGCAGAAAATTATAGGACACTGATGAAAGAAATTAAAGATGATACGAATAGATGGAGAGATATACCATGTTCTTGGATTGGAAGAATCAACATTGTGAAAATGACTCTACTACACAAAGCAATCTACAGATTCAGTGCAATCCCTATCAAACTACCACAGGCATTTTTCACAGAACTAGAACAAAAAATTTCACAATTTGTATGGAGACACAAAAGACCCCGAATAGACAAAGCAATCTTGAGAACAAAAAATGGAGCTGGAGGAATCAGGCTCCCTGACTTCAGACTATATTACAAAGCTACAGTAATCAAGACAGTTTGGTACTGGCACAAAAACAGAAATATAGATCAATGGAACAGGATAGAAAGCCCAGAGATAAACCCACGCACATATGGTCACCTTATCTTTGATAAAGGAGGCAAGCATATACAGTGGAGAAAAGACAGTCTCTTCAATAAGTGGTGCTGGGAAAATTGGACAGGTACATGTAAAAGTATGAAACTAGAACACTCCCTGACACCATGCACAAAAATAAACTCAAAATGGATTAAAGACCTAAATGTTAAGCCAGACACTATCAAACTCTTAGAGGAAAACATAGGCAGAACACTCTATAACATAAATCGCAGCAAGATCCTTTTTGACCCAGCTCCTAGAGAAATGGAAATAAAAACACAAATAAACAAATGGGACCTAATGAAACTTAAAAGCTTTTGCACAGCAAAGGAAACCATAAACAAGACCAAAAGACAACCCTCAGAATGGGAGAAAATATTTTCAAATGAAGCAACTGACAAAGGATTAATCTCCAAGATTTACAAGCAGCTCATGTAGCTCAATAACAAAAAACCAAACAACCCAATCCAAAAATGGGCAGAAGACCTAAATAGACATTTCTCCAAAGAAGATATACAGATGGCCAACAGACACATGAAAGAATGCTCAACATCCTTAATCATTAGAGAAATGCAAATCAAAACTACAATGAGGCATCATCTCACACCGGTCAGAATGGCCATCATCAAAAAATCTAGAAACAATAAATGCTGGAGAGGGTGTGGAGAAAAGGGAACCCTCTTGCACTGTTGGTGGGAATGTAAATTGATACAGCCACTATGGAGAACAGTATGGAGGTTCCTTAAAAAACTAAAAATAGAACTACCATACGACCCAGCAATCCCACTACTGGGCATATACCCTGAGAAAACCATAATTCAAAAAGAGTCATGTAGCACAATGTTCATTGCAGCTCTATTTACAATAGCCAGGACATGGAAGCAACCAAAGTGTCCATCATCGGATGAATGGATAAAGAAGATGTGGCACATATATACAATGGAATATTACTCAGCCATAAAAAGAAATGAAATGGAGGTATTTGTAATGAGGTGGATGGAGTTAGAGTCTGTCATACAGAGTGAAGTAAGTCAGAAAGAGAAAAACAAATACAGTATGCGAACACATATATGTGGAATCTAAGGAAAAAAAAAAAAAAGGACATGAAGAACCTAGTGGCAAGATGGGAATAAAGACACAGACCTACTAAAGAATGGGCTTTAGGATATGGGGAGGGGGAGGGGTGAGATTTGACAGGGTGAGAGCGTGTCATGGACATATATACACACCAAATGTAAAATAGATAGCTAGTGGGAAGCAGCCGCATAGCACAGGGAGATCAGCTCGGTGCTTTGTGACCACCTACAGGGGTGGGATAGGGAGGGTGGGAGGGAGGGAGATGCAAGAGGGAAGAGATATGGGAACATATGTATATGTATAACTGATTCACTTTGTTTTAAAGCAGAAACTAACACACCATTGTAAAGCAATTATACTTCAATAAAGATGTTAAAAAAATAAATACTGGGAGATAATATTTAAAAACTGATGGCTATTTGTCTACTCTATTTGTCTACTCTATTGTTGAAAATCATGCACTAAATATGTACTGAATCACCATTCCAACTGATGCTGCAGATAAATGTTAAGATCTGCTTTCATTGGAGGAGGTGATGGAGAGGACCTGAGCACTGGCTGACCCGTGAGCTGGACCCAGGCAATCAGAGGCTCCTCACTTCTTCTGCATCCTTGGAATAAATGTTCTGACCACCGTTCTCATAGCCAGAGCTGTTTCAAGGATGCAGGCTTGAGAGAGTGAGGTGTTAACAGCCCTCTGAATGGTATACGTGACTCAATTCAGTTAAGGCCAGTTATATAAACTTTTAAGATTCTGGTGGATGGGGTGTGGACATCTACCCAACCGTGGCCATACAAGACAAGCCTCGTGTGTAAGTTCTCTTGCTTGTTAACCTGCCACCTACGCATCTGGAGTGGTCTGCCTCTTTCTTCTGTCTCTCTTTGCCCTCCATGTGTGGGACCAGTTCACAAAGCAACAGCTTTATGCACAACAAAGAAGGTTGCTTTGATGCTGGTGCACTTTCTACATTAGTTTTCTATTTCACTTCTGAACAACCTTTTGGGCTCCCTGACTTCCTAAGACCAGTTTTCCTGGGTTCCACTTCTATACATCTTATTCTTTCCTAGATAAGAACAATCCTAGAAGAGTTATTAAATAGAATTAGTAGAAATAGTTTGCCCAAATGGAAAAATTCATTTAAGCAAGGTTCTTTCAAAACCAAGGCAAAATAATTGAATGGTGTTATTTCAGGGACTATGTCAGTTGCTCTCTTTTCTGTCACTCTTTAAAATTCTGTCATGGGGGCTTCCCTGGTGGCACAGTGGTTGAGAATCTGCCTGCCAATGCAGGGGACACGGGTTCGAGCCCTGGTCTGGGAAGGTCCCACATGCCACGGAGCAACTGGGCCTGTGAGTCACAACTACTGAGCCTGCGCGTCTGGAGCCTGTGCTCCGCAACAAGAGAGGCCGCGACAGTGAGAGGCCCGCGCACCGCGATTAAGAGTGGCCCCCGCTCGCCACAACTACAGAAAGCCCTCACACAGAAACGAAGACCCAACACAGCCAAAAATAAATAAATAAATAAATAAATTTATTAAAAAAAAAAAAATTCTGTCAAGGTATGAACAAAACCCCTATGCTATGGGCTTCTTTTAACAGCAGAAAAATGGACTAGCATTGTTTTTATGAAAAAATAATGAAGGTTCATGATGGACAAGTATAGAATTGGGGGAGATATTTTTGAGCAGGAAGGCTTATCCAGAACTTCTAGGGCAGCTTTTTGGCAAAGAAATCCATAAAGATGGATGTGAAAGCGAGTGAATAAATCTATACTTTGATTTTAAAGTTCACTTCACATACTGGTGACAAAAGATGACAGATTGGGGTCCTGGAAGAAAATTCATCAACAGTATCAACTTGCTGTATTTAACCAACACGGCACATTTGTTGGTCTGCTCTTAGAAGGGAAAATACTGGAATTGATGATTCTTTGAAGCCAGACATTTTAAATTAATGTGCTTCAGGAAAAGAACTGCCAATTTCTGGCAAGGTTTGACTCTCTGATAATGCAATGAGGTATCAGGACTTTCACTGCCTTAGTTCAGAGTGACTCTCTGAAACACTAGATTTCAGATGATTCCCTCAAATATCACTCAGGAGAGAGTGTTTTACTCCTTCATATGTGGTCTCTAGATGGACTCAACTTTGACCAGTATTTCAAGACCTGCTCTTCTATTTCTTTTTCTAGTGCCAACTCCCCATAGCTGAACCTTAAAACACATGCCACTAGGAACCCCGGAAAGCTGGCTAGCTTTCCTGGACTTGATATAACAGGTAAGGTATTCCTATACGGGGAGAAATTAGTCAAAGGATACAAACTTTCAGTTAGATGAATAAGTTCTGGGGGTCTAATGTACACCATGGTGAATACAGTTAATAATACTGTATTATATACTTAAAAGTTGCTACGAGAGATCTTGAATGTTCTCACCACAAAAAGAAATGGTAATTATGTGAAGTGATGGAGGTATTAACTAATGCTATGACGTTAATCGTTTTGCCAAATAGTGTGTCAAATCCACACCTTGCGCACCTTAAACTTATACAATGTTATATGCCAATTATATCTCAGTAAAACTGTAAAAAAAGTAAAGTGTTCTTAAAAGATTCTCTTGGTCGGTTACATTTCTATTTCTCAATCATATGCTATATATAGTTCATAAACTCTAAGGCAGACATTTTTACATTTTAAAGATTTGTATCCTCTCTGGAAAAAAAATTTTTTTAACAAACAATGGTATCTGAAATTTGATGGCATGTGATGTCTCATTTAATAAATGTTACGTATGTTCTATTTCTAGGTTTACAATGTTAAACTCTTAACTTCATGTTTTTGAATATAGAATTCTATTAGTTGTTTCAATCCCTAAACCTGACTGCATACTTATTGTCTCCTATTAATAACGATGAAATGTGTTAATTTTTAAAGCAATCTGCTTAAAAAATTACCTCCACTTTATTGTTCTGTTACGTTTTCTGCATTCATGAAGGAAGTGAATTTGGTGCTTCTGAGTCCTAGTCACATTCCTCCTGTCTCAATTCCCAAATATGGAAAGCCCTCGATTAAATAAATGTCCAATTATGGTTAAAGATAGATGTGCAGGCCTGAACAACATCTAGGGACCGGTGTCACCTAGATATGTATTTTATAGTGTGGGTTATAGGCACAAAATTAAGATAATCCTATATATACAAGGACTGCCCCATTAATAAATGTAAGTATACATATAGATATATCTATGTATATCTAGGATCTCCTGATTAATGGGTGCATTTCTAGGTAAGGCTTTTAGCAAAACAGTTAACATTCTAAATGGAGACATTCTTAAAGCAGGGAGAAAACCAGGCTGCATTGAAAAGTCTCATTTTTTTTAAAAGAGAAATACCATATGATATCACTTATATGTAGAATCTAAAATATGACACAAATGAACCTATCTATGAAACAGAAACAGAATCACAGACACAGAGAACAGACTGGTGGTTCCCAAGGAAGAGGGGGTTGGGGGAGGGATGGAGTGGGAGGCTGGGGTTAGCGGATGTAAGCTTTTATATACAGAATGGAAAAACAACAAGATGCTACTGTATAGCACAGAGAGCTACTATATGCAATATCCTATGATAAACCATAATGGAAAAGAACATATAAAAAAGAATGCATATATGTATAACTGAATCACTTTGCTGTACAGCAGAAATTAACACATTGTAAATAAACTATACTTCAGTAAAGAAAATACTGATTTTAAAAAAGTTTCATTTTTTTTTATGAAGAGTGTGGTTTATCCCTGTCAAAGTGCTCTCACATTCAGCTCATTTTACCTTTAGCCATTACATTGAGAGGCATGTCCCAGGTCATGGATGGCCCCCAGGGGCCACACTGCTCAGATGCTCCAGATATGGGTTGTGTCAGACAGGGCTCTCAGCGTTTACAAAAGTGACCAAAGAGGGCATCAACCTACCCAAGCACAGACATTTTTCCTTTTTTAAAAAAGTCCCATTAATTTAATTAGTTAGTACACTGGATGCCAGTGGATGGTGCTTTACTATTTCAGACCAAAAAGTGTACAGATATGAAGTCACTATTTCAGTCTGGAAGGAAGTACATTTATTCAAGTCTAGCTTAGACTTCCTATCATCGTGTGGGGCCCTTCCGTTCCTCATTCAAATTCAAATTGAGTTGATTTTTAATAATTGAGTATGTGCTCCCCAGTGTGTTTCTCACCATCCCTCTTGGGGCCATCACAACAGCCCATAGCTGTTCTGTGTAAAAGGAGGAAATAGAAAGGGACCATCGTGTAGTTATGATTCCCTTGCTTCTTGAACAGTTTAGGATTATGACAAATGCAAACAATGCTGGGTTTGCTTGTTGGAAAAAAAAAGATAAAATAAGCAAACTAATATTTATCAGAGATAATTTCTTCCATTTGGAGAATTCAACAGTTTTGACTTCCTGAGTAATGTTTACAACATCAATTTTAGTGAAATGGGGCAAAGAAAACTTGTGCTATTTATCTTATTTACTTACGCTGAAGTATTACGACCCACTGTGTATTATTTACGTAGGTGACTCTTTATTGATAACACTCTTTTTACTAGTAAAACAGTCCTTTAAAAATTTACAGCATGTTTGTTTAATAGAAGTTTTCCCCACACATACCGAATGTGCTCAGCTTAGCAACAGCTAATGAATGACAGTGGCAAGTACAGTCAGTGAATTACTCAGCCCCTCACTCTCTTCTTGGGAGTCCCTCAGCTGGTTTTTGAGTGCTTTGCCATGCTACTTTGTGCTCTGCTCCTGTCATCACGGAGATGTGTCTTGAGAAAGGAACTCACATTTTTTGAGATAGCATGTGAATTTGAGAAGTGAAGTGAACTCAGACTGCTAATCAGATAAAAGGGTATTAAAGTACTTCACAGTCTTAAAATTAAGGGTGAATGAACAAAATAAACTACAGGCCTTAGAATTTCCGACTCTTAACATTAGTTACTACATCTACGGTCTCTATAGATTCTTTGTCCCTGGTCGTATTTCATCCTTCTCAACATTATCTGTAATGGTTTAAAAAATATAGTGTTAAAATATCACATTCTTTACATTCTTTAGTTCTAGGTTGCAAACAGGTATTACGTATATAGAACGCCCAGGTCTCAGTGGAATCCTAAAGGATTTAGATACAAAACAATTTAAAATTTTAACACATTAATCTAGCAAAAAGATACTAATTCTCCTTTTTTTAAAAAATTTGTTAATGAGGACTTTTCTTATACCACCCAGGACAATCAGATGTTTGTCAAAGGGTTACAGGTAACTACTAGGGTAAAAATAGCTAAGGAGAGTAAGGTATAGGTAAAAGAAATCATATAATAATTGAATTTAAGAACTATGGCTTTATAGGGAAGATTCTAACCAAACACTAATATTTAAATTGGAAAATAGGGCTTCTCAGTCTTTTTATTTTTATGCAGTAATAAAAGACTTGCCAGTGATGAGATTACGTGCACAATGAGCATGAGTAACTTCTATTAATATCAAGGGCTAATATCTACCCTCCATTAACATGTGTAATTCCCTCAGGAAGTAATGTGTAATCTCTGCCCTCAGATAATCAGGTCAATTTTGTGAATGAATATCTAAGGACAACATTTGAACCCTTATTTAAACTTTAATTGGAAAGATATAATATGAAAAAATGAAAAAAGGAGTTAAGAAAGGTGTTTAAAAATAGGTTCAGCCTTTGCTGAAAGAACTTTGATTGTAGAGCTATTGAAATAATTATATTTACAGGATTATATGCTAATATATCAACTTGAAATGCTAAGCTGTAAATTCATGAAGATAGAATAATTACCTCCACTGAACCCTCCCTAAAACACCATTCCCAAAATATCTCAGCATTGTCAATATCTTGAAAAGATATTGTTGCAGTGTAGTGATTAGGAAGTGCAAATGGAATGAGGCCAGGTGCAAGGTGTCAATTTAAATATGGAATCAACCTCAATTGCTCATGTTGATATGAAACCTTCTAGAAAATGTATTTGTCCTTGTAAAAATAGTTTATATAGATCGCTGGGATTGAAAAATTCTACATCTCTTTCAACTATGCCTTAGTTTAAAATAGTCTTTGAATATCTGAGTTTTCTGGTATAAATTATTCAAGGTAAAATAATAATTTATCATGTCATTAAGTGTTACTCTAAATTAAGAAAGATATTATTTTATCAGAATATTGCTTACAGTTGAAGAGCTAAAAGACGACAATCAGTGACACGCTATGTTAGAATTAGAACATCCACATGAAAATTCAGTTTTCTTATTACTTTGTCTACATGGCAACACCGAACAACAAATAAGAAACCATTAGATAATGACTGACGGTTAAATTCTCATCTTGGCATTATTTATCTTTAAATAGACAGTTTTTTTATTATATTCATTCTATATGTACATCCTTTTGATCAACAGACATTATCTCTAACATTTGCTTATTCTAATTTTCTCTTTCTGTAGGAATAATCAGATCTTTTCATGAAATAAGAGTTTTTCTTTTATCTTTTCTGCTAAAAGTTTCTTGAAATGGGACTTTCAGAAAAAAAATTTTTTCTGAATATTTAAAAGTATATTATTTAAAAGTAGGGGCTTCCCTGGTGGCGCAGTGGTTGAGAATCTGCCTGCCAATGCAGGGAACACGGGCTCGAGCCCTGGTCTGGGAAGATCCCACGTGCCGCGGAGCAACTGGGCCCGTGAGCCACAACTGCTGAGCCTGCGCGTCTGGAGCCTGTGCCCCGCAACAAGAGAGGCCGCGATAATGAGAGGCCGGCGCACCGCGATAAAGAGTGGCCCCCGCTCGCCGCAACTGGAGAGGGCCCTCGCACAGAAACGAAGACCCAACACAGCCAAAAATAAATAAATAAATAAATAAATAAATAAATAATAAAAATAAAGGAATTCCTTTAAAAAAAAAGTAAAAGAAATATCCTTTTAAAAAAAAGTAAATATAAACAACAATGTAGTATAAATATTGTGGTATGATTTTTACATAACAATATATCTTTTATTAGAGAAAAGTGATCAGGTATTTGTAAAAACTCATGTAAGGAGAAAACCATCCAATAGGTCTGAAGTAGGAAACAACATAGAAAAATCGATGTTCTATTAATCAGAAGGCTTATCCAATTTTACCAGGGATAAATCACATCATTAAATGATCTAGATACCTGTGTTAGCACAAGGGTGCTGCATGAGCGGTACTGGGGTGGCTCTTTCTTATTTCCATCCCATAAACCTAATCTTCTGGGGATGAGAAGAAATCCTAGGATGGTCCATCAGTCATGGTCTAATCCAGTCATTAGACACAGTGTCCTGGGAGAACTTTTGTTCAGTTCCTATTTATGATCTTAATGTTTTTCACGCAAGTGATCTCCCCCACCTCCTTTTTGTGGGCAGAAAACAAATGACATTAGTAAATTGTTACTGCTGTCTATTGTTCTTAAATAATTCACACTAAGATCTATTTGTAGCTTTTACAGAAAAATAAGTACATTTATTAGAACAAAGGGAACAGAAAATCCTTGTTTGTTGCTTAAGATTCTGAACACTGACTAATTTCTGACTACTTTTTATCTTAGTGCAGGTGGGCCAAGAGCATTGGTCCAATTTTGGTCCTGACAGGGGTCAGTCCATCAAGTGGCACAGCATGAAGAAACTGTAAAAAAGATTTACTTTATATTTATTCTGAGTAATTTGAAAACTACTGTAAAGGCTGTAAGGCAACAACACAATTTGGAAAAATAAAATTAAAATTTCCCACAATATCTATATACCTTTTTAAAAAATTTTGCATGTTGCCCTTGCATGTTTCCACTTGTATAGTCCCATGGTTTAAATAAAAGTTAAGTTGCAATTTTTTTATAGGCAAATACTAAATAATATTTTAATGTTTCTCCTGTTGTTTTAAGAAACTATTTTCTTGTATTTGCTGACACATATTAAACTTTAATGATGAACAACTGCTGAATGAAAACTTTAAAAACTTCAGGGAAATGACTAACTCAGTTACTGTTTTGGCAACTTAATCACACTCAGGCCTATCTTCCACTATGAAAGTGATATATATTCAAGACCTCTGACTTCACCACCCATGTAGGAGGTTCACTCTTTAAGCTTGCAGATCCTCTTGATAGCTAAATTTTACTCTCCTATTTTAAACTTTGATCTAAAATGGCACATTGGAACTGGCCGTCTCTCCTTTTTAAGGGGTCAGGGTTTCAAATTCAATTGATGGTCTTTCATCAGAGTGCACCCTTCTGGTCTTCAAACTTTTACTGAGTATCCACTCTGTGCCAAGCACTCTGCCAGCTTATTACTGGCCTAAATTTTATAATACCACAATGTGTCTTTCAGCTCTCTCACCCTTCCTTTATAATCATGGCTAGGTGTAAGGCATCTGCCAGCTGTCTGTAATGACCTGTCAGCCTCACCTGCAATTGCTTTGTCTGATCTGTCAAGTTGCACTGTGATTGTCAGCAGAGCAAGGAAACTTGACTGAGCCTAGGAAAGAGTTCTTGAAAACACACAGGAACAGATAAAGCGGGACAGAGATGGAAACTTAGGACTGGGAGGCATTCTCTGGAGTGCATCTGATTTTATGGTTACGGACACAGAGAAGCAAATAAGTTAAGGGGCTTGTAAGAGGCACTGTAGCTTACTGGTCAAGTATGAATCCTGGCTCAACCATGTACTATTACTAGTAGTTAACTAGCAAGTTATTGAACTTCTCTATGTTTTAAGACTTCCCATCCATAGTATGGGGCTAATAAGGAGCATGCATTTTAGAGATGTATGAAGACTAAATGAGTTAATATCTGTGAAGTATTTAGATCAGTACCTGGGACACAGTAAGTACCTCATGTGTTTTTTAGTTAGGTCAACTCAGTTAGTGACTGAGCCAAGACAAGAACCATGGTCCCAGAAAGTTTCTAGACTGTCTTCTCCTTATCACTACAACTTCTGAATGAAATGGAAGTCAGAGAAGCAACAGAAACCAATAGCCCAGAAATCCCAAATGGTGAGAAGAGGTGAGTGGAAGAAGGAGGTCACTGTCAGCATAAATGAGAACTAATGGAGGGACAAGTAAGCTGTCCCAGATGCTACAGAGGCAGACCAAGCCCCCCCCGCCCCACCTGTCCTCTGGACCCAGTGCTATCTATAGTGGTCTGGTCGTCTTCCACTCTCTCTCAGCAGCTGAGCCTCCTACCCTCAAAACATCCTGGGAGGCAAAGCATATGACCAGTTCACATCACCAGGCCTTGCATCAGCTGAAAAGAGCTAGAGAAAAGTGAAGCCGTTATCAACAAGGTCAACGAAAGCACTTAGCATGTGGGGGAGGGTACATGATGTGTAAACCCACTGAAAGGTTGGGATATAAGTAAAACAGGATGCTTATTTCAAGAACAACTCAGAGCTTTTAATGTACTAACATACATTCCAATCCCTAAGAGATGGATATAGTAAATAATGTTTTTCAAACATACTTGACCACAAAACCCTTTTCAAATGGTATATCTTGTGGTATAGGAAACATATTTAAGATATGCCACCATAATCCATACATCCTTTATAAATATTATTGTCAAATCTATAAAAATCTCTTAAGACATGACTTGAATCAAACGTGGATTACATTGCCACAATTAAGTAACAGAGGTTAATGTAAAATAATTTATTAATAAATAGAGCCTCCATTATTAAAACAAGAGTCACACTGTGGAAGATTTTCTCTTATCTACCACATTTTAACAGACTTTATGAACTTTTCAGGCCAAGACACTGTCAGTAAGACTAACTAAATACCAATTTTCTTCACAAAGTTATACATTGTCTTATTTATCTGTGCCGGTCTATAAGCTTATCATGTTCTAAATAATATACCTTTTAGCAGTAAAAATCTAAGAGTCTGATTGATGTTGTAATAGTACACTTTACAAACTTCAATCTTGTGAACAATTGTGTTTTCAGTTGTGATTCACTGAAAGCAGGTCTATTTGACATAATCCTGAAGGAGAACTGATGTTACTTATAGAAAAGTGAATTACACAGATGCAAATTACTGTTACAAGGATGCAAATCACTGCAAAATTGTATTTATTAATATAGCTTTTCTCTTCAGTTTAACTCAACTTTGTTATCCTGTAAAGCATCAACTCAAGGCAAGTGGCCAAGATGGCAGAGCAGGAAGACCCTGAATTCACCTCCTCCCATGGGCACACAAAATTACAACTATTTACAGAGCAAGTATCCAAGAGAACAACCTGAAGAGGAGCAGAAATGATTTTTTACAACTGAACATATAAAGAAGGAACCACAATGAGACAAACAGTAGGGGCAGAGACATGGTATAGTCACGACTCAACCCCTGGGTAGGTGACCCACGAGTGGGAGGCTAATCACAACTGCAGACGTTCTCCCTAAGGAGCAAGGAGCCTGAGCCCCACACTAGGCTCCTGCAGTGCGAAGACAAGCAGCCAAACCGTCTGGCTTTGAAGGCCAGGGGAGCTTGTGTACAGAAGAGCCAGAGGGCTGTAGGAAACAGAGACTATGCTATTAAAGGGCTCATGTAAAATCTCACATGCTCTGAGACCTAACACAGAGGCAGCAATTTGAAAGGAGCCTGGGCCACACCCACTTGCTGATCTTGGAGAGCCTCCCGGAGAGGCAGTAGGCAACTGGGACACCTCCTGGGGATACAGATGCTGGCAGCAGCCATTTTTGGAAGTTCATCCTACCATGAGGTTGGCAAGCACCATTTTGGAGTCCTCCCTCTAGCCTATTAGCCCCAGAGGCTTACCTTCCCACCAGCTGGTGTGCACTGCTCCTGGGACCTTCTAGGCCAAGCAACCAGCTGCTAAGGGACCCAGCCCTGCCCACCAACGAGCCAGCAGCCTCTGCATGAGGCAGGATCTGGCTGCCAAACAGGCTTCAAATACTTTTTTTTTTTCAATTGAAGTATAGTTGATTTACAATGTAAATACTTTTATCTGAAGTACAAAGGCATCTCCTACATAAGGCCACATCTCCAAGATCGGGAAATGTAACTGACTTACCTAAAAGACTGAAGGAAACACAGACAGTCAGGCAAAATGAGGGAACAGAGCAATATGTTCCAAACGAAGGAACAAGATAAAACTCCAGAGAAAGAACTAAGCTAAGTGCAGATAAGCTATCTGTCAAATAAAGAGTTCAAATAATGATCATCAAGATGCTCAGCAAACTCAGGAGAAGAATGAAAACAGTGAGAAGTTTAACAAAGAAAGAATGCCTGTTATTGACTTCTAACTTAGTTCTGTTGTCACTGAAAACATACTTTATATAATTTTAATTTTTTGAAATTTATTGAAACTTGTTTTATGGCCTAGCATATGGTCTACTCTAGAGACTGCTTTGTGTGTACTTGAAAATAATTTTTATTCTATAGTCATTGAATTAAGTATTCTATATTTGTCAGTTGTGTTGTTTAAGTTAGCTATATCTATTGCTGATTTTCTGTCAAGTTCTTTTTATTTTTTATTTTTTAGAAGAAAGAGTACGTCTTCCCTTTCTTTCTTTTTTTTATTTATTTATTTATTTATTTATTTATTTATTTATTTATTTATTTATTTATTATTTTTGGCTGTGTTGGGTTTTCGTTTCTCTGCAAGGGCTTTCTCCAGTTGCGGCGAGCGGGGGCCACTCTTCATCGCGGTGCGCGGGCCGGCCTCTCACTGTCGCGGCCTCTCCCGTTGCGGAGCACAGGCTCCAGACGCTCAGGCTCTGTAGTTGTGGCTCATGGGCTTAGTTGCTCCGTGGTATGTGGGATCTTCCCAGACCAGGGCTCGAACCCGTGTCCCCTGCATTGGCAGGCAGATTCTTAACCACTGCGCCACCAGGGAAGCCCCAGTTCTTTTTATTTTTAAGCCTGACCCCTTAGGGGTTGCCCCTATGCCTGCAAAGCTGGATGTCTGCCAATAATTTGACAGAGGTTGTGCTCCAAGGCCTCAAGCCAGTAAGGCTTCTTACTTACTTACCAATGGATCTATGTGTGGGCAAGGGAGCATGTACAAACTTTAGTCTGTTTTCAAGCATGCCCAGCTTTTACTTTCCCTTGGGCTCTTTTCTGTCTCCTCTGTGCATCTGCATAGTCTTAGGGGAAGCAGACATATGTGGACAGCTTGGTCCTTCTTTAGTCTCCACTGTGTAGGCAGTTTTATCTAGGAATAGGCTTGCCCCAACTAGGACAAAGACATCAGGATAATAGAGCCATTGACCCTTTTTGCTTACCCACTGTCAATATTATCACTTTCACTGACAACAGCAGTGAGCATAGGTATCTTCCACCACTGTCAACTGAGTGAGCCTCTTTTGACCACTGCAGCAAAAATGCTGGTCTAACGGCCTACTCTGCTCTGGCAGAACCTCCATGCTGACTGAGTTGCAGGGGAAAGGAGGAGGATGGGACAAGCTCTAGCCACAGACTCCCACTATTCTCACCTGAAGTTCAGCAACTCCTCAAGCATAAGCTCTTTTCAGATTGCTGTACATCTTTGGTCTATTTTTATGGCATTGAAATGGTTATATTTTGTTAATTTTTCTCAACTTCAGAGTTGCTCTTTGGGGAAAGGATTTGCTAACCTCCTTGTTCAGCCATGGCCAGAAGTCAGAAGAGTGTTCTTTCTTTTGGAACATAAAACATGAATAAAGAAAGGGTCAGATTTCCTCTCCCTCTGACTGCTTAGGGCTGTGGCAAGGGGTGGTGGGGCTATACCGCAAACAGTGTTCACCAGAAACGAGGGGGAGTGCAGAGGGAAAATGCAAAGTGATGGATTCAAGACCACACACCCCTTGAAGTGTACGTGCATGAAGGGTACACAGAGATTATACTGATGTATGTATAATTCATGGACCTCTATGTAAATGGCTACGCAGAAGAGTTGGAAAAGAGAGGGAAGGGATATTTGCAAATAGCAGTGTTCCTGGGCTGTCACTTGCATGACTAGTTCTTGTCAATTGGGGAAAAGAAAACATCCCAAATGCGTGACTCTTAAAGGCTTTATATTCCAGGCACAGAAGCTTGTGACCTTGGACTCCCTGTTACACCTTCTGTCTGACTCTTTCTACATCTTTCCAACAGAGATATGATAATATTAATAGAGTCTGGCTGAGTAAAGTTAATGATGGTAAAGCATTATTAAGACTCTGGAAAAATAGGTCTCAGGGTACATACTTCAGAGGATGTGTTATTTAAACTGGCAGTTTTAGATGCATCTCAGCTTCTAATAATGTGGATTTCTTTCAATATCTTAAGTAAATGTCTCAAACGCTTACCACTACTTTTGTCAAAAAAAAAAAAAAAAGAAATACTATCTAGTAGAAATAAAATGTAATGCCACATCTACAGTTAGTGTAAAGACACACATTTGTATTTGTTTATCACTTACAAGCATTTTTAGAAACTGAAACATAAGAAGAGGGACCAAAATAAATGGGGTAGCATCTGGGAGTGAGGCTCTGGGGATGGGAATGATGAGAGGTAAAGCGAGGTTCTAAGCTGTGCTTACTGCATCCCCTCCAGCCCTCACCAAAAGGAACCAGGTCTCTCCATGATGTTTCATGAGTTCCAAAGTGTACCTCAGACCCGCAACAAACTTTAATTAAGTCTTCTCTCTAAGGTTACTCTCTTTCCAGATGAGATGAAAAATATAATGACTTACAGGTAGAGTTCTCTTGAGGATGTGGCTTTGGGTGAAGGAAAAATGAGAAGGGCAGGCTCCCTTCCAGGAGAGAGGGCATTTAAAAATTGCATATATATATAAATATAAACATATATATATATATATATATATAACATATATTTACTATAAGGAATTGGCTCATGTGATTATGGAGGCTGAGAAGCTCAACATCTGCAGCAGGCAAACTGGAGACTCAGGAGAGCCAATGGTGTTAGTTCTAGTGCAAGTCTGAACTCAGAATCAGGAGTAGACTGATGCTCCAGTTCAAAGACAGTCAAGTAGAGAGAAAGAATTCTTCCTGACTCAGTCTTTTATTCTATTCAAGTCTTCAATGGATTGGATGAGGCCTATCCACATTGTGGAGGACAATCTGCTTTATTTAGTCCAATGATTCAAATATTAATCTCATCCAGAAACATCCTCACAGACCCACCCAGGAATAATATTTAACCAAATATGTGGGCACCCTGTGACAGCCTAACTGACACATAAAATTTACCACCACACTATTTCCTGAGTGTTAAGGGATCGCTCCCAGAGACAATCATGGCCAGACAATTGTCTGACCACTTCCAGTTTCGAATCTCTCATAGATTCCAGACTGTGGGCACTCACTTTCCACAGGGATTCTATTATCTAGTGCTGTGTAACAAATTACCAAAAACTTAGAGGCTTAAAACAGCACATACTGATTGTCTCATAGTTTCTGTGCATCAGGAGTCCAAGCCTGTCTTAACTGGGTCCTCTGCTTCTGGGTCTCTCAGAAGGCTGCAATCAAGATGTCAATACCTGGGGTGTCACCTGAAGAGTCAGTTATGGAAAGGTCTGCTTCCAAACTCACTTGGTTGTTGGGAGGTTGGGCTGTTCTCAGGTTGTTGCCCTGAGGGCCTCAGTTCCTTGCTGCTTGTGGGCAATAGGTCACCAATAATTTCTTGGCCACACAGCCTTTCCAACATGACCACTTGCTTTATTAAACCATGCAAACCAAGAAGGCAATAGAGACTAGAGTCTGGTAGTAAGACAGAAATCACAATCTTATGTAACCTAATCATGGAAGTGCCATCCATCACCTTTGCCGTATTCCATTGGTTAGAAGAAAATCACAAGTCCCACCCAGAATCAAGGACAAGAAATAAGGCAAGGACACGAATATCAGGAGGTGGGGCCACTGGGGAACATCTTAGAGTCTGACCCTGAGATACTGTGATTTCCTAAATGATGAGACATAAAGGTGTCTTTTGTTATTCATAACAAATCCTTTTCAACAACACCTGCATTTATGTTAATAAGATGACTTTTGGAAAACCCCTAAAGATGGGGGTTGGTTGCCAGGGGGAACCAACCAGATGATTAGATGAACTTTTAGTCCCCAAACTCCTGGTATGGGAGAGGAGTTGGAGATTGAGTTCAATCATCAATAGCCACTGATTTACTCAATCGTGCCTTTGTAATGACGCCTTCGTAAATATCCCTTAAGTATGGGATTCAGAGAGCTTCTGGGTTGATGAACACACTGAGGTGCTGGGAGGGTGGCGCACCCAGGAAGGGCATGGAAGCTTCGTACCCCTTCCCCACATCTTGCCCTATGCATGTCTTCCATCTGGCTATTCCTGAGTTATAACCTTTTGTAATAAATTGGCAATAGTAAGTAAACTGAGTTTTGTGAGTCGTTCTGCAAAAGATTGAAACTGAGGAGGAGGTTTGGGGAACCTCCGATTTATAGCAGGTCTGTCAGAGCACAGGTGACAACTTGGCCTTGTAATTAGTGTCTGAAGGTGGGCAGTCTTATGGGGCTGAGGACTTAACCCATGGGTTCTGTGCTAACTCCAGGTAGGCAGTGTCAGAAGGAAGTTAAATCTGTTGGACACCTAGTCAGTGTCTGCTGAAGCGTGGGAGAGTTCCTCGGTGTGGAAACTCCTTATTCAGTTGGCGAGCAAAAGTGTGGAGCGCTGTAGTAGAGGAGAGGAGAAACACGGAGAGCTTTCCCTTGCTGACCCCCACAGCTGGGCAGGAAGGACTATGGGTAATCACCAGCTCTGTCTCCACCCTGTGTCTCTGCAGCTTGTAAAGTGTGCTCTTGGAGTTTTCTGGCCTCTTCTCCTATCGGCCACAGGCTGAAAAGCTTCACATTCTGGCTGGCTCCTCCTGACCTCGTTGTCTTGCTCGGCTGCTCCCTTATACTTCTGTCACTTCGCACACTCCCTCATCGCAAACCAACCCCCTGTTCAGATTTTAAATGATTTTTCTGCTTTGCACAAAGAGGCAAATTAACTTCAATTTCAAAAGAGCGTCCATGTTCCGAGCTCACAGGTGGAGTGACGAGGCTGTTTTGCGCCTGATCCGACCCCAGGGCTCCCTCTTCTTAGATACAGGAAGAACGCTGAATTGTCAGCATTTCTCCTGTCACGTGCTCAGGATGCCACCTGGAAGAGGGAGCCGAGATTTCTTTCACACGTGCAAATTAATTACTAGCCTTCTGCACTCCTGCATGTACTGCCTGGAGAACGTGATCATCCTAACTATACTTATGAATCCCCTCCAGGGGCGCATCTCTCTTGTTGCACAGCAGCTGGATGTCATCCCCACCTTTGGTGGCGTTTATGGGTACTCTGATGGACAAGAGGCTCCCATGGCCCTGACTTTCACAAATATCCCCAATCCCTGTTATGGGCTTCTCAGAGAATTTTGTTAATAGCCTCCTATCAATAGGTCCTGACTACTGCAATCCCTAGCATCTTTCCAAGACATTCATGCATGTATTAGGTATGCACCGAGACTCTGAGGACTTTCAAACCACTGAGGTGAAGAAATTCATACCTGTTACCAGTACATTAGACAAAAAGCATGGCACTAACAATTAGATCCTCTCTCGTGCCTCTAGGACACACTTTAGTACGCATTAATCTGTTTATTGAGGATACATTTGCTTCAATCTATTTAACCTTTGCACTGGCAGAGCAAACAGGAACTTTCCTAAATAGTTACAATCACTCTTAAAAACTCCATTCAACGCCTAAATTTTCAAAACAAAAATAGATCATTCACTAAATACAAACCACTGTGTCAACTGATGGGGGCCACACAAAGAAACCAGAGCTATGGTCTTGCTGTTTAAGAAGGCACAATTAGGGCTTCCCTGGTGGCACAGTGGTTAAGAATCCACCTGACAATGCAGGGGACACTGGTTTCAGCCCTGTTCCAGGAAGATCCCACACACCGTGGAGCAACTAAGCCCGTGCGCCACAACTACTGAGCCTGCGCTCTAGAGCCCACGAGCCACAACTACTGAGCCCGCGTGCCACAACTACTGAAGCCCGCGCGACTAGAGCCTGTGCTCCGCAGCAAGAGAAGCCATGACAATGAGAAGCCCGTGCACTGCGACGAAGAGTAGCCCCCGCTCACCACAACTAGAGAAAGCCCGCGCGCAGCAACGAAGACCCAATGCAGCCAAAAAAAAAAAAAAAGGCACAATTAGTTGTATGGTTAAAACCTACACTCATATTAAAAAAGTTCACTCTGCAGTAAAGTTTGGCCGGCTCAGTCCTCCACACTTGCTGTGCCAACCTGTTTCCCCATTAGAGTTGAAGCTCCTTGAACATGGACTGCATATGTTCTCTCTTTATCCTTCAAGTTGAGTCTTGAGTTCAAGATCCCTTTTAGAAAATAGATGACTATTTTTCAGTGTAAATTACTAGATCGAGAATATTAGCAGAGAAAAAAATAAACTAAAGACCAAGGTTATGGAGAAGGGCCAGTGTGCCTTCCCCTCTGCAACATTCTCTCCCAGCCCAACAAATACTAAAGCAATCTGTTCTGGAACTAGCTTCTTTGGTATTGCAGTTGGTGGACATTGCCACATTGCCCCCTTTGCAACAGGAAGCTCAATTACTATCTCCATTCACAAAAATCACATATAGGATGCATATTACTAAAAATTCAAAATGGGACTCAGATAAATGACAGTCTCTCCACTTATGCTTGTGGATCACCTGGGTCTTTCTTTGTCTTCCTGAACAGGCAACACTCTTTTCATTAGAAGCTATCAGGCGTGTCATCATTTCCAGTACCCTGTCTCATTCCCTTGTGCCGTTCAGTCTGAAGTTGTCTCATGGCCAAATTTAAGATTCTTTCGAGGCGCTGAATCATTTCTCCACCAGTTCTGTAGCTATTATCCTTGTCTTATGAAGTCTGCTGATATCTGTAGAGTCAGAGCCAAAAGCAGCCTTGGGGAGATGTCCTTAAGCCCAAATAGCGTGTGTGCAAATGTGTCACAGGGAGACATTATCTAGACATTGTCTCCTCTAACCTTTGGAGAAGCCATGTAATGCTTTCCTGAGCTGGAAAGGGACACCAGGACTGATTATTGCTCATGAAAAGCTGTGAAATAATGGAGGCAAGTGCTTTCTGGTGTATCCTTATAAGAGTAAGAAACATTTGGAAGGGTAAAGAGACTAAAGAAGGAAAACCGCAACATTTAATGGAGAGAAGCTATTTCAGGCATAATGTCATGTGGGTTTTCATACCTCCAGTGTTCTCTTTAGAGACTGGAATTCTCTGGTGAGGGATTATATCCCTTTTGGGGGACGAGGAATCAGGCATCTCAAAAGGAAAATCAAACGGCTTTTCATCTCTCAGTTGAAAGTCCTTTATTAGGAACCATGACCTTTAAATGTGCCTTTCTCTGAATTAATTTTCATTTTCCAAAAACACGTGCAGGTGTCTGAATCAGACGGAGTGAAAGCAGGTGTGGGGAAAAATAATTACCTGGTGCCTATACACAATCTCATCTCAGAAGGAAACCTGCAAAGCCATTTGATAAAATTGTTTCTCGGGTCCAAAATGAAAAGGTTATGAGAAGTGAAAATCCATGATTTGATTTTTGTGGTCTTATCTCTCTTCTTTTTTCCCCAACAATAGAACTTCAGTTATCAAAGGCTTGCAATTGTGAAAAGACAACTGCTTTGTAAAAGCAAAACTTCAGCTATTGCAAGTAAGCATTAAAATGCAAAGCATCAACTGCCGCTTGCCAGAGGGAATAAATATTGTAATAGCTTTCTTCAGAATGCTTGTTAGAATGCCGGCCTGGATAACCCCTGAGGTGGGTGACATTAGAGATAATCAATTTAACGCATATGTTTAAACTCTGTTCAGTAAGGGCAAAACAGACCCCCCCACCCAATCATATTTGGGATATATCGCTACATGATAAACTGAAGGCAGTTAGACAACCTAGGATACCAATACTAAGAACAAGTTATGTGATTAGCAAAGCCTTATGGGGTTTAATTTTACTATGGGGTTTAATTTTATTATTTTATGTAATCTCACCAGGCACATTTCCACTAATATGTTTATTGCTGTTTTTCAGTGGCTTGATACATCCTTGTGTTGATTAAATATAGATCAAAAGATTCTTGATCATGGAACCAGTGTTCATTTCTGGTTTTGATTTAAGAAGATTAGTAACTGATAATTATATCGGCCTCCCTCTTCGTGACTTAGTACTTCCTATTAGTGAATCATTCAACTATGACTGAATTGCAGGGATAGTGCAAGAATTTACAAACACTTAACAGGTTTATTGCAGATGAGCTAAGCATTCTAACTTGGTAACGACACCTTCAAAAAAAATGTAATGAGGCAATGTTCAAACTCCTTAGCTTCTAGCTTCATCTCTGGTGCCATAACTTATATTCAACACCAAACTACAGTGGTTCCCCATGTACCATATTGATTTTCCTTCTTGGGCATTTGCTGGTGTGGTCCCCCTTTGCTCGGAATGCCCCAAGCAGTATACATATTCTCTGAGCTTTATGCTTCTACCCTGTCCCTTAGCATCTTGTAATGATTACAATTAGAACTCTAACACAGCTCTTTCACTCTCTTTCCCCCACTATAAAGTTGTTCTTTTGAAGAACACCAAACATGATTTATTCATCTTTTTTCTTCTGTGGTCTAGCACCTAACACATAATAAGTACTCAGTAAATATTTGTTAGAAGAAAGACTGAATGACTGACTGAATGGATGAATGAAGCTTTGAGCTCCTTAAAACTCAGCTGTAGGGGATAGGCAAATATCAGTTAAGTTTCCTTGGTTGGAATAACAAAAACTGCCTCTGAAAAGCCTGAGCAGGAAGAGAGAGACTATTTGGAAAGCTACTAAGATAGCTCAAGAATAAGAAAAAGGGATGAACAACCCAGCTTTGTGATGACAGTACTCAGCACAGTTCTGAGTATTCAACCAAGGCAAGTTCATAAAACTTCTAAGGTGCTGCCATCAGGTGGGAAGTTGCAACTACCTCCTGTCCCTGTGTGTTCAACGCCAAGAGAGAGGAGCTGACTGGCCCAGAGAATCTCAAGTGCTCACCACTTAAGATCAGAGGGTTAGGACCTATTATAAGTGTCTGTGCTGGGAAAGTGTCTGTGCAGACATTAGTACTAGCTGCCAGAAGACCTAATCCTCAAAGCCTATGGTACAGAAGGGCTGGAGGGAGAGACTGAATGTAGACACCTTTTCTATTATACTTGAAGATCTGTGCATTTTTGAAAAGTGAGTACAGGGGATGGCTTTCAGAAGTTTCAGTACTTCCATGGCTTTGTGAACAACTGCTTCCTCTAGTCTTCTTTCTGCTTTCCTACAACGCTTCATCTATTTTGGTGTGAGCAGAACTATCATGGGGGTTTGGAATAAAAGTATTGAAACATGGTCTACTCACATTTATTTTAGCTCATACTTTTTAATGCCCATTTTTTGGCATAATTTGTTAGATTTATAATATATTACATATGTGTATAAGATACGAACACTTACACATAAAGAGGCATTTAATTACTTTTTTACATCAAAGCTGTGTGATCAAAATATTTGGAGAAAACTGTTCTGAAGGACTTAAAGTCTATTAAATTTGAAAGCTATTAAAAAACCAGCACTGGAAAGCTATTAAAACACAGATATTAATAACAATAATAAAACTTTGTAACATGGCAAACTATTTATTGAAAAATAACATAATATATAAAATAACATATTTTAATATATAAATAACTATGTTAATATTTTTATTATAAAATAAAATAGTTTATTTTTCTGTCTTAGGGACCTGATGAGGTTTCATTGTGATGGTATTCTGTTAAGGTATAGGCTGCTTAAGTTTTATTTAATCTAACATTTTTCTCTTTTCCTCCTGAAAAAAAAATCGCAAATATTTCCTGTGATTGTAATAGCAACACCTAATTATACAATAGCTTTCTTCAAGCAAATACATTAAAAATAAATTCTTGAAATGATTTCATCAAGTAATGAGTATTATATGAAACTTATGGGGAGAAGTGACTTGTTTGCTTGGCATATATCCCAAACTTGATGTTCTAGTTCAATACCAACAGACTTGAAGAATTTAAAAGAAAAAGTGATGCTATTTCTAGATGTACGATTGTCTATTTTGTGATCAAAGTAATTAAAACACAAAGTGAAATCTTTCAAGTGAAGTTGTTTGTTTCTGTTGGAAAAGCCAAATGTATGGCACCTTTCTAAGAAATAAGAAAACAGAAAAGCACATAAGACTGTGTTTACTTGATCAAAGTCAGTAAACAATTCATCTGAGCGTGAGAGATTCTGTCAGTCAGCAGTGTTATTCTTTACTGCACAAAATACTGATTTTACCTCTACTCTTTCATTTCATTCTCTTTTGAACTGGATTGGGTAGGTTGGTGGTGTCGAGCATACACACGTTAGGGAGCTTCATCCTTTCTCCTAGCATCAGGCATTTTGTGGAATAGCTTCAGTGATGGTAACACACCTTTTTTTTTTCTTTCTGTTCCTTACTCATTTGGGGACAGAATGGGCAGGTTCAGCTCTGTTCTTTCCTTCTTTTATTAGATCTGCCTGACTGTAAAGAGGGTTCAGTCTGATTGTGTTGAACTGATTATAAAATTGACCAATTCTCCACTTTTTCCTGTATCTGTGCCATTGCAATGTAATTTTTCATTCCTCCCATCAAGAGGTGGAGTCTATTTCCCCACCCCTGGCTGTACACTGGTTTTGTGACTTGCCTAGGTTAGCAGAATGCAGCAGAAATGACAGTGTTTTTGTGCTATCCTGGCTCCCTTTGAATCCATATGTGCCATAAGAACAAGCCCAGACTAGCCTGCTGGAGGAAGAGACATCACTTGAAGCAGAAAAAAGTTGTTCCAACTGAGGGCACCCCAAGCCAGCCAGCGTCCACTCAGCTGACCTGCCAGCTAGCCTTGGATCCAGCCAAGATCAGCAGGACCTTTGGGCCAACTCATAGACTTGTGAGCACAGATAAATGTTTCTTACGTAGACCACTATGATTTGGCAGTTGTTTGTATACCTCATTAATTAGACAGTGGAAAACTGATACATTTGATTTTCCTATGCAGTAAACTTACTAGGACAGGCTCTGCTCCTCTAGAGGAGAAACATCCTTGCCCAGCACTATGACTTTCTAACACCATTTTGACTGTAGATCTAAAGCCATACTTTCTTTTTAAATTTTATTTTTTAATTATTTTTTAAACACCTTTATTGGAGTATAACTGCTTTACAATGTTGTGTTAGTTCCTGCTGTATAACAAAGTGAATCAGCTATACGTATACATATATCCCCATATCCCCTCCCTCTTGCGTCTCCCCTCCCACCCTTTCTATCCCACCCCTCTAGGTGGTCACAAAGCACCGAGCTGATCTCCCCATGCGATGCAGCTGCTTCCCACTAGCTATCTATTTTACATTTGGTAGTGTACATATGTCAACGTAAAGCCATACTTTCTAATCAGCTGATCAGAATTGAGGTTGATGTTTTGGTCTCCACTTATGTGTTTCCTGTGTCTTTTCGCAGCTGACTCCAAACTCAGGGATAGCAGAAATGGTGTGATGAATTGATGCCCTAAAACTAATGTCCAGCTAAATACTGTTGTGGAAAAAGAATTTTACACAGAGTATATAGAATTTATATAATGTGTATTTGTGTGATTGCATTAAAAAATAGTATAATTATTATCGTAAGTTATTACAACTGGTTACCATTACTAAAATATGTTTACCTGGCCCAGTTGTATGCTAAAATGAAAAATAATCTGCCATTAGACAGCAGAATTCTTAATGAATAATTGACCAAGTTATATATTATCAGTTTTGTGTTTGTAAGGGCTGTTGAACTCACCATAAGGAAAGCAACTCTTCCCAATTATGTATATATCCCTGGCAATCTATAAGACTCGGACATATTTCAGGGAATAAGAAATATGGTGAGTCACACATTTGTTCATGTTTATTTTTTAGGCCAATTTATAGTATATGAAGGGATTTTTCAGAGACATGTACCTCAAAATCATTCAGTTATTCAATCATTCAACAAACATTTATTAAGCAGCTGCCATGGGGGCAGGCTAGTAGTACTGCTGGCAGTGCAAGATATACAACAGTCAACTGGGTAGAAAAAGTCATGGCTTTATGGAGCTTATATTTTAGTGCAGTATATAGACAATAAACAAGTCAATCTATAAATAATCTGTATTACCGTGTTGGTATAAATGATATGAAGGAAATAAATGAACAGGGTAAAGGGAGAGAGTATAATGGAGAGGGGTGCCTACTTTAGATAGAGTGGTCAGGGAAGGCCTCTGTGAGGAACCCATATGAGAGCAGATGCCAGACTGAAGTGAGAATGTGAGCCATAGAAATATTTGTGGGAGATATACCTCAAACAGCGGACTACAAGTGTAAAGAAAGTAATGAGTGTGAAAACAAAGAACATATGCAGAGGCAGTTTTCTTCTTACAGCCTCAAATTGTATCTCCCATGGTATATATGATTCTTTGAAAGGAGTGAGAAGAGGTTAGAAGCAAAATGGCAGCATGAGAAAGAAGAGGTGAAACTAAGAAGGGACAACTGGGTACTCATTCAGAAAAGAGTGTATCAAATCATCACAGAAGAAAATGGTTATCTATAGATGTGCTTATTTGCAATCATGGTAAAAAATATTTTCTACTTGGAGCAGAATTGTGATGGAGTGGTTGTATATAATGCAATAAAAACTGCCTATTGATTGTAAGTCAACCCTATGCACACATTCGTTTGATAGTGCTGAGCTATCATTAAGACTATATTTGGCTATTCTATAGACCAATATTATCTACCTAGTACCTTCAATTCAGATATATTCTCTGTATTAATGAACAAACTCATTACTAGTAAGTTAATAAATAAAATATTTCATGAATTATCCTTTGTTGACATTAAAATGACGATACTAACCTGAATGCACTAACCTTCTCTTTACCTGGTATACTGGGTTGAATAGGTGTCCCCCCAGTATCCATGTCCAATAAGAACCTGTGAATAAGACCTTATTGAAAATAAGGCCTTTACAGATGTAATCGACTTAAGATGAGGTCCTACTGGTCTAGGGTAGGCCCTTAAACCCATGGCACAGATTGTCCTTCTCCAGAGGGAGCATGGCCTGCTAAAACCTTGACTTTGAACTCTGAGCATCCAGAATTGTGAGAAATAAATTTCTGTTGTTTTAAGCCACCAGGTTTGTAGATAATCTGTTACAGTCTTCCTAGGAAAGTAATGCACCTGGAATGAGATCAGAGGGGTACTCGTTCTTCTGGCTGAGAGTGAACATACTTGGTTGATGGTTTTCAGAGCATTAAAATATGATAAAATACATTCAAAATTAGTTATTTTGATATACCAACAGCTCATACAATTCAATAACCAAACAAACAACCCAATCGAAAAATGGGCAGAAGACCTAAATAGATACTTCTCCAAAGAAGACATACAGATGGCCAATGGGCACATGAAAAGATGCTCATCATCACTAATTATTAGAGAAATGCAAATCAAAACTACAATGAGGTACCACCTCATACCAGTCAGAATGGCCATCATTAAAAAGTCTACAAATAATAAATGCTGGAAAGGGTGTGGAGAAAAGGGAACTCTCTTCCACTGTTGTTGGGAACGTAAACTGGTGCAGCCACTACGGAAAACAGTATGGAGATTCCTCAAAAAACTAAAAGTAGAGTTGCCATAGGATCCTGCAATCCCACTCCTGGGTGTATACCCAGACAAAACTATAATTTGAAAAGATACATACACCCCTATGTTCACAGCAGCACTATTTACAACAGCTAAGATATGGAAACAACCTACATGTCCATCAACAGACGAATGGATAAAGATGTGGATACACACACACACACACACACACACACACAAAATGGAATATCACCCAGCCATAAAAAAGAATGAAATAATACCATTTGCAGCAACATGGATGGACCTAGAGATTATCATACGAAGTGAAGTAAGTCAGAAAGAGAAAGAAAAATACCATATGATATCACTTATATGTGGAATCTAAAATATGACACAAATGAACTTATCTACGAAACAGAAACACACTCACAGATGTAGAGATCAGACTTGTGGTTGCCAAGGGGCAGGGGAGTATGGGAAGAAAGATTGGGAGTTTGGGATTAGCAGATGCAAGCTATTATATACAGGATGGATAAACATCAAGGTCCTACTGTACAGCACAGGGAACTATATCCAATATCCTGTGATGAACCATACTTGAAAAGAATATGAAAAAGAATATATATATGTACAACTGAATCACTTTGCTGTATGGCAGAAATTAACACAACATTGTAAATCAACTATACTTCAAGACAAGTTTTTAAAAAGCTAGTTATTTTGAGTAAAATATAATATTTCTTGAAAGAATCAGAAAACATTTCAGGACTTCTCAGGGTCACCATGAAGATGATGTAAATTTTCTCAACTTATATTGTTTCACTGTAAATAACTTGAAAAAGTAAAATAAAGTTAAAATATCCTTCTATAGAGCAATAAAGACGAATAGTTTAGGAGGCTTATTTATTTAACAAAAGCTTATGGAGTGTCAAGCACAGTACTAAGTGTTGAGATAAACAGATAAATATTTTTGAGTTCGATCCTTACAGAGAAATTTTGATATAATTTGAGAATTCCCTTAAAAATAATTTTTAGTTGTTCAGATCAGTGAAAGTTTGTATATTTCATAATATACTGCCTCTCCACTTGTCTTTTCCCCATTCTCTATGGGTAATTAAGGAATGAAGTGGAACGCTAATGAACATGTTTCCTCAAGAATGTCAAGACTAATTTTATCCTAATTGTTATGACCCATATGTCAAAAGAATCTTAAGAGTCGGGTAGAAAATAAAATTTTAGGCAAAGCCAGAGGGTAATTAATGCTGTGGTATATGTCAGACCATGCCTGGTGAGGATATTAAAGTGCTTCAGTCAAGTCAAAGTTTTGACTAATGTTCAGAGCTTTCCTGTTGACTTTATAGCCTGAACTAACAATATAGACCATTTGTTATTGTCAATGCCTGAGGCTGCATCTGAAAATGTCAATGGGAACAGCAACGATTCTCTGAATAAAATGTTACGTTTACTAGCAATAATTTCAAAGTCTACATTCTCAGTTCCTCATTCTCAGCCCCTTCTTTCTGAATATTTTTCAGAACACTTCAGCTGCAGAGAGTGTATGTGGTATGTACCAGGTTTAGAGGAGGGTTTAAATTCTACTAGAATTAAGGAAGTTTTTCTCTGTTTTGCTGTAAAATGTGGGGCACTAGAGGGAATGATTAAGAGCTCTCAGGCATCCAATATAACTCAGTATTACTACTCAATCATACAGACACTCAGTAATTATTGAATAAATGCACAAGAAGCTGCAAACACCATAACAATTTAGAAATGGTAAAGGACCTAGGATTGTTCAACTTCAAGGAAGAAGGCTGAACAGTGACTTAGTACCAAGGCAAACGGCAGACACTATTATGCAAAGTGTGACATGGTAGAAAGACTTAGGCTTGAAATACTGTTCAACTATGTGCTGTGTGATGTTGCAAAAGTTATTTAAACTTTCTTTAAAGAAAGTTTGTTTGTTCTTTAAACATCTTTAACGTAGGGATAATGATACTGATACTGCAGGGTCCTGTGACCACTGGAGCTAGGCTCACATAGGTGCTGAAACAATGGTATGCTACCATTATTTCTATGCATTCCACATATGAAAAGATCCTTGAAGCTAAGGATCATGCATTACTAATCTTTTTATACCATAGAGCAGTTAGTTCAATGCTTGACACACAATGGAAATTTAATATGTGTTAGTTGAATTAAAATTCAGTATGTTGAAGAAAACTTAAGCAGTTGATCTAAGAAATGGAAAATTGTATTCAAGCCAAACTTGAGGATTATAACCAAGGAAGAGTATCTCAGAAAGCTCTGAGAACTGTTCTGCCCTTTACAAGTCAAGGCACGGTTATGTAAGTTTTTTGAGACAGAGGGCTGTATATCAAATGATGTATTATTGAAAGTTTACATAATTCAGATCTAAGCTTCACTGTGGCCCCTTACGAGATCAAGAAGGAATGTCATCTTTAAGGAGCTGTCTTATTGCTGCTAGGAGAATGTTGCTGTTTATGGTTGAGCAGGTATTTCTGCCGACGGGGAAGGTTTGGTCCACGCATAACGTAGACACATGATGCACAGTGGGGGGAGAGAGGAGGCCAAAGGGCACAGAAGATTCTTGGGTTTATATTTTTCTTGTCTTGAATGAATAAAATATGAATTTTTTATAAAATATGAATTTTATTTCACAAATATATATGATTTGTTTAGACATAAAAGAAACTTTTTTTTTTTAAGTTGGATATGTTCTGCTAATTTCTGGACCAATGAGGAGAAAGAGTAGAATCTTTTTAGGCTTTTAGAAATAGTAGATTCTAGTGTGTTTGAATGCTTAGGTATAGTTTAACCTCCCCACCACGTAAGGCAGCATATCTGCCATAAGATTCTATGTGATCAAGGGCCGGGGGGCTGGGTGGGGGGACAACCATTTGACTATGTCTGCAGGAATAGAAGGTAAAGACCTGCTACTCAAGGTGGCAATTGATGCACCTCTAGTGTCTGCATATCTATTTTGCAAGAGTGATTGCTTACCTGAGAAGTTGAAAAAAACAAAACAAAACCAGACTTAGGTAGAAGAAATGGGAACATAGAGAGGTTTAATATTCCTACTTGTTTACGTTAGTGCATTCTGAATCAAAAACTCTCAAGTCTTCAAAACTATGGGAAGGAGGGCTGTGACGGGGACTCCTTTTCCTATTCAAGGGAATTAGGGCCCAAACATAAATCAATGTACTCTGTGTGTAGGCCCATTCTGAACGTGGCTTTATTCTTCCTATACGTAAATGGAGTTTAGAGGATTTAGAAATTGGACCTCCTCAAGTTTTACCAGGCTGCAGCTATTATGTCAAGTTTTAGGGACATTCATGCTTGCCCTTGGGTCTAAAATCGTAAGTAAAATGGTGTCTCCAATTATTAACTCTGTAGCAATATAGATAATAATTAACTCACTGAAAATGTGTTTAATGGACTTATTCTCATGTCTTTTAAGTAAGTTTTTCCCAAAGTTCTGGCTTATTCCTCCCAATACCTAAAAGAACACCCACATAGAAGATAACAGAGCTAAGCTTTCTTTCCATGGCAACCATTTCCTCACTGACTGGAGTCCTACCTTTGTTCAAGCCAGCAGCTAAGCTCTGACTGTTTTGTTTTCTAATTTTGTATGTTTGCAAGCTCTTGAAGAACTTTTTATTCTGTTTACCTCTTTGATTGCTCTGAACCAGATAAAATGGATTCTGTTGAATGCCGACATTGTGTGATTCAATTTACATTGCTATAATCCTCCCACCCACACCCCCCTTTTTTCACTTTTGCTGATAATCATTCCTCTTAACTAAACATTATAATTAGCATTTTGTTTCTTAACAGCCGTTTTCCCTCTAGTCATTTTAAAAATTATAAGAGAAAATTTGTGTTTTTCAAGTCATTTTTGTCTTCAGATTTCTAGTTTTAATTGTCTTTCTCATCTGCTGTTCTTCAGAAATAATTCCTTTTTCATATAATGCAATTTTAAATAAGTTTTGTACAAAAATGGTTCTTGAGTATTTGTTTTCCTTCCAGTTTTTTGATCTTTTATTTCAGTACATGAAAAAAAAAGTCTTCTGGAAGATTTTCATTAAACAAATGAGTCCCATGATTTATTTTCTAAGATTTGCAATCTCTTTATTAAGGCATGAGATACCCAAAGTCTAAACCTAAAAATAATTTGAGAACATATATATCTAACTTGAGAATGTTAAATTATGAGGCATATAGATGAATCATATACTTAACATGATTCTTTATAAAGAGCATTTCCATAAATACCTTTAAACAATGTCTGTCTGGCATATATAATTAATAGACTCCTAGAATTTTAGAGTAGAAAGACGTTAGAAATATGATTCATAAAAATTAGAATAGAAAGATGTTAGCAATATGATTTCCAAAAATTGAAACTATTAATGTTTTTGTGCAACATACTTATTCATAGAAATTTAGGTAAAGCAGAATCAATTAAGAGTCTTTGCAATAAGATGTGATGCAGTAAAAATTTAGTTCAGATGAATCTCTACTGGTAAGGTATTCCAATGCAGTGAGAGATCTATTTTAAGCAGACATCTGATTTCATGCTTAAAGAAATTCGTTTCACTTGGGTTTACTTTGAGAAATGTTACCGATCAATGATTAACACTATTCCTTAGCTTTTCCAACTTTGCAATAGTGTTCATGAATATTAATCATTTAATTTCCTCTTTGCCTGATAATATAAGTTACCAAAGGTCAGGAGTGCAGAAGGTACACCAGTGTCTAATGGAATGTGGAAAGTAAACCACCATTTAACAATCCACAAGACCAACCTTTAGCCTGGAAAAATAATGCTCTCTGAACTGTGCCTAGATTGGACATTCTGGATTTGCCCTTGGGATATATGATCATTTACAGACGTGTATTTTTTTTTTGCCCTTCTTCAGCAGCCACCAGCCACTTGAATTATTTTTACTTTCTAAGAAGCTTGTATATCTCATATGTGATCAAAAAATATTTATGAATTTGGTGAAAGAATGCAAGGGCAGTAAAATTAATCAGAGAAAAGCTATAACACATATCCCATTAGGTAACAAATACTAAAAATAACAATTACATGCATAATAAGCACAGTTTCATACTATGGGACTCAGCTTAAACATTATTTTTTATTTTATCAGCTTATATTAAAATTTATAAACAATATTTAAAATGTTTAAGAACTGTTGTGAAAAATCCATGTTTATAAAATGGCAAATACATAAGGCAAATCTCTGACTTAGAAAGTTGGTAAAAGCATTGGGAAAGAAAACAAAACAAAACCTAAGCAACCATCTATCTCCAGTCTTTTCTATATTATTTTCCAGGAAATATTTTCCAGCCTCTGATGTAAGATCCATCTAGTATACTGTCATTTAAATTACCACCTTAATAAAAGTACTCCCCTGACCATCCCTTTAAAAGCAGATTAAAATAGGAAAAAAATGCAAGGAGAAAAATAAATGAATCTTATAAAAGATCCATATGGACCTAGAGATTACTTGTATATGTTATGATGCACTATGTGTTTCTTCATAATTGATACAGAAAGGTGAGGTAATATATAGCCTGATTTGACTATCCTACAAGTTACAAAGACAAAGATATAAACATTTTCTATATAATTTAAAACGGAAAGGATACACTCATATCGACCATTTGTGATTTTGCCAAAGTTCATTTTTGAGGAATCACATGGTGTAGTTAAGAGAAAAGTATATCCAGATGTGGAGCCGGGGTGCCCAGGCTTGAGTGCCCTTCATACTTGGCAAGCTGCCTGACCTTTTCTGGCCTCAGTCTCCTCAGTATAAAATGCGCATAACAGTAGTACTATCCTAAATATTCCACAGGGTTGTTTTTAAGTATCAAATGATAGATAAATATATCAAGAGCATTCTGAATATTATAAGACTATTGTTACTATGCAAATATTTTATTATTACTCTACACACTAAAAGAACTAAAAAGGCAATGCACCAGCAACCTCAAGAAGAAACTATCAGAGAAATAATCATACTGATAGTCCACCCTACTTCCCTTTTTTTTTTTTTTAAAGGAATCAGAGGGCTTCCCTGGTGGCGCAGTGGTTGGGAATCCGCCTGCCAATGCAGGGGACACGGGTTCGAGCCGTGGTCTGGGAGGATCCCACATGCAGTGGAGCAACTAAGCCCGTGAGCCATAGCTGCTGAGCCTGCGCTCTGGAGCCCGCGAGCCACAGCTACCAAAGCCCGCATGCCTAGAGCCCATGCTCTCCAACAAGTGAAGCCACCCCAATGACAAGTCTGTGCACCGCAACGAAGAGTGGCCCCCACTTGCTGCAACTAGAGAAAGCCCACATGCAGCAACAAAGACCCAACTCAGCCAAAAATAAATTAAAAAAAAAAAAAGGAATCAGAATTGTATAGTTGGTGAGACAAAACAATTAAGCAATTTGCCTTTGAGTGTACTGCCAGTTAGTGGCAGAACCATGACTGTTTTCCTTGTATATATCATGAAAGAGCTTAGTTATCAGGAAGTGATCATATGATACAAAAAGAAAATATAAAAATCTTAAAAATCTGGAACTAAATGAAACCAAAGTATCGCCCAGATACTAAAACAACAACAACAACAAAAATGTAAAAGTTAGAGGATGATCTCTCGACGTCTGTATATTTTTATTAATTCATTTATTCATTATTTAATGACAACTTATATACAGCTCTGTGCTAGAGAATCAAATGTTAATAGGACACAATTCTTGCCTTAAAGCACTCACTGTGACTTGATATGCTTTCTCTTTTACATCTGAAGATTTGACAGTGAAAGACTTTTATAAAAAGACTCTGAGACATTCTATATTTATGTGGTCCAATATTGACTGCAAAGGATCTCTGAGACAAGACAGACCGATAAGTCAAGGGCCGCACCTGCAAGGAGCATGCAAACTAGGGGTACAGTAAGTTTTATATTTTTGTTCATATATTTTAGGCAGATTTTTTCCAGTGGAATTAGGAACATTATGAATAAACCAATGCTACTGGAATAATATGCTTCCCTTAATACGCTGGCTAAAGTTTTACTGCAGTTTCTATCAAGTTCATGTAAATACCACCACATTCCTGAATCACATTATTTCATTTACCTTTGTTTCCCAATAGAAATGGAATAATTTTTACAAGTAAACTCATATAGTTTACTTTATGTGAATATTAATTGTACTCCAGGCAGGACGGGTAATTAGGCATGGCTTACTTCTGTCCCCACTCCCCCCAACCTAAATAAAGGAGCACTGGTTGTATCTCTTTGAGGAATGAGCTTTTAGAATATTTACACTGAGGATAGAGACCACTGCTTTAAAATATCAATACCACTGCTTTTAATCAGTCTAGTTTTTAAATGGTAGGGTAACGGGCGAGTGTTGTTAAGTAATTAAACAAGGAGGACATTAGACTGAGATGGCCCTAATGCTTCGTAGGCTATGTAAGCCAACCAAAACCTATGCCAGAGTCAATGCACTTAAATCCAAGAAAATGAAACTTCAGAATGACCAGTCACAGACAGGCTACTAGGCCCTCCTAAATAAGGCAACTGCAAAAGTTATAGCCAGATAATTTCCTTGCTTTGCTTCTGTTTCTTCTCTGTAAAAATCTCTCCCTATCTCCTGTCAGGGAGTTCTCTTAACCATTTTAGGTCTGGTACTGACCAATTTGAATAGATGTTTATTCAAATAAACTCTTGAAAATTTTAATGTGCAAAGGTGTTAACAATATGGCAAAGACAATAAATATAACCATACAAGACATCTTATTTAGAATGATTTTAGTATCTTGTCAGTTAAATAAGTGAAGTATTACTTTTATGTTTTAGTGGTGTACATACACGAATATACAGATGAATGACTCCTTTGAATGAACGGTCCTGATTTTTCTAGATGTCTGGTGTCAAAATACTGTAGTCGTGTGGGCTGGTGTAACATTCTTCAAGAATTACATCAAGTGTGACCTTTTGCAACTAAGCCTTCCCCAGCTCCCACAGGCGAGTTGGTGGGTTTCTGACATGTGGTCAGTTATAGTACTTAAATGAGCGGGTTGAAATGATATATATCTTTCTTTTACAGGACTGTAATTTGTATAGATATGGACCAGAACATTTTTAAACATTTTAAATCAAGCATTCTAAAATATTGGCCAATACTTGTCACATCAAACTCTCATCAAATATGCATCCAAAGTAACAAATGACACTTTTTCTTTTTTCCATCTTTATTGGAGTATAATTGCTTCACAATGTTGTTAGTTTCTGCTGTACATCAAAATGAATCAGCTATATGCACACACGTATCCCCATAACCCCTCCTCTTGAGCCTCCCCTCCCACCCTCCCTATCCCACCCCTCTAGGTGGTCACAAAGATCGAGCTGATCTCCCCGTGCTACGCAGCAGCTTCCCACCAGCCATCCATTTTACACTTGGTAGTATATATATGTCAATGCTACTCTCTCACTAGGTCTCAGCCTCCCCTTCACCCCCGGGTCCTCAAGTCTGTTCTCAACATCTGCATCTTTATTGCTGCCCTCCCACTAGGTTCTTCAGTACCATTTTTCTAGATTCCACATATATGCATTAGCATACGGTATTTGTTTTTCTCTTTCTGACTTAACTTCACTCTGTATGACAGACTCTAGGTCCATCCACCTCACTACAAATAACTCAATTTCGTTCCTTTTTATGGCTGAGTAATATTCCATTGTATATATGTGCCACATCTTCTTTATCCATTCGTCTGTCGATGAACATTTAGGTTGTTTCCATGTCCTGGCTATTGTAAATAGTGCTGCAATGAACACTGTGGTGCATGTATCTTTTTGAATTACGTTTTTCTCACAAATGACACTTTCGCTTTGAAGCTTCTGAAGTTGTCATCAATGACTTAGATGTATGTAGTGATGTGAATAGCATCTGGTGTCATGATGTGGCAAAACATATTATCAAACAGGAGAACAGGTTGTTAATAGCCTGAAGTGACGGAGGTTGGCATATTATTATTTTTTAATATCAGGATAAGAATAAATGTTAATGTTATCTTTTCAAAACAATAATCAATTAAGCAAAGATGTCATTTTTATCCCTGAAAAGTATGAGCAGCATTAAGAAAATGAGTTTATCGAAACAAATCATGGAGATGAGCTCATTCGTCAAATTGCCCAGTTTGGGATATTTTCTGATTCTTTTTTCTCCCTATATGCATATTGTCTGTTCTATTTATGTTCATGTCTTTCCTCTTCCTTTGAAATTTAATTTCTATGAAGACAGGATTTGCATCTTCTTCAATTTCGCGCCCCCCACCCAAACTTGTATACATAGCAAACCACATCTAATTCTGAATGAATGTTTAAAGAACAAGTCTGAAACAATTTTACAACCTTGATTACTCTGTCAGGAATTACCATTATGACTAACTGACCAATTTCTACACGTGGGTTTTTTGTTACATCCATCCCTGTATCTTAAAAAAAGACCTAGCAGCTTACTAAACATTTAGATTGTTTACATAATCATCAACACTCCCCATTCCTTCTACTTCTTCTCACTTCCTTTTATTATCAATTTTTTTCTAAACAGTATGTGCACACTGTCCTAACTTTCTCATGCCCATCCACACATTCTTCAATCCACTTCTCTCTTGCCTCCCCACCCCAGCAAAACTGTCTTGTCAAGGTCTCCAAATTATTTCCATATTGTCACAGCATGTGGTCATATGACAAGATGATATTTTGAAATATTAGGGTTTTGTTGTTGGTGTGTGTTTGGTATTATTTCCTATTAGCTCTGCCTTTCCCTAGTTTAAGTGTAGCAAGGTGTCCTGTACTTAAATAATGCAAAAGGACCTGAAAGAACATATGTGAATTCAGAGAGGGTAATAGAGTAAGATTATTGCCAGAAGATAGTGGGTAGACATCTGGATGAGTCAGAAAGGAATCAAATAAAAAAGGAAAAGAAATATTATAAAAGAATGAATAAAATGATCACACTTTGTTGACAGAATGGTTGTATCTTTAAAAATCCAGGGGACATTATTAAAAATCTACTAGATTAGTAAAGGAATTTGATAACACATCTGGATACAAGATAAGTACACAAATCAAAAAACTCTTCTCTATTAATTCTATTCTCTAGAATATTATTAATTCACCTAGAAATAAAATTGTAAAAATATTTCCATAGTAATGATAGCAATCATAATATAATTAAAAATGAATTTAATAAAAATATAAAAGCCTCAATGAAGAAACATGTAGGATACAAAACATACAAAAATTATAAGGACATGTTTATGTTCTTACTGAGGAATATAAAAAAGGATCAGAACAAGTGAAAATATATGACATGTTCATGCATGAGAAGACAGTATAAGAAAATGTCAATGCTCCTAAAAGTGACATAAAAACTTAATACAATTGCGATTTGTATTCATTTTCTACTGCTATATCACAAATGACCTTGAATTTAGCAGTTTCAAACACACACGCACCTCAGATAAGCACTCACATTTTTTGGAAATCAATATTTAAATATAGACAATGCCTACTGAATTCGCTGACACGCAAGTGATACAGCCTTGATGGCTTAATTATTAACATCTTTTGAGTTTTTGCTATTTATTAGTTATGCTTTCATTTTGTAATAAAATTAATTCTAGTTAAGCTCTAATCTCTGTATAATATTGTAAAATTCCAGTGAAATTGTTTCACACTTCAAACGTGCTATTTGTGGAAAGTAGCTAACGTCTTTAAAAAATTAAATATCAAGGAAAATCATCATGTTCACTTTCATATTTTAAACAGGTCCACCAAAAATGTATTTCTAGAAAAATTCATGAAAGAATGTACTTATTCAGATTGCTTGCCATGTTTAGAAGCATAGATTTCTTAGTTGTAAATTTTTCTATATTCCCCTCATTCCACAGTTGAAATTGACATGGAGAATCAATAAAATAGTAATAGTAATTTTGTTTCCTATTGGAAGTCAGACTATATATATTTAGAAGTGTTAGATGGTGCTTTTAATGGATAATAATACATTAAATGTTAGCAATTTGTCTATACCATTTCCAAACTACCTACCTAGTATTTCATCTAAACTTCCTGTTCCTGTTCATTATCTGTATTGCTTTTAAAACTCTTTCCCTCTCTTTCCAGTAAACTGAGAAAAACAGGGAAACAGACAAATGAATTACATCAAAACAATGTGTATCCTGCCTCAGGAAAAACTAGTGATTTTTAAATGTAATTGCATTAGTTGTCCTATGTAACTGCAGACTAAAAACTGTCAACTCCAGGAGTACAATTTGCTCTTACTTACAGACACTTAAGTGTGTATGAGGAACATAACCCAATTATAAACTGGGGCTTGAACATCTATATAATCTGGCTCTACATACTGTGTTGTCCCCTGAAACAAGTGGGTAAGTATTTCTTCTTTTTATATTGTCTGGAAGAAATTTTTTAAGATTGGTAAAGACCTAGTGAAGCCATCTGGGTCTGGATTTTTCTCTGTGAGAAGGTTTTTAATTACATATCCATTTAATTGACAGATACACATGTATTTACATTGTTTATTCCCCTGGTGTCAAATTTGTTAAGTTTCATCTATTATTTCAAATTTTAAATTTATTTGGGTTAAGTACTTTCATAACAACCTGTATTCTTTTATTGTCTGTATGGTGCATAGTGATGTCTGGTTTTTTATTTCTGATGGTGGTGATCTGTGTTTTCTCATGTTTTTCTTGCCAGGGGCTTATCTAAATTTTTAGTCTTTTCAAAGAACCATCTTTAGGTTTTACTGATTTTCTCCATTGGTTTTCTGCATCATTGATATCTGCTCTTATCTTTGTTATTTTTTGTCATCCCGTAGATTCTTGCTGTTCTTTTTCTAGCTTCTTGAAATGCAAACTTAAATCATTAATTATAATTCCTTTTGTGTTTCTATTATATACATTTCAAGATATAAATGTTCTGTTTAGAGAAATACTAAGCTGCATCATACAAGTTTTGGCATGTTGTTCCAATATCATTCAGTTCAAAATATTTTATCAATTTCAATGATAAGTCATTCAATGATTTATCTTTTGCTCATGGGATATATAAAAGTATATGCTTAATTTCCAAATATCAGGAATTTCTCATAATCTGTGGTTGCCTATTTCCAGTTTACTTATATATAACTGAAACTATATCTTGTTTGACTGAAATAATAGAGAATTATTTATAGTCCAGCAAATGATAAATTTTGGTAAATGTTTTATGTGTACTTGAAAATAATATGTATTTTTTCATTCTTCGGTGCGATGTTCTATTTTTGTTAAATAGGTCAAATTTGTTAATAATGTTACTAATAACTTGGATATTATTACAAGTACTTTTTCTGAGTGTTTTATTAGTTACTGAAAGGTATTTATTAAAATCTCCAAGTATGATTTTAGATTTATCTATTTCTCCTTTTAGGTTTGACAATACATACTTTAAATATCTTAAGGTTATTTTATTAGAAACATATACATTTGTCATTATTATAACTCCTTGTTATAAGGAGTATATAAGCTCAGTGATACTTACTTAGGACTTCTGGCCTGCAAAACTACAAGGAAAAAAAATCTGTTGTTTTATTAAGCCACTAAGTTTGTGGTAATTTCTTATAGCAGCATGGAAACTAAAATAGATTTTGGTACTGGGAAGTGAGATGCTACTGTATCAAATACCTAAAAATGTGGAAGAAGCTTCAGAATTGGGTAGTGGGCAGATGATAAAAATGATAATAAAAACAACAGAAATGATGGACCTGACTGAAAAATCTAGATGTTTAACATCTTTATTGGAGTATAATTGCTTTACAATGTTGTGTTAATTTCTGCTGTATAATAAAGTGAATCAGCTATATGTATACATATATTGCCATAGCCCCTCCCTCTTGTGTCTCCCTACCACCCTCCCTATTCCACCCCTCTAGGTGGTCACAAAGCACCGAGCTGATGCTTTGTGGTCTAGTGACAAAACACTATGCTGCTGCTTGCCACTAGCTACCTATTTTACATTGGTAGTGTATATATGCCAATGCCACTCTCTCACTTTGTCCCAGCTTACCCTTCCTCCTCCCCATGTCTTCAAGTTCATTCTCTACGTCTGCATCTTTATTCCTGTCCTGCCCCTAGGTTCATCAGAAACATTTTATTTTGATACCATATATATGTGTTAGCATACAGTATTTGTTTTACTCTTTCTGACTTACTTCACTTTGTATGACAGTCTCTAGGTCCATCCACCTCACTACAAATAACTCAATTTCATTTCTTTTTATGGCTGAGTAATATTCCACTGTATATATGTGCCACATCTTTATCCATTCATCTGTCGATAGACACGATGCTTCCGTGTCCTGGCTATTGTAAATAGAGCTGCAATGAACATTGTGGTACATGACTCTTTTTGAATTATGGTTTTCTCAGGGTATATGCCCAGTAGTGGGATTGCTGGGTCACATGGTAGTTCTATGTTTAGTATTTTAAGGAACCTCCATACTGTTCTCCATAATGGCTGTAACAATTTACATTCCCACCAACAGTGCAAGAGGGTTCCCTTTTCTCCACACCCTCTCCAGCATTTATTGTTTGTAGATGTTTTGATGATGGCCATTCTGACCACTGTGAGGTGATACCTCATTATGGTTTTGATTAGCATTTCTCTAATGATTAGATGTTGAGCATCCTTTCATGTGTTTGCTGGCGATCTGTATATCTCCTTTGGAGAAATGTCTACTTAGGTGTTTTGCCCATTTTAGGATTGGGTTGTTTGTTTTTTTGATATTGAGCTGCAGAGCGCCTTGTATATTTTGGAGATTAATCCTTTGTCAGTTGCTTCGTCTGCAAATATTTTCTCCCATTCTGAGCGTTGTCTTTTCATCTTGTTTTATGGTTTTCTTTACTGTGCAAAAGATTTTCAGTTTCATTAGGTTCCATTTGTTTATTTTTGCTTTTATTTCCATTTCTCTAGGAGGTGGGTCAAAAAGAATCTTGCTGTGATTTATGTCATAGAGTGTTCTGCCTATGCTTTCCTCTAAGAGTTTGATAGTGTCTGGCCTTACATTTAGGTCTTTAATCCATTTTGAGTTCATTTTTGTGTATGGTGTTAGGAAGTGTTCTAATTTCATTCTTTTTTTTTTAATAACATTTTTATTGGAGTATAATTGCTTTACAATGGTGTGTTAGCTTCTGCTTTATAACAAAATGAATCAGTTATACATATACATATATCCCCATATCTCTTCCCTCTTGCATCTCCCTCCCTCCCACGCTCCCTATCCCACCCTTCTAGTTGGTCACAAAGCACTGAGCTGATCTCCCTGTGCTATGTGACTGCTTCCCACTAGCTATCTATTTTACATTTGGGAGTGTATATATGTCCGTAAATACACTACAACTCTCTCACTTTGTCCCAGCTTACCCTTCCCCCTCCTCCTGTCCTCAAGTCCATTCTCTAGTAGGTCTGCATCTTTATTGCCGTCTTGCCCCTAGGGTTCTTCATGTCCTTTTTTTTTTTTTTAGATTCCATATATATATGTTAGCATACAGTATTTCTTTTCCTCTTTCTGACTTACTTCACTCTGTATCACAGACTCTAGGTCCATCCACCTGACTACAAATAACTCAATTTCGTTTCTTTTTATGCCTGAGTAATATTCCATTGTATATATGTGCCACATCTTCTTTATCCATTCATCTATTGATGGACACTTAGGTTGCTTCCATGTCCTGGCTATTGTAAATAGAGCTGCAATGAACATTGTGGTACATGACTCTTTTTGAATTATGGTTTTCTCAGGGTATATGCCCAGTAGTGCGATTGCTGGGTCATATGGTAGTTCTATTTTTAGTTTTTTAAGGAACATCCATACTGTTCTCCATAGTGGCTGTATCAATTTACATTCCCACCAACAGTGTATGAGGGTTCTGTTTTCTCCACACCATCTCCAGCATTTATTGTTTGTAGATTTTTTGATGATGGCCATTCTGACCGGTGTGAGATGATATCACATTGTAGTTTTGATTTGCATTTCTCTAATGATTAATGATGTGTTGAGCATTCTTTCATGTGTTTGTTAGCAATCTGTATATCTTCTTTGGAGAAATGTCTATTTAGGTCTTCTGCCCATTTTTGGATGGGGTTGTTTTTTGATATTGAGCTGCATGAGCTACTTGTAAATTTTGGAGATTAATCCTTTGTCAGTTGCTTCATTTGCAAATATTTTCTCCCATTCTGAGGGTTGTCTTTTGGTCTTGTTTATGGTTTCCTTTGCTGTGCAAAAGCTTTGAAGTTTCATTAGGTCCCATTTTTGGTTTTATTTCCATTTCTCTAGGAGGTGGGTCAAAAAGGATCTTGCTGTGATTTATGTCATAAAGTGTTCTGCCTATGTTTTCCTCTAAGCGTTTGATAGTGTCTGGATTTACATTTAGGTCTTTAATCCAGTTTGAGTTTATTTTTGTGTATGGTGTTAGGGAGTGTTCTAATTTCATTCTTTTACATGTAGCTGTCCAGTTTTCCCAGCACCACTTATTGAAGAGGCTGCCTTTTGTCCATTGTACATTCTTGCCTCCTTTACCAAAGATAAGGTGACCATATGTGCATGGGTTTATCTCTTGGCTTTCTATCCTGTTCCATTGATCTATATTTCTGTTTTTGTACCAGTACCATACTGTCTTGATTACTGTAGCTTTGTAGTATAGTCCGAAGTCCGGGAGACTGATTCCTCCACCTCCGTTTTTCTTTCTCAAGATTGCTTTGGCTATTCGGGGTCTTTTGTGTTTCCACACAAATTGTGAAATTTTTTGTTCTAGTTCTGTGAAAAACACCAGTGGTAGTTTGGTAGGGATTGCATTGAATCTGTAGATTGCCTGCACCAGTGGGAGGGAGCTGTGAAGGAGGAAAGGTTTCTACACACTAGGAAGCACCTTTGCAGGCGGAGACTGCAGGTGGCGGAGGGGGGAAGCTTCGGAGCCACGGAGGAGAGTGCAGCAACAGGGGTGCAGAGGGCAAAGCGGAGAGATTCCTGCACAGAAGATCGGTGCCGACCAGCAGTCACCAGCCCGAGAGGCTTGTGTGCTCACCCACCAGGGCAGGTGGGGGCTGAGAGCTGAGGCTCCGGCTTCAGTCGGATCCTAGGGAGAGGACTGGGGTTGGCTGCATGAACACAGCC
The DNA here is from genome assembly GCF_028021215.1 of Eschrichtius robustus. Lineage (NCBI taxonomy): Eukaryota > Metazoa > Chordata > Mammalia > Artiodactyla > Eschrichtiidae > Eschrichtius > Eschrichtius robustus. The sequence goes on along the minus strand of NC_090830.1, from coordinate 8,041,922 downwards.
TGAAGGGGGCTAGTGCACCACAGCTAGCCGGGAGGGAGTCCAGGAAAAGGTCTGGATCAGCCTAAGAGGCAAGAGACTTTTTCTTGCCTCTTTGTTTCCTGGTGCGCGAGGAGAGAGGATTAAGAGCGCTGCTTAAAGGAGCTCCAGAGACGGGCGTGAGCCGTGGCTATCAGCACGGACCCCAAAGACGGACATGAGACGCTAAGGCTGCTGCTACAGCCACCAAGAAGCCTGTGTGCAAGCACAGGTCACTATCCACTCCTCTCCTCCCGGGAGCCTGTGCAGCCCGCCACTGCCAGGGTCCCGCGATCCAGGGACAACTTCCCCAGGAGAACACACGGCACGCCTCAGGCTGGTGCAACGTCACGCTGGGCTCTGCCAGCCCAGGCTCGCCCCGCACTGCATACCCCTCCCTCCCCCCGGCCTGAGTGAGCCAGAGCCCCCGAAGCAGCTGCTCCTTTAACCCCGTCCTGTCTGAGCGAAGAACAGACACCCTCAGGCGACCTACACACAGAGGCAAGGCCAAATCCAAAGCTGAATCCCAGGAGCTGTGCAAACAAAGAAGAGAAAGGGAAATCTCTCCCAGCAGCCTCAGGAGCAGTGGATTAAATCTCCACAGTCAACTTGATGTACCCTGCATCTGTGGAATACCTGAATAGACAACAAATCATCCCAAATTGAGGAGGTGGACTTTGGGAGCAACAATATATATATATATATATTTTCCTTTTTCTCTTTTCGTGAGTGTGTATGTGTATGCTTCTGTGTGTGACTTTGTCTGTATAGCTTTGCTTTTACCATTTGTCCTAGGGTTCTATCTGTCCGTTCTTTTTTTTTTTTTTAGTATAGTTTTCAGCTCTTGTTATCACTGGTGTATTTGTTTTTTGCTTTGGTTGTTCTATCGTTTTTTAAATTACTTTAAAAAATTTGTTTAATGATTATTTTTTGTTTTTTTATTTTAATAACTTTTTTTTTAATAAAAAAAAACAAAACTCCCATTCTGAGCGTTGTCTTTTCGTCTTGTTTATGGTTTCCTTTGTTGTGCAAAAGCTTTTAAGTTTCATTAGGTCCCACCAGGCATGGACCTGCCCACCAGAAAGACAAGATCCAGCCTCATCCATCAGAACACAGGCACCAGTCCCCTCCACCAGGAAGCCTACACAACAAGCCTACACAGGAGACATAGTTATTTCCACTATTTTATCTTCCAGGTCACTTATCCGTTCTTCTGCCTCAGTTATTCTGTAATTGATCCCTTCTAGAGAATCTAGGTCTCCTTTTCGCAGGCTGCAGATTCACAGTTCCCATTATTTTTGGTGTCTGCTCCCAGTGGGTGAGGTTGGTTCAGTGGCTTGTGTAGGCTTCATGGTGGAGGAGACTGGTGCCTGTGCTCTGGTGGTTGGGGCTGGATCTTGTTCTTCTGGTCAGCAGGGCCGTGTTCGGTGGTCAGTTTTGGGGTGTCTGTGAACTTAGTATGACTTTAGGCAGGCTCTCTGCTAATGGGTGGGGTTGTGTTCCTGTCTTGCTAGTTGTTTGGCATGGGGCGTCCAGCACTGGAGCTTGTTGGCCGTTGGGTGGAGCTGGGTCTTAGTGTTGAGATGGTGATCTCTGGGAGCGCTCTCACTGATTGATATTATGCGGGGCCGGGAGGTTTCTGGTGGTCCAATGTCCTAGGCTCGTCTCTCTCACCTTGGAGGCTCAGGCCCAACACCCAGCTGGAGCACCAAGACCCTGCTAGCCACACAGCTCAGAAGAAAAGGAAGGGAAAAAAAAATACCGAACAGATAGAACCCCTAACCAAATGGTAAAAGCAAAACTAAACAGACAAAATCCAAGAAGAAACATACACACACACTCATAAAAAGGAAAAAACAAACAAAAAAGAACAGACAGAACCCTAGGACAAATGGTAAAACCAAACCTAAACTGACAAAATCACATAAAGAAAGATATACATACACACAAAAAGAGAAAAAAGGAAAAAAAAAATTTTTTAAGTTAAAAAAAAAAAAGGAAGAGAGCAACCAATCCAATAAACAAATCCACCAATGATAACAAGCACTAAAAACTAAACTAAGATAAGCAGAAAACCAAAAACAAATCAGATGGAGAAAGCAAATCCCAAGTCTACAGTTGCTCCCAACCTCCACCGCCTTAATTTTGGGACCATTCGTTGTCTATTCAGGTATTCCACACATGCAGGGTTTATCAAGTCGATTGCGGGGATTTAATCCGCTGCTCCTGAGGCTGCATGGAGAAATTTCCCTTCCTCTTCTCTGTTCGCACAGCTGCTGGGGTTCAGCTTTGGTTTTGGCCCCACTTCTGCGTGTAGGCCTCCCTCAGGCGTCTGTTCCCCATCCAGACAGGACGGGGTTAAAACAGCAGCTGATTAGGGCTCTCTTGCTCACTCAGGCTGGGAGGGGAGGGTTACGGTAGTCATAATTGGAATGCAGGCTGAGCCTGCAGTGGCAGAGGCCAGCATGACACTGCAACAGCCTGAAGTGCACCCTGTGTTCTCCCGGGGAAGTTGTCCCTGGGTCACGGGACCCTGGCAGTGGCGTGCTGCCAGGGTGTGGGTAGTGACCTGCGCTTGCACACAGGATTCTTGGTGGCAGCGGTGGCAGCGTTAGCGGTTCATGCTCAACCCTGGGGTCCGAGCTGATAGCCGTGGCTCGCACCTGTCTCTGAAGCTCATTTGGGCAGTGCTCTGCGTTCTGTGGGCACACGGAGCAGGAATCCCCTCTCCTCGTGCACCCCAAAACAGTGGTTTCTTGCCTCTCTGGCAGGTCCAGACTTCTTCCAGGACTCCCTCCTGGCTAGCTGTGGTGCACTAGCCCCCTTCAGGCTGTCTTCACGCAGCCAAGCCCAGTCCCCTCCCTGCCTGAATAGATTGATAGAAATATGGATGTTAAAGACTCTGCCAGTGAGGGCTCAGGAGGAAGTGAAGAACACAGTAGAGAAAGACTCTATCATCTTACAGAATACACATATCATAATAGAATGTTGGTAGAAATATGAACATTAAAGGTGTTGTCATTGAAGGCTCAGAAGGAAATAAGGAAAATGTTCTTGGAAACTGGAGTAAAAAGAGACCTTTGTTATATTGTGGCCAAAAAAGTCTAACTGAATTGTGTCTTACAGTTGTTGAAGAGCAGAATTTGTAAGTAATAAACTTGGATATTTAGCTGAAGAGATTTTTAAGCAAAGTGTTGAATATGCATCCTTGCTTCTTCTTGCTGCTCATGGTAAAACGTGAGAGGAAAAAGATAAGTTGAGGAAAGGACTATCGGGGAAAAAGTAACCATCGCTTGCTGATACTGAAAGTTCTGAACCTAACAGACTGCAGAAGATGCTAAAATTAGGACATTCACTTTTAGGGAAGCATGTTCTGGAGGGAAGGCCGACCTTTTGCTAGCGGTGAAGAAATCAGGCATGGACCCACTCAGCCATCTCAACAAAAACCAAGAATAGAGATGTGATTATCTAGGAAAGACCTGTGGTCAACCCTCTTGTCTAACGCTGTTAATTCTCATAACATACATAGGAGACCTTCAGGGTTTTGGGGAATGTCATATCAGCAGAAATATTACCAGTTTAACCTGATCAGGGAAGAGACAAGATGAAGTGAAAAAAGACTGTCAGAATTCTAAAATTCTACAGGCATGAAACAGGTTTATAAAACCAATCTGCTGCAAACACGTGCTACACTTCAAGAAAAAGAAAGAATGACTCTGCGGGCAAACACTTGAGCTGTTGGTACAGAGGGCAGAACTGTAAGCCACAGAGGATTAATTTCTAGGCCTTGAAACCTACTGGAATTTTCCTGACTGGGTTTTAAAATTGCTTGCAACTGATGACATCTTTCTTTTTTTAAAAAAAATTTTCTCCCTTTTGGAATGGGAATGGCTATAACTGCTGTACTATACGTGTCCCACTATTGTATTCTGGGAACAGATAACTTGTTTCCTAGCTTCAGAGGTCTGCAGATGGGGAAGAATTTTACCCCATAATGAATCATACCCAGAGTCTCACCCATCCTTGATTGAATTATTTAGATGATATTTGAGACTTTGGAGTTAATGAAAAATAGATGGGATTTTAGACTTGAGTTGATACTATAATGGGTTGAGACTTTGGGGGAAGTTGGGATGGAATGAAAGCATTTTGCAAGAGGGACGGATGTGACTCATCGGAAGCGAGATAATAAACTGTGAAAGGCTAAAAAATGGTCTCCTCAACATACTGGGTCCTAATCTCTGGAACCTGTTTAAGTGTTACCATATTTGGGAAAAAGTCTGTGTAGATGTAATTAAAATAAGGCTCTTGAGATGGGAAGATTATCCTGGATTAGCTGGGTGGGCCCTAAATGCAATAGTAAGTATCCATATAACAGAGAAGCAAAGAGATTTCACTGCACACAGAGAATTAGGTGATGTGAAGACAGAGCAGAGAGGTTTTAAAATTGGAATGATGTGGCAAAAGACAAGGAATGTTGGAAGTCACTAGAACTGGAAGAAATAAGGAACAGATTCTCTCCTAGAGCTTCTGGAGAGAGTACAGCACTGCCAACACTTTGATTTCAGCACAGTGATACTTAATTCAAACTCCTGGCCTCCAAAACTGTGAGAGAGAGGATACATTTCTATTGTTTTAAGCCACCAAGTTTGTGACAATCTGTTACTACAGGCATAAGAAACTAACAGAATGTATAAAGAATCAAATGATTCAATAAGGTTAGACAGAGAATAAATGCTGAAATGTGATGGTACCCCCAAGCACATTTCCAATCCCTAAATCTATATTTGCACTTCCAGAACACCTGGGACTAACTCAAAGGAGAAAGTAAGGAGCTAGGTAGACTGGAATGACCCTTTCTAATTAGACACACGTTGTTAATTTTGTTTCTGAGTGATTCTGGTAATTTAGAGAATCTCTGTCCTGCAACAGACTTCAGGAGGTCATTCTGTGAGTAGCAATTCATAGTGTGAGCTTATGGCATTTGTGGGAATGGGACTTCAGGGAAGAATGTTTCTGGAGACCAGACTAGAAAGTTTTTTTTCTTTTCCTTACCTTTTTAGAAACCAGAGTCTGACCCAACTTCTTAAAAAAATTATCAGATTTGTTAAATTTCTTTATGTGTCTGGGACTATATGAAATATATTACAGATAGATTTACATGAACTGAAAAAAGTTTCTATTTATTTACAAGCTACAACAAATAACCTAAATGAAGACATATAAATAATCATTTGATGATATGAGAGACTGTTAGCTGTTTACCAAAAAAAAAAAGCCAAATCTATTTCTTCTTCCTCTGAACATGCCTAGATTACATTTGCCTGATTTAATTGAAATTAGATATGCCATTAACTCATGACACCAAGTTCTACCCAGTTGAATGTGAGTAGAAATGATATGCATTATTTTTTCTCTTCTTCCCTTGTTCTCTTCTTCTACTGGTTGGATGCAGGTCAGGATGAGAACTTTAAGGATGCTGGAGGCACAAGTTGGACAGAACACAGGTCTCTAAATCCCTGTGTGGAGGAAAACCACTGATGACCGGGAACATCTACATCAGACTATCATAAAGCAATACACTTCTATTGTAATGAGCCACACACATATTTTTGGTCTATTTGCTGCTGCAGTCTTGCTTACTCTATTTAATATAGAAATAGGCATCTTGAAGCGAGATGCTGCTCTAATAATAGAGATATAAGACACTGGCATAACTGCTGGATGACTGGAACTGTCGAAATGGATATCATACTCTGAAATTTAACAAAGCTTGGTCTCGCATTAGGTGCAACAGTCGCCTGTACTAACTTTACTAACTTTCATGTCAGATCATGTGACTGCTTGCAGCTCTAGAAAAAGTGGCTGGGAATGTGTAGCATTGACTTTGGCTTCCTGCTTTTAGTTAAGATATTCCATGTAAGGTGAACTCAAGCAAAAATTTGCAGGTTTGAGGACATATACAGAAGGGAAAATGGAAAATTGGGGTATTTCCTTGCACAGCTGGAGAACCAAATGCTCCTAATTCCCAAACAGTGGGAGCTAAGGCTGTTTCCTCTCCTTCCCAGCCTATGTTTCAGATGGTTTTGAGACAAGAACTAGAGAGGCAGAGATAGGGCAAGGAATCAGAAAAATAATGGAGACACAATATCTATTTCTAGAAAGGTAATTTGACAATGGAGAATAGCACATGGAACTGATTGGAAGTACTAGTTAGGAAATGTACTACACTTTAGAAGGAATTACATTGCCAAAGAGACCACAAGCCTGGCTTTACAATCTTTTGACTGCTCAAGCCTCCATACTTGCACAAACTCACCTGGACAGCTCATGAACATGCAGATTCCTAGGTTCTACCACTAAGGATTCTAAGTGGCAGGCAGAATAATGCCCCTACCTCCACCTCAAAGATATTCAAGTCTTAATCCTTGAAACTGTGATCTTGCATTGCAAAAGGGCTTTACAAAGGTGATTAATTTAAGGATCTTGAGATGGGAAGATAATCTTGGATGATTCAAGCAGGTACTATGCAATCAAAAGAGTCCTCATAGGTGGAAGAGGGTGACAGGAGGGTTAGAGAGAGCTTTGAAGATGCCACTTTGCTGCCTTTAAAGGTGGAGGAAGGGGCACGTACCAAGAATGTGTGTAGCCTCCAGAAGCTGAAAAGGCAAGGAAATGTATTCTCACTGAAAACCTCCATAAGGAATGTGGTCCTGATAACACGTTGGCACATTGGTCCTACTTTAGCTCTTACTGTGCTTCTCATACTCTACAGGATTGGCTCAGGAAGATTGGCCCAAAAGTACAAAAAGAGCTCAATAGTAGATTCAGATGCAGCACAATAAGGAAGGAAAATAAAGGGAAAGTAAGACAAGGGCCAACTGTGAAATGGGGTGGGCTCTGAGAACATTGTCTCTGGGCCTCTCTGGTTTTATGATCCTTTTAAGTGGTTTACCCCTTGAAAAGGTGTAAAACATGTATCTGTAAAATAATTCCCACTTGAGCTTTTTGGGGATTTCCGTGGAGGAATGGTGAGACACATATAAAACAACAGATAAGTTTCAGTACATTAGATTCAATATTGATAATTTCAAAGTGAAGGTAAAAATTGTTAAAAGAAGCACATCAAGAGGAAAATATGAGTTTTCATCCATAAAACAGGTATTGAGGACTTCCTAACAATTTTTAATAAAACAAAAGTGACCCCTAAGTAAACAGAATTTCCATCCTTCAATCCAGAACTTCCCTCTTTTTCTCTGTAACTGTTTTCCTTTTGATTTCCCTATCCTACAATATTTGTTAACGACATTACTATAGTCTAAGTTGCCCAAGCATGATGCTTAGAAGTAATTTATTATTGATTTCTCCTAACCTGTACTATCAAAAAAAAACCCAATCTGCTCCTTATGTCTGTAACAGCAACCCCATGCCAAAAGCATGCATGTTTGTGCTCACCCAGACACACGCGTGCTGCCTCTCCTTTACATTTCCACACTATCATCATCCAACCCTTTATTATCACTTTAATGTGGACCCAGACACAAGCCCACTGCTTGATGGCTTCTCCTTATAATAATCTATTGTTTATGCCACCGTTAGCCTAAGCCCACAAAGCCAGGTATGTTCGTTTTACTCAGTGATCTGAAGACTCCAATGACTCCCTTCTGCTTATAAACTGAAGATTAAACCTTCTGGCCATACATATAAGATCCTCTACCATCTGAACATAATTGCCTCTTCTAACTTCATCTCTCATAATAGTTCCTAAAATATAGGTAACATTGTACCGAATTTGATGACACTTAAATCAAAATTTCTTTCCTATCTCTTCATTTTCTTAAGTCACTGATTAAATGTCCCAATTTTCTCCTTTAACCTTTAGAACTGTCCTCATTGTTTAAGACATACCTTAGGTGTCATATGCTCCATGAAAATTTTCCAAATTCCATTTATGTGAAAGAATAGTACTCCGTTGGCACCAATCAGATGGTTCTTAATTATTCTTGCTTCCATAATAGTTGTCTTATCTCCTTTAATGGATTGTAACCTCTTTTTGGACAAGGACCAGTCTTAATCACTTTAAAATCCATCAATGAGCTTAACGGCTTGCACAAAAAGCTTAATAAATATTTGTTGAGTAAGTTAGTTGTCAGATGAGTAAATGAGTAAATGTTTGAGTGAATTTAATGAAGGCTGGAATTTTGTATCAGCAGCCAGTGTTTATGATTCTTAAATACAGTAAGGCATTATAATCATAAGTATGTAGGCATGTGGATACATTATATATAGCGTGCATATATATATGCACACACATACACATATGTATTTGGATATATACATATATCTCCACACACATATTTCTATATATTAATATATACATACATGCATGCACATACATACATACATATGTACTTTTAAGGTCACATGCACTGAAGAAGATCAGATTTTTTAGAAGTTATAGAACTTATATTTTAAAAATAACTTATGCATTATATATAAGTAATGTTAAATTTTTAGTAAATTGATTTTAATAATAGTCTGAAAATACATACACATTTTAAACAGTTTATTCCCTTTTGGATGGTGTCTTTTAAACACACGCAAAGAATCACACCAAAGACATCGGAATTGAGAACACATTGCCCTCTGTCCCTGCATTCTCACTTGCTCTTGATTAGGGATGGAGCTCATGTATTAATCACTTTTTTTCCCTCTCCTTGTGGAAAGTGCAGCATTCGTAGCAAATAATGATGTATCACTGAGGTAAGTGAAGTTGAAGCAAATGTATAGCCCATTATGACAATAATAGTCCAGAGGGATAATGCAGTTTTGATATAATAAATATCAAGAGATTGTTGTTGTTCTGTGTCACAGCAAAGGCAAAGTCCCCATTCTATAGCTGGGCTTATAGCCTTGTTTACCTCCTTTGCCATTTTGGCATTCAGTTTACTATGTAGTGATTGTCTAATACAATGAGAAACAGAAAATCTTCCACTGAGCGATGTCATGCTGTCACCTAGCTCTTTCCAGGGAGAAAATAGGATCTGATGAAGTTATTAAAATGAAGTAGCATTGTTACATATTAGAATATGGTGAATATACAGAATTTTTCTCAGCTCTGTTGCATGAGTAGCAGGACAAAATCTCAGACTTTGCCCCTAGAAGAACGATTTACATATAGGACTCAGTTTTCTGAGTGTTGTATCCTACCTCCTCTTACCTACTTCAAAATAGATGACCTAAAACAACAAAACAGGATATGGGAGAGAATACGTGTCTTAATTAAGCAAGAAACACTGAAATAGAAAACAGATCAAGTTTACCCTTACTTTGAACTGCTATTTCACAGAGATGCAAAACAATTTTACATTCTTTATTATGGAGATGGACTGTAAACTGTTCACTCCTTTAGACCAAATCTCCTAGGGCCTCTGGAATTTTGTAACCATAAGGCATTTACAGGCTCTGCCAGTCCAATCTGAACCTGAGGCTTCAATCTCTCAGGAAGCATTCATTAGCATTATAAATTAGCCAGGGTCTAAAACATTCTCTGACATAAACCGTACCAATGTTTTCTTAGGTCAGTCTTCCAAGGCAATAGAAATAAAAACAAAAATAAACAAATGGAGATAATCAAACATACAAGCTTTTGCCCAGCAAAGGAAACCATAAAAAAAAAAAGACAACCTATGGAATGGGAGAAAATATTTGCAAATGATGTGACCCACAAGGACTTAATCTCCAAAATATACAAACAGCTCATACAACTCGACAACAGAAAAACCCAATGGAAAAATGGGCAGAAGACCTTAAGAGACATTCCTCCAAAGAAGACATACAGATGGCGAGTAGGCACATGAAAAGATGCTTAACATCACTAATTATTAGAGATATGCAAATCAAAACTATAGTGAGGTACCACTTCACACCGTCCAGAATGGCCATCATTGAAATGTCTACAAATAACAAATGCTGGAGAGGGTGTGGAGAAAAGGGAACACTCCTACACTGTTGATGGGAATGTAAATTGGTGTAGCCACTGTGGAAAACAGTATGAAGGTTCCTCAGAAAACTAAAAATAGAGTTACCATATGATCCAGCAATCCTACTCCTGGGCATATACCCAGACAAAACCATAATTCCTAAAGATACATGCACCCCTATGTTCACAGCAGCACTATTTACAACAGCCAAGACATGGAAACAATCTAAATGTCCACTGACAGAGGAATGGATAAAGAAGATGTGGTACATATATATATAATGGAATACTACTCAGCCATAAAAAAAACAAAGTAATGCTATTTGCAGCAACATGGATGCAACTAGAGATTATCATACTAAGTGCAGTAAGTCAGAAAGAGAAAGACAAATACCATATGATATGACTTATATGTGGAAGCTAAAATATGACACAATTGCACTTATCTACAAAACAGAAACAGACTCACAGACATTAAAAACAGACTTGTGGTTACCAAGGGGGAGAGGGGAGAGAGAGGGATGGACTGGGAGTTTGGCCTTAGTAGATGCAAAGTATTACATTTAGAATGGATAAACAACAAGGTCCTACTGTATAGCACAGGGAACTATACCCAATCTCTTAGGATAAACCATAATGGAAAAGAATATTAAAAAAAGAATGTGTATTTGTGTATAACTGAGCCACTTTGCTACACAGTGGAACATAGTACAACACTGTAAATCAACTATACATCAACTGGAAAAAAAAAAAAGGATAAAAAAATATAGGGAGTCCTCTGGTGGCCTAGTGGTTAGGATTCCAGGCTTTCACTCCTGTGGCCTGGGTTCAATCCCTAGTCAGGGAACTGAGATCCCACAAGCCATGCAGGGAGGCCAACAACAACAAAAAAGGGTTTAAAAAAAATCAGTCAGGCTCTCAATTTTTGTGTCAATTTACTTGTATTTTAGTCTCTCTTTACTTGAGAAGTAACTTGAAACATTTTATAATATAAACACACATATGAAAGTTGAAAATACTGAAGTCAAGAAAATATTGAAGGAAAAAATGTAATAAAAGAAATATCAGAACATCCGAAGTTTCACCAGGAAATGAAGAATACAGGTGACAGATCATCTTTTCCCTTGTGGAAGAGTATGCAGAATGAGGGGGAGTTCAGAGACATTGGTAGCAAATAGATTTTAGCAGAATCTGAAACAGGCAAGTTGTAAGACAAAATGCTACTAATGTTTACACCAATTCTTTACTTTCTCTTTGCTATCTCTCAGTATTTAGTTACCTCTTTTAATGGAAACATCCTGCTTGCCTAGGCTCAGGCATGGTGAACCAAGGGTATAGCAGTAGTGACAGGATAAAGTCTGAAATATCTAGTCATTTCTCTCTTCCTATGTCCAGGGCCTATTTTCAGATTTAACGAGAGGGTCTGAATGTCCTTGTGTTGTTGAAGGTCACATTCCCCCAGAGGGAGAAACACTGCCACAAAGAGATTGATAACAGAAAGTTATTACCTCTGAATTTCCTGGCAACCAACACAGAGAAACATGACTTGCTTAAGAGTTATTTAATCCGATACAGTGCACGAAACTACTTTAGAAGAGGCAAATCTTTACTGCACTATACTCTAAAAGGATTTACTTTCTATTTTATTTACATTATTAGAAGGATTCTAAATATCAAAATTGGCAATATATCCAAAGGCAGGCGTGCAGAAGATGCAAACATTTTGTCTGATTTTTGTTTTAAAGATAATAAAGTCTAGAATCATAATGTTAAATTACGATTTCCTAACCTTCTTCTTATCTGTGATTATTGGATACATCTTAGAACACCCTTTCTTCCAGGCATGTGTTTACCAGGTACTTTAAATGGTCTTTCTCGAATATTAATTATCCCCACTCTACTTTGAGATAACCTGTTTATATGATGCAAAAGAAATTAATTGGGAAATAAATATTCCTTAATTATAAAAATGAATGCACATAAAAATATTAGAGAAAATGGGAGAAAAAGAAACAGATGGGAAGCAGTCCTAATAATAATTACACTTAAATTTTTTGTTGTCACACGATATTCCTTTCTCCAAGTCTGCTATTTTTCTCTTAGAAATCTTCCTGGTACAGCATACTCTAAGGAATAATAATAGTTCCAAAGAGCTATGGACAATATATATTTTGGATGTGTTGGTTATTTCTGAGTGGGTACTTCCTTATTACACTGGCTCTTAGCATCACTATTATCTGAAGCCCATTTAGATGAATATTCTTTCTTTAGATTCCTCAGAATCCTACATTAGGATGGATCCTTAGAAGCTGCATTAAAATGTAACAGCTCCCCAACCCTTTATCTAGAGTCTCCACACATGAACATAAATAAAGTCAATTTAAAAGGTCATCAATACAATGTCACAGCTAAAACTTTCCTTTGTGTCAAGCTATTATTTCTTAAAGACCATACATATTGGGGTGACCACACAGTAACAATTATTTGGTAAGGGCTGTATTATGCTTTTGACATAGCACGGGGTTAATGACATTATTATACCAAAGGTCTCTAAAAAGAAAACCAAAATTTTTGTCAGAGTAGATTCTCTCATCAACAGATTTCCTAATAAATTTAGCTTTCCCTCAAGATAGTGAGCAGTGGGATACTAATTTCATGCTAATTTTGACTTTGATTCCTCTATGCCATTAATTTATTCATCAGCAGTGACATGCCCTGAACTTCACAGTAAAGCCAAAGGTCTTGAGAGATCGAGTTAATCAGGTCAATGGGAAGGAGAGTATATAAAGCTCAGTGTGCCAGCTCCTTTAAAATAGTGAAGAGCCCATAACTAACCCCACTTATTTTAAAGATAATTATGAGTTTTTCTTAGTGTTTACATTCTAGGATTGATTGTGTGATATATTACTGAAAAAGTTGGAACAGTTGCTGTTTCTTTGCAAAATCCTCCCAGCAAAGGGGAGTATTTACAGAAGTTGTTATTGGTGGTCACAATAAATATCATTTTTCTTTTGTTCCATTTTTCCCTCCAGTGGACAATCTATGACTTATGAATGGGTTTCAAGTGTGAAAGATTTGGGTATAGCTCTGTGTGTGTGTGTGTGTGTGTGTGTGTGTGTGTGTACAGTAAAGAATTTAACCTTGTCCATGGAGAGCTCTGGTCTTTGGCCTTGGCCTTTGGGAGGTAATCTCTGAGCCCTTGGAACATCATTCCTGATATGAATGTAACAATATGATTTAGGGTAGGAGCTGGCCACCCACACCAGATAGTCTAACAGTATGATTTGGGGTGGAACTTTGGGTCACATAATATCAGCTCAACCTTTAGAGGGGCTGGACTCAGAGATGAGCCACGTGGGTGGTCAACTATGCCTAAGTGATGGAACCCCAGTAAAGCCTGGACACCAGGGCTTGTGTGAGCTTCCCTAGTTGGCATCACTCAGTACTTATTTTCACACAGTGATGCCAGGAAAGTGATGCTGACCCTGACTCCACTCTGAGAGGACAACTTGACCTTGAGGCTTAAGTTTGGGAAGATTGCTCAAAGGAACTTTAGTGGCAAAAGTACTTGTAAGTTTTACTGTGCAGGAAAAAACTGCAAAGTAAACAGTTTGTCCTTGGTATCAATCTGCATCCCACTTGTATTCTCATTCCTACTTCCTGTTATCCAACTCAGGGGTCTATGCATGCATGTGGCTCATGGGACATTGCATGCCAGACCTGTCACCACAGCATCATTCCATATCATGAAAATAATTCTCATATATATTCAAAGCGTATTATAACTTATCAGGTAATTTAAACCTAATTGTTAATTAAATGACAGATGAGTGTGCTATTCTCTCATGGCAATTTATACTTATGGAACAATAATGCCTTCAGTTGAAGAAATGAACATTGAGATTCCAGACACCATAATTTCAGGCAGATGGGAAGAGATGCTTCTGATGTTTGTTCTTCGTTTGTCAAATATTCTCGGTTCTTCTCCTTCCAGGCATGTCGTAGGTTTGCTTTTCTACACCTATTGGGGCTGAGAGGGGCCACGTAACTAGTTCTGGCTGCAGCTGTACATTTAGGAGCCATGCATCACTTTTCTGTTGGAGCATTGAAATACCAGTGTAACACTGCAGAAATCTCTCTCCCTCTCAGGTGTTGGCTGCCTCTTTGGAGTGAGTTCCTGAGGGACTATAATAAACAACACACCACTTCTCAACTACAATAAACTGGAAATGGGAACTAGAAATAAAACTGTGTTTTTTCAAGGCACCAAGCTTTTTGGTCTGTTTGTTTGCTCAGCGTAATCTAGCCTACCCTGAATAAGAGTGTGTGTGGGTACGTGATGTGTGGGAGCGGGGGCAGTATTTAACCTTCCAGAAAGTCAGCTTCCTCACCCATGAAAGGGTGGTGATGACAGTTATCTGGCTCATGGTACTGTTGAAAGAATTATCACAATATGTACAAAGTGGTTAACCTGGATTTCGACACGTAGTAAGTATCCGATAGCTATTAGTCATTAATATGGCACCATATGATATTACAGCAACTCTTTATGGATAAGCTATCACAGAAAGTTTATACCATACATCTAATCATGCATGAATCCATCATTTCTAACATCAAACCATTAATACATATAAAAATACTAATATTAGGCTAAGATAGCAGTGCTAAAGTAAGGAGATGTATTGAAAAACCTCAGATTTTTCTGAGCTTTATGGATAGATTGACCCTTTGAATCATCCACACCCATTCTGTTCTCATTGAGAAGCAGCACCACAAAGTGAGAAGCTTCAGAAGCAGGTATTCAAAAGCAGCTCCCTGAATTAACAGTTTTGTGATGCCGGGAGTTACTTAAATTCTCTGACAATTAGGTTCCTCGTTTTCAAAATTCAGCGGACTCACAATTTGGCTGACAATCCATTTCTAACTATCTGTCTATTTATCTATCTAACACTAACCTGTTTAATTTGCCCAGAAGATCTCCTTTCTCCTGAAAACAACGCCCACGTTATTTTCTTGGAACTATTCCTCTCCTTAGTCCAAACAGATGATTCCACTGGGCCCCACCAATCACAGAAGCCATCTTCCATTCTACTTCTCCCCTGCCATCCTGGCCACACAGATGGCATGCTCCCCAGGATGAATCAGTCTTTGACCTAAATTTTTCATATTAGAATTAATAATGGAAGAAAGTCTTTTCATATCTGATGAGAGTCAGAAAGATGAGCCCAGAGTTGCCAGCAGCCAAGAGCCCCAACTTCACAGGAAGAGCTGCTCAGAAAATAAAGCCTTTCCCACAAGGCTAGATGAGAGGTGGAGAGTAGCCTGATGCTGTGTGTTTCTCCATTTTCAATCAATCTTGAGCTCCTGCGCTCCCCTAACTTGACCTCAGGATGTTTATGTGAGCCAATACAGTCCCTTTTTGCCTCAGCTAATTTGTTAGAGTTCTATTTTTGTTTGGCTAATTGATTTAATTTTTTAAAAATAATTGTTTTAATTATTATTAACCAAATGAATTCTGACTACTGTTCTTTAGTCCCTAATTTATAGTGATTGCTCAATGAATTTTACTTTTCTCCTATGTTTCCTTTCTTCTAGCTATTTCATAATTTTATGTAGAACAGCAGTTTCTAAAGAATGGTATACTTTCAGGGGGCCTTCAAGATCAAAACTGGGAATTATTTGCTCTTTTTATTGTGTTGGATTTACACTGATGGTTCAAAAACAGTGGTGGTGAAAACTGGTGGTGCCTAAGCACAAATCAGGACAATGGCACCAGACTGTATAAGCAGCCATTGTATATTTTCCTCCACACACTTGCAGGAAAAAAAGAAGAAAAAAAAAGCTAGTTAGCTAGTTTCATGTAAGAATGTCCTTGATGAGGCAGTAGAAATTACTAATTTTATTATATTTTGATCCTTGAGTCATACTTTTTTAATATTGACTACATGCTTTTTTTGTAATGTTCTAGATGATACAATGGGAAGTTTACATTAAGTACTTTTGCTGCGTACCCAAGTACAATGGTTTTCTTAAGGAAGAGCACTTATAAGGTTGAGTTGCAAGCTGCACTTGCCACTGTATTTCCTGGAACACCGTTTTTCTTGAAAGAACGACTGATAGACAAACTATAGGTATTCAGATTTGGCTTGTTGCTTTAAGGAAAAAAACTGATAAAATTCAATCTTAACAGCAAAAAAATGGAATTCTGGAAAACTGTATCTGCCACTGTGAACTCAACAGCTTCTCAATAAATACTAGTGACTTTCTGATGAGATTAGTGGTGATATTAACAAATGTAATTTTTGTTATTGAATAAGGAAATGTGTCAACATTTAGAAGATCTGCATAACACAAGTAAGCCAATATTTCCAAATGGCCAATCTGTGATTTTACAAAATGATTCGTGGGTAAGAGGTCTATTCACAGTGCAAGACAGATCAATGGATTTTAAGGTAACTGACTATGAAAAGTTTATTAGTATAATTTTAGATGTGTCATTGCAACAGACCTTTAAACCTGCCACCTGTAGAATTCTTATGTAGAATTAAAGAAGAATAACCACAATTATCTGTAAAGGCCATTAAAAAGCTCCTCTTCGTTCCAGTTACCCATCTGTGCCAAGGCCAGATTTTTTCCATATATTTCAGGCAAAAAACATAGTGCAACTGCTTGCATATAGAAGCAGATATAAGAATGTAGTTGTGTTCTATTAACCAAGAAATAAAAGAAATTTTCAGAAATATAAAGTAATGCCACTCTTCCTATTATTTTTTCTTAATAAATATAATTATTTCATAAAATGTTATTTATATTAGTATGTTATGTGTGTCTTTTAAATGAATTAAGACAAATATTTTAAAAATATCTCAGTTTAAATTTAAATATGGTAAATACTGACAGATACAACCTATGTAAAACAAGCTCTTCGGGATTCCCAAGAATATTTAAGAGTGTAAAGGTGTTCTGAGGCCACAAAGTTTGTGAAACACAGACCTGGAAAGTTCCTTGTCTGTCTGTTCATTCATCTGATGCATTTCTAATGGTCAGAAGTACATTCTTTTTTTTTTAAATTTTATTTATTATTTTTGGCTGTGTTGGGTCTTTGTTGCTGTGCACGGGCTTTCTCTAGTTGTGGCGAGCGGGGGGTACTCTTTGTTGCGGTGCACCGGCTTCTCACTGCGGGGGCTTCTCTTGTTGCAGAGCATGGGCTCTAGGTGTGTGGGCTTCAGTAGTTGTGGCACACGGGCTCTAGAGCACAGGCTCAGTAGTTGTGGGACTCGGGCTTAAGTTGGCTCCATGGCATGTGGGATCTTCCCGGACCAGGGCTGTGTGGGATCTTCCTGGACCAGGGCTCAAACCTGTGTCCCCTGCATTGGCAGGCGATTCTTAACCACTGCGCCACCAGGGAAGCCCCAAAAGTGCATTCTTATACCTGTACACATTTGTTCCTGCCTGGAATAATGTTCCCTTCACTTTTGTACCTTAATGAATTCTTCTGATTATTAAAGACTCAAATAGAAGTTTGTTTTCCCAGATTCTCCCCTTTTTTTTCATAATTATTTTTACAAATTTCTATTATAAACTTGCTGCATTATTTTTTTTGCATGTCTGAGGCCTTACTAGTCTGTGAGATCTTGAAGAGCAGACACTCTCTTTTAATGTATCAGTACCTAGAAAAAGGTCCAGACCATCATAAGTACTCCATACAAACTTCCTTCTTGAAGGACTGAATTTTTAGGCTCTTTTAAAAGAAATTCGTGCTCTTTTATTCCCCTGCCATAGATGACCATGACATTGGCAAAGTCAAGTACTTCTACCAGCAAGCTAGATGCAAGGAATTGAGGTTTATGGCCAGGCTTCAAAGGGAAACCAATCACAGAAGGAGAGATACTATATTGTGGCTTGAGGGCATCTGGAGATCTCTAAAGATTTCCAATATTTTTTAGGTGCCTATAAGAGGCAATATCCACTTTCCACTGACCATCTTTACCTGTGAAATTACAACACACTGAAGTTATCCTGAAAGACGCAGTTCAGTTAATGAAAAGAAAACTGCCAGCTGGCATTATCTGCTGAAAGCAACAGAGACACATGGCATGAGGGCTTTTCCAAAATTTTTCTAATTGGATAAAAGTGGGAACATTTCTCAAGATTAATAAGGGTGTCAAATCATGTCCAGCTGGCAACCCCAAGATCTCACCAAGTATATAAGCATCAAAGCAATGTTAAGTAGTGTCCTGGAGACTCTGCTTCATGGAAGGTAGTTCGTCTCCTGGGCTACCAAGCCTACTTTTACCTGTGATTGGTGACCACTGCCTAAGGCTAAAAATGAGAGGCTGTTCAGTATAAAGGCTTATCCAAAAGAAGCAAATATTACTTATAACCACAAGCCAATCTGACATCTGCCATGCTGTTCCCATCTGCTTCAGATATTCATATTGGACAGTTTTCAAATGACAGCAGATGTCCCAGCTAGAAAAAAAATTAATCAGCTGAAAAGTATGCCATTACCTAACTAATTTTATAGTTCCAGAAGTCAGAAACTGGTTTTGGCCATCACCCTGATTCCTCAATTTAAAACCAGCTCTCTTGTAAAATGAATGGTGTTTGCTTAGCTATGTAGAGTTTATAACATGAAACATCTTTAAACACAGTATCTAAGTGAGGAGGTTGCACTGATTTTTTTTTTCTTTTGGTATTTATTTATTTATTTATTTATTTAGGCTGTGCCAGGCTACTTGTGGGATCTTAGTTGCCCAACCAGGGATTGAACCCAGGCCCCAGCAGTGAAAGTGCCAAGTCCTAACCACTGGACTGTCAGGGAATTCCCTTTTGGTCTTTAAATAAGCTTCTAATTCTTCAGATTCATAAAAATCCTCTACAATGACAAAAAAAAAAAAAAAAAAGAAGAAGCAACACTGTGTCAAATGCAAAAGATTTCAACTTCATTTTCTTTAGCAGGATTCATGCCTAGTGATCAACTGTAGAAAGCACGCACTTTCTGTTTAATTATGTTCATTCACCACTAGTCAATTGTATTCTATATAAAATAAAAGGGAACATCAATGGGCAAAAAGATAGAGATCCCTGTACATCTACATATATATCTATGTCTGCCTGTCTATCTACCTATCTATGTATCTATCCAGAAAAAAACGTGAAACAACAAAGTGGTGGAGAACAAAGGAGGCCATGGAAAGCATCGGACAAGATCAATCCTAGAACCAGTCCTGCTAGATTTCAATGATAACCTGGTAACCTTCCTTATAATCAATGCAGTTTTGCTGTTGGGAATGCACATTCATTACTTTCATTTTATTTATAATATTTTATTCAAAGTGCATTTATTGAATGCACACTAATAACCAGTCCCTCTGTTAAATTCATGGTTTCTATCCAAATGTAACTTTCCTAAGAAAGGATATAATGTAAATCACATAATCATGCAGGCAAAGATAAAATTGCAATTGTGACATGTACTATATTGAGGGTCACATGGAGCTATTTAAACTTATATTGGGTAATTTGAATAAGTGAGAAATTATGAAAGTATTTCTAGAGGAAGAGATACTTGAATTGAGACGGACTCAAAAGGCTGAGTAGGTGTTATCTAAGTCAAGAGAGGAGGTATTAACATTACAGAGAGGATAGTATATGCAATGATTTTGTAGGGAGGAGTGTGGCAAGGAAGAGGAGATGATCAAAGAAATCAGTATGGCTGATTAAGAGAGAACAAAGTTGCGTGGTTTCAGGCAAAGCTGGCAAAGAAAGTAGAGGTTAGCTCATAAAGAATCTCATAGGTAAAGTTAAGACATTTCTATTTGCCAAAGTGCAATGCAAAGCCATTGATCGATTTGAAGAGAGATGTATCATGGTCAGATTTGTGTTTTTAAAAGATGGATCTGACTGTAATGAGATATACAATTTGGAAGGATTCAGACTGGTTGTGTGTAGACGGTAAAGAAGCTCTCTATCAATAGTTAGTTGAAGCTAGGGAAGACAGAAGTTTAGACCAGGTGGTGTGCAAATGGAAAAAACTGGACGGATGCTCAAGGCACATCAGAGGTAAAAGCAATAGAGACTGGTGGGGAACTGCATGTTGATGTGAGTTTCTGGCTTACACAAAGGATGTTTTTTTACTGAAATAGTAAATCTGGAAGAAATCCATATTTAGAGTGAGGACTGTTGATGGATCTAGTTTTGGACATGCTGAATTTGAGGTGCTCATGTAATTTCCAATGCAGTTATATATGTGTCTGATGATCAAAAGAAAGGTCTGGGCTTGGAATAAAGATAAATAGAAGTCATTTGTGTAGAGGTGGTAATTGCAGCTACAGGTAAGATAAGAACATCTAGGGAAAACATTTAGAGTGAGATAGAAGGTGATTATGGGATCTAGACTTGAGGATCTTTAACATCTAATGGCCAGCTCGAGAAGTATGAGCCTGCAAAAGAGACAAAGAAGAAATAACAATAGAAGTTGAAATAAAATAAGATGAACATGTTACCAGAAGCCAAAGAGAAGTGTTTTAGGATTCAAATAATGCTCAACAGAGTTGAATAGTGACAAAAAGTAAAGTCAGGTCATAATAGCTAATATTTTTGAGTATTTACGTGTGCCAGGTACTGTTTTAACAGTTTCATTTTCATTAACTCTTTTCATCCTCACAAATCTTCCACAGGCAGTAGTCTAAATTTAGTCAATCCATTTAGTCTTCAATTTAGTCATTACACTAAAACATTGCCTGTTGTTCTTAGTGTCATGTAGTCATTGGTGATCTTTGCTAGAACTGTTTTAGTGAGGTGATGGATTTTAAGAACCAATTTAGAAGGGTTAAAAAGTGAGTAAGAGGTGAGAAAAAATACAGGCAAGTAATTGACACCTCCTGTAAAGACCAACTGTAAAAGGGTGGAGGGAAATAAGTCATAGCTGAAAGGATACAGGGAGTTATTAATTTGCCAGTTTTTGAACTTTGAGTTGCCAAGTCTGTTTAGCCAGTGGGTCCTGACCAAGGTGCTGAATTTGTGTGCTGGCTGTCTCCTCCTCGCCAAGATTTACTCTGAGGAACTACAAAGAGAGACGGAGGGGGGAGAGAGAAAGAAAGAGAGAGATATTCTTTGCAGGGCAGTGTCAGGAGTCAACCCAGCACAGCAGTGGTAAAATAGGAGAACTGCTGAAAGCATTTGTTTTTCCTCTGACCCTGCCCTGTTGGCCTCCACATTTGCCCTGAGCAAGAACTCTGGTCCACATGTTCTTAGAAGTACATAAAGTCAACACAGTGCAGAAGCCCTCATTTTCTTATTGAGAGGAAATGAGAAAAAAAAAAACAGAAAACCAGTAGGCAATAATGGCTTTAGGGCAGTTGCTTTCTGATTCTCTCCTCTAAACTGGGGAGTTTTAATCTAGCCCAGCCACTTGAAGTGATGTCTAGGACCAACAGCATAATGATCATTTTGGAAATTGTGAGAAATGCAGACTCTCGGGCCCCACCCAGTCCTCCTGAAGTAAAAATCTGAATTTTATCATGGTGTTCTAGGAGGATGAAAATCAGACCTAAGAGTTGTTTTTAGGAAGGTGAGTAATTGACTATAGTTCTCTGATAGATAGGACTTATCTGTTCTTAGGGCTGTACATAGGTACAGGGCCACCCTTGGGCTTATCTGTTCTCTGTCCACTGAGCATGGGTCCAACTTCACCCCATGCAAAATGCTTAAGACAGTAGTTAGGCTGTTCTATGCTCTTGTTTCAAATTCCCTTATCTCTTTTCATATGTTTAAGGTCATTTAAAATTGCTGGTCCCTTTGCTGCAGAGATTCAGGTTATAAAAAGGCAGAGTAAATTACTCTCTATCCCACAGATACACTTCTCCTCCTAGGGTAAAATGAACTTGCGAAGACACTGGAGGGCACAATCATTAAAAAAAAAAAAAGCCTGCAAGGTAACAGATTTGAACAGAAGCAGAAATATTAGAACAGATGGACCATGTGTTTAAAATAGAATTAAAATAACATACAAGAGATTTATGTATTTAACAGTGAAATAATACACATTTTATTTTAAGCAAATATGAAGCATTTAAAAAACTGACTAGGTATTAGGAAATAAAAAAACCTTCAATACATTAAAAAAATAAATGTACTACCGACCAAGATCTTTGATAACAAAATAATTATTTTAGAATTAAATAATAAAGAGTAAACTAAAAAAAAGAAATCCCTGAATATTTGGAAACAAAGAAAGCCTCCTAACTAATGCATGGGTTTAAGAAGAAATCATAATGAAAATTTAAACAATATTTGGAATTGAAAGGCTATGAAAACTGTATGTATCAAAATTGGGGAGGGCTGTAAAATGGTATGAACCTTAAAAGTTAAAGCTCTAGATACTTTATAAAGTAATGAAGAGAGCCAAAATTAATGAACTGTGTCTATATTTAAGTTTACATTGAAAACCCCAAAGAATACATGGATAAGTTATTTAAGACAATAAGAGAGTATGCATTATAAGCTGGGTATAAAATTAATGTAGAAACAGTAATGCATTTCTGTATATCAGCAGTAAATGACTAGAAAATGTAATAAAGGAAGTATGCCATTTATGAGACTAAGAGATAATATGAAATAATCAGCAATAAAGCTAACAAAAATATGTTTAAGAACTTTCCTGGGGAAATTATAAAAACTTTATTGAGAAATACTGAAGAAGACTAAATAGATGAACAGGTAAACTGTGTTCATATATAAGAAGTATATTATAAAGATATCATTTCTCTTTAATCTTTAGATTCAATGCAATTTCCAACAGGATGTGTCAGAGAACTTAAGAGACAATTCTAAAATGTCCAAGAATTGTGTGTGTGTGTGTGTGTGTGTGTGTGTACCTGTGCATGCGAGCATGTGTGTGTAGAAGTAGAACAATTACTATGATTCTTTATGAAATGGCAAATATGACAGTGTGGTTTTTGTGTACAAGAAGCAAATTAACCAGTTGATCAATCAGAAATTGACTGACCCATGTAGGTATAGATATTAGACATAGGCCAGAGGTGGTATGACAAATGAGTAGGAATGAAGAGATGGTTCGATAAACTGAGTTGGAAAAATAATTTATATGGAAAAATGTTAACGTTGGATTCCTATCTCACACCATTTAAAACTATCACTTCCATATGGATTTAGGACTAAATCTAAAAAAAGATAACATTTGAACACTGAAAAAAATTATAAGTGAATATTTTTAGAGTTCAGCATACATGTGGTATCTTAAATAATGCATGAAAACAATTTTCTATAAAAGAGAGGATTACTAAACTTAAAATAGTAAGGTTAATCACTTTTATTCATCAAAGATTAATTTTTAAATTAAAGACATTTCAAAGCTAAGTTACAAACTGGAAAAAGACATTCACCATACACACAACTAGATCAGTATCAAAAAGAATATATAAGCACAAATATCCCAAAAGAAAAACTGCCAAAGGAATAAACAGAGAAGTTCAAGATTACTGGTCTTCAGGGAAATGCAAATCAAGACCACAGTTAAATAGCATTTTATAAGCATTCTACTGGCAAAATGAGAAGTTCTGTTCGAAGTGTAGGAGAGATGTGGGTCAACAGAATCTGCTATACATCGCTAGTAGTAAATAGAAGTTTGAAACCACTATGCAGCCACTATAAAACCATTCTGACATTTCCTCCTGAAGTCGAACATGCATATATGCTATGGTTTAGCTATTCAACATCTAGATACATATCTAAGAGAAACTCTTGAATATTAATAGGCAACATATGTAAGAATATTCATAGAAATGCTGTTCTCATAATAGCAAAAACAACTCATTTCTTCTAAATGGGAAAATGAAAGAATAAACTGTGCTATATTCCCACAATGGAATATTTTACAGGTAGTCAATATGAATAAGCTACAGTGAAATATCATATATAGTAAATCTTAGTGCCACTATAGTCAGTGGGTAGAGTCCAAAAGACTGAATAAAGAGTGATACCCCTTTTACAAAGTTAAAACATAAAAAAATATATTTTTGTCTATATATATACATAGATGTGTGCAAACTATATACTTGGGAAATAATGAAATATTAACAGAAATTTCAGCATGTTGGTACATCACATAAGAAGACTAAATATTTAGATGTAGGTCAGGATCCTGGCATTGTGTTTTGATTGGAGGGTTTAGGCATTTTGTTACATTATTTAAAATAACTTGGTAAATAACTATTTGCATATAAGTTGAAGAGCTAAAAAATAAGATATTGAATGTCCTTTTACATATTGAAAGGTGAATGGCAAAGCTCAGGCCATATGATTTTTTTGTTTGTTTGTTTGTTTGTTTTTTTGGCTGCATTGTGTCTTTGTTGCTGTGCGCCGGCTCTCTCCAGTTGTGGAGAGCAGGGGCTACCCTTGGCTGTGGTGCTCGGGTCTCTCACTGCGGCACGCGGGCTTCAGTAGTTGTAGCGAATGAGCTAAGTTGCTCCGCGGCATGTGGGATCTTCCCGGACCAGTGATCGAACCTGTGTCCCCTGCATTGGCAGGCAGATTCTTAACCACTGTGCCACCAGGGAAGTCCCCAGGCCATATGATTTTTACTTTCAAACTTTTATAAATGTTTACATATTAATGAGAAACTGCTATGTATAAAACTAAGAAGTTTTAAAAAGTTAAATTATTCTCAATCAATATTCTTAGAATCATTAAGCATTTAAATCAGACATGCAGATTAAAATGAGGGAGAATTAAAATTTTTTCAAAATAATTTTAAAGAAGGCAAAGACTTACCTACATATAAGATATCTTGGTGCTTATTTCCAAAAATTCCAACAGAGAATATGACAAGTTTACTTCATGTTATTAAAACATGTTATTAAAAAATGTTTTCTCAGGATATAACAAATTCTTTATTATTTTGGGATACTTTGTTTAGAATGATAAAATTTTGGACTTAAGTTAGGAGAACTCTATCCCTAGCCATCTATGAGGTTCATTATAATTGGGTCTAGTCAAAGTTATTCTACTATTGGTGGCAGGGGAGGAACCCTACTGAAAAACATGTAGGCCAAGGGTTGGCAAACTATATCCTAATGGTAAAATCCAGCCTGCCACCTCTTTTTGTACAGCCCACTATTTAAGAATGGTTTTACATTTTTAAATTATTGAAAAAAAATCAAAATAAGAATAATTTTTTGTGACACTGTAGGATATTTAAATTTCAGGGTTTGTAAATAAATTTTTGTTGGCTCATAGCCATCTCTGTTCATCTACCAATTTTTTATGGCTGCTTTTCTGCTATTATGGAGTAGCTGTGACAGAGACAGTATGGCCTGCAAAGCCCAAAATCTTTACTCTCTGACTCTTTACAGAAAAAGTTTGTCTATTCCTGATCTAGAGGATTCACATTTCAGATACTGTGCATAGAAAATGCTAATTTTTTTTGGCCATGCCCCGCAGCTTGCAGGATCTTAGTTCCCCAACCAGGGACTGAACCCAGGCCCCAGCAGTGAAAGCGCCAAGTCCTAACCACTGGACTTCCAGGGAATGCCCAGAAAATGTTAATTTTTAATTGAGCTTTTCTAGGACAAAACAGATGTCATTGAAAAGAATAAAGTTACCCTATTATTTGTTTGTGGAATGCCCTTTTATTCCTTAAATCAGGAATTCCTAATATCAGGGCCTCTTAGCCACCATCATGCTTCATGCTTTATTACTATGATGAGGGCTTGTTCCTAGGATTCTTTTGTTTTGTTTTGTTTTTTTTAATAGTACCGTGTGGCATTTTTTTTCTATAATAAAGGCAAATGAAAGGATTGATGACTAGAAGAATAAGAAATTATATTGCTAGTTACTTAGATAAAATATTAAACGAAAACTTTTGGAAAAATCAAAATAAACTTACAAACACCAACACTAGACATACCAAATCTACAATGTAAATTCATATAGAAGCTGGTTAAATGCATGCTAAATTCATCTGTTGTGAACACAGAGAAACATTCATTCAAAATATTAGTACAGATACAGTGGACAATCTCAAAGAAATTACTACTTAACTGATTACACGATCTTTTTGTTAAGTGGAAACTTCTTTACTCACATCAGCCTCAAAAGTCACCGATAACTTCCTCAGAGAACTAGGGTATTGCACATAGTCCTAATCTTGAAAACAAGTTATACTCACACACACACACACACACACACACACACACGTATATTGCTAAAAGGCCTTACCAGTATGCATCTACTACATAATGTATATACTCGTCAAAATTCAGAACTGATACATTTATGATACCAGCTTCAAAATTATGCATGCTGATAATACTTGATTTTTCCCGAAATCTTAAGTCACTATAACAAAAATGAACTAATAAACTAGAAAAAAATAGAGCTGAAATAAAAATAACAATGAATAGAAATAAGACTTACTTCACAAGAGTGTTGTGAGGATTAAACAGAAATATAAGAATTCACTTGTGATTTCTGTACTTCAATTTATGTATGTTACAGAGCAATGGAAAAATTCAACAGAGTTTTTCACGTGAAAAACTGCTCTGTAAATCAGAAAGCAATATTCAAACAGTCATTTATCTTTAAATAAACGTAAAATTCCCATTTCTATAAGGGTTATAAATTAGCTAAAGGAACAAGTTCAAACTAAGGTGAAAAACAAGTTCCTCATCTCCTAGCCCCAACATCTAGGATGAGGATTTTCAGTAGATACATTCCAGAGAATCCAATCATTATGAAAGGTAATAGGCAGCAACTAACACAACAATGTAAAGCAATCATACTCCAATAAACATGTTAAAACAAATAAAAAATAAAAATAAATAAATAAATAAATTTTAAAAAAGGTAATAGGGCAAAGAGCTATCTCAGTGTAAAGAGTTAGACTCTAACCAAAAACAGTTGAAAATGTTAACAAGTCAATTAACACAGTGGGATACTTGTACTTTAAGAAAAAGTAACTATTTGAAAATCTATAAATTCTCCCGAGTCAATGAAAAAGAGAAGAAACTACTAGGTGTTATTTTTTTTTTCCTTTGCTTGTTTAAAAAATGTAAAATAATGACACCTCAACCAAAAAAAAAAAAATACTGGAATTTACAACACAACAATACCCAGGATAGGATGTTCATTTTAACAAAATTATATGGTTTAACTGTAACTGAAAAGCTATCTGATAAAAAAATTATATCTAAGACATTGTCAGAAATGTAGGAAGTAAAGTATACACTTGATTAAAGTTTGGTTTTTGTTTTTAACTAATCCCTGATATGAACTTACTTGCTTTCTTCTTGGTTGACTTTTAAGAAGGTTAACTAGGAAAAAGAAAAAAAAAAAAGAGAGGAAAAATCCCCGCTTATCAAAGCTTTCTAATACTTAAACTCCAGTAGGATGACCAGGCCTGAGAACTTAGATCCTGAATTATACTTATGACTCTGTATATTTTTCTACCTTTTAGTAAACTAACCAACAAAAACTAAAGGAAAAGGTTTTAAAACAAGGCTCTAGAAACTGTTTGAAAATAAAAGTATGACATTTTTTAAAACTCTGGAAATAAACTGAGAGAAGGGAAGGAAAAATGATTGGTGCTAAACTTATTACATTATTCATAAACACCACAGAAAAGTCAGACATTGAGCTCCACCCAAATGTTGTTATTTAAAAAACTATTTTAGAAAGTAAAGACATCCATGTGGCAATTGTAAAATACAGTATTTCCCCAACTTGAGAGGCAAAAATTTAACTTCATTTCATGCAGCTTTCTTTGCAACATTTAAACCCTATAAGCACGAAGTAAACTTGCTTGAGAAAAAGAACTTTAAATCTTCCTTAAAGCTCAGAGAGTTAAGTCTTTTGGGATGGGGGTGGTACCCCTTGTACAATTTTAAAACAAGAAGACACCTTTCACTTGGAAAGGGAGCACTGTCACATTCCAATTTACTGAATAAGGGACCTTGTCAAATGTCATCGTAACTCCATTTCCCCATACTTTAAAAACTCTGCTTTTCAAATCAAGTGATGAAGCACAACATACCTGCAAGCCCCGTCATAAATGTAAGTGTTAATATTTCATGACACTACACCCTTATTTATGGTAGGCCTCTATGAGGAAAGTGGCCCTAGTGTTGTTACTGATGAAACAAACGAACTGTTGGGGACACAGACTGAGACACAAAGCAGTTACCCAGGAGGGATGCTCCTTTACCTGGTATTGGTTGCCGTGAGGGACACTGGCATGGCCACACAAAAAGCAATTTTGGCAGAGCTGGGGGTGTGGCAACTGCCGGCACAGGTACCAGAAACCCATCCCATGCTCAAACCAGGAATAGGAGCACTCCACCTCACACCGGAAACGGGAGCACTCCGCGGGATGGCAGACCTCCTCCGTGTGGGCAAGCCTATGCTTGAGATGTAGCCAAACAAGGCCCCAGGGAGGAGGATCAGCCATTGCTGTGTCTAAAGGCATATTCAGCATTCTCTTTTTCGGCTGTGGAAAACAGGTGCAGGCTGAGTGCTCTGTGTAACCAAAAGATGGCCCTTCAAAGACAGCTGCTGGGAACTTTAGAACTTCCTTCAGAAACTGGTCAAACTTGCTAAACAGCATTAAGCCACTGGAATCTGACATCTGGGAGAAAACATATCTCAACTTGTCCAGCATTTTTCCACCACACATGCTAACACAGCTTTAACAGAAAATACCATCAACTTGCCTCGGGCCTCACTGTCACAGCAGCAATCACGAAGTCGAGGAGGAGCTGAGGGGCTGGTCCACGCCGACTCATGAGAAGGAAGGCACGTGCTCAGCTGGCGGTAGATAGATGAGGGTCGGTCCCGAGGCGGGCCACACTGATCTCAGGGGTTGAGTCCAGTGTATCAAGGCCGTCATCTCAAAAGGCTTCCAGCATGTTCCAGAGACCAGCAAGATGGAGGCTGCACCGTTTTTTGTACAAATTGTACTTTGCAATCTGTCAGCGCATAGTCATAGGACATCAAAATTCTGAGCGCGCATTTCTATGAACAGCTGCCTCTTCTCTGCCATGTTACGCTTGCTCCCAGTTTCCTCAATCATCTTCCAGGCCGGAGCTGGTGGCGCCCAGGTCTCTGGGACGCAGCCGCCTTCGCCTCCTCCGGCCTGGCCCTCCCTGAGCTGCACGAGCGGTGAACGTTCTCCGGCGCCTAGCTCTCGGTGCTTCCCGCCGGGGGCGCGACGGCGCCGGGGGCGCGACGGCATGAGGGGAAGGAGGGGCGCGAGGGGCGTGAAGTCACGATGGCGTGAGGGGCGTGAGGTCGCGAGGGCGCGAAGGACGCGAGGGGCGTGAGGTCACGATGGCGTGAGGGGCGTGAGGTCGCAAGGGCGCGAGGGACGCGAGGGGCGCGAGGGGCGCGACGGGCGCGACGGGCGCGACGGACGTGAGGGGCGCGGCGTCATGAAGGGTGCGGGGCGGGGTGGGGCGTGACGTCGTGACGGCGCGAGGGACGTGAGGGGCGTGAGGGGCGCGACGGGCGCAGGGCGGGCACGCGCCATCTCCGTAGGATTCTGTATACGAATTCCGGAGTCAATTTCTCCAGCCCAAATGTTTGTATCAGTTTTTAACTACCTCCCCACCGCTCAGGTCACTGCACAATATATTTTTCCTTTTTTGGCTCTAAAATTACTATCCGACTGTGACCCCATCTCACAATGCAGATATCTTGTCATCAACTGGCGTTTCCTAGCTCCTCTATGAGAGTCTATTCAACAACTAACTCCGTACCTACCCTCATAAACACACAAATTCTCCTTTTTTCACATCCTTTTACAAAGAATTTATACAATCTAAAAAGTAGGGCTAAAATTATGATCACACTTTTCTTATGGGGTCTTTAACGTATATATGATATCATTTGCTGATTTTACTCTAAAGATGCCCTAAAGACATTGTTCAGTACATTACAGTTTTCTTTTAATGAAAAACTCCTAGGATAAATATTTTACTTCATACTGGAAATAGTTGAGTTTCTACTTAGTTCATCTGCTCATGCACACTGTGAAATAAATACCCAATTTTATTTCATTTTGCTTTGACTGCTAGAATGTGTATGGATTCATCTTACCTCTCTTCTGTTAGAAAACTTCTATTATATCTTCTTCCAATTTTATTTTTATATATTTTATGTATATTTATAAACTACCATGTACATTGCTGGAACAGTCTATATTATAAATAAGCAATTTATAACATACGTAAAAATAATACATTTACTGTGTGCCAGTAATGTGCTAGGAATTTTCTATAGGTTGTATAAAATTTCTTCTTCGAATAATAACACTACTTGTCATATATTCATGGACAAAGCCAAGTTTTGTGAGGCCTAAAGCTCATTTAGGGGACCCTTTCTTATAAAAATAATATAAAAAATATGTTACTTTTGCAAACATTACAAAAAACCAGATCACGTTAACCCATTAATAGAGCCCCATACAAGGCTTTGGAAGGGGCATATGCAAGTAAGAGGCCCTGACTTAAGCTTTGATAGCTTCAAGGTCAATTTACCTCTACATATTTTGATTGCTTATGCTCTGTGAGTCACTTTTCACACACTGTACCATGTAAGGCCAGAACAAGCTTACAGGAAAATTAACTGAGAGAATGTGATGGTTAACTTTATGCATCAGCTTGATGGACAAAGGGATGTCCAAATAGCTGGTAAAACATGATTTCTGGGTGTGTCTGTAAGGGTGTCTCCTGAAAAGATTAATATTTGAAATGGTAGACAACAGAGTAAAGAAGATGGCCCTCACCAATGCAGGTGGGCATCATCCAATCTGCTGAGTGCCTGAATAGAACAAAAAGAAGGAGGAAGGGCAAATTTGCTCTCTCTGCTTGAGCTGGGACAGCTGTCTTCTTCCGCCCTTGGAAATCAGTGCTCCTGGTTTTGGGGCCTTCAGACTCGGACTGGGACTTACACCACTGGCGCCCCTGGTTCTCAGGCCTGTCAGTTTGGACTGGAACCACACTGCCAGCTTTCCTGGGCCTCCAGCTTGCAGATGGCAGATTGTGGGACTTCTCAGCCTCCATAATTGCTGAGCCAATTCCTCTTAATCTCATTCTATATATCTGAATATATTCTATTAGTTTTGTTTCTCTAGAGAACCCTGGCTAAAACAGAGAGGTTACAATTATTTTTCAAGGTCAAAGGACTGGTGTGTGGTAGATGTGTATTTGAACACTGTTCTGTTTGAATCTCAAACCCATTTATTAAAATCACATTTATTGAGTAGCTTATATACCAGGCACTCTGCTAAATGTGGGCATGCTGTGACAAACCAGACATCTGTCCTGTTCTTATGAAGTGTCTTATGTAATTATTTGTACTACAGGAGTTGGTCATTCAACTCCTTATTTATTCTTTAACCCTCATGTTAAAAAAAAAAAAGAACAGTTTGACATATATTTTAAAGGTTTCTGTTCACTTAAAAATTAGGGTACAGTTTAAATTTACTGGCTTGGCTGGAACAGCTGAAACTCTCATTTCCTTTTGTTAATTAATTACAACACAGATTGACATTTTATGGATCTTACTTTGATCATTAAAAATATATAGATAATGGTTCATGAAAGGAACATATTTTGTTTTCCAAATATATTAACTTCTCAGTCTGATTCAGAAACTGATGACTAGGTTGATCTTTCTTATACAGTTAACCATTTTTTACAATCTTGGTCTGAGCACTGCAGAAAGCAGGATTAAAGATCTTTAAACATCAAACCTCACATCCTAAATCCTAGTTTTTAGTTTCACTTCAATGGAGCTCTTACCCCAAATTCCTTGTAAGACAGTAGGACTAAACCTGGAGAGCTAGGAAAGTCAGATTCCTGGATCCACATCCCTTATCACTGACTCAGATTTCTGGAGTAGAGCTGAATTTTAAACCACACTTCTAGGTGATTTTGATGCATGTGGACCACACTTCACAATCTGAAGAGCATAGCTCAAAGATACTAATGAGATCACAATTATTTTGATATTTCAAAATAAAGAACAAAAAATTATTTAAATTTAAAATTATTAAATAGTTGATCTTATAAGGAGGCTGTGGAAACTTTTCATTTCTCTCTTTCTTTCTGTATATTTCTTCTCTTTTCACGTCCATGTCACCTCTCTTTCCTGGATACCTCTCCTCTGTATATTCTTCTCTCTGTAGTCATTCATTTAATATATCACTGTACCTTGGAATCCATCTGGGATTCTTATATTTCATTACTATTTTTGGACAATCCCATCACTTCTGTGTCTTCAACCACTGCTCATAGGCTAGATCCAAATTTTTATCATATACAGATTTTTTCTGAATTTTGGACTCCCAGCTCTATTCAGTTCTCTAATGGTAATGACTAAATGACTCCAAAGACCTCAAATTCAACATGTCCAAAGTTGAAATTAATGTTGGCCCACCAACCAGAAAATCTGTCCATTCCTTCTTCTGAGATTTCTATTTCAGCTTTAATTTATACACTACAATGCATCCATTCACCCAAACCAGATTCCAGGAAGTCATCTTTTTCTCTTCATATCCTCTCACCCATTATGTCAAGTCAATCAAAAAATGCTCTCGATTCTTGTTCTTAAAAAAAAGACAAAAAACCCAAAACACTCGTTGCTTCCATACCTCTATCACACCTTTGTCCAAGGCCTCATAATTTCTCACTGATGTTACTGTAATGGTTTCTTATTTGGGCAAACTTTTTCTGGTGCTGATTTTCCTCAAAACCATTCTCCACACTGCTTCCAGGTGGATCTTTCTAAAATACAATTCTGATCACTTACTCCCTCGCTTAACATTCCTTAACAGACCTCTATTGCTGCCAGGATAAACACAAACCTCTTGGCATGACATGCTCTATCTGCTGTGTACCTGTCTAATCTCATTTCTCACATTCTGCTTTTGACACTCCAATCACACTGAATTCCTCAAAGTTCATATCCAGAATGTACTACATTTCAGAACTTTGTACATTCTGTCCCCATGACTGTGATTGCCTTTATCCCCTTCTTTGTCCTCTCAACTTTCCTATATTCTTCTCTCTCACTGAATCTGGTTTATGTGCTTAGGCAGTGTTTGAGGATTTCAGGGATAAGCAGGGAAAAAGATATGACCTGGCAGTAGTACTCATAAGGTTTATTTTGATGGAATGCATGCAGGGGAGGTAACTTCCAGCATCAGAAGTCTGGAGGCTTGAGGGGTGGGAGCCACCATCTAGAAGGGGAGGGGGCAAGACCTCAAGGGAAAGGGGCTCAGAGAGAGCCTTCTACATCTAGAGGATGTGCTCAGCAGCCTGGCAAAGACTCTCCTGGCAGACAGCTCCCAAGGGAAATAGTGGCTTTGTGGTTTTTGTTGTCTTGTGGTTTTATCTTATTTTGGCTAGCAGGCATTAGGTGCAGTTTTGTGGGATATGAAAAGAGAGAGACTCTAAAAGGCTAAAAATCTGCTTAATTTAGTGATGTTTAACAAGCTAACAATTGGATGTGTAAAAATTTGAGTTTGTCACTGTTGAGCTTTCAGCTAATACATCTCAGTCTGATCTAAAGAAAAAAACAAAGGCCAATGTATAGGAACCATCTTTGGCTCATTTGTATGACTGGTGTCTCTATGATGGTGACGCTTTTATCCCACTGCACTATTATTTGTTGTTTGTATATGAGTTCCTTGAGAGTAGACATGAGTTTTTATAATTCCTAATATGGACTTCATAGGACCTAGAGTAGTGTGTGCTACAAAGTGGGACACTAATAAATGTCTGTTTTATGAATAATTATTCATATCATATCCATGTATTTTTTAATTCATCCAGAAGTGTTCCTCCAACTGGATGCTGTAAGAAAGTCTCATCTACCTGGAGATACAATATTTAAGCTAGATTTGTGTTCATGCAGGACTTAGGTAGTCATTTAATTTCAATAACCAAAATCTTCAAACTTGAAGAGAAAGTAATTCATTTCTAAAATATAACTTGCTTATAGAAATATCACATTAAACTCAGAATATATGCCGATAGGCCAAGGACATTTTATTCAGTTTTCAACCCTGCTGTATTCCAGGAGAGAAGTTTTAGTAATTTATAGCTATTTCCCTCAAAGCCTACCAGTGTCAGAGAATATGGGTTCCTGATGCCAGAGTGATTCCATGAAAATTGGTCTGGGCTGTTGATTCATGGAGGGTATTAAGACACATAGCTTAGCAGTTCCCTGTGGTAGGAGGTCAGGGAGATGGAAAGAATGTGTGAGGCTAGAAAAGAAATCCATTGTCTGCCCAGGATAGCAGAGTCAATGAAGGGGACAAAGAGTTTCCATATGTATAAAAATCTAAACAAAGAGGATTCCATCATGGACAGACAGAAGAAATTTTAATTAGAAAACTGAACTCAACTGGATTAAATGATTCACAGAAATGACAGGCTCAGCTAAGAAGCCAGCAACTGAAAAGGGTGAAAATAGTGCAAATTTCAGGTGTGATCTGATTCAGGTTCCAACTTTTACCTCTGATTCATTCAGCTGCTCTCTTGTTCTTGTGTCATCCTCCTTCCCCATGTGTAATAAATTAGTTTTAGCAGTTCCTGTCTTCACTGCCATATATCACGCCATTCATAAGGAGAGTGAGCATGTGGGTCCCCAATTTTTTAGAAAAAAAGCCTCAAAATTCTGTCCTTGGATCAGTTTAAGTCATAATGCCAACTCTTAACTAATTTTATTTTTTGTCAAGGGGAGTGAAATGTTCTATTTGGCCTCACCTAGTTCATGGGTTCCACATCAGGAAAATCTGTATTTCTCCTTTACATTATGAAATCCTCTATAGAAACCTGGGGCTGTCAAGATGGTCTGGGAGAAAGGCTGAGGGAAGACAACCAGTGGTCCCTACAGAAGATTAGACGAGGAGTGGTCAGGTGGCAGCTCAAGCAAACTAGCCCAAACTTGGCATAGGAAATATTTGTAGTTAGCCTTTGATGTATTTGCCTAGTTTTTATCAGTATTTTACATAAGACTGCTCCTCAAAGCAACTTATACTTTTTATCTTTTTTCTTGTTTATCATATTCATTTCCTAATCCCCTTTTTTTACGGGTAAACTCCACTTCAAGTCCAGTCTCAGCTCGGATTCCAAATTTGAGTTCTCTGACAAACAAGATCTGGCTTAATTTGGCATGCTAGATATATAATAGATACACTAATACACAAAGAAGAACACATAAGGTATAAAATTTGAACTGTCATCCAAATAGTGGGAATGGCTAGTTCATTTCCAAATTTGAGTTTTCAGTTCTTTATTAAAGTTCATATCACTTACTAATCCTTCTTCTCTAAATCTGTAGCCCTTGGTTTGTGATTTCTCCCTCCATCCCTCCCTCTCTCCCTTCCTTCCTTCCCTCCCTCCTCTCTCCTATTAGAATGTAGTTTCCATCTGTCTCATCCATGGGCACATTTCCAGCACTCAGCAAAGTGCCTATTTCAGAGGAGACACTCATTCATATTTGCTAAGCAAGCCCATTGCATTACCTTTCACACTTTATTATATTGTGTGTCCTCCTTGACCATGGCTATGTACGTAGTGGACCAAGACACATTGTACAGGCTATAGTTACGCAACAGAGGAAAGCTCACGTAATGCACAGGGCTGAGACCCATGAGTGTCCTGCTCTTTGCATCTTGTTTTAAACAACTGTCAAGCTTCACTGACATTTATAACTCTCAGATCTGAATAATGCAAATAAGTTCTTCCAGGGAGGGAAATCTTTTGTGAAATGGAAAGTATAATGTAGCTCACCTTAAGTGTTAACAATATAATGAAAATAAATTATCTCAGAAATTGGAAATTTGCATTTGAATTATCAGAAACATTTACTGAGCTAAATGTCAAGGAAAAAAAAACCCACAATTATTTTATATTCTGAAGCTAGGAAATATAGCCAA
Organism: Eschrichtius robustus; assembly: GCF_028021215.1. Classification (NCBI taxonomy): domain Eukaryota; kingdom Metazoa; phylum Chordata; class Mammalia; order Artiodactyla; family Eschrichtiidae; genus Eschrichtius; species Eschrichtius robustus. The sequence continues at coordinate 8,005,956 of NC_090830.1, read as the reverse complement.
GATTTGATAATCCCACTCTATTTGATTTTTCTATTCTGTCTTTATCAGTCACGTCACATTTTGTTTCACCATTTTACTAGAACAAATATATGTGAAATTGCTTTTAACATCTTCCTGACCTTGTTCAGCAGATGAGTACCAAGGAAAAATGGGACCCTGGCTTTCTACATGAAATGAGCTGATTGTAGCTATTTGTATTATGGCAGTTCTTTTTAAGAGGAAGTGTCACCAAGTCAAGCCTTGGTAAATTTAAGAAAATTGAAATCATATCAAGTATCTTTTCTGACCACAACGCTATGAGACTAGATATCAATTACAGGAAAAACTCTGTAAAAATTACAAACACATGGAGGCTAAACAATACACTACTTAATAACCAAGAGATCACTGAAGAAATCAAAGAGGAAATCAAAAAATACCTCGAAACAAATGACAATGAAAATTTAACGACCCAAAACCTATGGGATGCAGCAAAAGCAGTTCTAAGAGGGAAGTTTATAGCAATACAATCCTACCTTAAGAAACAAGAAACATCTCAAATAAATAACCTAACCTTACACCTAAAGCAATTAGAGAAAGAAGAACAACAAAACCCCAAAGTTAGCAGAAGGAAAGAAATCATAAAGATCAGATCAGAAATAAATGAAAAAGAAATGAAGGAAACTATAGCAGAGATCAATAAAACTAAAACCTAGTTCTTTGAGAAGATAAACAAAATTGATAAACTATTAGCCAGACTCATCAAGGAAAAAAGGGAGAAGACTCAAATCAATAGAATTAGAAATGAAAAAGGGGAAGTAACAACTGACACTGCAGAAATACAAAGCATCATGAGAGATTACTCCAAGCAACTATATGCCAATAAAATGGACAACTTGGAAGAAATGGACAAATTCTTAGAAATGCACAACCTTGCAAGACTGAACCAGGAAGAAATAGAAAATATGAACAGACCAATCACAAGCACTGAAATTGAGACTGTGATTAGAAATCTTCCAACAAACAAAAGCCCAGGACCAGATGGCCTCACAGGCGAATTCTATCAAACATTTAGAGAAGAGCTAACACCTATCCTTCTCAAACTCTACCAAAATATAGCAGAGGGAGGAACACTCCCAAACTCATTCTACAAGGCCACCATCACCCTGATACCAAAACCAGACAAAGATGTCACAAAAAAGGAAAACTACAGACCAATATCACTGATGAACAAAGATGCAAAAATCCTCAATAAAATACTAGCAAACAGAATCCAACAGCACCTTAAAAAGATCATACACCATGATCAAGTGGGGTTTGTCCCAGGAATGCAAGGAATCTTCAAGATAGGCAAATCAATCAATGTGATACACCATATGAACAAATTGAAGGAGAAAAACCATATGATCATCTCAATAGATGCAGAGAAAGCTTTCGACAAAATTCAACACCTATTTATGATAAAAACCCTCCAGAAAATAGGCATAGAGGGAACTTACCACAACATAATAAAGGCCATATATGACAAACACACAGCCAACATCGTCCTCAATGGTGAAAAACTGAAACCATTTCCACTAAGATCAGGAACAAGAGAAGGTTGCCCACTCTCACCACTATTATTCAACATAGTTTTGGAAGTTTTAGCCACAGCAATCAGAGAAGAAAAAGAAATAAAAGGAATCCAAATAGGAAAAGAAGAAGTAAAGCTGTCACTGTTTGCAGATGACATGATACTATACATAGAGAATCCTAAAGATGTTACCAGAAAACTACTAGAGCTAATCAATGAATTTGGTAAAGTAGCAGGATACAAAATTAATGTACAGATCTCTTGCATTCCTATACACTAATGATGAAAAATCTAAAAGTGAAATTAAGAAAACACTCCCATTTACCATTGCAACAAAAAGAATAAAATACCTAGGAATAAACCTACCTAAGGAGACAAAAGACCTGTATGCAAAAAATTATAAGACACTGATGAAAGAAATTAAAGATGATACAAAATAGATGGAGAGAAATACCATGTTCTTGGATTGGTAGAATCAATATTGTGAAAATGACTATATTACCCAAAGCAATATACAGATTCAATGCAATCCCTATCAAACTACCTCTGGCATTTTTCACAGAACTAGAACAAAAAATTTCACAATTTGTATGGAAACACAAAAGACCACAAAGAGCCAAAGCAGTCTTGAGAAAGAAAAATGGAGCTGGAGGAATCAGGCTCCTGGACTTCAGACTATACTACAAAGCTACAGTCATCAGGACAGTATGGTACTGGCACAAAAACAGAAATATAGATCAATGGAACAGGATAGAAAGCCCAGAGATAAACCCATGCACATATGGTCACCTTATCTCTGATAAAGGAGGCAAGAATATACAACGGAGAAAAGACAGTGTCTTCAATAAGTGGTGCTGGGAAAACTGGACAGCTACATGTAAAAGAATGAAATTAGAACACTCCTTAACACCATACACAAAAATAAACTCAAAATGGATTAAAGACCTAAATGTAAATCCAGACACTATCAAATGCTTAGAGGAAAACATAGGCAGAACACTTTATGACATAAATCACAGCAAGATCCTTTTTGACACCTCCTAGAGAAATGGAAATAAAAACAAAAATAAACAAATGGGACCTAATAAAACTTCTACGCTTTTGCACAGCAAAGGAAACCATAAACAAGACGAAAAGACAACCTTCAGAATGGGAGAAAATATTTGCAAATGAAGCAACTGACAAAGGATTAATCTGCAAAATTTACAAGCAGCTCATTATAACAAAAACAAACAACCTAATCCAAAAATGGGCAGAAGACCTAAATAGACATTTCTCCAAAGAAGGTATACAGATTGCCAACAAACACATGAAAGAATGCTCAACATCATTAATCATTAGAGAAATGCAAATCAAAACTACAATGAGATATCATCTCACACCGGTCAGAATGCCCATCATCAAAACATCTACAAACAATAAATGCTGGAGAGGGTGTGGAGAAAAGGGAACTCTCATACACCATTGGTGGGAATGTATATTGATACAGCCACTATGGAGAACAGTATGGAGGTTCCTTAGAAAACTAAAAATAGAACTACCATATGATGCAGCAATCCCACTACTGGGCATATACCCTGAGAAAACCATAATTCAGAAAGAGTCATGTACCACAATGTTCATTGCAGTTATATTTACAATAGCCAGGACATGGAAGCAACCTAAGTGTCCATCAACAGATGAATGGATAGAGAAGATGTGGCGCATATACACAATGGAATATTACTCAGCCATAAAAAGAAATGAAATTGAGTTATTTGTAGTGAGGTGGATGGACCTAGAGTCTGTCATACAGAGTGAAGTAAGTCAGAGAGAGAAAAACAAATACCGTATGCTAACACATATATATGGAATCCATAAAAAAAAAAAAAATCGTCCTGAAGAACCTAGGGGCAAGGTGGGAATAAAGATGCAGACCTCCTAGAGAATGGACTTGAGGACATGGGGAGAGGGAAGGGTAAACTGGGACAAAGTGAGAGAATGGTAGTGTATATATGGACACATATACACTACCAAATGTAAAATAGATAGCTAGTGGGAAGCAGTCGCATAGCACAGGGAGATCAGCTTGGTGCTTTGTGACCAGCTAGAAGGGTGGGATAGGGAGGGTGGGAGGGAGGGAGACGCAAGAGGGAAGAGATATGGGGATATATGTACATGTATAACTGATTCACTTTGTTATAAAGCAGAAACTAACACACCATTGTAAAGCAATTATACTCCAATAAAAACGTTAAAAAAAAAAGAGGACGTCACTCTTTACTGAGTGAAAATGAGCTTCATGAATAATGTTCAAATTCATAAAAGATTAATGTCAATAGAGGCAGCTTGATTATATATACCTTTTTCCCCATATTTTTGAGATTTCTTGGGATAGTGGAAAATAAAATTTTCTTTTATGAAATATCTCTTCTTTTTTATAATAGAGGAAAACTAAATTCCTCATATAGAATAATATAAATTTGAACGAAGTAAATTATTTGGGTTGGTTGGTAGATAAGCCAATGATAAGGTATTTTAGATATTCTGAAAGAAATAAGATTATGAAATAAAAATTCTACCCACATAATAAATTAAGAGAACAAAAGGAAGAATTTTCCCTAATAATTCTAACATGAGCCAAATAACCTAGTTTGAACCTGAATATATAATTACATTGACTAATGAAAAAGTCACATTATAAATCCCTTTTACCTTTACTGTCTTGTACGCTTAGAATTTAGTCTCGATAATACCATAATAATTAACTCATATTAATCAGCCATGGAATAAGCATAACAACTGGTATTTGTATAACGGATCACACGGATTACAGTTCTTATCTTATTTCGTCCTCCCGGCCCTTGGCAATACAGATAATATTATCCTTTTATTACATACAAAGTGATCGATGGTCAGAGACGGTAAAAGACAAGCCTAAAATGACACCGGTATGAATCTGGGAGTCCTGATCATCAAGTATAGGGTTTTTATTCCCCCCACCGCCCAAAGGACTGCTTTCCCCTCTGGGTGAAGTCATATGCATCAGAAACAACCTGGGAGGCCCTGATTCCCCAGTATCACACTCTGCCTGCTGTGTGGACACTTTTGTTATGGCTTTATGTTTTATTCCAGTTTGTCTATCCTTTCTTCCATTGTCCATTGCTTCATATTCTCGGACACCATTTCCTGGCCATCTGGCTGGATGTCCTCCAATGGCCCTAGCTGAGCCCCCAGGCCACTTGCTACACACCTTATTTTCTTTCATTCTGTACTTACCAGTACAAGTAATCCTTTCATGTTTGTCCTTGACAAAAAAATATGGGGTCTACATGATTTATATTCAAGGAATACAGTAGATTGTATCACAACACACATAAGGAAAAGACTTTATTCTAAGTAGGATTGTTAAAGAAAATACAGGTTACCCACATAAATTTGAATTTCAGGTAAACAGATTTTAAGTATAAGTGTACCCTAAATATTGCATAGGGCATACTTATCCTGAAAAAATACTTATTGTTTATTTGATATTCAAATTTAACTGCTTATTCCATATTTTTTATTTGCTAAATCTAACAACCCTAACTGTAAAAGAAATATGACTCTTTTTCAAGTCACCTCAGATCTCGTTTAATAGTTTAAGTACAGGAGGATTCTACAGATAGGATTGGAATATGTGACGAATCCACAAATGAATATTCACAAGAAGCATTTTACATGTCAAAAAAAAATATTTGCTTCCAATCCAGCAACTAACTCTTTCAGAAATCACCAAGATCACACGTTGAGGCAGAATGCTGCATGACAGATGGGACATTAGCCTGCTTTACATTATGAAACTGGGAAGTGAGTGTGCTATGTAGTCGAAAATGTCTGCAATAAAATAAAATTATGCTTCTGTATCTCAGCAGATTTCAAATTATAAAATTCATGTTATGCTTCCTGGCAGCTTTCCTGTTAACATATTAATTTCAAAAATTATTGGATGTGCTTAATATCAACTTCTGACTTTTAATTAAGAAAACCTAAATATTATTGGTTGAGTTTCAGACTACGCTATACTAACCCAATACATTTGCCTCTCATGTGTATGACCTGGGTAAATCTTGTGGTGGATGCAAGGCTGGCGTTTGTTATGGAGGAGTTTAAATTTAGATGGGACACATAACCAAAAAGTACAGGGTCTTTAATTAAGATGTCAATAAAATACCTGAGTAGATTAGTACATCTTTGCATATTTTCTCCTTTGTTTTTCACTTTTTTGCACCTTCAGTTTTGTGTATATGAGCTCTCCATTTCTGTCTCCCAGAGCTATAATTTTCATTCTAATACTAAAAAAGTTTCTTTATTTCTAGATTAAGCTACTTGCTTTTCAATTCTATTCTGCATAACCCTTACTGTGCTTCTAGTTGTGTCTGTTCTTTGTGCTTACAATTGTGGCTTTTTTTCACTTATTCAATCATGAGAAGTCCTCGTGAAAGTGAGTACTAACTTAGCAAGACTTATTTAGTAAGACTTTACTTACTGAGAAAGTAAAATACACTTATTCGGCATATCTATTGTTATGCTTAATAGATATTTTTATCCATCAAAGATCTTAAGTACTGTACTTGTGTCTGTAATATATAAGTAATCTTATGATTATCACCAAGATCACTGACTAGTATTTCCTTGAGGGAGTTTGTAGGTGTGAGTTAGCAAGTTCTTGTTCCAAAATGTGGGAATATGATAATTTTACTTATTTATTAATATTTATGTTGTTTCCTTAAAGGAATATTTAACAGACTGAAAAAAAGAGCCACTTTTACCTTGGCAGTTTTAGAATTAATTGTCATCAAATCCCAGACTTGGGAGGAATCTTAATAGAAATTTGGGTCCACAAAAACAAAAGCCAGAGAGTCTACTCATGACATTATCGGTTTTATTAGGGATAAATTATTAGCACTACTACATTAGCACTACATTAGTCAGGGTTCTCCCAAGAAACGGAACCAATATGATATAAATATAATATATATAATATATATAATATATTTATATTTAATATAATATATAATATATATTTTTATATATTTATGTTTATATGTATAATAAAAGTAAATTTATTATATGAAATTGATTCCTTTGACTATGGAGGCTGGTAAGCCTCAAGATCTGTAAGGCAAGCTGGAGACCCAAGGAACCAATGTTTTAGTTCATAAGCCATCAGACAGGAAGAATGCTCTCTTACTTGGGGAATGGTCAGGCTTTTTGTTCTATTCAGGCCTTCCACTGATTGGGTGAGGCCCACCCACATTAGGGAGGGCATATCTGCTTTACTCAGTCTATCTATTTAAATGTTAAACTCATCAAAAAACGCCCTCACAGACATACCCAGGATAATATTTGACCAAATATCTGGTCATCCTGTGGCCCAGTCAACCTGACACATAAAATTAACCCATCACAGGTTCCAAAATCATTCAGAAATTCAGTAAAAAATGGTCACTTGGAACCTTTTAACAATTATCTTTGGAGAGATTCCTTTTGCTATGTGACTGCAGAACTACAGTGTATTGGAAACGTTCAGCTTAACTTTGTGGAATTATACTTTAAAAATAAGAGCTAAAATCAAAGCAGATAGCGGAAGGTCTTGCCAAATGAATCAACTAAAATGCCAAGAGAATGGGCTGTTTGTTTGTTTTCCTCATTTGTGGGTAGAAAAGGCTATAAATTAGAATAATATTGGGGTAAAATTACCCATTCAATCACCTTAAAAATAGAGCCTAAACTGTGTCTAACCAGTGCAGTCTAATTGTGTATATAACACAGTGATACAAAAAATACAAGGCATATCTTTATAATAATCATGTTTTCTATTTTTTTGTATTTTATGATTCCTTGACATCTGGGGCCTGGGAGATTGCATCTCCCATGGCTAGCTAATTCCTAGAGGTAGCAAACTACTTCCCTGTGAGTGCAACTTTCATATGCAAACCAAACAATCCAAAGCCCATGTCCCCCAACTACCTCCTTTACTGGGTTCTCACGAGGCTCCTACATTCCATACCCTGTCTGATCTCTCAGGGCCAGTGCCAGACAATTCAGTGCAGCCCCTATACCTGAGAGCCCACTGAATTCATTCAAACTAGCTGATTCTAAGCCTGCTTTCACTTACTCACATGTTTCTTCCCACATAAACCATAATAAATGGCCTTGTCACGTTTTCCTCCTGCTCCCCTCTGCCTCTTGACTGAGCCTGGGGCTTCCTCTTGTGTCCCCTGCCCACCCATGGCATGGCATGCCCTCCCACTGGGGATTGTAATTAACAAACCATCTTTTCAATGGCAGTTGTCTCCTAGGCTGTTGGTCTCATCACCTCTGAATAATAATAAAACCTACATTTTAAAACAATAAATTATGTATATGCAAAAGTGTGTATGTATGGGTGTATATTTGTAGTACATTTTAACGTAAATGTCTCCAATTGGGAATCAAGTGTAAATAACTTACTCGCTCAAGGTCACCCAGTATGTTTTCAAATCTGCCTTTAGAATCCATATGGGTAACCACACGACTAGGCTGTTTTTCTTCAATCTACATGTCAGGATTGCTAAACTGAGTCTATGCTGCCCTTGAGTATTGTCAGGCCAGGATGCACCCATCCAAGCTTGAGGTGTGAGGGAAGCAGCAGTTTCTCCCCAGACCTGTGATGAGTTTTCAAATCACATCTCAATAGACTCTCTACTGGGTTCTCGGGCACTGTCACAGCAATAAACTCAGGGGTCACTTTGTGTTTATGGTGCTTGGGTCTGCGTTTATTTATTATTGGCTGCGTTGGGTCTTGGTTGCTGCACGTGGTCTTTTCTCTAGTTGCGGCGAGCAGGAGCTACTCTTCGTTGCGGTGCGCGGGCTTCTCATTGTGGTGGCTTCTCTTGTTGCGGAGCACGGACTTTAGGCACAAGGGTTTCAGTAGTTGTGGTTCGCAGGCTCAGTAGTTGTGGCTCACGGGCTCTAGAGCACAGGTTCAGTAGTTGTGGTGCACAGGCTTAGTTGTTCCGCAGCATGTGGGATCTTCCCGGACCAGGGCTCGAACTCATGTCCCCTGCATTGGCAGGTGGATTCTTAACCACTGCGCCACCAAGGAAGCCCAGTTGACTATTTCTTTGCTCTACATAATAACCAATGATTCCATTTTTTTAATTTCAAAATAAAAATTTAAATAAATATATGAAAGGGAAATAAAATACTTTCAATACTTTTTTTCCATTTTGAAAATATCTCTACCTTTCTTTGATACAGATTTATTACAGGTTTCTTTCATATTTCTGCATTCTATAAAAACAATATTTTCACCTGTGACATCTTAATAAAATACTTATGATGGAAATAACCAGTACCTTCCCAACTTTCCAGTTTGTAAACTTATGCCTTGAGTGACAGAAAAACCAACATTACTTCTAAAATGAGGAATTCTCATGAAAATATGGTAGGGTTCTGTGTTTCTGCAATTGTAATAATTGTGACTATTAATAAAAAAGACAATGGTCTGTATTCTCTCCCCTTAAAAATAATATTTTAGAATGAATTGGAAGATACACATTTTCTATATGACAAAAACTCAGAACATTAGACAAAATTATCATCCCAATCAATGGATAATCATCTTGTCATTGTAAGAATCTGTATGGCACTCTTTATAGCTGGTAAAGAACAAAGCTCTGCCTAATATTTTCTCATAACATAAAATTGTCATTTCAAAATATAAAAGAGGTGGCAAACTTTGTTTTTCCTGTGCAGCTTATTGATGTGTTTTCTCTCTTGTTAATAGACTTGTGGGCAGCTCAGGAGACCTGTCAGTAAGTTGGTCCTCTGGGGGTGCCATATGCCCATGAAGAGAACTGAACATGATGAAGTCTCCAGTTTCCCACCCATCCATACAGGGAGAGGAAATCAACATTGTCTATAACAGAATCCTTCTAAGTAGGGCAGGTCAGTTTCAATGGGTATATTTTAACGCCAACTCTACCAAAAAGCACTGTCAAACTGGAAAACCATTCTTTGCTTGTGTTACTGTATGTAGCTTTCTATCTGACTAATGCACACAAGTGGAAAACTTGTAACCTTCTTCACTACTGCCACATTCTTTTTCTAATAACTGTGATCATAGCAACAAAAATTTCTGATTCAAGGGAAAGGCATAGACTGCTGAATTACACACTATCTTCTCTTTGAGAGCCATAAATAACTGCTCTGTAAATCTTGATGTTAGCAGTACTGGGTACTATTGGCTAACAGGTAGGGCTCCTGAGCTATGGAGACATGGCTCAGGAATTATCAGGGTGCTGATCTATGCTGGTCATAGTTCATTAATGGTGTCAAATTCTAGTTTGCAATTTCCTTGAAAAACAGCGAAATGGGCATACACAGAATGCATTTTGATTGTGATACTGTAAATTAGAATATTTTGGCATCAATAATCCATACCTGTGCATTCTTTTCTTTATTTAGAATTATGCTCTCATTTTACCACTTGACTGTTAAAAGGTTTATTAGACACAAGAGGATGAAGCTGAACACAAGATAGGGTAAGTAAAGGCTTTAGACATAGCCAAACCTGTATTCATTCATATTCATTTATTCATTAAACAAATATTTACGGTCATCTTACCATGTGAAAGCATTATTTAATGCATGGGATAGAGCAGAGGGAAAAACAAAGTCTTACTGTATGTATATATAATTTTGGGAAAATCATTTTTAACTTTTATGAACCTCAATTCTATCATAGATATCAGGTTATAATAACATCTAAGCATTGGGGGGGGGTAATATCAATAATAAATTTATTGGTTCCAGCTTATAGTAGGTAACAAAGATTTAGGAAAATATTATTTGAATTATACTAGACACTATTTTTATTACTATTTCTAATGTACTAGAAATGACACAAGGGGAGAGAAAAATGTAAAAACAAATTATTTACATAAAAGATGGTATCAATAATTTATCTATTTGCTTATTAGATAAAGTTGGCACAAGTTCAGAAAAACTCATTTAGGATTACTTAGTGTCACTTTAAAAGGAGGTTCTTTGTATTTCAAATGAAGGGGAAAATGTTGTAATTTGAATTTTTGGGATGAGGGCTCGTTTCCATTCAACACAGGGTATAGTAATGTTATAGTAAGAATGTTAAGATGTACCTTGTGTTTTTATAAACTTCTGCAAAAATCCTGTGTTGATACTGATGTTCAGTTATAATAGTTGTGTAAGAGACCAGGTGAATTCAAGAACTTGCAGAAGTCCTGATTCTGCTGATTTCTACACTTGGGTTGAAACATTGATATTCAGTCAAAATGCTTTTTTGGATATCGATAGAGCCTGAGTAACTACAGGAAACCTGAGTGATAGAGCCTGAGTGACATAACGGATTAGATCGCAGACCCAGAGAAATGGTAAAAATCCACACATTGTACAAATGCTTCAGGGGTTGCATCTGGCTTTATTAAATTATAGGTCTTCACAAGCTTAGGGCCTAGTTTTATTTACTCTCATCCAATCCATTGCTCTGAAGTTGGGAAATCAGAGAAAAACTGAACGCAGCAAATTATTTCATTAAGATTGAAGTGAGAGACTGTTTCTTGCTAATGGAAGTTTTGTGGTCACACAAAAAAGTGAGTCTAAACTGAGCTATTGGTTTTTTTGTTTTCTGGAGGTTTTTTTTGGGTTTTTTTTTGGTCACGTTGTGTGGCATGCAGGAGGATCTTAGTTCCCCAACCAGGGATCACACCCATGCCCCCTGCATTGGGAGCGTGGAGTCTTAACCACTGGACCGCCAGAAAGTCCCTGAACTGGGCTATTGTTGAGGCAGGAAGATAAATAGTGTGAGTTCAGTAGAAATATGGTGGCAAGTGTGGGTGAGTAGAAAGGGGGAGGAGGAGGGTCAGTGGGGGTAGAGATGTTATAATGGACCAAAAGAGAGGTGACCTAGACTAGCCTCAGAGCTGAAAGCTGTCTCGTGTAGCAGTGTGCCTACCTTGGGGTGAGTAGGGAATCTGCTTGGCTCAAGCAAATATGTAAACTGATCACATAAGTCAATATGTTGAGAATGACAATAAGCATTTACGAGTAAGGCTGAAAAGAATCATGAGGTGATGGATTGAAATTGGACGTATATATCAGTGTGAACTCATGCTTAAAACATATCTATATCCATAACTATATCTATGTCCAGAGATACAGAATCAGTTAGAGATATATGTGAGTACATGTATGTGTGTGTGCATGCATGTATATATACATGACCTGGCTCTGTCCACCGAGAAGGCCTAGAAGCATTGACACTCGGGCAGCAATGAGCACAATAAACACCTAGTCCTTGGTTTCTAAATACAAACCCTACATTGAAAGAACCAAGATTCTTTGGAGAAATTGTTGACTCTGGGTTAGGGCACTGGAAGTCCAACTTTTCTTGGAACATCTTGTGACAGAAAGTAAGAAAATGCTCAAAGAATGATAGGAACCTGCCACAATATCACTTTCAGAATTCTCACTGGCCAAATTTAGGAAAATTGGATAATGGTAGGGATGGAATATAACCCACTGAATAAAAATATAAATATGTCTACATTGATATAACTAAATGAACTAAAATGAATGAATCGGAAAATAATTGGGGAAAATGAAAAGCTTTTCTGTACAGTAGAAGGCTAATATTAAATGTATTATAGAAAAAAACGATAGACTACAAAGACACCACAGGCCTACTATCATCGTGGTAATTGATTCAGAAGAGAGTTGTCAATGGAGGCTGAGGTGATGGGTGGTGGTTGATGGGAAATAGGATACTAATATAATCTTGGACTATCACCCCCTAAATTGAATAGATCAGTTACAAAGGTGGGGGAGGATGGTGATTATATGGAGAAAGCTGGTTAAAAGAACATGACCAAGTTTTAAAGTTTAACCTTCCCACTGGTAGGCAACATCAACATTGTGGGCCCCTTACGTGAAGCACAGAAAAAAGTGCATGATTTCCGTAGTTTCCCTGCCAAGAAAGCACATCTTGAGTCTAGTAATGAGGAAACCTCAGGTGGACCCAGATTCAGGGTCATCTGACAATAATTACGATTTACATTTCTTAAAGCTGTGAGGCTCAAGAACACAGAAGACAGAGGAAGTCTTCCAGTTAGGAGAAAACAAAAGAAGAATGACAACTAAATGCAATATGTACCCATGAATGGAATTCTGAACCAGGAAAAAAGAGATTTCACTGGCATAGCCGGTGAAATTTGAATGGTATCTGAGGATTGGAAGATTATGTCACATCAGTGATGATTTCCTAAGTTGGAGGGTTATATAGTGAGGGTGATGAGGCATCCCAACTATAACGTGTTCATATGGCTCAGAAAAAGGCTGCAAATAATGGACATACATACACATATAGTGTATGTGAGATTGAAGAGAGTTAACAGCTGGGGAATTCTTTGTATAATCTATTTAAATCACAGTGGTGTTGACTAAGATCTATAGGTGCAATTGTGACTTGAAAACCTAACTCAGGATCAATAGTCATTATCACATTTCAGCACAAGGCGTATTTTTGTTACAGTTGGCACCAATCTCTGGAATGCCTTTCCTTATTTCTGACTTGGCTTTTAAATTGGACCTGAAGTCTTCTTGACAACGTGACTATATCTCTCAGATTTGTGACCCATCAGCCTCTGGCCTTTCCCAGCCACACACAGTCAGGCCAGTTGATTCTGTGGACCTGTAACAGTATATTCTTGACTTCACTGCTATGATAGCTACACTACAGCCCTAAGAGAATTGCTAGGGGTGAAAGAGCATGTTGGAGCAGCAAGGGAGCTTGTGAGATGATGCAGTCCGGCCTCTTCATTTTATAACTGAGTAAACTGGGCCCCAGAGAGCTCAAGTAATTATCCTAATATCAGCTGTGTAATTAATGGCAGAATCATTATGAGGATGCTGGTCTTTGACTCCCAGCCACTGCAACTCAACAGCTGCTGTGTAGGAATCCTTCTTTTGGTTTGTAGAGCCTCATAAGTGTAGCTGTCTATTTGATGGGAAGGTCAGCACACAGTGGGACACACTTATACTCACTTTGCTGATCAATCGATCAGTCTGGTAGACTATCAAGAGCCCAAGCATTGCATGTTCCATACCTTTATGCCACCACACCCACCTCTTTGTTGTTCCTCTTACACACCATGCATACTCCAGCCTAAAGTCTTGTCCTAGTCAGTTCAGGCTGCTATAACAAGATACCATAGACTGGGTGGCTTAAATAACAAACATTTACTTTCCAGTTCTGGAGACTGAAAATTCTGAGATCAGGGTGTCAGTATGGTCGAGCTCTGGTGAGGGCTCTCTTCCTGACTGGCAGGCAACCACCTTCTTGCTGGGTCCTCAAATGGTGGAGAGAGAAAGGGCTCCAGTCTCTTCACCTTCTTAGTATAAGGATACTAATCCCATCATGGGGGCTTCACTCTCCTGACCTCATCTAAACCCAGTGACCTTCCCAAAGCCCCACTTCCAAATACCATCACATTGGGAGTTAGGGTTTAGACATATGGATTCTGTGGGGGCACAAACATTCAGCCCATAGCAGGGTCTTTGCTCTAGCCATTCCCTCTGCCTGGCATGCTCCTCCCCAGATAACCTCTTGCTGAATATCCTCTCCTCCTTCAGGCCATGTCTCACCCTTTCAAAATGGCAGACAATGACTACCACATTCAATTCTGTAAACTACACCACCTGCTTCTCCACCATCCGTGATCCAGGTAAGAGTACTTGGTTCTACTTTTTCTTTTTTCCTTATCTTTAATTTTTATTTATTATGTTTATTATTCATTGTCTATTTCCCCTATCATAATATAAGATCCACCAGAGTGAGGATCTTTGTTTCACTCACTGATGTATCCTAAGTGCACAGAGCAATGTCTGGTACATAATATGTGCACAATAAATATTTACTGAGTGACTCCATCAGAGTTATTCCATAAATCCATGTCTAAACCAATCACTGGCAGTAGAATTATCCTGATATATTTAGACAAGTGCTTCTCAAAGTGTGGTTCCCACACCTGTGGCATGAGCATTACCTGGAACCTGGCACTTGTTGGGTCTCACCCTAGACCTACTGAATCAGAACCTCTGGGTTTAAGGCCCAACAACTTGTGTTTTAACAAGCTGTCCTGTTGAGTCTGATGCAAGCTCAAGTTCGAAAACTACTGGTTTTCCAAACCACTAACCCCTAACAGCTATCTGAACAAAACAGAGGCAGGTGGGTAGGCAAAAACAATGTGTAACATGGGTCTTTCTATGTTTTAAAATTTGTAGCTAATGATTATGCTCTTGATAAGTCAGAGAATCACGCTCCATGAAAAACAAACAAAGAAACAAACTAGGAGGAGCATCTTCAAAAGTTATGACTGTGAAGAGAAAGCTTGGCTGCTACCACTCCTACTGTCGCTGTAAGAGAGGAGCTGGCATTACAACTGCCCTACTCATTGCCCAGATCATCATATACCATTACCTGCCAAACCCCTGTCCCTACCCCATTCAGAGAGAAGGGCCATTGTGGCCCTGCACCAATCACTTCATATTCTGTACCTGTTTTCTCATCTGTTAAATGAAAAGGTTGGATCAGATGACTTTCCAAGTTTCTTTGCATTATTCGTATAGTGTCCCTTTCTATTACAGGGTGGCATCTGGAGGGGAGGTTGCATAAAAAACACCTGTTTTAACTTGACTCCATATTTTAATCAGGCACAGGAGGCTACAGCCCAGGCTCTCTTTTGGAATAAGAATGTCATTATTCATTTGTTTAAATATATCTCGCTAATATGATAACTATTTCTTGAGATTCCATCTTGTCTATCATTTTGTTATTTAAAGTCACTAGTGATAAAAGACACAGTCCTCTTTCCTGAAGGAACACATAGTCTAGTAGGAAATCATGTGAGTAAATCAAAGGTGATACACGAATAAAATACTAGCAGAAAGGATAAGGCAAGTGTGAACTGTAGTTATGTTACAGGCACTTAAGGGCAGAGAAGAGTATATCCCTGGAATGTTAGTTATTAAGGAATATCAATAATCATATAGAAGCTTGATATTTAAACTAAGTTAGGGAAAATTTGGTGATGGTAGAACATTTTTATACTCTCTTCTAAAATCAGAATGACTTTCCTGTTATTCTTTTTGCTATTTCTGATGTCCCACTTACTTTATTTAAAAGGTGTCCACTGTTTCCCTTATCCTCTTGATAGGAACAAAGTAATACTGATACATGTACTTTAGGTGAATTGACAACCTCAAATCACCATGGTGGTTGTGTTCACTGTGGAAAATTCTACAGACAGGAGGCTCAGAACAGGACAGCACCAGGGATACCCTCCTCTCATTCCCTGGGCCCTACGTTAGGGGAGTGATGGGTTCAGAGGAGATCCACAGAAAGTTGTCGGGCTGTTCCCTGTGGCGTGGTGAATTGCCCATGATTAATCATATTTTAAAGTATATTTTGATCAAACAGGTCTTTTTCTGACTCTAAATTATCCAGGAATACCAAGAAACTATAGCTACTAAGAAAAGGAGTCATGTATAATTCCATCCTGTGCCAATTAGCTACTCAAGGATCCTCATTACTTTAGATATTTTCAGTATGTCAAAAACTTAATAGACATTATTCATTCAACTGTATACAGAATGCACTGATAAGTGAAATACCTAATTCGTTTGATTTGAGATGAAAGTGTATCAATTCATCGTGGTAACATTCAAGATGATAAGAAATTTGACGGCCTACATGGGATAGCTTTGATGAACCAGACTCTGTGCCATAATCACATAAAGATTTCATGGGTTCTTGCAGGGAAGTAACTGAAGACTGGTGTTTCTTGGCATAGTCAGAGTATTGCTTCAAGGGGCAAATACTGGGAGAAACACAAGACACCGGAGGCAAATGGTTAAAAATAGAGCCCTTCACCCACTTAGAATAAAATTCCCATTCCTTTGTAAAACGTTCCCCGATGATTCCAACTCTGGTTTATGAGAGGCTGGGCTGGTGGGATTCTGTTCAGAGTAGAGGCACCAGACTAACATTTCTGGGGGGATGAGAGTTGGAAAGACTCCCTGGGGAACATAAAGCTGTCTTTGCTTCTTTCCATTTAGGTCCACTGTCTGATTCCACTTGGAAGGCTTTCTTTATTTGTTAAAAAAATTCTGTACCCTCTGAACTGACTGAAGTGAATTGCACTAGCATCTCAACAGACTTTGTAGTGAAATACCCTGTGCCAGTCACACACACACACACACACACACACTCACACACACAGACACACACTCTCACACACTCACACACACACACACACCCGTCTTGGGAAACGTTCCTTGTAAATGCATGTGCAGTTTTTGTTCCTTACGGATCTTATGCACAATGTTTATTCAATACTCTATCAGTTGTTTGGGTCCCATCCCAAGAGATTCTTATGTAGCTGGTTAGGGATGTGGCTTGAGCATGTGGATTTAAAATTTTTCCCAAGTGATTCTGATGTACAGCCAAGGTTGAGAAACACTGCCTCTGGTTAATTAAATCAGAATTTCTGAGATGTATCCCGGGTAATTCTCATGTGTAACCTGGGTTGAGAATTACTGATACATCTTCTACATGCATTTCATCTGATATATATATATATATTCATTGATCATCTACTATGTCCCAAGCACTGTGGAAGACACTGGACACGGGAGAGGTGAGCTAACAGACTAGATCCAGCCTCCTAGGAGCTCAGTGTCAGTGGTGGAAACCAAGACTACCCATTTGATGAGTATATGAAAGACACAGAAGGCTGTGGGGTGGTGGAAGTCAGCGGAGGGTTCCTGCAGTTGAATTTCTAGAAAATATATGCATGAAAAACCTATGACACATTTAACAAATCTGTTTCTTATGAAGGCTCTGTGCCTTTCACTTGTCCCCTCCTGTAATCCTCCCTGCATCCCTACGAGGTCAGCAGTTTTAGTTCTAATTATAAATGAAGTGGCCTGAAGCTTACAGAAGTGAGGTGTCCAGTATCACCCAGCTCATAAGTGTTTGGGTCAGAAGAGGATCCAGGTCCCCCAGATTCCATAGCTCCTGGCTCTCCTGTTGAATCTATTTCGTTAGCGCTAAACTTTGTGCTCTGTTGCCCCTGCTTAGTCATGCTGGCTCTGCATCTTTTGTAAAAGAATGTTGCCTATAGCCTGAAATATACAGGAGAGCCCATTCTAAGGCTCTGACCTTTAGAGGTATAACACTTTGCCATTCATATAGAGATAAACAGAGAATGATATCTGTCCTGTTGTGAGGTTTATGGGAACACTGTGACCAGACCTGTAAGAACAAAGGATTCCAGCACCAAGAAGTCTGCAACAACCAGCCACACCCCCTCCCCTTTTAGTATAAAAGAAGCCTGAATTCTAACTCGGGTAAAATGGTTCTTTGGGACACTAGTCCACCACCTTCTGGGTCTGCTGCTTTCCAAATAAAGTTGCTTTTCCTTGCCCCAACAACAACAAAAAATTCTATCACTGGCAGGTAAGGTATTGATGACATCACCAAAGGACTGAAAACCAGTTCCCATCACTTAATAATTCCTTCAAAAGGATCAGACAACAGTAACCATGAAGCAATTTATTAACACAGTGAAATTGAGAGTATGTTTTAAGTTCCAATTGTAATGATGTTTTGTCTAGAGGACATTGATTTAGTTTCACCATGTTGCTTCTGTAAATGGAAGGGAAACAGAATTATGATTCAAATTGCTAGCATGATGAAAAATCATTTGTATTCATTTTTATTGCGTGGACAGACACCTGGTGGATAAGATAACCACATATTACTGAGAAGAACTCCGCAGGAAGAGGCAGGCAAAATCCTCATTACCCATCTGTCAAGTGTTTAAAATTATAAAGTCATGGGGGGTATAAAGTTTAATGTTACTTACAATGCAGGACCTACTTTAGCCAGGATAAATAACAGATTTTTATACACGGAGAAGAGTTGTTGAGTTTCTTATTAAAAGGGCTTTCAAAAGGGTTATAGTTATAGGTTGTTCAAAAATGTTGACAAGTGAGGTTGGCACAGCTTTACATTTGAGACCTGTCAGAGCTGACTGATTCAGAGCATGACATACTGGGATTGAAGGGAGGTGAAATGTATTCAGTGAATGTGCTGTCTTTTTTCTCCGTATCAGTTGGCTGGGCTTTGCAGAGGGTGAAAATAAGTATTCTGTGTGCTCTCTGTCACAGTCTGATGCCTTCGCATTGAATGTGCTCTCGATATTACATTTGAAGCGTTCCCACCAATTCTTTTTGTTTTCTTTCCTAAGTGTCCTGGATATAGATATAAGACCTTAGAGATCCAACCCGAGTTTCTAGTCCAAGTTTTCCCCTTCAAGGAAGATCTTTTGGGAGATGTATCGATCAGAGTTCTGACAGGAGGCACAGGGCACATGGAGATCAGATTCTGACGACAAATTAATAAAGGAATGATTTCCAAAGCCATGTTCAGGGACTAGAAAGTCAACAAGGGATGCTGAGGCACCCAGGAATTAGTCACTGCAGAGACTGGGAACCCATTTCAGTCCTAGACCCTTATGAGGTAAAAGATGGAACCATGGAGAAGTGGCTGCCCTAGTAAGCACATTGGTCGTTTGGAAACAGCCACCTCTGGAAGCATAATGCCAGAATAGGGAAATCGCTGGGGAAGAAATATCCAGAATTCTGCCTCCTATCCCTAGTCTCTTGCAGGTGCATCCCACTAGCCCAAATAAATCAGAAGTAAGAGGGAAAGGTAGCCTTGGGGATGACGTCAAAGCAGTGTTCCCAGGAACACAGTGGGAAGAGAAGTGCAGAGAATGCAAAAGGGTGAGGTGCAAAATGAGGATAAGACTACTCAGTGGATAAGACTGGATAGAAGAGAGAGTGGCATAAATAATTAGGCTCCCTTTTGGACACTGTTTTGAAGAGATAAACTTACTGGCCATGTAACAGAGAAGAAAAACACCTGACTCCGTATTGAATCTATTCCTTTAGCTCTAACCCTTGTGCTCTGTTGCCTGTGCTTAGTCATGCTGGCTCTGCACCTTTTGTAAAAGAATGTTGTCTATAGCCTGAAATATACAGGATAGCCCATTCTCAAGGCTCTGACCTTTAAAAGTATAACACTTTTCCATTCATGTAGAGATTAAAGAGCTGCAGAACAGAGAATAGCATTTGTCTTGTTGGAGGTTTATAGAAACATTGTAATCAGACCTACATGGAGAGCTGCAAGAATAAAGGATTCTAGCACCAAGAAGTTTGGGACAGCCAGCCATACCCCTCCCCTTTTCGTATAAAAGAAGCCTGATTTGTAACTCAGGTAAGATGGTTCTTTGGGACACTAGTCCACCATCTTCTTGGTCTGCTGGCTTTCTGAATAAAGTTGCTACTCCTTGCCCCAACACCTCATCTCTTAATTTATTGGCCTGTTGTGCAGCGAGCAGTACAAGCTTGGACTCGGTGACAGTCAGGATACAATAAATGTCAGCTAAGGCCCTTCTCCTTGGTTTTACGTGAAGGTATTATTTTCATTTTGAAGTTTATAAAGTTAACTAAAGGGTCAGTTGAGAAGAACTAGACCCACATGGTTGAAATAACTACATATACTACGTATAACAGTTTATCTACCTTTCCATTTCTTTTCAACCACAAACAAAACAGGGTTTCAGCTAGGAAGTTGGGCAAAGTGTCAAGTCATTATGAAACACAGAAGTGCTTTTGGAGAAATTTGGTTAGTTGCTGAAGGTAGTTTGTCAGGGGTAGGGAAACGTGGAGCCCCTTGACTGTACATGGAAACCCAGGGCACATCCTTAGTGATTCAAATAGCAGGCTGACTGGCAGATTAATTTAGACTCTTCCAGTTGGTGGGCCCAAGGATACTTAAGCAGCCTCCTCCTGTCCTGGTCAAGATTGGCTTAGCACCAGGGCAAGTCCTAGTCTGGGGGAGAAAGTCACCAGTTGCTATAGCTGTAACTGATTGAGAAGAACAACCATCAACAGTCTTAAGAGATGGTTAAGCAGCTGGAAAAGTTTTTTATGAAGTATAAGTGCTTTCTATTTATTGAAGGAGGAGGCTTTATAGTAAATTAGTCTTTGTGACATTCTCAGTTAAAAACATTCAAACTCCTTAAGCACATTTGAGTAAATTTTCTCTTACTGACCTCTGAAGATAATATAAAAGATAATTTTGTTAATATACCTCATTGACAGTGGCATAGGACTGTTGCTCTAGACAGCACATTTCTAGTATTTTAATATTTATTCTTGGATAATCAAGATACCAATGTTTTAATTTTAAAATTATATTCTATGTTAGAATATTTTTAAGTCAGAAGGTGCAGCATAAAAAATTCCATGATACTATCATTTAATTAAAATATTCTGGTTTCTTATTTAACTAAGTATGACAATGCAAATAAATTAATTACACCAACAGTGAGACAATGCTGAATGTGAACTCTGTTTTCCTGTGCTCTAAATTATATCAGAATGAACACAATAACTCTTTTTGTATAGAAAAAGATATAAGTTGACCTAACGGGAAAAAACTACAGAATGTTTAACACTGTACATTTCTCAGTTTATTGAAATTGGTTAACCTATATATAATAAAAGTTAAATGGAATTTTATGGGTTTCAACAATATCTTCTTCAAGACATATCCAATATTCAGATTGTTTTGTTAATATTTATTTGTTTAGAATCATTAGATATGTTTATGCCATTTTATGTATTTATTATTTATACATCATATAGCTTACTAAATCTGTATTTTATCTAGTGACTTTAGCTACTTTGGGATTCCTGTAGATACCTCCATGTTATGACCAATAAAATCACAAACTATAAAAATGTTAACACTTTAAAAGATATATTTGTTACCCATCCTCTTTGAGAACAGGACGTTAAATCAAATGACATATTTTCATGATTCTAAGAATGTTATAAATCAGTACAACAAAGAAAATACTTTGAGTTTAAAAGGCATGTATCGGGCTTCCCTGGTGGTGCAGCGGTTAAGAACCCGCCTGCCAATGCAGGGGACACGGGTTCAAGCCCTGGTCCGGGAAGATCCCACATGCCGCGGAGCAGCTAAGCCTGTGTGCCACAACTACTGAGCCTGCGCTCTAGAGCCCGCGAGCCACAACTACTGAGCCCTCATGCCACAACTACTGAAGCCTGCACGCCTAGAGCCCGTGCTCCACAACGAGAGAAGCCACCGCAATGAGAAGCCCTCACACCGCAACGAAGAGTAGCCCCCGCTCGCTGCAACTAGAGAAAGCCCGCGTGCAGCAACGAAGACCCAACGCAGCCAAAATAAATAAATAAATTTATATATTAAAAAAAAACAGTTTAAGCTTTAAAAAAAAAAAAAAGGCATGTATCAATTAGACAAAAATTTTTTCTTTTTATTTGTAAAATGGTGTAGCCACTGTGGAAAACAGTTTGGCAATTTCTTAAAAAGTTAAACATCAAACTACCATATTGACTCAGCAATATACTCCTAGGTGTGAAATAAAATTCATGAATTTTATGAATGGCAAGACAAGAAAAATTTAAACAAAAAATCTTTTCTGCCCTTTGGCCTCCTCTCTTTCCCAACTGCGTTGTGTATCTGCATTATGCCTGGACCAAACCTTCCATTGGCAGAAATACCTGCTCGCCATAAAAAGCAACATTCTCCTCCTAGCATCAATAAGACAACTCCTTAAAAATAACATTCCTTCTTGATCTCATAAGTGGTTACATGGTGCTTAGATCTGGATTATGTAAACTGTCAATAACACATCATTTAATGTACAGCCTCCTGTCTCAAAAAACTTATGTAACTGTGCCTTGACTTCTAATGGGTGGAACAGTTCTCATAGCTTTCTGAGGTGCATTTCCTGGGTTATAATCCTCAAATTTGGCTCAAATAAAAATTTCTCCTTCTTTCTTAGATTGAGTAATTTTTCATCAACATAGGTATATACCCAAAATCACTGAAATCCGGGACTGGAAGAGATATCTGTACAACCACATTCATTGCAGTAATATTCACAACAGCCAAAGGTGGGAACAACCCAAGTGTCCATCAACAGATGAATGGAATGAAAAAATTGTGGCATATACATACAATATAATACTATTAAGTCATGAAGAGGAACAAAATTTTGATATACGCTATAATACAGATGAACCCTGAACACATTATACTAAGTAAAATAAGCCAGACAAATATTAA
Organism: Eschrichtius robustus; assembly: GCF_028021215.1. NCBI lineage: Eukaryota > Metazoa > Chordata > Mammalia > Artiodactyla > Eschrichtiidae > Eschrichtius > Eschrichtius robustus. The sequence continues at coordinate 7,983,118 of NC_090830.1, read as the reverse complement.
ATAATTCCACTGATATGAGGTCTGCAGAATAGGAAAATTCATAGAGACAGAGAGCAGAATAAGGTTACCAAGGGCTGTGGGGAAAGAAAGAGGAATTATTGTTTAATGAATACTGAGTTTATGTATGTTGGAGATAATGAAAAAGTTTTGGACATAGACCATGGTGATGGACACACAGCATTATGAACGTAATTAATGCCACTTGTAGGGGAGCAAAATTTGCCACCCCAGAATGCCTCTTTGGCATGTAGATTATTTCGAGCTGAAAACAATCAAGACCCAAAAGATTCAGGAAGAAATTTTGACTTTCCCCCTAACTGCCTGAAAAAATTTTAGAAAGAGGGCCTGTTCCTGGTATAGAGATATCACCAGAGACATGTGCAAAGAACGTGGGCTATGTGTGGTGAGAAACTCAGAGTACACTCTGTGTCCCATTGTTTCTGCCTGGCCCAGCAAACATCTGTTTACCAAACATTTGCTTTCCATTTACATGTGAATTGCCTTCCTTCTCTGTTGATTTGAGAGGAACTGGGTAAAGAAAAAAGCAACTAGTGGATTATTAGATGGGCTTTTAAGGATATCTAAAATGCTAATTACAGACATGGCCATACAGGCAGAAGGACGATGATAAAGAGACACATTGAGTCAGAAAATAGTTCATTTTTAAAGAAACATGGGGTGCTTGGAAAGAGAACAGTGAGAGATAAGGCTGCAAGTAGAGAGGCATTTTGAGAAGCTGAGATTATGGAGTTCCACTACTGATAGCCCAGAGATTTTTTTACCTTGAGCTATTTTTACTTGGAACCAAAAAAGACTCCAAATTACCAGAGCAGTCTTGAGAAAGAGGAACAAAGTAGGAGGCATCATACTTCCTGATTTCACACTATATTGCAAAGCTATAGTAATCAAAACAGTATGTTGCTGGCATAAAACAGACACATAGACCAATGAAATAGACTCAAGAGGCCAGACATAAATCTACACATATATGGTCAACTAATATTTGATTAAGGGAGCCAAGAATACTTAATTGGGAAAAGATAGTCTCTTCAATAAATGGTGCTGAGAAAATTTTACAGCCATACACACAAGAATTAAACTGAACACTTACCTTATACTAGTCACAAAAGTAACTTGTAATGGGTTAAGGGTTTAAATGTAAAATGATCAGGGGGAGGAATAAATCAGGAGGTTGTGACTAACATATACACACTACTGTATATAAAATAGATAACCAACAAGGACCTACTGTACAGCACAGGGAACTATACTCAGTATTTTGTAATAACCTATAAGGGAAAAGAATCTGAAAAGGAATATATATATATATATATATATATATATATATATATATATATATATATATATACACACACATATATATATATATACATATAAAACTGAATCACTGTGCCATATACCTGAAATTAACACAATATTATAAATCCACTATAATTCAATTTAAAAAAATGTACAACAGAGGATATGGATGGATGAAAAGAATTATAGATATGGAAGACAGAACAGGAAAGGTAATATTGAAATCTTAGCTCTTTCAAGATTAAAACATTTGATAGGAGATAGTGCCAGAAGTAGAGGAAACTAATTGATAGTGCAATTTTTCTTTGTGAATTGTTTACAGAGGTGGTGATTTAGGTCATAAAGTCAATTTTAACTTTGGTGAAATTTTTGCTCACCAAAAATCCGTGAAATTTTTGCTTTACTGAAGTATGCTTGACAGAAGACATACAGGTGGGCTCATGGCACCTTGAATTTTTATTTAATTTTCAAGAAACAAAATCATTCTAGAGCAAATTATTTTACACTAAAATTAACATAACAAAGTTAATTGCTTTAAAGCAGTGAGAGGATGACTGAGTAGGAGACAAGTGTATTTTTTTTGTCCTTTTATTTTTTTTTAATTTAATTTTATTTATTTTTTATACAGCAGGTTCTTATTAGTTCTCTATTTTATACATATTAGTGTACACATGTCAATCCCAATCTCCCAGTTCATCCCACCACCACTCCCCCCCCGACCCGCTTTTCCCCCCTCGTGTCCATATGTTTGTTCTCTACATCTGTGTCTCTATTTCTGCCTCACAAACTGGTTCATCTGTACCATTTTTCTAGATTCCACATGTATGTGTTAATATACAATATTTGTTTTTCTCTTTCTGACTTACTTCACTCTGTATGACAGACTCTAGGTCCATCCTTCTGTGCTTTTTAATGATTTTTTTTTCAAGGTTAAAGTTTCATTTATTTTTGTGGAAATGCCGATGGAAGCACAGTTTTTCTTGTATGCTCCCACTTCCCTCAGCTCCTTTTCTGGCCTCAGAGTAGTGACATAATGAAAAAAATAAGTGCTGAGTATCTTACCAGAAAGCCCTCAGCCGAGAGGTAGTGGGTATTAAAGTTTCTGAAAACTAACTGGTTCTAGCATCAGTTGTATAGGGTGGACTCTCACTCTACCACTTTCTGGTACATTATCATTGGGCAAATCTCTTAAGCTCATTAAGCTTTCATTTCCTCATACTTAAAATGAGAACATTAAAATCAATACTAACTTCAAAGGTTTACAGGGAGGATTATATAGAGTGATATTTGTAACCTCCTCAGGGCACCACTGGCACATGGTTGTAATTCAGCAAACTGGAGATGCTATTATTCCCCAGGAAATGTTCTACCAAGAAAGCGTTTTTGAGCACTTCTTCATAATAGAATTGTTGGTACTGCAAAACTCAAAGAAGTGTTCTACATCATCTCTGTCAACCAAGGAGTTATTAGGCTATCTTGGGAAGCTTTGGTATATGGAAAGTTAATAACAATAAAGAGCAGAGTGGTGTTGCCAGGCTTAAAATGGGGGAAGCAACCAAGCATAGGAAATGCCTGGTTTCAACAGGTAAATTCTTCAGTAGATATTTCAAACTTGCTGCACCACTTTCTCTCCTCTTTAGATTCCCTTGTAGCCTCCCAGTGCTATTTATAGCAACCTTTGTTAGGTCCACCTGAATTATCCTATCCTTTAATCTTATAATATCTTCTTTTTCATCAGCGTGTAACTAAATGAAGTCTGTATTCTTTACCTTAATTCTAAGACAAACGTGTTTATTTATTTTAATGCTTCACAAATTAGGATGTCTTACAAGCAATACTAGAGGCTTCAAATTTGTGAACCCAAATTTCAAATAGGATTTTGCCACTACCCGGCAATTCTACTAAACTCCTCAAGTTCACTTGCTCATTCGCCAAAACGACATATTTATGCCTACTCTCCTCCTCAAACATCCAATACCAACTCTCCTTTCCCACTTTCTCAACTTACAACCTTGCTTCATTTTTCAATAACACAAATTTAGAAGCTATCCCCATCTGCCTTCTATGAAGCCTACGAAGCCATATGTGTCCCTAGGTATGCCCTCTGTCCTTTGAATATTTACTACGGTAGGTAGACAACTAAGAGAAAGAACTCCAGCCTTGCAATTTTTTCCCATGTGAAAGATTACATATCATGTAAATTAAGTCCAATGGAGCTCTTCCAGTTGTGTGGCTTTCCTGGGCATCTTCCCTTCAAGCAATGCTTTAGAGATTCAGATCACATTCCTGTTGGAGGCCATCTTCAACACATGGTCTTTGTGGTCACCACAGAGGCAAAAGAGATGGTAGAGAAGGCTTAACTGCTTTAGCTCAGATGAGACATTTTATTTATTTCTAGGATCCTTTTGTGGAAACCAATCACACGGCCCTATCTGTATGAAAGACAAATGGAAAATATGATTGTACGATCAGAAAGAAGAAGTGACTTGGTGCTTGGTTGGCCACATTATGGATGAAGTATTCTTGTTCCTGTAAAATACAAGCCCCTTCACTTGAACTCTGTGCTCTGTTTTTGCTCAACTTATCAGGAGCTCTACTTCTAAAATCACTATTTCTCCCTCCTAAGCAATTTCCCTTCTTCCATTAGATCATTACTGTTAGTATATAAACATGCTCTCATGCTCTTATATCTCCTGTCATAAACAGCTCACACAGGTCAATATCAAAAAAAAAACCAAACAACCCAATCAAAAAATGGGTGGAAGACCCAAATAGACATTTCTCCAACAAAGACATACAGATGGCCAACAAACACATGAAAAGATGCTCAGCATCACTAATTATTAGAGAAATGCAAATCATAACTACAATGAGGTATCACCTCACACTGGTCAGAATGGCCATCATCAAAAAATCTACAAACAATAAATGCTGGAGAGGATGTGGAGAAAAGGGAACCCTCTTGCACTGCTGGTGGGAATGTAAATTGATACAGCCACTATGGAGAACAGTGTGGACATTCATTAAAAAACTAAAAATAAAACTACCATATGACCAGCAATCCCACTACTGGGTATATACCCTGAGAAAACCATAATTCAAAAAAGACACATGTACCCCAATGTTCACTGCAGCACCATTTACAATAGTCAGGAAATGGAAGCAACCTAAATGTCCATTGAAGGAGGAATGGATAAAGAAGATGTGGTACATATATACAATGGAATACTACTCAGCCATAAAAAGGAACAAAATTGGGTCATTTCTAGAGATGTGGATGGACCTAGAGTCTGTCATACAGAGTGAAAGAAGTCAGAAAGAGAAAAACAAATATCATATATTAACCCATATATGTGGAATCTAGAAAAATGGTAGAGATGAACTTATTTGCAGGGCAGAAATAGATACGCAGACGTAGAGAACGGACATGTGGATATGGGGGGAAGGGGAGGGTGGGAAGAACTGGGAGATTAGGATTGACATAAATACACTACCATGTGTAAAAGAGATAGCTAGTGGTAACCTGCTGTATAGCACAGGGAGCTCAGCTTGGTGCTCTGTGATGACCTAGATGGGTGGGATGGGGAGGGTGGGAGGGAGGCTCAAGAGGGAGGGAATATATATATACATATAGCTGATTCACTTCGTTGTACAGCAGAAATTAACAAAACATTGTAAAGCAATTATACTCCAATAAAACAACGACAACAACAACAACAAACTATCAAAGAACACTCCCTTTGCCCCTTTTCTTCTCTAACTACCACCCAAGTTTCTAATAGCGTTCAAACTTCTATAAAAAAAATCCCGTTTCAGTGTGCCTTCTGTTTCCTGGCAGGATGGTAACTGATACATGCCTTCTAATGAAGGGAGAACTTGGGTGTGGAAATTCAAGTTAGATACTAAGGTCTTATGTTTATAACTGTCACCAAGGTGATAGAGAAAGTAAAAAACAGTTGATGGGTAAATTTCAGAAATAAAAATTCTGAAATCTGAAATTCAATATGAATGCATCAGCCTGTGACAGATAAAGAATACCTATTTTCATGCCGTAAAAAAGCCCATGCTGAAATTGTTACTTCTGCATCTGCACATTCTACCCCCTCGACTAGATCACTGTCATCAGTGATGCCATCTCAAAAAAAACCAAAAACAATAACACAGAATTTTTCTTTGACCCCCTACATTCCTTTTAAACTACCATTCCATTCTCTTATACCATTTAAAACTTGTTGAAGGAGTTTATACCCTGTCTTTGCTTTCTCATTTTCACTTTCTCTCTTCCATCCCATTCAATAGAACTTCTGTCTCCTATACTCCACAGACATTGCCAAAGACCTTATATATTGGCAAATTCATTGATGACTTTTCTGTTTTAATATTATGAACAATTATCCTCTGAACCCTGGAGTGCTTGAGGGCTTCTCTTACTACACTCCCTTCCTAGGTGATCTCATAACAAACACAAGGCTTTAAGTACTTTCTTATGTATAGATATCTCCCAAACCTGTATCTCCAGCCAAGACCACTTCCCAGAACTCTAGACTCATATATCAACTGCTAACACTTGATATATTTATTTTACTATCCAATCTGCATCTGTGACTTACCATGGCCAATGAAGAATTCTTAATCTATCCCCAGAGATCCTGCTTTTCCTATGGCTTTCAAGTCAGTAATTGGTACCACTCTCCACCAAATTGGCCAGTTCAGAGGAATTAGCCTTAATTCATCTCATTTCCTCACTCCTACATTCAATCTATCATCAAGTCATGCTGACTCCTGTTAACTGTAGCTTTGAAACGTTCTGAATGCGCTTACATCTCTCCATCTCCATTGATACCATCCAGGGAAGAACAGCGTGATTAGTAGGCTAGGTTATTGCAAAAGAGCCTCAACTGGTCTTCCGGTACCCACTTTTGCAGTACTAGTCATTACCAGTTATGTGTATAAATGTAAGACAGATGATATTACTCCCAGCTACTCCTTTCATATTTAGATTAGTATCCCATTTCCTTAACCCATTAATTGATGCCCACATGAGATGAGTCTTCCATTTCTCTCCAGCCTCGGCTCTGTCTATTTGCCTCTCACTCACCACCCTCTGGAAACACTGGCTTATTTTTGTTCCTCATATGTGACAAGCTCATTCTATGGGCAGGCTTTTAGCTGTAACCACTCTCTCTGCCGAAGCCCTTTTTGTCTGGCTGGCTCCTTCTTGTTATTTAGACTCCAGGTTTAAATGTCACCTATGCAGAAAGTAATTTATCAATTACTAATTACTGATTCATATTAATTGCTAAGAATCACTATTTTCTAAAAATGAGGCTAATGATACCACTTAGAAAAAACTACTACATTTTATTGTATGTGCTGTCAAAGCGAGCACTACATTTTTAGTATACTGTAACCCCCCAATTATTTACTAACATATCACCTTATTTTAATTTGGTGCAAGCCCTTATCACAGTTAATTAGCTTATTGGTTTATTGTCTATCTCTACCCACTAAAATGTAAGCTGTTAGTAAAGACCTTGTCTATTTTGTTATCCACTGATTTCTCCAAATCTTAGGACAGTTCCTGGAACATTGCAGGTATTTGGTACATTTCTGTTGAAAGACTAAAAATGAAATTATGTATTTAATACAGTATTAATATTTTATCCTCCAAAATGTCATTACATTGGTGGTGATTTGTCTTATATTGGATTTTTGGGAAACAGATACTAAGATATAGATTTGTCATATTAAGAAGTAGTAAGCATTAGTAATTAATATTAGGATAATATTATGGGTTGAACTGTATCCTCCAAATATATATGTTGATGTCCTAACCCCCTAGTAGTACCTCAGAGTGTGACTTCAATTGGAAATAGCATCATTGCAGATGTAATTAGTTAAGATGAGGTCATACTGAAATAGGGTAGGTCCCTAATCCCATATGACTCATGTCCTTACAAAAAGGGGAAATCTGGATACAAACATGCACATAAGGAGAAAGCTATATGAAGATGAAGGCAGAGATCAGGTGATGCAGCAGAAACCAAAGAACACCAAAGATTGCCAGCAAACCTCTAGAAGCAATATAGATTCTTCCTCAAAGGCCTCAGAAAGAACGAACCTTTCAAATCTTGTCCTCAGACCTGTGAGACAATGTATTTCCCTTGTTTGTATCATTCAGTTTGTGGTACTTTGTTACTGCAGCTATAGCAAACTACATAGATAGCTATTCAGAGCTGTTTTGACTGAGGCAAGGGGGTCAGGCTCTTGCACCCCCATAAATAAAGATAAAATTTACAAGATTTCTTGGTGGAGTGAAAAAGGAAAGGGTGAGTGAGACAGAAGAGTCAAGAATGACATCTGAAAAAAAAAAAAAAAAAAAGAATGACATCTGGTTTCTGACATTTTCAACTGAAGCTTTGAGAAGCCCTTCTGGTAAAGGTATTAACTGACCCAGGATTTGAAGAGTAAGTTGTCATTTGCTGGATGGATAAATAGAAATAGGGTTAAGGGTTGGAAAGAAGCACGAGGGGCAGTAGAAAGAGTGGACATCGTGCGTTAAGAAGAATACAGGTGTGGAAGTACTAAGTGTGTTCAGAAGTTACAAAATAGTCCCTATGTTTGAAGGACTTTTGAAGGAATATCAGCATATGAAGCTGAAGAGGTGGGTTGGGATGAGATATCAAAATCCTTAAACACGTGGTGACCATGTGATTTATTTTCTTAACTGGTATGCTTTTTAGAGTGAGGAGGAAGTGATCAGTAATTATGACAAGACAAGTGGTATCAATGGGACTGTCCCAGGACACTGGGATGTAAGGTACTCTGCTCTCTCTAAGGAGGCTGACTGTCATAAGTCAGGGGGAGTTGTCAGAGATCTTTGAAGGAGGGCAGGGAAATAATCAGATGAAGATTTTAGAAAGGTTGGTGTGGCACCTCTATGGAGGTGGGTATAGAATTTGCTTGGTCCTTTTGAGATCTAAATTATTATTTTATAAATAAATCTTATGTATCATTTGGCTATTAAATAGTTTTCCTGGTTCTATTTGTTTTGATGAAACAAAATTTGACTCTTGTTTAAAGTGGCAGGATTATGTATTAAGGTTTTGACTATATAAGAAAAGATGTGGGGAGGGATAAACTGGGAGATTGGGATTAACAATGTACACACTACTATACATAAAATAGATAACTAATAAGGACCTACTGTATAGCACAGGGAACTCTACTCAATACTCTGTAATGGCCTATATGGGAAAAGAATCTATAAAAGAGGGGATATATGTATACGTATAACTGATTCACTTTGCTGTACAGCAGAAATTAACACAACATTGTAAACCAACTATACTCCAGTAAAAATTAATTAAAAAAAAAGAGATGTGTGTGAAAATGTGCATACATCTTCAGACATCAGGAGAGGGCAACATAATTTTAACCCAATCTAGGTTTCTATACTCTTTTACCATTCTCCATTTAAGTCCATGCTGATTTATTTTTTCCAGTCATTCTTCAGAACAACCTTTTGCCCATCTCTAGATGGGCCTCCATATTTCTTGAATACCTTTGGTCCTTATCCACTGTTTCTATAATCTGTCTGTCTCCTGCCATCTTTCTGGGGTACTGTATCATCACACTGATGCTGTTTTGCTCTGCCTGTCAGCCAGAGGCTGGGGAGGGGAGAGACCACTACTTAGCAGAAAGAGATACTGGAATCAGGACCAGATCATCCAGAACGAGTGCGGAGAGGCGTTCCACGGTCAAAAGCACAGAGTTGCAGATAAACAGCACACCAAGGTAACACATATTAATGAATAAGCTTTTGAGAAACTTATGTACCGTTAGCCCAGAGAAGACACTAAGATCAGAAGCTGGAGGCCTTCATGTAGCTGTAAAGAGCACAGTTGGACAGGCACGTGCACTCATGTCTGTCTCCACCCTTTCACTTAGAGCGTTTGTGAACATTGACAGTCCCTCAAATTCTTCAATTTCAATAACTTCCATTTTCCTTCTCTCTCAGTGTCCCTCACTCGTGGTGCTGCCAGGGACCTTGACCACTTTCATGATTTCTCCATGAAAACTTGCCTCTTTTTACCCTTCCCACCTCTTCCCTCCCACTAACTCTGCTCTTTACGTCTGTGTCTCCTCTGATCCCTCTCATTCATGCGGTCAATCAGCTCGCATGTCTATATCTAATCCCAGATAAACAACCCTTCTTCTAAATAGCCATTTTTGAAATTGCTCTGCAGCATTTCTATACCACACTCTATAATGGCTCCTTGAATTGTTTTTCACTCTCCTCAAAGGGCCAATCCCATTTTCCATCATGGCCTCTCTTCCTACTCCCACAAGAAGAGAAAGAAGCAATTTGATTTGAGCTTTTAAAAGTTTCCCCTTCCACCTCAAAATTCCCCAGTGTCATTACCACTAATTACTCTACCGTCTTCATCTCAAAAGAAAAAAGAGACGTTTTCCTTTCTGAAGCTGAGTCATCTGCCTATTTTCGTCATTACTCTGGACTTGAGTCCATCAAAGATTCTCTTTTTTCCTTTTCTTTTACACCTTAAACTTTGCCTTACTACTGGCTCTTCACCAAATCACCAAGTCTTCCACTTCCCTTTCTTTTTATTTTTTTTCACACATATGCACAAAAATTTCCCTTGTCTTTTTCAGCTTCCCTTTTAATTTAATTTGATTTAATTTACTTTAATTCTTTCTTTCTCTTTAACCACCCGCTTTCTTAAACATAATGTCATTTCTCTCTTCACATCCTCCACTTCCTTAGCAAATCAACCTAACAAATACTATTTCCACCTTCTAGCATTTTACTGCTTTTAACTGCACTTTCTTATTATTTCAGTAAATAAAGTTGATCATATTTTTTTCCATTTGTTCTTTCCATGTTTTCAGAGAAGCTTTGGCTTCTCTTCTGACTGAAGTGAGAGTTGTCATGATAAAATATGACAACATAGATTCCGTTCAAGTTCAAGAGAAAGGAAACATATGGGTGGTTGACAGCGCACATATTTTACATTCACCAGGACCATGTTGGGGGAGCCAATTCTCTCAACCACGGATGCTGGTTTTATAAAAGGTAAAGCCAATTCTCTTTTAAGTCAGTTTGGGAAAATGTACAATTTGAGCAAATATATTTATTCTCAGCAAAAAGGTATTGTCAACAGACAGTTTTGTTCCAAGATAATTGCCTGATTATTCTTTAGACAAAGCAGCATCACTAATATGTATTTTAACATCCAATCTGCCTATGGAACAAATATACATCTGTTTGGAGCACAGTTTGATAGTTTGTTAAATGAGGCAAATGTCAATGCAAGTGCCTTCTGTGGCAGAATCTAAATCCAGGAAAAATCTGGACAGAATAAAGAGGGCAGGGTAGTGTAGAAGCAACACCAAACTGGTTGGGATGAGTCTATGGTCTCCTGACTTATGGCCTGAGATTCTTAGTCTCAGCTTCTACACTCTTCAGCTGTCTCCATCTTCTCTTTACTTCCCCTCTCGTTAAGAAGGTCTCCTCTTCCTTGTTCAATCCTATTAATAAAGATTTTAAGGGTATCATTAAGAAAATTTATTATTGCCTCAAAAAATTTATGATATCAGGATAGTAAGATTCCTAGAGAGATTTGTGGTTGATTTCTAACTCTATTTCACTAAAAGTTACTCAAATAGTTAAAATAGTTGGAAAATAATTTTCAGTGAAAAAACACAGTTCACTTATCTTATATAGTTTATAGTTGTGTCATTTTATGTAAGCTTTGCAGAGTTCATTCAATACATTTCAACTGTCTTTTTTTTTTTTTTCCTGGCAGGGTATCATAACACTAGCTTTTGCTCTTTGTATGGGAAATTTCCCTTGTGTACAAGTTTCATTTAGAGAACACTTCAATGAAACCACTCCCTGTGTTCGGGCCCCACTCCTCTGCTCCTCCCTCTACACACTTAAAGAATTCACCCACTCCTATAGTTTCAAATTCCATGGCTACCCAAATATATGATGCTAGCCCTCACATCTTAGAAAATGTCCACTCTCATGCCTCAATCTATACATGGGACCGTTACACTTTTACGTAATTTTTCTTAATAAAATCAGTACACATAAAATTAATCACTATGCTCCCTTTAATAGTGGGCACTAAACAATTATGAATTGTATCCCATGACGAAAACACTGACACACAGATATTTATTTAAATATTTACTCAGATAACAAATGACACCGCTTGTTGCATCTGGACAGCTGGAAGATCTGAGTAAGTTCACGCTGAGGTTTGGCTACACAGCCCCCCAGAGTCTCCTGTCCCCTGAAGCCATATTTGGTCCACATCCTGCTAACAGCAGTCTGTGTGAAGCGGGTTTGTCAGGCCTGAGGAGCAGCCGCGTGTTACCAAATCACCTTTTGTAATCAAGTGCTCCTGATGTTGGATAGAGAGGCTGCTGGGAAAGTCAGTGCTTTTTTTTCCCCCAAGGTTACTTCTCTATTAAAAAATGTCTCTTGTACATTTGCACCAGATTGAACATTAATAGAAAGTTCTTCCTCTAGACATCTCTTTAGGTGAATCTGCCTTCTATGCTCTAAATTAGATTCACTCCTCAATTTCCTTGTCTATTCTAAAAATATTACCATTTTTCCAATTACTTTCACTCAAAACCTTGGAGCTCTCCGTGACAGATCTCTCTCCTTTTCTCACTATGTTAAAAATTAAAAATTTCCTGCTGTTCCCCCTGACACCTTCTAAATCCAGGCCTACATGATTCATTTTCATTCCACTCAGCAAACAATTTGACTGGATTTCAAGAATATTGTCGCCACATCACAACCCATCTCTAATTTTGACACCAAATAAGTATCTCTTAAGCAACATGTCACTTTTTTGCTGAAAAATCTACATTGTGCCTCCATAACATTTTTAAATCCAAGTTCTTGCAAATGTCACCACAATCTCTATGTGTCCTGTTTTTCATCTTATTTCCCAATATTGTCCAATGTGAAGCTTCTACACTGATAGGACCAGTATCTTTATTCTCCTCAAATTTAGTGTGTTTTCTCTTTCATTAAATTCTTTTCATTCCTCAGTGCCCTGATTCTATCCTACCTCAAATTTGAAGCTTAGACAACTAGCCTGGTTTTCAAGTTTCTCACATCTCTTAACTCCTTTAATAACACCAGCCCTATTCTCGATAGACACGGAATTATAACCTTAAGATAGTGTTAGTATTACACACTGAAAGTTTGCCTGAGCATGTACAGTTTAACCTGGAGTCTGCTGGATCCTAGGACTCTAGGCCTCCATACCTTACTGACTGATGACCTGCCTCTCCAGCCCCATCTTTTGTTTCTCTATAACACAAGCTGTTCCTTCCTTTACTAAATCTGACTACATATAAAAACGAAACTCCTTTTGGTTCTTCTTTCTCATCAGTACTTCTGATTCTAATCTAGAAACACAATCTTACCTAAAATTATGCCTGACTTGATTATCTGGGCGTAATGACTCAATAGGAGGGTATAAATGTTTTCCTGAAGCCAAAATAAGCTGAAGTCTCTAGAACAGACATAGATTCATTGAAATAGGCAAATAAGCCAACAATCCCTAATATGTTAGTTAATATCTGAAGCAATATATCAAAATTAGATGAAACCAGATTAAGTATGGTTTCCTAATTCAATTTGGTCACTAAGAGAGGCTAAAACAATAAACTGAAATCTTTGTAGAATTCCTTTAACATGAATATTGTACATTAGTAAACTTTCTGAAGGTAAGAACCATTCATTTTCTTTTTATGTGTCTTCACAAGCCCTGGCACAAAGTATAACACTAGTCAATTATTTTTATGTGTATATTATTTATCTAAGACAGGGGTTGGCAATCTGCAGCTTGCAGACAAAATCTGACTAGCTGCCTGTTTTTGTAAATAAAGTTTTATTGGAACACAGCCATGCCCTATTGTTTACACATTGTCTGTGGCTGCCTTTTCCCTAGGACTGCAGAGTTGAGTAGTTGTGACAGAGACCATGCAGCTGCAAAGTCTAAAATATTTACTATGTAACTTTTTAGAGAAAACTTTGCCCAGCCCAGATATAAACAGAAGACATTATGACAAAAAATCTTTTACACTGGTAGCCTTCTAACATTGAAATTATGGGTCACAAGACAACACTTTTGAGTTGGCATGTGCAAATGAATAACAGTGCAAATATTCACTCAAGAACCAAATCTAATTTCTCCTCTTCTGTAAGGTTTTCCCTACTCTCCCAGCAAAGTTAATTTTCTTTCTCCTTTGTGCTTTATTATAAAGCACTGTTCTAACAATGGAAACATTAATGGTTAAGTGTTTGGCTTTCTAATTACATTATAATCTTTACTGGGACAAGGAGCATATTTTATTTTATTTTTTGCAGACCCTAACACTTACAATAGAGCTGAATAAATGCTAGGTGCTCAATAATTGCTAGTTGAGAGAAAGGGTGAATTGTAAGTAAGAAACTACAATCCAGTGAAAGGTAGACTTCAGTATTTCTATTCATTGTATTCTTGCAGAATTTTGGGAAATATTCTCAATTAACAGGCTAACCTGGCACGCTTAGAAATGATGATACTGTCTTATTTGTAAACATTACCTGAAGGCATGACAAATGTTGAAATTACTAATAGTTTCATGATAAAGTGGATTTAAAAGGATAATAGATAAATACGTTTTATTGAGTATATGATATTGGTAAGATATTTTTGTCCTATTTTGAAAACTGCAGTGTTGTCTTTTTTGTCAAGCAGGTCTGCTATAAATGTCAAAGGCAGACACTGATTGGGATAGAGAATTGCTCAATCTTGATAGAGGAAACTGAATATTCCTACGAATTGGGTCATTTGGCAGATTCAGCCACTTTTCACTTATTGTTAATTTTTTTCATTTATTTAACTAGCAATAACTGATCACTTAGCATATATCAGGGACTAGATTATGCACGTTTACTTTAAAAAAATATCCATAAGCTTTGTGAAGTAAACATGTTTAGTTTTCTTTTGTAGGTTAGGAAACTCTTATAAATACATAAATTGCCATAGGTGTAGTAGCCAGTAAGTGAGGGATGAGATTCCATTATTAGCCTTTGCTTTTTTCTATCACCGACCACCAGGTTAAACCACCATTCAGTTAAATCATTTACTCTTACTGAAAAAGTATGTGTCCATGCACATTATTACTTAAATCACAAAACTAGTGTATTTGTTTTCTATCACTGTCATAACAAATGAACACAAATGTAGTTGTAAAATATAACACAAATTTATTATCTCACAATTCTGTTGCTTAGAATGCTGGGTCCAGTGTGCCTCAGCTAGGCTCTTTGCTTAGAATGTCACAAGACCCAATTCTCAAGTTTTTATGATGCATGCATTCTTTCTTGAGGCTCTAGGAATCAATCCACTCTTAAGCTTATTCAGACTGTTGGCTAAACTCAGTTCTTTGTGGTTGTGGAACTGAGGTCCCCTTTTCCTTGCTGGCTGTCTGTGGAAGGCTCTCTCAGCTCCTTCAGGCCACCTGAGCTCCTAGCTGCAACCCCCCTTCCCCCTCAACCTCCATCTTCAAATCAGCATCTGCTCAATGGAGTCCTTCTCACACCTTGAATCACCTCTCTGACTTCATCTTCAGCTGCCCTTACCTCCTGCCAGAGAAACTTCTTTTTTTAAAGGCTCATGTTGTTAGATTGGGCCCACCTGGAATATCCAGAAAACCTCACTCTGAAGGTTCATTGTTTTAGTTATATCTGCAAAGTCCCTTTTTCTGAGGAAGGTAACAAATTCACAGGTTCCAGAGATTAGGAAACACCTTTGGGATGGACATCTTTTGGGGCCATTCTACCACACCTGGCAGGACACCTTTCTTAGAGAATTCTTTGAAGAAAGGTATATATTTCAGAATTGGTCTGATTATGCTGTAATAACAAATGACCTCAAAATCTCCATAGCTTATGAAAACAAAACTTTATTTCTGAATCATGTTTCATCAAAGTTTGATTTCTGATCTGCCCTGCATCACCTTCTCTCTAGGACCCAAAGTGACAAAGCATCCTTTATCTGGAACATTGCCAGTGACCAAGGCAGAGTAAAAAGGGAAATGCTGAGTCATCAAACACTTCTGCCCAGAAATGACACACATCGCTCTCCCACGTTATTGGCTGAAGCAAGTCACATGGTTTGTGGAATCCCACCTCCATGACCCCCTACCAGTGAAGGTCAATGCAAAGAGGAAAAATGGGATATTTAGTACAATATAATGTAGGATATTATATACAAACTTCTTGTCATTGTTTGATCTGTTTAAGACTAGTAGTCTCAAACAATCCATACTGATCCATTAGGAGAGGATACAAAGTATCATAAGGGTATTTTATTCCCAGTATTGAGACTGTACATAGACATGGACTATTCATAGTTACCCAGTGCCTAGGGGGATAAAAGAGTTAACACAATAGAAGAAATGACTTGAGTAAGAACACTAAGTAAGCCAAAAACTATGAACATGTTGTGAATGAGGACAGCAAAAAAATTATCGAGACTATATTTTCCAAAGTTCTACATAGAAACAAAACTGGAAAATGGCAGAAAGTGATTGGGGAAATGCTGAAAACCCTCCAAATTAAAGACATTTTAAATATTAAGGGTTAGAGTTGAGTTGTGTTATATGTTATCCAAATAATCTTTCCATCCTAGCTTTTGAAATCAGCATGACATGGCTCTAATCTTCAAATAAATACCAGTTTTTCTTTACAGAGGGAAAAAAAAAAATCTAAAGAGAGTGTCTAACATTTATTTAAGATCTCCTCTGAGCCTTTCTGAGTAGAGTGAAAAGTTTTCGCTTTCTCTTTTGCTTTGCACCAAGCAGAGCTGGTATCATTCAAACCTTATGGGACTGAGAGTGTAGATTACGGTCGACAGGGGTAGGGCGGCTAGAAGCACCTGTGTTGGGCTGCAGGTTGCCACGAGGGGAATGACATTGAGGAGAGAGGCTACTGTGTATGTTTCTGTTACCATTTATGCATGATTCTATCCAGTAAACAATTAACGTCCTATTAGTACGCAGAAGGCTAATACATGCTAGTTTTTTTTGTGTGTGTGTGGAGGCTGCAGAGATACATAAGAAATTGTCCTGGACTTTAAGAAACATTTTATTTGTGCTCTTTAGGGACTCCTTGGGAGTTAAGGTCATGTCAGCAATTCAGCTGACTTTTACATTATGTGGACCATTGTTAAATATTTATTAACTATAGCCTGCTTGTGCACATGTAGGAAAACTTTGTTTACCAGTCCCCCCTCTTTGAAATTCTTTCTGCTTTCTCTAGTCAGTTTGGGTGATGAAGCCTCACACCCTCTCTGCTCCTCTAGGCTCCCTTTTTAGGTGCCTGTTACAGCATGTCTGGCTGATTTATGGAATTCTATACACTACCTCTCCCTGCCCTGTATTGAGAGCTTACTGAGGGAACAGGAAGAGTCCCTGACTCAGTGTTGCAATCCACATCTGGTACTGACAAAATATCTTGCACTTAGAAACAGCAATAACATCAACAGCAGTAGCAACAACAACGATGCCAAGTTGAACTGCATTTATGTGGAATTAAATTCTACATTAAAGCAGAATTTTAGAGATTTGGGCCATGTCTAGAGGTCCTATCAAATTAAAAGGAGTAGGGAGAATAGGTCTTGGCCAGATCTTTGAAACTGAGCTACACAGAATAGTGTTAAATGCCAACAAGAACAGGGTGCAAAATTACCAGTCTACTTCTTTTAAATTAGGGACAGAAAGTAAATTCAGATTTTTGAATGCTAGGCAAGGAAGAAATGATCCTTCGTTAAAGATTTTTGCTGAGACTGAGCGTTTTATCGACTCCTGAGTTAACTCGGAGAGTAGACACATAGAAAGACAAAATATTTCCTATACAAGCTGTCTTAGCCTGGCATTCTCAGAAAGCACATCTGGAGGCAGAGGGTTTATGGGCTATTACTTAGTGGAATGCCCAACCCAGGAAGCAGAAGTGAGGGGTGATGGGACCAAGGCAGGGAGGGAGAGTCAATAAAAAGATGAATCACAGAACTGGCCACTTCTAGCATGACTGACTGCTGGTACTAGGGCACCACACAGGTCAGGACCGTCACTTGGGAGAGCAAAGGGGGACTGATCTACTAACCCCCTTTATCTGCTTTATCTACCAACCCCCTTTTCCTATGGGTTAAATGTTTATCCCGCGGGACAGTAATCAGTCTGAACTTCCCAGTTGTGCCTGCACTAGCCAGCATGAGCACCAAGCAGGATCCCGAAGCAGCACTGAGAGGGAAGCTCCACGGTGATGGGATAGAAGTCTGCCAGGAAGGCAGGATGGGAGGTCCTGACAGACTGCATCTGTGTAAAGACAGTTAGAGCCTCCTCAGAGCTCAAACAGGAGGGAGGGGAGCTCAAGAGCCTAAGAGGCTTGGGACTTCAATGGAAGAATGTGCTTAAGATTCATGGTCCATCCTTTACAAGCTCCTTAGTCCATGAATGTGAATCCTTTTCTTCAATCCTCTAGATTTTAGAAAGAGAATATTCAACCAGACCATTAGAGCATATTGCTAAATGAAAAAGTTGTAAGGTTTGTACTTAAGGTGAATAAAGTTTAATGCAATTTTAAGTAGGTGTTGCATAAGCTCTTTAATTAGTAGAACCAAGCTAACACTCTTCACCTGGGATAGCATCCAACAGTAACTTCCTTGAGGACCAATGGTGAGAAAATAATCCACATATAAAAAAACTTCTCTATTTTAATTTGGGGTCTATAAGAAAGTCTTGATTATTAAAGATAATTGTAACCATAGGTGTATGCTAAGACTGTCATCTTAAATCATTCCAATATTGCAAACTAACAGATCTGGAGTGGTGACAAGCAGATTCGCTTACAATGTGCTCTAAGTTTTAA
Organism: Eschrichtius robustus; assembly: GCF_028021215.1. Lineage (NCBI taxonomy): Eukaryota > Metazoa > Chordata > Mammalia > Artiodactyla > Eschrichtiidae > Eschrichtius > Eschrichtius robustus. The sequence continues at coordinate 7,964,832 of NC_090830.1, read as the reverse complement.
ACTCATTCTTTCCTTCATTGTTAAATGTGTATTAAGACAGGCACAGTTCTAGGCTCAGCAGATTAAACATAATAATAAGTATGGCATGATTTTAGAAGATTTCACAGTCTGGAGGGGGAGCAATAAATAAACAAGCAGTTATAAACAAGTGTGAGAAGTTGATGTGGAGTGGGGTCAGTAGATGGGGCACCAATTCTTGGCTGATGGATCCCAAGAGTGGACTCGAGAGGAGCTGACAGCCAAGCAGAACTTTAAGGGAAAGTTGGATTTTGACAGCCACTGGCAGTGGGGAAGGGGTGCTGCAAGGTCCCCTTGGAGAGGAGGAACAGGTTCAGAGGCCATTTTAGGAAAAATGTGACCTTCAGGGAACTGCAAATAGGGCCGGCAGCATAAATAGCAGTGATACGGAAGGGTGAGCCATAAGGAGCTTCCATGCATGAAGTCGTGAGTCACTGGAAGATTTCAAGCAAGAAAGTGGAACATTCAGGCTGGTGTCTTTGAAAGGTCACTTGGACAATTGAGTGGAGCGAGACAGGAGTCAGGCAGACAAGTTAGGAGGTGGTTGCTGTAACCCAGTAAATAAGCACAGCCTCAGACTCAAGTTTTAGCAGCACAGGATAGAGGCCTGTGATTTGTTTAGTGAGAAGCCACATAACTTGGGAACAGAGTGAATGAACCCAGGAGGAGAGAAATGAGTCAGGATTTCTGGCTGGAACAACTCTGTAGGTGGCATTACTGCTCACCAAATAAGGAATGCAGGAAGAGGCACCGGGTTAGGGGAAGCGAGTGTGGGCATAGAAGCAGAGAATGGTGCCATTTAAGGTCATTTCACTTCTTTAATAATATTTGGTAATTATTCCTAGTCAATGAATGAACCAGACTGATTTTCTCAGTGTATCTGAAAAAATTAATTTTTATGTGACTCTATAAGTAAAGTCAAGTTTGAAATGAAATGGTCATGAAGTTAGCCAATCACTTAATCCACGCAAATTTCAAACTTTAAACCCAATATATTTGTCATATATGTATAAAGTAATTCTGAATTGCCCATTTTTCTTCCATTTCTCATAGATGTTCTAATAGCTATTTCTAAATAGATTTTGAAATGTATTTTCAGTGAATTATTTGAAGTTACTCATTGTTTTGTGCAACTAGCACAGTGTTGTCCTGTTTTATTGTCCTGCAATACTGCATTAGAACTGATGTAGCTCAAAATTGGATTTTAGTGTTCATTGGTAGATACTGCCTGTGGCCATTATTAGTAGGGTATTTAAATGGTGACTTTCTGTTTCTCTCTGTCTCTGTTTCTCTCTCTGTCTCTTTCTCTGTCTCTCTTATTTTTTGACACTTCCTTACTTTTCAACATATACTACAATCCAGGAGCATCTTTTTCCTGCTGCAGTCCTGGAATCAACCACTTTTCCAATGAGCCCTGGATCCTTTTATGGGCACATTGGCTAGAACTTCCAGTACAATGTAAAATAGGACTGGTGAGAGAAGACATCCTTCTCTTGCTCCTAAACTTAATAGAAAAATTTCAATCTCTCCATTAAGTATGATGTTAAATCTAAAGTATTTTATAGATACGTTTTATCAGGTTAGGCAGTTTAAACTTCTATTCCTAGGTTGCTATAAGTTTTTTGTTTGTTCTATCAAGAATGGATGTTGAAATTTTGTCAAATGATTTCTCTGTATCTATTGAGAAAGTCATATGTTTTTTATTCATTCATGTTTTAATGTGGTGAATTACACTGATTTTTGAAAGTTGAAGCAGGGTAATTTAAAATTACTGTCTATACTTCCTTACTTCCCACTCATCTCCCAACAGATTGCTGTCTAACATTCATGCTTCTCATTTCATATAACTCTCTTGACAAAGTAATGGTCATATTGTGTCATCTTTTCACATTAACATCTTTTACACAACTGTAAGTTATGACCACATTCTAGAAATGTTCTTCCCTGGTTTTAATTTTTTGTTTGTTTTATGGTCACTGCTCACCAATTTCCCTTGTCCATGCTAGAGGTGTGTGTTCCTTAAAATTTCATTTCTTGCTGTATGTGTTTATTAATTTATTTATTTACTCTTTAAGTCCACATTTTCAGAAATCATATATATGCAGGTGACTCCCCAGATGCAAATCTCCAATCTAGAACCCTCTCCGGTGAGTTCTACCTCCAACACATTTACTTGGATATCACTTAGTAATCAACAGAAATCACCAAACTAACCACATTACCCTGCCTCAAGTTTTCAAAGTTCCCTATTACTTTTAGTCTAAAAGTTATTAACCCATTAACTCTAAGCCCTGCTTACTTTTCCAGCTTTATTTCTTGTCCCTTCTTTACCTATACTCTTAGCTCACTCATACAAATTATTTTTCATTTCTCCGTCAAACCACACTATGCGATGTCACACCTCTGAGCCTTTATGCATGTCGCCCCCTCTCTCTGTAATACTCTTTTCTCTTTAACTTCCTTCTCATCTTTAAAGCTCAGTCTATTTCACTTCCTTTGTGAGGCCTCAGACCTACACCTCTCTCTGCACTGCTCCAGGCCAGGATGATAATGATTTACTATTTGCACTCTCACTGTGCCTTTTTACCACACAATGGTATGCTGTAATATTGTAATGTTACTGTCATAATTGATTTACATGTTTATTTCAGACACATACACGCACACACAACACACATTAACTATGCATTGTGAGGGCAGGGGTACTATATTGATCCCTCAGCACGTGAAAAGACCCTACTACATAGTTGGCACTAAGTACATATTTGCTGAATGAATAGCCCATGAGTCTAGAGTTTTGCCCTTATAAAAGCAACCCTGAACTCTGAAAACTTCAGCATTTTAGTTTAAATTCAGACCTTAAGGTAAATTTTTGAAGGAATATGGTCCACAAACTAAGGTAGGAAGTTCTAGCTGTTATGTTGAAAAAGAGAGAAAACCTGAGCAGCATAGTGGGTTGTTAAAGGCTAAGTCAGAACCGAAGAAACAGCACATAAATCTCGGTTAGATAAGGGCTCCATCAGCAATGGAAAGGTTTTTCAATATAAAGGGCACCAGAATTATGATAAGGCTCTGCCGAAGGGGTATGATACAGGAGCTGGCAGTAGCATATATGCGTCATTTTAAAATTGCTGTTCCTCAGCTAATGGCTTCCTATATTGTATGTCTCTATGATAAATTTCCGGAGGCTATGAGTATGAGATGACTCACATCCTAAAGATTAAGCACCATTTCTAATGAAATGATGACTGATACATCATAAAATAGAGGCTGCATGGCAGCCAAACTTCCTTCTCGCAAATGTTTGGAAGGGTCATTTCTTAAAATTTACCCCTTATGCCTAAAGAAAGTTAAACTTTTGGTTCTACTTTTTAAAAACCTATGTTTTAAAAAATGAAATAAAGTTTAAATACAAAACGGTTTTGTGAAGCATTTGCTTAATTGTATTAGGCTATGGGCCAAAGTCAAAATAAGGGTCAAAGATCTCAGACTGGAAAAAGTGCAGGTTATGAATCAGCATCTTATTTACACTGACTCTATTAAACATCAAGGTCATTTTTTTCTTGTAGTGGGAATGAAGCTCTGTGTCTTGATACTAAGTACAATAGAAAACTCTTAACTGTGCTTCACTTAATCTACTCTCTCTGGATTAATTGATGCTGTGTGTTCCCTCTCTAAAATATAATGACACAATGAAACTTGTGACTAGAGGCCTAAGCTGGAGAACAAGTGCTGGCAAATATGGCCCATGAACAAAACACAGCCCCCTGCCTGTTTTTACAAATAAAATATTATTGGAACACATCTACAACCATTCATTTGCCTGTCTGTGACTCTTCTTGCACTAAAACAGCAGAGTTGAATTGGTTGTGTAAGAGATCTTCTCTGCCACAAAGCCAAAAGTATTTATTACCTAAGCATTAATAGAAAGTTTTTCAATCCCTGCACTAGAAGATTTCCACTTTATAAAACATAGAGGCAGTTTTGTTGTCCCTAATCCTCAATATTGTTGCTTTTGTTATTGTAGGTATTCTAATTTAATTATATATTTTAAAATGATATGTGAGTGCGATAACAAAAAAGTTGTATTGATTCTAGAAAAACACAATAAAATCAAGAATCTAAAATATTGGTATTGAATTAGGTAAGAAAATCCTGTAAAAAATATAGGATTCCAGATACCTTGACAATTTTCTCCTATTTCCTACTCCATACTGCAGAAACTGAAGCTAAAAAATTGAACACAGTGCATTATAGGTGTAATTTACACACACACACAAACCCACACACACAATATGGAACTCTCATCAATAGAATCATAGTCAATGAACCAACTTATGCCTTCCAATGAAGATTTTCAGAGCCAATGTTTTACATCAAAATATGGGTGGTATAGGCATTAGGAAAAAACCCCAAAACCCATAGTATCCATTTACTGAGTACTAATGAGATGACAAAATTATTCACTGATTTACCTGTGTTCAAAAACAGAGGTTAAACAGTTGATTAATCTCAATTGAAGAATGACTTCAGGGCTTCCCTGGTGGCGCAGCGGTTGAGAATCTGCCTGCCAATGCAGGGGACATGGGTTCGAGCCCTGGTCTGGGAAAATCCCACATGCTGCGGAGCAACTGGGCCCGTGAGCCACGATTACTGAGCCTGCGCATCTGGAGCATGTGCTCCGCAACAAGAGAGGCCGCGATAGTGAGAGGCCCGCGCACCGCGATGAAGAGTGACCCCCACTTGCCGCAACTAGAGAAAGCCCTCGCACAGAAACGAAGACCCAACACAGCCATAAATAAACAAATAAATAAATAAAATTTTAAAAATACGTTTAAAAAAAAAAAAAAGAATGACTTCAAATATGGGTCAAAGTGTATAAAGTTTAATTCCACCCTAAAAGATAACACAAAAATCAGAGCAGAATCAAAACAAATTTAAAAATTATAAATCATAGGCGACACCTGTAGCAATCCAACCTGAGCTTACAAATTACAGATTTTATTTATTTATTTTCTTTTTATTGCTTTACTCATCAGAAAATCACTAAATCTTAAGGCTTTCAAAACTTTTTACGATTTATCTTTTCCAATTTCCTATCCTTACAAAAATAAGTATGGATTGATTCTAGAGTATTCAAAGGTTTTCATGGATTTAAATGTTTTGTTAAATACTTAAAGAAAAAATAACTTACAAAAAGCATTTCTAGATAGTACTTCTTTCCTTTCTAGTTATGAAGAACACGAATAAAATAATTTATTTACCACCATGTAAAAACTTTGATCCAGCTGAATCAAGAAGCCCTGGAGGGCTTCCCTGGTGGCGCAGTGGTTGAGAATCTGCCTGCCAATGCAGGGAACACGGGTTCGGGCCCTGGTCTGGGAAGATCTCACATGCCGTGGAGCAACTAGGCCCGTGACCCACAAATACTGAGCCTGCACGTCTGAAGCCTGTGCTCCGCAACAAGAGAGGCCGCAATAGTGAGAGGCCCGCGCACCGCGATGAAGAGTGGCCCCCACTTGCCACAACTAGAGAAAGCCCTTGCACAGAAACGAAGACCCAACACAGCCATAAAAATTAATTAATTAATTAATTAAGAAAAAAAAAAAAAGCCCTGGAAATATTGAAAGAGATGATATAAGAAAAATTTTCTCAGCTATTTTTTTGAAAAAATTAGAAGAAAATTCTTATAGAAGTGTTAAAACATCATTAAAATACAACACGTTATTTACTTTATTAGATTAGTGAAGAATGAGATTCTCAATAAATTTGCTAAATATTATGGAAAACTTGGCTTGGGGTTGACAACTCTACAGAAAAATCCTGTGCTACAAAGAGATAATAAAGACTGTATGTTATTTATTAATCTCAGACAGGGTGAAAGTTCCTGTCATTTATAAGAAGATGACATACAATAATGGATTAGTGGAAATCATTATTTAAAAACTAAGAATAAAGTTGGAACCACACAGTATGAAAAAGAAACAAACAAATCTAAGTATGTAGAATAAGGAAGGAAAGGAGGAGGGAAAAGAGGACGAGGAGAGACAAAATTAAGGAAAAATAATTTCTCAGGAGCCAGAGATATTCCAGACACCAACTTATATTTAATTGAACACCAACGGAAATCAAGTTAATGATGTTCATTGGAGGTACTGTGTTGGGAAAAGACAAAGTGAATTTATAAACATCCTTATTGAAATTTTAAATTGTAAAAAAAAATAACCCAAATCACTATTTTAAGATATGTAAGTATGTAAGCGTAGCTTTTTCAATTAATAAATTAATTACTGATCTCTTTTAGAAAGAAGATGTGTTGATTAAAATGTAGGGAATATTAACTATAGAATGATAGAAACTTAGAGTAAGTGGGGACTTTGTAGGTTATCTAAAGCAATCTACCATACTGCACGGTCAATACAATTCCATTTTTAATATTTGCTCCTTAGACTGCATCACATTTTACTAAGGAGTTTCCAGAGAAGAAAGACTGAGTGGGACTAACTCCAAGATAAAAGGCTCAGGAACAAGAAATCAAATCTGAGAATCCAAATATCAGTAACAAATCTAAAAGACAGGAGCCTTTTTCAATAGGAGATGGAGCCAGGAATAAGAAACTAGGTATATTTGAAACAGAGAAAAAAGACCCTGGCTCAAAGAAGCACTGTGGCCATGCCTCACACCTGTTACTTAATGGGCATGTGTGTCTCTGGGTGTTTCAGGCTAGCTTACGGAAGCTTGGGTAAGAGTGAATAAATGTAATGGTAAAACACAGCCTCTGTTTTGATGTTTCCAGAAACAAAATGGCAACTAATTTTTTACTACTTTGTTAGGAAGCTATTCTTTGTATTGACCCCAAATTCTCACTTTGACACTTCTAAACATATATGTAGCTAAAGGAACTACACAAACTAAGCTTGATTCTTCTTTTGTAGAAACACTTTTAAATATTAAATATCACCATTTAATGTTCTTCAGATTTTTCATTTATCAGGTTAAATAGCTCAATTCTTTTTCAGTAATCCCTACAATGAAATCTGTACCCATATTTGCACACACTCTCTGCACATATCTCAGTTTCTCTATGCAGAATCTAGAAATGAACATCACCAAACAAAACTATAATTTAAAAAGATACAGGCACCCCTATGTTCATAGAAGCACAATTTACAATAGCCAAAACTTGGAAGCAACCTAAATGTCCATCGACAGAGGAATGCATAAGGAAGATGTGGTACATATATACAATGGAATACTACTCAGCCATAAAAAAGAATGAAATAATGCCATTTGCAGCAACATGGATGGACCTAGAGATTATCATACTAAGTGAAGTAAGTCAGAGAGAGAAAGACAAATGCCATATGATATCACTTATATGTGGAATCTAAAATATGACACAAATGTACTTATCTACAAAACAGAAACAGACTCACAGACACAGAGAACAGACTTGTGGTTGCCAAGGGGAAGGGGAAGTGGGGGAGGGATGGATTGGGAGTTTGGGATTATCAGATGCAAACTATTATATACTGAATGGTTAAACAACAAGGTCCTGCTGTACAGCACAGGGAACTATATTCAATATCCCGTAATAAAACATAATGGAAAAAAAAATATATATATATATAGAAATGAAATACTTTGCTGTACATCAGAAACTAACAAAGCATTGTAAATCAACTATAATTCAATAAAATAAGTTAAAAAAATAAAAAGCAATTAACGTCACGAAACAGTTGTTCCCTCTCAGAGGAAATGGGATTATTACTTCCACATTGGAGATTTTGCTGTCCATGTTGTTGAAGGTTATAGCAGATACCTTCAGGAGTTAGGCAATAGAACTGCCTCAGACTGAGCTAATATTTGATAATCAGTGACTGCCATTAGGCCTTATTCACACACTGCCACTGCTCAGCAAGTTCATCCTATACATATGCAGTGGAACACTTGAGTTTATAGACTTCCCTTGAGCCAGTATGCAAAAAGCACTTATGAGTATTAGTCTGCCAAAAACCTAATACAATTCAGAATTTTGATGTAGCTGTCAAAAAAGTTAATGTGGGGCTTCCCTGGTGGCGCAGTGGTTGAGAGTCTGCCTGCCAATGCAGGGGACACGGGTTCGAGCCCTGGTCTGGGAAGATCCCACATGCCGCGGAGCAACTAGGCCCGTGAGCCACAACTACTGAGCCTGCGCGACTGGAGCCTGTGCTCCGCAACAAGAGAAGCGGTGATAGTGAGAGGCCCGCGCACCGCGATGAAGAGTGGCCCCCGCTTTCCACAACTAGAGAAAGCCCTTGCACAGAAACGAAGACCCAACACAGCCAAAAATAAATAAATACATAAATAAAAATTTAAAAAAAAAAAGTTAATGTGATGAAACTGATTGAGGATATTCGTCTGGAGAAGTTGAGACAGAAATTTGTCTTCAAATATTTAAAGATTAGTCACATGAAGAGGAATTAGGGGTCAAAGTGCCCTTAGCATCAGAGGATAAACTTGCTAGTGGAATATCTGGATTTAAGGGCTTGTTCTGTTCTACTACCATATATTTGGGCAGCTTATACCCTCTCTAAACTTTATTTTCCTGGTTTGCAAAATGACCATTTAAAAGAGTCTTAACTCAAAGAGTTGATGAAATAATGTATTTGAAATTGTTTAACCTAATATAAGGATGTTTACTTGGGCAAGTCACTTATCTTCTCTAAACTTATCTTTCGCATCTGCTACATATGTGTTCATTCATGCAGGCATTTCCCTAGTCACCTCTGTCTCTGGAACAATGGTCCCTGTCTTCTCAATTCCCAGAGACCACTATTACATACCCCTGTACTCCGGTGGTTTCTTTCTGCACTGTGGTGTGGAAACTTCCTCCAGGCAGTAACTCGGCAAGAATCACATCCTTTGCTTCCCTTCTAAGGAGTTGTTTCATAACTTTTTTCTGAGTTAGTCATTTATAGCAGTGGGAGAGGAATTCAGATGGCTATTAATCTTTCATGGGAAAAAGTGAAAATATCAGGTATTCTTTAGTGGTTTATTCAGTAAATTAAATGAGTATTTAGGGACTTCCCTGGAGGTCCAGTGGTTAAGACTTCCCCTTCCAATGTGGAGGGTGCGGGTTCGATTCCTGGTCAGGGAGCTGGGATCCCGCATGCCTCACAGCCAAGAAACCAAAACATAAAACAGAAGCAATATTGTAACAAATTCAACAAAGACTTAAAAAAAAATGTGTATTTAATTCCTCATCAAACATGGCAGTACTCCAGCATATATGATTTGGATATGAATAATATATAATCTCTTTTTTCAAGGATCTTAAAATCTCAGGGCAAATGAAACAAAACCAAGCTAACAAACAGGCATACACTGTAATGAGTTTAATGAGATACATTATGTACCAACTGGCATATGTTACTTGTAAAATTATTTGCAAAATGAGTGCCACAATATTATCAATTCTCATTGAAGGCATTGGAGAAGGCTTCATAGGGAGGTGATATATTTGATATAGATCTTGAAGTATGAAAAGCATTTAATGGATGAAGAAGAAATGGAAATTCTTCTGTTAAGGCTTCTCCAGTCTTGTCAGTCAAAATGTGTTACTCACTCTCTGTACTTTGTTCAGATTTATTGTATCAATATCAATTATCCTGGATTGCTTTATAGGGTAACTATGTAGGTGGATGACAGTATCAACTCCCAAATAGTGGGCTCCTTGAAAGCAGGAATTCTATTTAATATTATTAATCTTTGCAGCACTGTCCTTCAAATTTAAGCTTAAAGTCCTCTTAGTTTAGTAATGAATCTTCTGCCTTCTAGGCAAATGCAGCAAAACTGAGAAAATATTTATGAAATGAGACAGAAACTGGGTGTTAAACGGAATAGGGGATAAAGGATAAGGGAAGGATCAGTAAATCAAAGGTTACTAAGTTACATCACAATATGCATGGAGATATTTCCAAATTATCTGTGTTGTACTGTACTTGTCATATTAGGAACTACTTGAGATAAGCATATCAGTAATAGATTTTGGGTAATCGTTTCACTAATTAGAGATGTTTAAAGTTGTAGTGTTTGTTTTAACAGATCTGACCTGTATTAAACTTCATCATTTATGAGAGATGTTTTGTATAAAAATAAATCCTTATCATGGTGTGGGGAGTTTTGAAAATGAGCTGGGAGGATTCTCTAGCATCTGCAAAGGTGTTTGGAGGAGGAGAAATCAGAAAAATATAGAAATGATTACAGCCTTCCTATTTATTCAAACTTCAAAGTTTAGGGAAAATGTAACAGGAATAAATTTAAAATGGGATATTACAGATCAGAGTCCCTATAGAGCTGGAAAGTTATGTATTAGGCCCCAAAATTTAACTCATTAATCTTTTCAATCAGTAAAAATTTAGACATTATGGCATTTTATCTAATACAATAAATACATACAATTTGAACAATGACGCAATCAATATAGAAGTATTATTACTTTCTCTTAAGTGAAAGAAGAGACTATAATAGGTTGAATAAAGGACATCCTAAGATATCAAGGTCATGATCGTGGAAGTGGAGATGTTACTTTATTTGAAAAAAGGGTGTTTGCAGACACAATCAGGATAGACATCTTGAGATGGATAGATTATCCTAGATTATTCAAGTGGACCATAAATGCAATCATATGTCCTCATAAGAGAGAGGCAAAGGAAGATAACGCAGACAGAAGAGGAGGATGCAACGTGACCATAAAGGCAGAAATTGAAGTGATGGGGCTGTAAGTCAAGGAATGCGGACAGCCACCAGAAGCTGGAAGAGGCAAAGAATGGATTCTCTCCTAGAGCTTTCAGAAGGAGTGTGGTTCTGCTGATACCTTGATTTTGAACTTAAGATATTCAGAATGGTGAGATAATAAATTTCTGTTGTTTTTAACCATCCAGTTTGTGGTAATTTGTTAGAGTAGCCCCAGTAAACTAATACAGAAGCTCTCTGAGTTGCATAGATGAAAGATAATAAGAACAATTATAATTAATTAAGTATCAAATAAATTTTAAATCACTTTGCTATGTCATATAAACATTTGCAATATCAAAATATTAAGCCTTTAAAATAAGGTGTAATTTATTGTATAATAAGTATGTGGTTATCAAAATCAGGGTGGAAGAACTGAAGTTTGGATGGAGGAAGCTAAATAACCTGTAGGTCTGAGATGAATCTCTGGGCCGAGAGGTCTACCTTAACTTTAAAGGGTATATTCTTGAAGAGCTCTAGGTATGTTTAATATTATCAATTAAATCATATTGCAATTGTCCTGTGATTAATTCTGGAGTACACTGTCAAACATGTTGGCTTGTGAATTTTCCCTAAATATACTTAGGGAAAAGTATAAAATTTGCTTTACAAATTTTAGGCATAATTAGAAGCATAGATATTTGCATTGTTTTGATCTAAGTTTATGAGAATGTTAGTCTTATCAAAGTGGTACAAATTTAATTAGCAGTTCAGCAAACATCCATAACTTATGAAATGAATGGCAATGAATTTGTTTTCTGTGAAATATCTTAAATAACTCTCTCTCCCATAGTCCAGGATGATTCTAAGATGTACAACAGTGCATAGACTAAAGAGATGAAAAACATCTGAAACGCTAGGGCTGATACTGCATGGATTGGTCCTTATAGAGAGGAGAGGATGGATACCAAGAAAAATGGTACCTCTGATGTGGTAACTTTGCGCACCTTGTATTTTAATCTTTTCACGGATAGAGGCATTTAATTTTTTCAAGTGATTAAGATTCTGTTACTAAGTTAGCTTTCATGTAATATTTTATTAATTATTATTATTATTAATTTTTTATGTGGATAGTGTTTTAGTCTGCTATGGCTGCAGTAATGATAAATAGCACAGACTGGATGGCTTACACAACAGAAAATTATTTTCTCACAATTCTGGAGGCTTGAAGTCAGCAGGACTGGTTTTTTCTGAGGCTTTCCTCCTTTGCAAGTACATGACTGTCATCTCCCTATGTCCTTACATGGTCTTCCCTCCATGTGTGTCTCTATCCTAATCTCATTTTCTGTAAGGACACCAGCCATATTGGATTAGGGCTGACCTTAATGACTTTAATTAACCAAATTAAAGTCCATTTGTCCATTTGGTCTGATGTGTAGTTTCAGGCCAGTATTTCCTGACTGATTTTCTGTATGGATAATCTGTCCATTGATGTAAGTGAGGCGTTAAATTCCCCTACTGTTACTGTGTTCTTGACATGGCTGGCTGAGGGGCCCAAGGTGTCCTGGAGCTAATGTTGACACACTGGTGGGTGTGGCCAGAGCCTAGGGGCTTCCTAGGCTTGTGATGGCCCACTGGAGGGTAATGCCTGTCCCAGAGCTAGGGCAGGCCCACTTGTGGGAAGAGCTGGCATTTAAGGAATATTTCAAATTTTATTCATTGCGATATATAAACTAATATTTCATCAAAATGATAGCAGAGAATTCAGATCAAATTATACTCTGAATACACTGTCTACTTTATGATCAATGGGAGTTCCAATTGTGCTTCTCCTAAACTGGATGGTATGACTAATGATATCATTCAAGATCTGTTGACTTTCTCAAGTGTAAATCAAAGTTTTTAAAAAGAGCAAGTTTTGATAACATTTCTTAAATTATATAGTATTGATACAATATATTATTAGATACTATATAAAAAAGGGTTCTGTTACCAAATAATTTTGGAAATTCTGGATTAAACAAGGCTAATATGTTTCTATCTTGGAACATTTCTTAGAGACTTTGGTTTTCTAAAGTGAATTAATATCAGGGAATACAATATGGAACATTTACGGAACCTTTTTGATCATAGAAAACTTTGTGGAAGGAGTATCTCAGAACACACATTGGGATAAGGATGAAGAGTCTTTCTATTATTAATACTATATATTGTCTCTCCTTCTGTTAAAGGGAATCTGGTTGGGAGTTTGGGATTGACATATACACACTACTATATTTAAAATAGATAACTAACAAGGACCTACTGTATAGCACAGGGAACTCTGCTCAGTATTCTGTAATAACCTAAATGGGAAAAGAATTTGAAAAAGAAGAGATGCATGTATATATATAACTGAATCATTTTGCTGTACACCTGAAACTAACACAACACTGTTAATCAACTATGCTCCAATATAAAATAAAAATTTTTTAAAAACTTTAGGGGTATTCTTTTTTATTTATTTCACTAATTACATGATACCTTTCATTATTAGTATCTATATTCATGCATCGTCATGGTCCAACTGACTTAGGGTCTCAATGTTGGATTTCAGGTTTTCATCTATTTAGAAGTTGTGAAACCATGAGTGTAAATGAAATCTCTGGAACAGGGGAAAGAGTAGAGAGTCTAGGGCCGAACATGGGAGAAGTTTGCCTTGAGCAGGATAGGCAGAGGCTATGGATACCGACAACTAACTATGCAGAAGAGGATTCCAAGGGGCCACCAAGAGTCAGAATAGGGCTGCTTTACCAAATTCTCATCAACACTAAGGGATTTATATAACTATTGCTTGGGTATTAGCGCTATTTTTACATGAGGAAACTGGGTTTTACAAAGATTTTATAATTGACCCAAAAGCCAATCAGCAACTAAAACACATGAGCAGAATTTGAATACAAGGTTTTTGTTTTATTTTGCTTTTACTTCGACTTCTCCACTCGTTTTAGTCTACTATTAACCTAAGATTTTACATGTACGTATAAAACCATGGAGTTGTAGAGGTTCTTATGGCTTTCTCAGTACCCTTCCGTGATCTTTAGAAAAATTTGAAGTAATATTTGTTTTTAATCTAGCATAAATGGTAGTGTTTGTCAAAGGGTTTGCCCAAGGTCGTGTAGCTAGTTAGTGGCTAGGTTAACACAGAAGTTTTTTTTTTTTTTAACCAAAAGCACATTTCCACACAGTCTACACAGTTTCACACTTTTACACAAAGAAATATTATCTATTTATAAAGTGTTATATTTGCTATGGAGCATTGTAGTTCAAATATACTGTTTATTATTTATGAATTTATGTGAGTCTAAAGTTATAAAAGATCTTAGGCTAAGTAGAGTTTTCCCCTATGATTTATCATTGACAAATTATAGAAAACATTACAAAATTTAAAGATACAAGGTAGAAAAACATTTGATAGATGAATGGGTTTTGTGGCTGTAAAATATGGATTTTGTCTTCAAGGAAAGATGCATAAGCAGTTTAGAGATCAAAATGTAGACTCAAGTCCTTGCTTTCTAGCATGATTCTGACATATTCCTATTTGTGAATAAAGTAAATAGATAACTTCTATAATTGGTAGCTCCACTTATGACTCAGTATTATTGCTTGAGTGGGACAAATACTACTGCTAGAGGAAAAATCCTTTAGTAATCACTGATCAATCTTAGACTTTATCTATTTCATAATTATTACTGTGCTTAGATTTCAGCTTTAAAGATTAAGAAAGCAATTAATGTTTATTATAACATTATGATTTCCAGTAATTTATAAGATTAGAGTAGACCACATAAAGACTGTTAGTAGCAGTATTCGTAAAAACACACTAGAATATCTCATTGGAGATCTAGTTAAGGCAATCCATGAAGTAATTAATACACACTCACACTTATAGAAAAAAAAAAGAGATAAGAAAACCTTCTTCAGTTTGACAGCTCAAAGCTGAAGCAGTTCCAGTCTTTTTCATCAAAACAGCCTGTTTTGCTTACTAAAGACCACATTAAAAAACATGAGGTTTCACATTTATTATTCTCTTCTGTCTTCTAAGGTCTTTATCATTATGCATTATGACTTCAATCTCCAGAATCCACAGGATCATTAAAGTAAGAATGAAATAACTGGAATGTCATTTTAGACAAATGTTGCAATTTGCAAGCTCAGTCAATAGTTTTTGTGATAGGTAGTTACTTGAAATTCAGATTTAAATTGCTACTCATCCAGATATTAAAATGAAACAATTTAAATCCATAAAATTATAGTTAAACAATATCATTTCAATACTGTCCATCATAAATCATTGTATACTTAAAAGGACTCTGGTAAACAATCAATTTAACAAATATTTCATATTTTGCACAGCTCTAAACATATTGGTGTATCAATCCATGTACAACTATATTTAATAAAAGAAACCTGAAAACAAAAGGTATTTTATGAAATCACCTCCTAAATCAACCTAATGGTAATATCATGAGTAGCAGATTGAAAATCACCGCCCCTTAACCCCACACCCGCAATCACAAAGTAGCACTCTATGGTGTAGAGCAAGTAGCACTGGGATAGAAATCAGTAAGTGGAGATCTAGGTCTCGAATAAACTTCAATGACTGATGTGAGAAAAGAAAAATCACTTCAGCTTCCCAAATATCAGTGCTCCCATTTGTCAGATGAGGAAGACAAACTACATTTCTCTGATGTCTAATTCCAAAGTCAATTATTTCTAGTGTTGTAAATACAAAATTATTTAGTTAGAAAATATGAATAGTACTTAACTTTATTTCAGGCACGGTTCTAAGCACTTTACAAATATTTCCTGGGCACATTTGTTGTGACACTGCTTTTCTTCAAACAGGTTTCTTTACCGAGACAGAAGAGATATGGTTCACGATCATCTAATTTACTCATCCAAACTGTACAATTCCATGGCTTTTAGCATATTCATAGAATTGGGCCCCCACTAACACAATCCATTTTAGAACATTTTCACAGTCCCCAAAAGAAATCCTATACACCTTGACTATCACCCCCACTGTTACCAATTTTATTGATCTTTTCAAAGAACAACATTTTGTTTTCCTTGATTTTCTTTACTGTTTTCCTGTTTTCAATTTATTTTATTTTATTTTTTCTATAACATGATTTATTTTACTTTGTTAAATATTTGTTTATTTATTTATTTATTTGGTTGCACCTGGTCTCAGTTGTGGCAGGCGGCCTCCTTAGTTGTGGTATGTGAACTTGTAGTTGCGGCACGCATGTGGGATCTAGTTCCCTGACCAGCGATCGAACCCAGGCCCCCTGCATCGGGAGTGCAGAGTCTTATCCACTGTGCCACCAGGGAAGTCCCTCAACTTATTGATATTGCTCTAACTTCAAAAATTTTTTTCTTCTGCTTGCTTCAGGATTTATTTGATCTTCTTTCTCTAGTTTCCTAAGATGTAAGCTAAGTTATTAATTTTAGATTATAATAATTTTTAACATACTTAATGCTATGAATTTCCATCTAAGCACTGTTTTTGCTTAACAAATGTCAAAGCTGCACTTTCACTTTCATTTAGTTCAATATATTTGTATCTTTCTCTTGAGACTTAGTCTTTGATCCATGTGTTAGATATTGTTTATTCCACAATTTTAGAATTTGGCAGCTATCTTTCTGTTATTGATTTCTAGTTTAATTTCATTATACAGTAAGAATGTTTCATGATTTCCATTATTTCATTGGTTAAGGTGTGTTTTATTTATTTATTGAAGTACAGTTGATTTACAATGTTGTGTTAGATTCAAGTGACAGCAAAGTGATTCATTTATATATATATAATATATATGATATATAATATATATATTCATTTTCAGATTCTTTTCCCAAATAGGTTATTACAAAATATTGAGTATAGTTCCCTGTGTTATACTGTAGGTCCTTGTTATTTATCTATTTTATAACTAGTAGAGTGTATATGTAAATGTTATTTCCAAATTCCTAATTTATCCCTCCCCCCACCTTTCCCCTTTGGTAACCATAAGTTTGTTTTCTATGTCTATGAGTCTGTTTCCATTTTGTAAATAAGTTCATTTTTTATCATTTTTTAGATTCAACATATAAGTGATATCATATGCTATTTGTCTTTTTCTGTCTGAATTACTTAGTATGATAATCTCTAGGTCCATCCATGTTGCTGCAAATGGCATTATTTTGTTCTTTTTTATGGCTGAGTAATATTCCATTGTGTGTGTGTGTGTGTGTGTGTGTGTGTGTGTGTGTGTGTATATATATGTATATATACACCACATCTTTATCCATTCATCTGTCAATGGACATTTAGGTTGCTTCCATGTCTTGGCTATTGTAAATAGTGCTGCAATGAACATTGGGGTGTATGTATTTTTTCAAATTAGAGTTTTCAGTGGATATATACCCAGGAGTTGGATTGTAGGATCATATGGTAGCTCTATTTTTAGCTTTTTAAGGAACCTCCATACTGTTCTCTATAGTGGCTGCACCAATTTACATTCCTGCCAACAGTGTACGAGGGTTCACTTTTCTCCACACCCTCTCCAGCATTTATTGTAGATTTTTTTTTTGATGATGGCCATTCTGACTGGTGTGAGGTGATACCTCGTTTTAGTTTTGATTTGCATTTCTCTAATAATTGGTGATGTTGAACATCTTTTCATGTGCCTTTTGGCCATCTGTATGTCATCTTTGGAGAAATGTCTATTTAGAACTTCTGCCCATTTTTTGATTGGATTGTTTGTTTTTTTCATATTGAGCTGTATGAGCTGTTTGTACATTTGGGGGATTAATCCCTTGTCAGTTGCATCATTAGCAAATATTTTCTCCCATTATATGGGTTGTCTTTTTGTCTTGTTTATGGTTTCCTTCCCTGTGAAAAATCTTTGAAGCTTAATTAGGTCCCATTTGTTTATTTTTGTTTTTATTCCCATTATTCTAAGAGGCAGATCCAAAAAGATATTGCTTTTCTATACACTAGCAGCAGAAGATCAGAAAGGGAAATTAAGGAAACAATCCAATTTACCATAGCATCAAAAAGAATAACATACCTAGGAATAAACCTACCTAATGAGACAAAAGACTTGTACTCCGAAAACTATTAAGATGCTGATGAAAGAAATCAAAGATGACACAAACAGATGGAAAGATATACCATGTTCTTGGATTGAAATAATCAATACTGTCAAAATGACTATACTACCCAAGGCAATCTACAGATTCAGTGCAATCCCTATCAAACTACCAATGGCACTTTTCACAGAACTGGAACAAAAAATTTTGCAATTTGTATGGAAACACAAAAGACCCTGAATAGCCAAAGCAATCTTGAGAAAGAAACACAGAGCTGGAGGAATCAGGCTCCCTGACTTCAGACTATACTACAAAGCATCAATAATCAAAACAGTATGGTACTGGCACAAAAACAGAAATATAGATCAATGGAACAGGATAGAAAGCCCAGGAATAAACCCATGCACCTGTGGTCAATTAATCCAAAACAAAGGAGGCAAAAATATACAATGGAGAAAAGACAGTCCCTTCAATCTGTGGTGCTACTGGACAGCTACATGTATAAGAATGAAATTAGAACATTCTCTAACACCATACACAAAAATTAACTCAAAATGGATTAAAGACCTAAATGTAAGACCAGATACTATAAAAACTCTTAGAGGAAAACACAGGCAGGACACTCTTTGACATAAATTGCAGCAATATCTTTTTGGTTAAGGTGTGTTTTATGACCCAGGATGTGGTGTGTCTATACTGGTGAATGTTCCATGCAAGTGTGAGAAGAACGTATATTCTGCTCTTGTTGGATGAAATATTCTACAAATGTCTTTGACAGTGTTTTTCAAGTCCTCTACATATTTACTCTACATATTTATTGTCTGTTTGATCTATTATTACTGACAGAGGATATTGAAGTCTCCAATTATAGTAGTTGGAATTATCTATTTCTCCTTTCAGTAATATGAGTTTTTCTCTCATGTATTTTGACATTCTGCTATTATGTGCATATACATTTGGAATCTGATGACACTGACTCCTTTACTATTATGTAATGCCTCTCTTTAATGCTAATAATCTTTTGTGTTCTGAAGTCTGATTTGTCTGAAATTAATATAGCCACTCCAGCTTTCCTTCACTTGGTGATAGTATGGTGTACCCTTACTTTTACTTATTTATTTATTTAAATTTATTTATTTATTTATTTGGCTTCACTGGGTCTTAGTTGAGACATGTGGGATCTTTGTTGCCGCATGCAAGATTGTCATTGCAGCATGCGGGATCTAGTTCCCTGACCAGGGATCGAACCCTGGGCCCCTGCATTGGGAGCGCAGAGTCTTAACCACTGGACCACCAGGGAAGTCCCAGTGTACCCTTACTTTTAAACTATATATTTAAAGGGGTTTTTTTTTTTGTACACAACATATGGTTGGGCCTTGTTCCCTATCTACTCTGATAACCTCTATCTTTTAATTGCTATATGTTTATCATTCATATTTAAAGATATCTTTGATATTGTTGGATTGATATCTACCGTATTTTAACTATTTCCTATCCACTGAATTTTTCTGTATCTTTTTTTCTCCCTTATCTGGGCCTAATTGAGTACTTATATATTTCATTTTTACCTCCTCTCTTCGTGTATCAATTATGCTTTAAAATAAACTACTGGTTGGAATGATCATAGATGGACTAACACAAGCCCTCCTTCAAATAACACATACTGCTTTCTGTGCAGTGCTGGCCTATTATAGCAGAATATTCCCAATTCCTCCTTCACATCCTTTAGGACATGGCTGTCAATCATTTAACTTATCCATATGCTATAATCACCTGATACATTATTACTTTTATTGCTTTAAACAAAAATATGTATTTTAGATAAATTAAAGATAAGAAAAAGTTTATTTCACCTTCATTTATTCCTTTTTGTTGCACTTCTTTTCTTTGTGTAAATCCAAATCCTATTATATTACCTATATCATTTCCATTCCACTGGAGAAACGTTTAACGTTTATTGAAGGGAGGTCTGCTGATGATGAATTCCCTCAGTTTTTGTTTGTCTAAGAAAGTCACTACTTTGCTTTCAGTTTTTAAGAACAATTTCCCTGTTTTTTTTCTTTTAATACGTGTATTTCATCCCATTCTCCTTTTGTTTGCATTGTTGCTGACAAGATGGTCACTTAATTTCTTATTCTTTTCCCTCTATAGTTAAGCTTTCCCTCTCCCCAGACTTCCTTCAAGATTTTCTTTCCTCCGGTATTACAATCACACCTATATTACAGTTTTTGAAAATATCCTACAGTTCTTGAGTGTTCCGTTCTGCTGTTGGTTGTTTTTTTCCCTGCATTCTCTTTTTCTCTTTGCATGTATGTTTGGGAAGTTTTTATTGACCTAGCTTGCAGTTCACTGATTCTTTCCTTGGCCCTGCCAAGTCTACTGATAAGCCAGTGGAAAGTATCTTTCATTTTTCTTGTTAGGTTATTTTTTTAAATTTCTACCATTACCTGTTCATACTTTCTTAGAGTTTCCATCTCTCTGTTTTTATTACCTATCTGATTTTGCATGCTGTAAACTTCAAAAGTATTTCTCGAGTCAGTTTACTTTTCCCCTTATTGCCCTCTCTTCCCTTCCCATGCTACAGGGTTCCTAATCTATTTCCTTGGTGCCCTGTTCTCCCACTGACTATTTTTTTTCCTTCCTTAAGTGATAGAGAGGCTAAAGTGAAAGGAATAGTGGGATAATGTTCTACAAAAGTTTTTTACCCTGGAGAGTAGGCCTTTGTGAAGAAGGATTCAGGTATGCGTTATAATAATTACTCTTTCCCTCTCCCTTGCTAGAGCCACAAGTTGAACTTTCTTGAATCTTCACCATGAGAACCTGCTGTGATTCCCGAAGGTAAAACCATGATACCTTGGCCCACAGTCTGAGACCCCCCCCCAAGAGTCTCTCACTCTCATGCTAGTACACAGTGGCTTCCAGCAATTTATCAAAATCACCATTTAAGTGCTCCAACCAATTTACGGCTCCAGTGGCTCCTGCTCCCAGGTAAGCAGATTTCAGCTACATCTCTCTGGGTGCCCCTGTCTCTCCAGATTTCAGGATGGCCATTTGCCCTGCAACCTCATTTCTTTGATAGGTACATGAAAATTCATTGTCCAACTCTTTCCTGTGCAAGGAATGATGACTTCTAAGAACTTTACATGTTAGAGCTGAAATCAGAAGTACCACTAATGATTTTTTAAAATAAAGATCATTAAATGTTAAGGTAATATGTGTCCTTGATTCTCAGAGAGTTAGGGATAGAGACAGAGAAAGAGAGAGACAGAGAGAGAGGGGAAGAGATATTCTTTAAAGACTAATTCAAAGATTAAGACATTTTGGGCTTAATTATGATTATTTATAGATATTGCTAAGTAAGAGGTAATTAGCTCATAAAGAGTTAATTTATATAATGTATAGGGGTACAGCAACAGAGATCTATAAAGTATAAGTCAAAGATGACTTGGGCAGACCAGATATTATCATACAAAGAACCAGTTTTCCATATTCTATGTTGTTGATTTGATGGACACACCGTAAGGTGATCCCCAATAATTCCTGCTCCCTGGTGTCCCCCCTCCCAATTTAGTGTAATCTACACAGTGGAATCTGTGACTTGATTCTAACCTATTATATGACACAGGTGATGGAATATCACCTATGACTTTATTTATTTATTTATTTGGCTGTGTTGGGTCTTCATTGCTCTGCACGGGCTTTCTCTAGTTGTGGTGAGCGGGGGCTACTCTTCATAGCGGTGTGCGGGCTTCTCATTGTGGTGGCTTCTCTTGTGGAGCACGGGCTCTAGGCGTGCAAGCTTCTGTAGTTGCAGCATGCGGGCTCAGTAGTTGTGGCACGCGGGCCCTAGAGAGTGTGGGCTTCAGTAGTTGCGGCCATGGGCTCAGTAGTTGTGGCTCACAGCCTCTAGAGCTCAGACTCAGTAGTTGAGGTGCACGGGCTTAGTTGCTCCACGGCATGTGGGATCTTCCCAGACCAGGGATCGAACCTGTGTCCCCTGCATTGACAGGCGGATTCTTAACCACTGTGCCACCAGGGAAATCCCCACTCCCATGATTTTATTACATTACATAAGAATCTGTATACATTATATAAGAATCTGGTGAGAGACTCTATTGCTCAAATTGAAGAAGCAAGGTGTTATGTTCTGAACTACCTATGTAGAGGGACATACGGCAGGAAACTACGGGCACAGTGTAGAACTTAAGGGCAGCCCTAAGGCAACAGTCTGCAAAAAGCCAGGGCCCTCCATCCTACAGTGTCAACAAAGTGAGTTCTGCCAGTAATCTGACTGAGCTTGGAAGAGAATTCTTCCCCATTCAAGCCTCCAGCTGAGAACACATCCTGGCCATCATCTTGATTGCAGTCTTGTGAGACACTATGTAGAAGTCCCAGCTAAGCCATGCCCAGACTCCTGACCCATGGAAGCTGTGAGATAGTGTGCATCTTTGTAGACCACTAGGTTTGTGATAATCTGTTATATGGCAATACAAACCTAATACAGTTGATACCAATATTTTTGGAATGATTTCTCTGAAAAAAATTAAAAAGTAAAGTTTAAGGGGAAAAAGAAAAAAAAGAAAAAGAAAATAATTGATGCAATTAGATCTTTATGTTGAGAGGTTATTATTTATATGCAATGAAGACCAGAAAATTATTGTAATATTGCATATATTAAAATTATAAACAATTAATAAACAGAAACCTCAGTTAAGTAGAATCAGGAGATTAGAAGGGGGAGCTCTCAAGCCTGTGAGGCTAGCAGAGCCCAAAAGGAAGAAGAAAGACTCCTCTTCTTTCCTGGCAAGGACTCAGCCAAAAATCACGGACCCTTTGTTTATTATAGCTCTCCCAACTTTCTCCTCTCCTTGCTGTGGCTAAACTTGCTCATAGCTCACCATGGTTGCAGACCCTGAATCGCAATTCTCTGCTGATCCCAAATAAACCCATCATTGCTGGAGATATATCAGGCAGTCTATTTATTTCAGGTCAAAGTAATCAATAGTCTACAAAAGGAATAATTTTTTTATGCTATACAAGACTCAGATGCTTTATGGAGCGATTATTATGTCTGACACTGTATAGTGGAAAGAGCACTGCTACAGGCTCTGGATAAATATGAATTATGATAGTTGTTAGTGCTTTTCCCCAAATGTTTCCAGCTTTCTGGATTGCACTTCCTGACCTCTTTGTGAGTCAGTAATGGGTCATGTGATAAGCTGTGGGCAGTGAGTTGACTTGGTTCATTTTGGACTGGAGAATTTAATTGTTGTTTCAATATTTCCTGCCTCTTTATTAAAAGATGGTAAACTTAGAGACAGTAGTTGCTCCATGAGCCTGGATCCTTGAAAAAATGTGATGAGAAAGCCCCTGCTATCAGCCCATAATGGACATACAGCATGAAAGAGAAATAAACGTTTGTTGTTCTAAGTCACTGAAATTTTGGGTTTTATTTTGTGCAGCAATATAACCTACCTGTTTTGACATATAAATGGTTCACACACCTGCTTCACAATTTACTAGCTCCATGAACTTCAGCTAGCTACTCAACTTCTCTTATTCTGTTTCCTTAACTACGCAATAGGGGAAGCAACAGCACCTAGTTCTTAGGGTTATTAAGACCCTATGAGATAAGAAAAAAAAATTGAATGGAATGGTGCAGTTGTTGGTACGATGTGGTTGTGTTGCTGTTGTCACCGTCATAATCCTTTGATACCCGCTTATTGTGTGACTTAGCCTTGCTTCTGACATCTGGTGTCTGGCCAAAACAAGAAGGGAAAGGATTCACAGAACACAGGGTTCAGATCAATAGGTCTCAAGTTACCGACAGAGTAGTTCCTAAAAGTACTTTAGCGTATTGTTCCTTTGTGTTCTAGGTGCCTGCTTTTGATTGGATTTTATAAGCAGTTTTGAATTGAATGTTGAATTACAAAGAAAGGAATGTGTGTGTGTGTATGTATTATTTATTTTTATATTTTCTACTTAGTTTGGAAAATAATATACATTTATATCTACATACCTATATTTATATATACAAATACATATCTCTATATATTTACTATTGTGGAAAATAAGGACTATATTGTGACAAGGAAGGCAAGCTAAATAGTCAAGAGGGGAAAGAGTTCAAGTACTGTGGCCACTTCGAGGCAAAGACTTACGTGCTGGGTGGTTCTGCATGCTTATATCTTTTAAATTCTTTTATTTTCCTGATGTTACACATAGCACTGGGCACGTGAGATTTGACATTTTATATAATCTCATGTCAGAGTTCTCAGCTGTGTTTACTTGTTAGGAAAGCAAAAATATTTTCAGGCAATTTCTTAGATCCTTATTATGGAGACAAAAGACAGAAGTGACCATGCAAAATAAAAGGAATTGTTAAATCACATAACTTTGTGAGAAACACACATATTAAATTTTTTGAAACTCCATCTTAATTTTGAATAACAATAGAACCCTTCTAATATATCATCAGATATGTTACAAAATGGTTTTTTTACAAAAAATTACCAGAAATGATCTGAAACATGTATCTGTATACAGCTTTTCATTATTTTCGTATCCATTGTTTTATTTTACATGGAATACTATCAGGAGAAATAGGCAAGGCAGTCATTCTTCCCATTTTACAGATGAAACTGATATTTAGAGAAATTAAGTGACTAGCCCAAGGGCCCAGTAAAAGATACCCCTTAAGCCTCTTGTTCCCCTCTCTGAGCTTGTGTGTGTGGGGGTGGGGGAGGTCCTTGGGGGATAGTAAATCAGGGAACAACCAGCCACTAAAGGCATGGAATTACCTTGGATTCCTTACCCAGCCCTCTACCACCAACCATATCCTGTCACTTTCCAAATTCTTATGTTTTACTTCCCAAATATTTTACCACTTTATCATTTTTATCTCACATCTGAGTTCCTGCTACACAGAGAGGTAGTAAAGTGAAAACTCAAGTTTAAGGTCTGATTCTCAATTGACTTTGATTTTGAGGCAGGTTCCAGAATTGTTTAGTGCATATGCCTTGTTGTCAAAAAGACTTGGTTGCGGTTACTAACTAGATGTAAAACTTGAGATAGGGCTTCCCTGGTGGCGCAGTGGTTAAGAATCCACCTGCCATTGCAGGGGACACGGGTTCAAGCCCTGGTCCAGGAAGATCCCACATGCCGCGGAGCAACTATGCCCATGCGCCACAACTACTGAGCCTGCATGCCTAGAGCCCGTGCTCCACAACAAGAGAAGCCACTGCAATGAGAAGCCCGCACACTGCAACGAACTCGCCGCAACTAGAGAAAGCCCACGCACAGCAACAAAGACCCAACGCAGCCAAAATAGATACATAAAATAAATAAATAAACAAAAATTGAGATGAACTAGTTATTTATCTTTCTAAGTCTTATTTTCTGCTATCTTAAAATGTGGGTAACACGTAGTACATTCAATAGGGTTGTTTCAAGAATTAAGTGAGATTCTAAGAGGTAGAGTGATTAGTATGGTGCAGATACATAGTAAATACTTAGCACATGTTATTTAGTTTTATTATTTTGTTATTGATTATGATCACCTCTTTTCTGATGCCCCCTTGACTACAGGTTTACTCTTTAGTATTTATCATCTATTCTTGACTTTTGAGGAAATGCATGAAGACCAACCAAATGAGAAAAGCAAAGGCTATTTATTCAGAGCTTACAATAGCAAGGAAGTCAGTCACCATCGCATGCATTTTGGTACAGACTCAGAGGCAGGCAGCGAACTGGGAAAACTTTAGAGTGGAGAGAAGGGGAAGCTTCAGATATGCCCTGATTGTAGGCTGTTGACCTGGGGAAGCTGTAGAAAGGCTGACTAGAAGTGGGGCTTCCTGTGGTTAGGGGAGCATGTTTGGCTTTGTCTGGTTGGTCTTCAGTTGGAAATGGGGACACAGATTAGGAAAGCTGTCAGTTATTAATCAAGTCCTGACTACTTTGGGCCAATTTTGCAACAGTTATTGTGTTGCTTCCTGGTTTATTACTAGACATAGCAGTCTGAATTCCTATAAGTCTGACCGATAGCAGACTTACAGTCTTCCTGGTCCGTTTATTGTACATAAGGGGTCAGTGTTCTGGGCAGGATGCTGCAGGTTGTGAGTCAGAGTTCTATTTTTGCATATGGTCCGGCCATTGTCCTTTTGTATGTTTTGTGTCTCATCTTTCCCTCATAGTGATACATCTAAGACACAAATTGTAGAGGGTGACTTCTCTGCCTAAAATCCTTCAATGGCTCCTCGTGTCTCTAGGATAGATTCAAAGGCCCTGAGCAGGGCGCTCAAGGTCCCTCAAGGTCTTACTCCTTCCTATATTTTCAGCTTCATCTAAGACCACTTTACAAGGCAATTGAGCTTTTTCTGACAGCAAGAACAAAAACATTTGCTTCTCCTCTGCACACAACATGCTGCTTGTCAGCTCTGCTCATTGTTGTCTCTACAAGGAACACCCTCCATCTCACGACTTCTCTCTTTTTCTCCCTCCTTTCAGTCTCAGCTCAGCCATCTCCTCTTAAAGCCTTCACCTAAAGTCAACAGGCTCCTGAGCTACCATATGATCCAGGGATCCCACTCCTGGGCACATATTCAGAGAAAACTCTAATTTGAAAATATACATGCACCCCTATGTTCATAGCAGCACTATTCACAATAGCCAAGACGTGGAAGCAACCTAAATGTCCATTGACAGATGGATGGATAAAGAAGATGTGGTGTATATATATATATATGTATATATATATATAATATATATATATATATATATAATATATATATGCAATGGAATATTACTCAGCCGTAAAAAAGAATGAAATAATGCCATTTGTAGTAATATGAATGGATCTAGAGATTATCATACTAAGTGAAGTAAGCCAGACAAGAGAAAGACAAATATCATATGATATCGCTTATATGTGGAATCTAAAATAGGACAGAAATGAACTAATTTATAAAACAGAAATAGATTCACAGGCATAGAAAACAAACCTATGGTTACCAAAGGGGAAAGGAGGAGGAGGGATAAATTAGGAGTTTGGGATTAACATATACACACTACTATATGTATAATAGATAAACAACAAGATCCTGCTGTATAACACAGGGAACTATATTCAGTATCTTGTAATAACCTATAAGGGAAAAGAATCTGAAAAAGAATAGATATATATGTATATGTATAACTGAATCACTTTTGCTGTACACCTGAAACTAACACAACATTGTAAATCAACTATACTTCAATTTTTAAAAAAGTCAATAGACTCCTCCTCTGTGATCCTAGAACACGATGTGCAAACTTCTGCCCAGCACTTACTGTATCCTAATGCAATTCCATCTTCATGTTTGTTTCTGTCCCTTTCCAGACAGTGAGCTTCCCAAAGGTAAAGACTGTCTTATTTATCCTCTTCCCCAGACCCTCATCCAGTTCCTGGCATGTGTTTAAGGTACTGCACTGAATAAGAGTGAAGGATGAGGACCAGCATTTTCATTTTCTGACTTCTGTTTGAGAGTTTTTTTCCCCCCAGTATATCATGTCTTATGAAAATGTGACATTAAAAATGAATGCTGGAAAATAAATTCAAGTGGTAGAGTGGAACCAAATATGATTAAGACATTTTCAGTTTGTCCTTTGTGACATTTCAGAAAATGTCTCTATTCTGAGGTTAAGTATTACTTGAGCAGTCCACACACTGCAGTCGGAAGGCAAAAACTGCTCTTTGCCTGACCATCAAAACCAGATATAGGCGTTTTTTCTGCAACATTTGTGCCCTGGAATGTAAATACTTGCTGTTTTTCTGATTAAGACTTCAATAATGAGAACCTTGACACACTGATCAAAGAGCCCACCTTAAGGCAAAGAGAGAAAGCAAATCTTCTCAAAGAGAAAAGCAATATAAAGGACCCCTAGATTAGATGGCATACTTTTGAAGTGGTTCCTATCTGTGGAGGCCAATGCCTGCCCAGGTGTGAGGCCTCTTCTGGTTGACTGGGAGCAGATTCACCTGGACCTTTGTCTCATAACCACTTGCCGCTTTCCTTTCTCCCTGACTCTAGGTCATTGCTCTCTCCCAAGTGGGAGCTACAATTATCCTTGAAACCAGTATTTCCATCTGTTTTCTTGCCACTCCAATCCAACCACCCACAGTTCCTAATGCATACTTCTGATCATGTCCTTTACCTGCTCAAAATGTCACAGTTCCTCACGGTCCAAGGTTTGTGACCAAGGTCATCTGTCCTGTGTCTGTAAGTTACCTTTTCATGTCTAGTTCACCATATAGCCTTTGAATTACACTCCAGATAAATTAATCTATGTACTTTTTTCAGAACACATTTTGCACTGTCTCGTTCTCATGAAATTCCTCAACTAGAAATTTTCTACATGTCTATGAAGATTTTGCTGATCTCTTTACCCTAGGGTTTCCCAGTGTGAATGAAAAATATTGCCTGCCATATCAGTAAACAATGGATATTGCAGCCATCAAATTACAGCTGCCCTGATGGTGAGCCCTGAGGGAACTCAGGATGGAAAAGCACAGGATACTGGCCCCAGATAGCTGAGGTGCACATCAAAGGAATGATTTCAGTGAACTCAGACTCTTGCATCTTCCCACATACAGAAAAGTGCTAAATTCCTTAACTTGAGATGTCCCGTTTTCTTTAATTAACAGTAATCTTTTTATGTTCCAAATACCTGGTCTTTGTTGCAAAAACTCCTATATATCCTGGCTCCTCCCTCACCTCTTCAGGGCAGCATCTCAGAGTTATCTAAGATGCTGTGTCCCAGGCTTAAGTCCTCAGTTTTGTCCGCTGAATAAAACATAACTCTCAACTTCTAGGTTGTGCATTTTTTTCAGTCGACACCAGGCCCCCCAGAAAAAGGCAGGAAGAAGCTTATTAAAAATACAGATTCCTTGTCCTGGAGGCAGCTTCAGCACTCCTATAAAAAAGTGCTCACAGAAGACGCCCTCTTAAAATGTTTTTGGGAGTTACAAAAGATCTGCCTTAATGTAGAATCAACATATTATACACACTGGTTGTACTTGGATTGGGTGATACAAATTAATAGAAATAGCAATGTTTCCTAATGGCAGTTTATACAAACATTATATAAGAACAGTGTTTGATATCAAATACTATTATTATTATTAGTTGGATTGGGCGGGCTTTAAGGAGATAGATGACAGCATCCCAATATAGAGTATTTCAATTCTGGGTGCATGTAGAAGCTGAGTTTTTAAGAGGCACTCAAAGTGATTATTCTTTAAACCGAATTTTAAAGGAAATAATCCAACATTTTTCATAACTTTCTTGTGGTTGGCAAAACTTAATTCTTGGGTACTTATTTCCTCCAATGGGTTTTCAATGCCACAAGAGGCTTTGTCTTTTATGCCTTAAATCTCCACAGAGCCTAGCAAGGATGCTTTTTAAACCAGAAGGGAACTGCCA
Source organism: Eschrichtius robustus (assembly GCF_028021215.1). Lineage (NCBI taxonomy): Eukaryota > Metazoa > Chordata > Mammalia > Artiodactyla > Eschrichtiidae > Eschrichtius > Eschrichtius robustus. Next base: position 7,935,523 of record NC_090830.1, on the reverse strand, counting down.
AATGGTAAATCTTTAGCCTGGAGAATTTTGAGGTAACATGTTGTTTGATATTGCTACAGAGCAATAATTTGGGGGACTAATAGGATATATTAACGCAATGTTACTTCATTTAGAAGATATATTCCTGGTAAGTGCCAAGTCTGCCCATCATTTGTAGCCATAATAGAAAAGGAGAAACAAAAGTTGAAAGTATTAGTAGGCATGCTCAACATACAGTCTAGCAGAATGTACACTGGAAGAATTTGACTTAGAAGACTCTGTACTTAATTTCTTGACTTTTAGTAAGTGAGGGTGTTGGATATCTGTCTGCAGTTGGTGTACTGATGGGGGCACAAGAATACGCTCAGTTCAAGTGGAAAAGCATGTGTCATCCTGGTACATGAAAGAGGACCAACAAAAACTCAGGAGTGGGTGACAAAAGAAGAAATCAACAGAGCAGAAATAGATTCAAAGTAACAAACATCCCCACATCAGGAATTTACCAACTTGGAGATAAAGCCAAGCTGAATTTTATTTAGAGCTGTATGTTATTCATCTATAATTCAAAGCCCTTGCTCTCTTACTGGGGTTTTAAAAAACTTATTTCTTACATTAAGCACCATTATTTAAATAATTTATAGATGAGCTTAGTTAATCACTGATCTTCTAATGGAAATCCCTGTTGAATTTGTAGAAAGCAAAGGTAGATCCACAAAGTCTTGGTTAGAGAATAAATACAAACTACAGGATTTGTTCCACAACGGTGAACATCCAATGAGCTGTATGGATTCACTTGTTGTTGGGTGTTTTTTATTTGAAGCCTCATTGCTTCTTCTTTATCATGAGGTAGCAAATGTATTTCATCTGAATTGAATTAATCAGTTATCTAATTAGTAGTTATCTAATATTTTTAACAGTTGAGGGAAGTTGGGAAAGGGGAGAGGCTGACATACTGATGTGCATAATTTGTAATGAACCAATTAAGCCAATCCAGTTTGACAAGCTGGATGAAAAGCTAACAGGTCCTGGGATGTGTTTTATGTTTTTACGCCCTACAGCTATAATGCAAAGTGAAGAAAAATTCTTTCTGCATATAAACCCTACCCTACATCACCCTAAGTGATGACCATTACATGCTCTACTATACCATCGAGCAGTCTCATTAGGGTGTTACATTTCATGCATTTGGAGTAAAAGAACAGATCGTTTGTTTTACCAAGATGTGGTCTAATATGTCATTGCATGTGACTCCATCATGATGCTTCAGTACATGGATATTATCATGCACCAACAGTGTGGTTTATTAGGGATGTTTAGGACTCTAAATTTGGTCAATCTATATATAAATAGTGGTCTGAACTGGAAAAAATAAGAAGAAAAATGAGAACCTAAGTTTTAAGCGTGAATCAAATATTTTCCTTACTTTACCAAGTGTAAAGCACAAGTATTGTAAATTGTGACCCGAGTGCTTCCACTTGCCCCCCTCACATACACGGCAGGTACAGCTGCTTGACTGCAGCACCCTTTTTTTTTTTTTTTTTACCAAAGACTAACATCATTTTACAAATCTTCTCCACCTAGATCTCCAGCAGCCCCTACCCACAAAAGTAGGTCTAACCTAGTCTCCATTTTGAATTTACTTATCAGTTTTTTATGACATTAGACAGACCTATCAAAAATTATTCAACTCATATTTCTGTATTTTCTATCACTTTTTGTCTTCATCAATACACTAGGTATTGAAGACAGGGATCGAATAACTGTGGAAGTGATGAATACATGAGAATGAACCTAGCAGAATTTAGGAAGAGAGAGGGAAAAACAAACCATAAAGGCCTCATTTCTTGAAGACAATCCTAGCTCCCAAACATTTTTCTCCCGAATTCCACACATCACACTTGGAGGGGAGGGTGGAGGTGTACACAAGGGTGAATGACAAGGCGATTACACTGAAGCAGTTTGCACACACTCAGAATTGCAGCAATTGAGTAATATTTGCTAAATTAGAACCAGAAAATGGTTCTTTCTTTTCTTAGCCTCTCATCATGAGACTAAAGAGTAAAAAGTATGTGGTGTCCGTAATTCACATTCAGGTGTTATAATGTTTTCTGCCACTCTCCATTCGCACCTCAAGCTTTCAAATCAGCCGATATGAACCCTGGCCACCCAGCTGGCAGAATCCAAACAGCGATGAGATGTCAAGAGTCCTGCCTTATCCATGGCTTATATTCTGAACCATTTTCCCTTGCCAAGCTTTGTACTCTGGTTCTTTGCTCTGGTTGTCCTGTCTCCTGACCTCTTGTCTCATCCCTTGTCTCCTGCGCCTCAGATAATGATTTTCTGGCGCTGACTGCAGCTCTTCTGCCAGGTCAGAATTTCATGTCGCTCTTCAATCTATGCTTGCTTTTGATTTCTGTAGTGAATAATGCAACTAGATTCTACTGACATCCCTTTAACTAGCCAGCATTTCCCCTAATTTGTCATTCATGTCACCGCAGAATGTAATAGCCCTGTTTTTTCTTAACTCAAAGAGTTTTTCTTTTCTTTCCTTTACAAACAAACAAACAAACAAGCAAACAAACAAACAAAAGACTTCTCAGGTCCTAACTCCTTCCTCTGTGGTGCTTTCATCTGTCAGAGTGAGAGTGGTTCCTGGAAGACGGAATTCCTGCCGGTTCGTGTATCATGTGGATCGGTTAACTTAGGAGGTACAGCTCCATTGTTCTCTTCGGGTTCACCAGAGGGCCACCTGCTTTCTGAGGAAAATCCTCTGGACTTTTAAAAAACTAATATATTTTATTTTATTTTTTCCTTCGGCTTTAAAAAAAAATCCTTTTCTGTTCCAGTATCCTACTGAGGATGACACATTCCATTTAACTGTCATGTCTCCTTAGGTTTCTCTTTGCTATGACAGTTTCTCAGACTTTCCTTGTTTGTGGTGACCTTGACAGTTTTGAAGAGTATATGGTCAAGTATTTCGTAGAGTGTCCCCCATTAGGGATTTTCTGATGTTTTCTCATGATTAGACTTAGGTTGAGTTTTGAGGAAGAAGACCACAGATATAAAGTGTTATCTTCTTCACATCATGTCAAGGGTTCATACTTATCACCATGACTTCTCACTGTTGATGTTAACCTTGATCACCTGGCCACGGTCGTGTCTGCCAGATTTCTCCACCATAAAGATACTCTTTTTTCCCCCCGTTCCTATCCTGTACTCATTGGAAGGAAGCCACTGCCAGCCCGCACTTAATGAGTAGGCGGTTATGCTCCATTTCCTTGAGAGCAGGAGACCTACATACATATTTGGAATTCTGTAAAGGATATTTGTCTCTTCTATTCATTTATTTGTTTATTCAATTTTTTTTTTTTAGTTATTTCTGAGATATACATTTTAAAGTAATAACTAGAATTATGACTTATAACATTATACCAGAACATATAAGATTTTTAGAAATTTCATGTAATGTCTGAAACATTTGTATTAACATATTTCCATACAAATAACCCAAAGAAAGTTTAGTATTAGTTGCTTTTTTTGTTTGTTTGTTTGTTTTTTTATACTGCAGGTTCTAATTAGCCATCCATTTTATACACATCAGTGTATACATGTCAATCCCAATCGCCCAATTCAGCACACCACCATCCCCACCCCACCGCGGTTTTCCCCCCTTGGTGTCCATATGTTTGTTCTCTACATCTGTGTCTCAACTTCTGCCCTGCAAATTGGTTCATCTGTACCATTTTTCTAGGTTCCACATACATGCGTTAATATACGATATTTGTTTTTCTCTTTCTGACTTACTTCACTCTCTATGACAGAAGCATGGAAGCAGCCTAAATGTCCATGGACAGACGAATGGATAAAGAAGCTGTGGTACATATATACAATGGAATATTACTCAGCCATAAAAAGGAACGAAATTGAGTCATTTGTTGAGACGTGGATGGATCTAGAGACTGTCAATCATTTTTAAAATATCAGTATGGGCTCATGGATATTTATTTTATACCTTGGGTTATAATCCAATAGAATTTTATGTATTTTGTTCAAATTGTTTCAGCTTTGGTGAGTTTCGTTTTGTAACACAAAACATAACTCCTTTGATAGGGATTTCACTTCACATTTTCTTCAAAGATTGGAGGGACGATAAACTAGGCCAGCACTAGAGGTGTTTGAATTTGAAGTTTTTGGCATAAGTTATAAACAGTGGCCTACTTTGTATAATCCACCCATGCTTTTGGTATTTGTCACTATGAACTATGCAATCAGAATATCATGCTTCAAATATTCCTAATGTCTATGATATTAGAATTCTAATATTCTTGCCTCACTGGAGGGAAAAAAAAAACTTTCTTAGGGTCTTTAATAAATTTTTGTATTCCACGAAGTCTCTGCTATCTACCTATTTACACAGTCATCCTGTGGCTCAGGAAGAGTTAGAGTGAGCAAGGGGCAAGTCACATACTCCGCTCAACCTTTCCTAAACAAGAGGATTCGTACAATCAATATATGTATTATGATTAGATGCTAAAGAGTAATGTAATCGGAAAGCTGCGGATATAGTGTTCATAATAATCAACACATTCCTTTATGAATCACAAAACATTCAAATAGATATTAAATACACCCAGTACAATGCCGGGGGATGTAGTAGACACTTAATAAATATTGACTGAAATAATTAATTCATGCCGTTTAGAATGTTTTCTTCATTTAAAAAATCTTATTGATTGTGTATTAACTATGCTAATCCCATTTCTGTGTGTTACATTTCTGAGTCCTTTTACCATGTATCAACTACTCCAGGTCCTCTAGGAAGGCACCTAACAATTGTTATTTTTGACAAGATTGCAGCTATGTAAAAAAGCATGTCAGTAAAAAGTCTATGAAGAAACGTACCAGAATAGTTACTTTTCTGTGCTGAGACTACAGATGATTATAAAGTTCATTCTTCATTTATATATTCTCACATTTTCTATAATAACCTTCATTACTTTGTTAGTGGTTAAACATGTTTATTTATTTATTTTTAATGCAAATACTTCTACTGCTGCTACATTTGGTCAGTTAGTGATGTAAACGTTATTCCATATTTTGGTCCCATTGCAATGGAAGCTAAAACAAAATTCTAACTGGGAACTTTAGGTAAGTAACAAAAGTGTATTTTAATCATTAACAAGACTTTATCCCCAACGTATTGGTCTCTTAAAAACAAGTAATACAGGATATTATATCTTAGTCCCTGGTAATCTATGGACATCTGTGGTAAACCTACGGTGAGACTATGGAAATCGTTGAAAAAAAGATCACAGAGCAACTGGGGATTCTTCTGTAATAAAGTATGGCTGTCACGATGAAAGCAAATGCCCCCAGTGTGCTACAGAGACTCTCATTAATTGCGTGAGGAGGGTTTTCCTCCTGGGGGCCCATGTAAGTGAGCATTTTACTCCCACCACTGTTATTCAGGGATGTGGTCAGGCGCACTTGCCCTTGGAGGAGTCTGCCTTTGATTCTCTTTTTTTCTGACTGAATTACAAGTCAGAATATCGTGTGGAAGTGGATTTGCAGACTAACCCACCTGAAACAAGAGCACTTATTACGCTGCGAGGGCACTGTAGTTTTCCTTTGAAGTCTGTTCAAGGGAAAGTTTTTGCTTTCCAACAACATAGGAATGATTCTCCTGGACCATGCTTTGAGTTTATCAATTTGGGGAAGTTATAGCCAGAGCAAAACTACAAAAACTCACATTCAGTGAGCACCTAAGACCTTTGTCATGTGGGAACGCTGAGGGGATCTAGGGTAGAGGTGAATGAGCACAATAAGGAGGGAGAATCAAGGACATAATAAACTTAACTGCCCTAAATGTGTACTTTACTTTTCTTCTTTAATTTGAAAGTTAAAGTATTAAATTATAAAAACATTTATAACCCTCTCAGATGCAAGTCTTTCTGCCACTGGTTATGGTGATAATGAGCATGATGATAGGGTTTCCTTCAAACACTACGAATCTCTACAATTCTTTGAACCTTTCTATACTTTATGCCTCAAATCACATCATCTTAGGGGTTAAAATGGGGCCAAGCTAGCAATAATCTCTTATTACTTTGACATTTGCCCGCACCAGCAGTTTCAGCATCTCCAACCTCTGTGCAATTTCTGCATTTATTTTTGTGAGTCTCTTAAACCATGTTTCAAGGATGCTTATGAGATGGTCTTATTAAGTTCCAAGTGTAATCCTCAATTGACTCTCCCATTTTGGCTCAGTTCCTATTTCCACTGTTACCACTACCAACACCACTGCAGGTGCATCACACTCGGGGAGTGTCAAAGCAGCACATTCTCGTTCTCCAGAATCACCAGCAGAAGGATGGAGCTGTGCTGCGTGGGAATAACGCTGCCTCACCAGCAACTGGGTTGACATCTTGTTACAGGGGTCTACACCCCAAAGTCTCCCAAGAGAAACATGCCTCTCAGTTTGGAGTTGCAGCCCCATTCTCACTAGCATTTAGAAAGAAGCCCATGAAGTTTGACACAAGGAGACTTTGGAGGAGGACATGGGCTGCGTTCTCTGCTTCCACCCCATGCAGTGCTCAAGCTCCTTCCATCAAAACCTCACTCCCTTCTTCAAGGCTAACTCACCATTCCCTAGAGTTCCGTCATCAACTGAGTTGACACAGGCAGTGGGTCACATTCTAACTTCTGCTACATTGCAAGATGAGACTTAACATCAGAGAGCATTATTTTTGTGTTAACTTTACTAATTATTCACTTCTATGAGCATACCCAATTCCTTACCTGAGTTTCTATTTTCTCATTTGTCAAAAAGGGCAGAAACACTTCCCTAGGAGGGTTATAAAAATGGCGTGATATAACATATACAACATTTAAAGCACTGTCCTACCATTATAAGACAATAATATGCAATGTATTAGTACTGGGTGACTCAGCAAGCTGAGAATCTCCTGGAAGAACTTGGGGAAAATAAGTTATCTGGTCAAAACAAGGAATCTCTCTCTGCTCTAGAAATTTTACTGATTTGGTGAAAAATGGACTTAGATAAGAAATAAATACAAACATGGCAGTTGTTTTGAGAAAGGAGAAAGAGATCACCCATAAAGCAAACAGGATCATGTCGATATCAACCTTAAATCTGAAAATTACGGTAATTATCCTCACCGAACTTATAGAATTCTATGAATTGTGGCATCAGTGCCAGGTCAGTAGGAATCAAGATGCTTTGGGTTTCATGGACTGGAAAGGTGGGAAAATATTACTGGGTTTAGTCAAGGTGAAAGGGATTTACAAACATAAGTCATCCAGAAGGTTTCCATATCTATATGCAGTCTTGGATTTCAGATATTATCATGACTGCTGAGAAAGGGAAATATTGCCTCAAGTCAACATGTCAACAAATTAATTGCCTTAAAGCATCAAAAAGGGTTGCACACATTATGATATTGTCATTATATCCTTGTTCCCTCTTTAAACGTTTAAGGGAAGGAAGCATATCTTTACCTTTGTTTCTGCCAAAGTGTGAGCTCACAGTCTGGGGCATAGAGAGCCCACAAATAATTTTTTAGTTTCGAAATAAAGAAGCTAAAGACTAAATCTGCCTTAGAAAAGTTGTTCGTTTGACAATGTGTGTATGCCTATGACATGCTTTCATAAGCTACTTCTGATGGCTCCTTAGCAGGGAAATGCTGCCTGCTGCATCTAGGTCTGTTGCCTGCTGAGGAATCTGCTGTATCCAGAACTCTAGGGAGGGCAGAGCTTTGGACCAGAGGGAAGGGCCAACGTTCTGACTGCTGTATGAACGGGGTAGAGTTGCTCCGAGATTTCTCCATTATGAATATTCCGGTGACCCTGTTTGAATTGTGCTATGGTATATTCCTTACACATTTCTCCTTCCTGACTTTTGTCCAATTGACCTCATTCAATTCACCAAGATGGCTGTCTCTGTATTAAGGTTTTACCTTTTTTTTTTTTTTTTAACATGTTTAGTCTAGTATAGCCAGAGACCAATAAACTTGCCCTTTATTCTTAGAACCAATGGCAATTCAGAACCTCATTTACTGAGGGTTTTGTCCTGCCACTTTCTGTTAAATGGAACGAGTGGAAGCGCGGGTGAAAGTCGTTCAGACTCTGGCTCTGACACTGCAGTTTCAGAGCTCACAGGCTGCTGGAGAGAACAACCATTAGTTGGGTCAGGCGAGCTCAGGATTTCAATCTGGGGTGTCCCACTGAATTTGAATTAGTTCTTTGGTTGTGAGGAAAAGGGCTCGTAGAGCTGTGTTATTCCATACCAGCAACACAAATCATAGAGGAGGGTGGCTAGCTCCTGGGGAGGAGGGAATTCTAATGGGAGACTATCGATCAAAGAAATCTTTCAATTCTGAGATAGGTCATATAAAGATCTTCTTCTTTTAAAAAGTCACTAAAGGGTCATATCCAAATCCAGGTTGGAAAGAAGTTTGTACGTGCCTACTTAGAACAAAAACAAGGCAAACTTTCAACAAATGTTTATTTATAAATGCTTGGTGTGTGTCCAGCCTTTTTTTTTGTTTGTGTGTTTGTTTGTTTTTACTGAAATTTAATGTGACTGAAAGCCTGAAGTTTGTTTAAGTAGAGACAATATTAGCTGCTGATAATCAAGTGACCTTGAAATATTATGTCACCATTTGGGCATCAGTTTTCTTGGGAATAAAATGGAATAATAATTCTTACTTTATTTGATTGTTAAAAGATACTTTTCCTTTTACCTTGGAGTTTCAGCAAAAGTTGCAAATCTGAGAACAATAGGTGATAGATGAATCCTCTTTTATTCTAAAGAGTAAGCTGAGCAGAAGCCTAGAAGCCTCTCTAGGGTTTACTATGACCTTCAACCCCCCCATCCCAATACACCTATAAGGAGAGAAGACTAGAGAATTTGGGAAATATCATGGGAGTAGAGTGTCAGGCAGTGGCAATGCTAAGGCATTCTGTCTCTTCTTTCTATCAGGGAATGGAGGGTGTGCTCCCCACCCTGGTTCAAATTAGTAGGGCAAGATCTCAAGAAGATACTCACAGAGATGTCCTGGGTGGAGGTGGTATGGGGCAAGATGAGAATGTTCCGGAAGGCCCTGAAGTTTGCCCTTAGAAGTGAGGTCCATGTGAGGATACAGTGACTCGGGGAGGCCTGCAAAGTGAGAAGAAAAGGATCTCGATGGGGCTGCACTCTCACCATTTGGCAAGAATACATGCATTTCCTGTGGACCCACTGGATGCTATTAAATGAGGAGGAAATTTTAGCCACAAGAGTCAAGTTAGATGTGTGGCTGGAACTGGTGGCAGGGAAGCCTTGAGATATCAGGCAAAGCCCACTCCTCCTTTTGGGAAACCACAGTGCAGAAGATGCTGGTTGTGTGTGTGTGTGTGTGTGTGTGTGTATGGGAAGTGCCACTTGGAGAAACTCACCTGTTCTCTGACACACAGCTTTGGAATGAAGGGTATTGACAGCTGAATGAATCAGTATCAACAACTTTTTGCCATTTTCTTCTAATTCTCAACCCTCTCCGTCCACTCTACCCTCTATCAAGTTCAGGCCTATATGCACTAGTTGCTAACTCTGGGGATGAGCGTCAGGATCGCGTGAGGCAGTGGGGAGCGCTCACCTAGTACACAGTGAGCACTCACAGAGAAGGCTCTTAGGTACACGATTACAACGACTCGGGGAAAGAGGAGTATTTGTTTTACGTATGATACGTCATCACACGGGTTTTACTGTTACTATAATAGGTTTATTTCTGAAAAGTTCATCCTGAAATGGATCTCTTTAGAGAACGCACTCCTTGCTACTGACTTAAATAATCAAGGTAAAGTCCCATTGCTCTGAAACGGTTTTCCTACAGTTCTAGTAAAGCAAATACGTTATTAAAATCATAGAATCGGGACTTCCCTGGTGATCCAGTGGTAAAGAATCTGGCTTCCAATGCAGGGGACACAGGTTTGATCCCTGGTTGGGGAACTAAGATCCCACATGCCGCGGAGCAACTAAGCCCATGTGCCACAACTACAGAGCTCGAGTGCCTCAACAGGAGAGCCTGCGTGCTGCAAACTACAGAGCCTACGCACTCTGGAGCCCGTGCGCCAAAACTAGAGAGAAAACCCCCCGCACACCACAACTAGAGAGAAGCCCGAGTGCCGCAGCGAAACATCCTGCATGCCTCAACGAAGATCCCGTGTGTCGCAACTAAGACCTGATGCAGCCAAAAAAATAAAGAAAATAAACAAATTTAAAAAAATAAAATAAAATCATAGAATCAAAGGACACCAGAGAGGAACAAGTCACAAATAGGATTTTAAACCATTTAATTTTATTTTTGGTTCTGGTTTATTGGCATTAAAATCTAAAGCAGAAAAGAAAAACAATGCCACTCTAGGAAACGCTGAACAGAAAAATCACTTACCTGCTGTCAAAAATTTCTTCTTAATTCTTCTTGGTTTTTCATACCATCCTTTTCAATATTTTTGCAGTTATATCTTTATGGGATTTTATTTATTTATTTAAATATTAGTGGATTTTCTCTATATTATAACTCAGTGAACATGTACTTGGAACTTGGAACTTGCTTATGCTACATTGAGAGAATTTAGAGAGAAAGATACACAGGCAGCAGGATAACAGTTCAGATCTCTACTAGAAATCATAAAATAAGGGAGTACTTGCAAAGCATGCAGAACTACACAACACAATAGGTAACATTGTTAATTAAATTTATAGTAGAGCTGATAGTAAGGTTGGTAATGTAACTTTTTGTTATTGTCTTTTAAATATGTTACAATATTAAAAAAAATAAGATATTAGCATACTTTTACATCCTGAGTTATATTTGTTCAGTTTCAGCCCAGGGCTTTGCTTCTGAGGTATTGGCTGCAGAAAATACATAGGTGATATACTCTAAACCTTTGCAGTAATCCCCACAAAGATTTATCTGATCTCTACCACACAGCTTGATTTTACACAGTTCCTGCAGGTCCTTTTCTCAGACATCTAATCATTCTTTCCTGGGGGTATAAAGAGGTAAGGGTAGAAATCATTGCTTTTCTTGACACTGGCTCAAGAAAACGCATCTTTTTTTTTTTTTTTTAAGGTGGTAGAGGTCTGCTAGAAAGAATTGAATTGTGTGTAGCATTTTTCAATACCAAATGGCCTGGCCCATTTTACTACTGACTGACTACTAAAAATACTTCATTTAAGATTTTATCGGAGATTCTCATTTCCGGTAATGTCAAACTGGGATATTCAGATCAAGCCTTCAGTGAAAATGCTTAAAAACTCTTTAAAAATATCAAATGGCTGACAAGAAAGCAATGAGCTCCTTGGCTAACCTCTAAGAGGAACTGAAAGAGAAAGAGATAACCAGAGCACCAGGTAACCACAGCTACTTTAGCTCTGAGGTTACTGGTGGATCTCAGGGATCATGGGCCCTTGGCTGCTCAAAGAGAGGCATCAAACAGAGAACACGCCACACGAATCTCAGTAGAGATGAGTTAGATCTACCCCTATACCATCCACCACAGGGAGCAGTAAGGAAACGGTTGCTTTGTGTCTTAGGTCGGGTTTCCACAGAGGTTAGAGTCAGAGTTGAGTACTAGCAGTTTATTGGCAGGTGTAGTGGATGCTGTATCATGCAGCCTCTATCCCTCCTTCGGAAATGACACACTCATCCTACTACACCTATGAATGTGGGCCGCAGCTGGCCCTAGGGTGAGTCCCTCTTCAGAACCTGCCCTCAGCTGAAGACAGCGTCTCATGCAAGGTCATCCCCTCCCTGGCAGCAGCCCACATTCAGTGACTGTTGTCTGCCATCTTTGTCTCAGAGTGGGAAATCTCTGAAGGCTGTTCCAATTCCAGAGCTCTTTTTGGGGTCATTTGGGGTCTCTGGGGCAATTGCATTAAGGTTCAACTTTTCTCTCTGCCCAATCTTGCTTGATCTGTCTTCACATATGGTGAAAGTACTCTCTCTCTCTTTTTTTTTTTTGGCCATGCCGCGTGGCTTGCGGGATTTTAGTTCCCTGACCAGGGTTTGAATCCGGGCCGCCGGCAGTGAAAGCACTGCATCCTAACCCCTGGACTGCCAGGGAATTCCCTGAAAGTACTCTCGAATGAGCCTCCTTTATATAAAATCTCAGAGCCCCAGAGTTTGTTTCCTGGGAAACCAAACTGGCAGGAAGTTATCCCAGAGCACAGGGATATGAGCCAGGGAAGTGAAGAGGGTCAATATGGGTTGTGTTAAGCTGTGGCTCAACCTGACTGGGGAGCCCTGGGAGGCTGTGCAGAACTTCCTCAGAGAGACAAGGAAACAGGTATTTTCCACCAGCTTCCATACATCATTGATTGAGGATTGTTTTTAGAGTTGTCAATTGCCATGTCCTCTGCATCATCTGGAAGATATACCAGCACTTTCCCATGGTCAGAGAAGGAATTTCTTCCTTGCAGTTAAGAGGGCACTGTTGTGAATGGAAATGATGAGTTTTGGTGAGCTGTGGTCAGGACATCAATGCTATTTACTATACCTTCATTCTATGTGAGCAGAGTGAAAAAGGAAAGGGAAAAACTTGATCCTGAGTCCTTGTGATCAAGATCCGGTTCTGATGTGAGTTTACATCTTGTGTACACAGTATCTCTCTATGGTCCAAGCAACTTTGCATGTGAACTTGCTTTAAGTGGTTCTAGACTAGTAGTGCCTCCAAGAGCCTGGCAGAATGAAATTCAAATCTATAATAAAAGAGGAGTTCATCATCCTAGACTTGATAAATCCCCACCTATATATTTTTGAAGGAGAGTAAGGAGAAAAAAGAAAAAAAAATCAAGGTGAGAAGTAACTAAGAAGACACAGTGAGGGAAAACTTGTAGAAACAATAAAAAGAACATTTAGACTTATAAGAACTCTAGATATTGGACTTAGATTATGCAACAACTAGTTTATTATGTATAGTGGGAAAAATAAAAGCTTGAGTATATCTGTAGAATAGAAACTTTTAAAAACTTTAGTATTTGAAAGAGTAGAACTTCTGTAAATTAAAATAGAAATGTAAAACAATCTGAAATTCAATGCTCAGTAGAAGAATTAATTGCTGAATAGAATCCACTGAAAAGAAAAGTGGTAAAGTAGAAAACGGATCAGATAAATGATAATGAATGTAGTACAGGGAAACAAAAGATATTGGAGAATATGAAAGTGTGGTAAGAAGACAAGGAAGGTATGCATGTAATTGGGGAGTTCCAGAAAAAAGAGAGGAGGCCTGAGAGATATTTGAAGAAATACTGGCCAAAGTTTTGCAAATTTGATGAACCTATAAATGTACAGATCCAAAATGCTTGGAAAGGCCCAGGAAGAGAAATATAAAGAAAACTACACAAAGTCACATAATAACCTGTCATTCAAAACACATGATAAAGAAAAAAAATCATAAAATAGGCAGAGGAAAAAAAGACATTACATACAGAGGAACAATGATAACAGTTATAAGAGACTTGTCAGAAACCATGAAACCCAGAAAAGCAAATAACAGAATCCTTGAAGTACTGAAAAAAAAATTGACCTAGAATTCTATAACCGGAAAGAATATCTTCCAAACATGAAGGTGAAAGCCTTTGCCAGCAGACCTGTACTACATAAAATGTTAAGTAGGTCCTGTAGGCAGTAGAAAAATGGTCTCATATGCAATTTAGAGCTACACAAAAGGTTGAAGAGTGCTGGAAACAGTAGACTGTGGCATATTCACAGGACAGGATGCTATCTAGCGGTAGTAGGAACAACTACTGATGCACAGAACAATGTAAATGAATCTCAAAAAATGATTTGCTGAATGATACATATTCATATTATCTAATTCCATTTACATAAAGTTCTAGAACTGGCAAAACTAATCTATAGTGAAAATATCAGAGCAGTATTTTTTTAGGCATGAGATTGACAGGAAAGGAATATGATACTTTCTGAGGACCTGGTAATATTTTACATCTTGATAGAAGTTTGACTTTCAGAAGTGTATCTGTTTTTCAAAATTCAGTGAATGAACATATCAGACTTATTCATTTCACTTAAGTAAATTTCCCTTCTAAGAAAAAAACTAATATTGAACACTAGTTAGTAATATAAATGCTATGAGGAGGCCTTTGGCTGTCTGTAATTTACTTTGAAATGTATCAAGAAAGAGGGTGATTAATAGATCGTAGGGATAAATAGTTGGATGGATGGGTACTTGATAAAACATGTATAATAATACGTTCATACAGGATCTAAGTGGAAGATATAGAGGTGTTCATTGTAAAATTATTTCAGTTTTGCTCTACAATTGAAGTTGTTCATTATAAATTCTGAAAAACAACCAGTACAAAGGGAAAAATGCTATAACCAAAATTATAAATATTTTATAAGTCAATATTAGAAAATACTTTTATGACATTGTGGATTTCTTATCTAGAACAGAACATAAGGAGAATAAACCATAAAATGATGGCTTGACAAAGTCAACCACCTTAAATTTAACAACTTCTTTTTATCAGAAGACAGCATTAATAGAGCAAAATAAATGAGTTACTGAGTGCAAGATGATATTTGCAACACATATACTTGAAAAAGAACTAGTTTCCAAACCATACAAAGAACTCTTAAAAACCAATTTTTAAAAAAATGACCAGGCAACACAAAACAAAAATTAAGCAAAATAATTGAGTGGACATTTCACCAAAAGGCAATCAAAATAGTTGTTAACTTACGATTAATAAATATAGATTAAAAACACAGCAAGAAACCATAAATATCTCAAGAGATCATGTAAAACTGCAAAGTCTAAAACACATCATGCTGTTGAGTATGTGGACCAATGAAACTACCCAACATTGTTGATATCTGGTAAAATTACTTTGGAAAATTATTTGGCATTATCTAATAAAGTCAAATACAGGCACATTCTATGGCATAACAACTCCATCCCTATTTGTTTACACTAGAGAAAATCTCACTTATACGCACCAAGCTGCATATGTAATAAAATTTCCATCAGCTTTGTACACTCTAGCTTTTTCCCTAAAAAAAATCCAACGATCAACAAACCAACAAACTAACCAACCAACCTGGATGAAAATAAACATAATGTTGAACAAAATAATCAAGAAACAAAACAAAGTAAATGGTATGAGTCATTCATAGTTCAAAATAGGCAAAACTAATGTATATTGATTAGCAGTGCATACCTAATTGTTAAAACCACACAAAAAACATATGAAATGATCAAGACCAACGGGGGGATAATGGTCCACCTTATAGGGCAGTGATGGTGCTGTGGTTTGGCAGGGTGTGGGGTGCCGGTGCTTCTGGGGCAATGGCAGTGTTCTATTTCTTGACCCGGGTGGTGTTTACATGGGCGGTCATTTTGTTTGTTAAACTGCACTAATACATGTTTAATTCACTCTTTCATATTTATACTACATTTTGCAATCTATTCTGTTTTTAACAAATAATACAATATTATTGATAATGCTGTAATTCTATATTTTATCATAAACAGCACAAAATGGTGTTTTTTCTTGAATATAAGCTTAGCCCTGACTGTCTACAATCTCTCGAGTGGTTTTTAGGGCCACCCCTCTCAACTGCTCTCCCCTCAACACACACACTTATTCCACAGGATGCTGTGAGGCAGGGAGGGTAACCTAGGAAAGGGCACCCAAGGACAAACTTGGTGCTACATCATTGATGATTTGCCCCAAAGAGACACAAGTTAGCTATGAATCCTGGTGTGTCCCTCCAACATCAATGTACCCCTTTTACACTAGGGGTTCTGGGTGATCTGGCTAATATTAGCACCTTTCTACCATCATGATTCTCTTCCACATTTGATTCACAGTCATCAAACATATGAGAATGTGGTAGGTAATGGGGATACATAATCAAATAGTAATAATTAAATAACAATAATAATAATTTTTAAAACCCAGCTAATTCTTATTAAGTACTTACTATGGGCTGGGAGTGTTTTAAGTGCTTTAGAGGTACTACCTCTTTTAATCCTTTCAGTGATTCTCTGAAGTAGGAGTAATTATTTTTTCTCGTTTTACAGATTAGAAAACTGAGGCACAGAGAAGAAAGTCACTTGCTTGAAGTCACAGAGCATGTAAGTGTCAGAGCTGGATTTCAAACTCGGATGTTTGTTTCCACACTTGACTTCTATGCTTTTGGGTAAGAAATTAGTTCTTAAATATCATCTACTTTCTACACCTGTGTCAGTATTATTTCTAATACAGTGTGGAAAATTAAGTGACAGATATGCTTTACATTTTCATCAATGTTGCACATTAAATGTATCTTTAAAATCAATAGTTACTTGAATGATTTGATAGTATGCGTGGAAGAATTAATAATTAAAGGATGAGTTTTGAATTAAGGTGACTAAAACCAAATTCTAGATAACTTCACTGCCAAATGATAGATGACTCTGTAATTCCATAAATAATTTAAGAAATTAACCTTTAATTATATAAAGAAGGATTAAATGTCAGGTTGAATAAGTTAGCTGTCTCCATTCCATGTGAGCCAGAGGTTAAAGATTTTATGTTTTTGCTTTTACTCATCTTTATTTTTCAGTAGCATAACACAAATACTCTTTTCCCAGAATCACTTTAAGAGTTGCCAAAATGTTAATTAACGGTTGTTGGGATTTCTTTTCTATTATCATTTTTATAACAAACTTGGCTGCTGGCTCTGTGTTTCCTGATTTGAATGAAGCCAGCACTGCTGTACCGCTTCAAACCTTAAGGACAATAATAATAACCTCTATTACTATGGATTTTATATTATATTACTACACATCTATAAACTGAGAATAATAATAATGCTCACCTCAACCTCACAAGGTTGTTAAAAACAATAAATAAACGAGTAAGTGAATTGTGCTCATTTCTCAAGGAGACTTGGAAACTCCACCAAGTGTGAATGAACCGGCTCAGAGCAAGAGCGTCTCACGTGAGGGGAAGAGGCAGAGAAGCACGTTCTGCACGTCTGAGGAATGTCACTCATGCACAGTGCTTCTGCAGAGTGCTGGGACCAGGAGTCAAAACTCCTTTAAAATTATGTCAGCCGCTCTGCAGGCTTAAAGTTACATCCAGTCGCAATTTTGTGGCTCCTAGTTCACTGGGGGGCCTGAGAACTGATTTACCCTGAAGAGCTATTTGCGGAAAAGTCTTGAAAACAAAATGCCAGTCCTGAAATATATGCCAAAAGAAAAAGCCTTAACCTCAGGAATAAAGCAAGTTTTGGGCTTTTGGCCAATAAAAGTCAAGACATAATTGGCAAGGGCAAGGTTGTCTGAATTGAAAGGATAGACAAAAAATTCTAGGAATTGAGAACCTACTCAGTTAACATATGTTGTTACTTTGAATCCTTATCTATGTTTTTACAAATGAAGAAACTGAAATTAAGCTTTATACCCAGTGTGAAACATATAGTAAGTGGTTGGTCCGTGATTGAACTCAGTTTTCTCTCTGTCACAGTAAATTACACCCATGCCTCTAATTTCACAATCTCTAACCTCACAGAGGTCCTCAGTGTACCTTGCAATCCTCTTATGCTTTTCACATCCATCACCTCCCTTTTCCTAATTGGCTGTCACTGACCAGCTGTGTGACTTCAGGCAAGTCACTTAAACTCTCTGTCTTGGTTTTCTCATCTGTAAACCGAGAATAATAACACTACTCACCTCAAAAGGTTTTTAACAGAATTTTTAAAAGCTAATAAAAATATAGCCCTTAGAATAGTGCCTGAAGCATAGCAGGAGCTATGGAAGTTGATGACTGGGATTCTTATTTCACAGTGAAAACACTCAATCAGAAGAACACTTCCTTATGCTCTGTTGTCGGACCACACCTACTGTCTGTATCTTATGCCAATTCTCTTGTAACCGTGATAAAGATCTTTGTTCCTATCCAGAGCCAATCTTTGCACTTTTAGACTGTAATGCATCTCCCACGTAAGGTCATCACTTCAGCTATTCATGCTTTTCTCT
This sequence comes from Eschrichtius robustus, assembly GCF_028021215.1. Taxonomy (NCBI): domain Eukaryota; kingdom Metazoa; phylum Chordata; class Mammalia; order Artiodactyla; family Eschrichtiidae; genus Eschrichtius; species Eschrichtius robustus. The sequence continues at coordinate 7,917,493 of NC_090830.1, read as the reverse complement.
CTATGCGGTCATCAAATCTTCTTTCCCTGCTGGGTCACTGCTATCAAAATAAACACACACTGCAATATCTTTCATCTAAAAACAAAGATGACACAGTCCCTTCAGCCTTTGTCCCACTGCATCTCCCACCCACTCCCATCCCTGAAATAAAACTTCATGAAAGGGTTATGGGGTTAGGGTGTTTTGTCTCTCCAACTCTTCTCCTTTCTGGATTAAATTCCAATTGATTTTCCTCCTTTCTCTCCACTAGACTGCTCTTTTCATGGTCACCATAACACTCATGCTGTAATCCAATAGTCAGTTTTCCTCCATCATCTTACTTGATTTATCAGAATATGATGTGTCTAAACAGTACACCTTACAAAACCCAGCAAGACCCTGCGGGGCCCTCCTGGGTACAAAAGCCTTCCCGTGTCCCCGGATTCTGGTTTGTAGGAAAAAGGTTTCAGCCTCCTAGAGCTTCCCTGAGTTCCAAAGGGCAGATTCAAATAGTTACTGATTGGGCAAGTGAGGGAATGCAGAAACAAAGGAAAGGCAGTCAAGAAACAACAGTTCAGCTGTAAAGCAGAGTCCTACTTCCTCCTCAAGGGATATAACATAACAATCTGATACAAATCTTTGAGTTCTTCTACAGGAACTAAGAAGGCCCCCATGCAGGTGTAGGATGGTGACTACATGCTGCCCACAAGCATGTAGACCCCAGACTGATTGGAACCAGAAGTCTGATGACTGAGATTCCAGAAACATCACCCTGTTACCTCACCACCAACCAATCAGAAGAAAGTCATGCATCCTACAGCCCTCACCCCCAAATGTGGCCTTTAAAAACGCTTCCCTGAAAACCATCAGGGAGTTCAGTCTTTTGAGCGTGAGAGGCCCGTTCTCCTTGCAATAAACCCTTTCTGTTCCAAACTCCGACATTAGTTTTGTTTGGCCTCACTGTGCATCGGGCACATGAACTTGGGTTTGATAACGTTTATCCTGTCTCAAAGGACTATCTTCACTTGGCTTCTAGAACATCATACTCTGCTGAGTTTTCTTCTATTGGTCTGCCTTTGCAGATTTCTCATCATCTATTCTAAATATTCAAACGTCACCATGCTCAGTCCTTGGATTTCTGATTGTTTTCCTTTACTGACTCTTTACTCTTCTGGTGGTCTCATCCAGTCTCATTGCTTTAAAATGCATTCTATAAATTGATGGTCCCCAAAACAGAACAGTTCTCAAAATTATTTGCTGAAAGAATGACTCTTTGGTGTACTTTCCAATCTGTAAACATTTTTACAATATGAGCTTATTTTAACCTCATAACAAAGCTATAACCTACATTATAAAAATGTATCTCTAATTCATGTATGAATAATCTACTATAAAGAGTTAAGTGACTTGTGTAAGATTAGTCAGACAGTCCTAAATCCTATCACTCTAAATCCATGTTACTGCATAATTCAATGAAAATGTAAATAATGATAACTTTTTACTTTATGAAATTTGTAGAACATCCCCCCAAACTTTGTGTCTACTGAATGGTGATTAAAAAAGAGTTCTACAAATACTCAGTTTTTTCTTTCCTTTCTTTCTCAGCATTTAAAATTGATTCACTAAAGATTATTGAGTGTTACCATGAATTAACACTGGAGATGGAACAATATGAAATGCGTGGAATTTATTCTTAAGAATTTTGCTATCTCTGTTAGACAAACTGAAGGTATATGTCTAACATTATTTTTATTCATGATCATGTTCAAAATAACTAGTTATAAGTTGTCTTTATATTTGCAAGATCCTTTGGTTTTAAACCATTGAGAACTATCATTTGAATGTTTTTCCTAGAGATAAATGATGACCTAGTAAATTTTCATAGAAATGCAGGAAAGCAGGCAACGTGAAAAGGAATGAAGCCAAGAAGAACTATTAGGGTCAGGATGAAGAAAGGATTGGGGTGAATCCAGTGAGATTTGAGAGCAGGTGTTAAAGATGTAAAAATCTATCGACTCTGAAACAACAGTGCAATGCGTCCCTGGTTCTTTCACTATTTATATTTCCATTCTTTTCATATTTCTTGCATGTTTCTAGTCTCCCATTACTCAAGTCTTTCCCAGTTCTGAATGCTCCTTGACTTTGATTATAGGATATTTTCTAGAAATTATATGGTAGACATAGATACTAATAGGAGGTTCCCACTATTTTTAGGCAAAAGCTTGTTGCTCCCTTTTTTGGATACAAATCTTTGACCTTCCTTTAATTGCCTTGATTGTCTCTATCCCTGCCTGCCTTCTCTGTATCCATTGTCTTGTAGGCCAGTGCACTGCAGCTGTCTCATTTATATAATTCAGCAAATGTTCAGAGAGACAGAGCTGTGAACACAATTGTTTCTAGCTGTGAATAGAAGCAAGTTGCATTGTGTGTTTCTGGTTAATTTCATCTGTGGCTTCCATTCACATACCATCACAAATGGTCTCGTCTCAGAGAACGAGAAAAAAAAAAAAAGAAAAATTTACTTCTTCCCTCTTTTGCCCCTGACTCACTAAAACGTATGAGATCCATAAACTTAGCAAAAACTTTTATTTCAATTTGCTAATTCTAGTTCTGCAATCTAGCCACCTTTATGTTACGCACACCACCTTTTAATGGCTATCTCTAGAAGTGGACTAAAGAATTTGAACAGTAGCAGGCAGCAAATTACACAGGAACTGTGTGCTTCGGAAGGTCAGACACTGTATCGTATTCACTCTGGTAACCCAAAGTCCTTAGCAGACTGCTAGAAGATTGCATGAGTAAGTATCTGTGAATTACATAACAGTATTTTAAAATCCTTATCAAAGTGTGAGCAAAACACACAATGCAGCCTGAGGCCTCTTTTTTTCTTGATTTTAGTTTGTCTAACCACCTTTCAGATGTCACTTTCACATTTTCACTTACATAACCTAGCCCTATAATATTTAGCAATAAGCTTTCCTCAATATACTATTAGCCAAATTAATGCCATATGCATTGATTAGAATATATAAAATAGAAACACATCATTTACCTTGTAGAACTGTTGAGAAATATTTAAAGTGCTAATCAGTTCAGTGATAATGACTACCAACTAGCTAGTGACAATAACTTCATCGGTGGTAGTAGTGCTACTTTACTTGCATTATTTCATTTAATCCTCAAGACAGCTCGACGTCGAATATAATGTGAAGGGGGTTTTATAGTGGCTAAAGAACTTGCCAAAGGTCACAGCGCTATCAAAAAATGCAGAAGAATTCCATCCTAAGGTATATCTCAGCCCAGAGCCTTTCCTCTTCACTCTAAACCGTAATTCTTCAAAAGACAGTACCTTAAGGTCTATGCCCTTGCGGAGCTTCATAGGCTAGATAAAATGCATCCAAATCCTAGGCTGGACAGAGCAATTCAATTCAACAAGTTCTATTTTGAAAATGAGTGTAGGACACCAAATTTCTCTAGGGAGTTTATAGATAATCAGAACTCAATCTCTTTCTATATGAAGGTTAAAAAAAACTTAGACAAGCACAAACAGGGCTCTAGTACAAGACTGATTATGGAAAATTCGATTCAGGATGTTTGCAGTGCTTTGAGGACATCTAAGGAAGGAAAGAGCATATTCTGTAGAGGGTGCAGCTTGATAAGGGAGAGAGAACAATGTCCTTGTGCTAAGGGAGTTGCAGTGTCTTACTAAATGGGCAGGAGTCCAACAGAGATGATAAGAAAGGCAAGAGAGGAAGGCATTCCAGACAGAAGAAGGAGGATGAAGTGAGGTGCAGAAATGAGTCATTTACAAAGCTCTCAAAGCAGAAATTGGATGGGAGACTGGAGAGGGTTTGGAGCCTAAGTTTTAAAAAGAAAGAACCATATCTGATTAATTAATTTAAAAAAATGTAGCCTAGAGAAGAAGCACGTTAAATGCAAACACAATAGCCATGTGCTGTTACGTAACCTGCGATAGAGGCCATGGGTAAGATTAGAGGATGCAGGGTGCTGAGACGAGTAGAGAACGACTTGGAAAGGATGCTGGCTTTCTTGAGGCACACAATGTTGACTATTAAATAGTATTTATTTGATACCAATTTGATTGACATTTATTAACTTTATTCGATGCCAAATGTACTGAAGTTTCACATGCTAGCGTTAACACCAACACAACTGTCTCACAAGGCACATTTAAGAATCTAGAACCAGTAGGCAGTAGGGCTCCTTGAGGGAAGGAGGTGGGGAACCTGCTCTGCCTATATGCTGCGGCCACTCAGGGACTGCACAGGTGGTAACTCATTGCGGTGTCTGAGGTTGCTCTTTGATTGACAGAGACGCTTCGTACTTCCCCTGAGTCCACTATCCCACCTCCAGAATATTAATTTAAGCAGAATACAAGAAGCAGGGGTCATAGAGAGCAGGCTTAAAGGAGAAGTGTGCCATTCTTTCAGGAATTTTTGAAAGTGAACTTGTAACTGTAATAGGCATCTTTCAAGCATAATTTATGGAAATATATTGGTTTTGTTTTTTGGTAAATTAAAGCATGTTGTGTTAAAATATTGTTCTCAAAGAACTATGAATCTCTTCAATGAATTCTGTTTTACATCTATGGCAACACCATACTCGCAAGGGAGCTCTATAAATATTATTCTAATTAGAAAGTGTTTAACATCTATTCCTATAAAAGACTCAGAAGGCTTTATTAATTCATGATGTGATTCAAGCTAGCTATGAAACGATGGGAATATGAAGATTCACAGTATCATTGACTCCAGGTCTTTTATGTAATATAGACCATAGTAATCTTCCTGTAGTCATGACAAATGAGAAGTCAAGAGATGTGGATTGAATAGCTATTTTGTGTAGAGCACTTTACAAGCTACAGTGGGGAAGGGGGAGAAGAATAAGACACAGGTTCTACCCCAGAGAAATTTACAAGGGAGCATAACATAGGAATGAGCTTCTGTGTTTAAAATATGACCAACCAATTTTCTCTGAGAGATACGTTAAATTCAAGGGTCTTGGTTGCTTCCATTTTGGGTCGCCAAAGAGCCCAAAGTGATTTGTGCATCTCTTCAAGTGTTCCGGTCAAATGTCTTTACCTAATAAAAATTTTTCTTTGTATTTACTCATTTACTGAGAAGAAAACAATTTAACTCTAATAAGGATTTTTTTCTCAGAGGACTGCATTTTTCTCTTTCTTAATTCATTATAAGCTAGAGAATGTTAATTAGTCCATTTTCTTCTTCTATAAATATTTTCCTTTTTAAAAGTGCAATGTTTGCTCTACTACAGTATTCAGGTTTCAGGTTAAAACTGCACACACACACACACACACACACACACACACACATATTTAACAAAAGTAAACATGACTACTGATTCCCTGATGCACAAGCATGTTTAGTGAGGTGTGCAGACTGCTACTGCAGTGTACTAGTCTGTTCTGTTTAATCACTGCTGATACTACTCGTTAAACAACTCATGCTTTCCAGGTTCAGTAAAGAAAGTAAAAAAGAAATTAAAAATTTTATTCTGAAGCCTTGAAAGAGCATTGATTCACAACTGTTGCTCATCCAAAATGCTAAATAGCACTGACATAACTTGTGACAGATAACGTGAGATACAGGGTAATGTTAGCAGACTTCTGTTTGTAAGTTCACACCAGGCATCCTTACCATGGTTGGAACTATTTTTCAGGGTTTTGGTGTTATGAATTCTATTAAACTGATACAGAATTAAGCGGCTTAAAGGACTCGTGTATGTTAACAAAACTCGTAAGATAACAGTATAAGCTGCCAGGAGAAATAAAACTTTCATGCAATGCAACTGGTTAACCGTTTGTCTCTGAACTATGCTGTTTGTAAATACACCTTTGCAGGATGTCAAATAACCGTTCACTGCTAGGTGACATTGAATGTTCCTAACAGCCAGGTTGGGACAGTTACACTAAAGTCCTACATCAAAACCTGTTCATCAAAACTTCTCTCCGTATTCTGGAGATACACTGACAGACCCTCCCTATCAATCTCCATTCATACTTGCTCTGTGCGTACCACTTCCTTTCATTTACTATGATATTACTTCAAGCTGATGAACCATAAATCAGTTTGTAGCAGAGCACTTGTGAACACAGATCACCACTTATCAACTGTGTGACCTTAGCAGCTTCTGTAACTGCTCTTGACCTTAATTTCCTCATCCGTGAAACGAAAATGATGATAATACATACTCCTAGTGTAGTTGTTGAGTGGATTAAAAGATAGAATTCATGTGAATGCTTTGTTTATAAGACTGTATGGCACATAATAAGTGCTTTTATTGGATGATAGTTTTCTTAAGTTTCATTTTGTTAATTCACTTATTATCTTCCTTAATAAACATTTACCAAGTTATTATCTTAATAGATATTTACTAAGTGAATTAGGCTGCAGGTTCTATTGAAGGCATTTGAAGAGGTGGTGAGAATAGATAGACTCCAAGTGGTTCTCCCTTAATGGAGAACCCACTGTAATGGAGGAACAAGAGACAAGGACCAACGTGTGCTACAGAAGGAGGCACAAAGCGCTATGATAGCTCAGGGAAAACAAATTCCTAAAAATATATTCCCATCATCTTCTTTGACTTGTATGTCAACATTTCTTAAATCTCAGCAAACACATTCACAAAATATGTCCTAAACTGCGTTATCTCTCTATGGAAACATCACCACACATTAAATATTCTCAGGGTGTCCTATCCAGAGGCACATGTATTCATTTGTCCCTTATTACTGATGTTAATTTTGATCATTATGTGAAGGCTCATTCTCTCCACTGAATAGTTACCATTTCTTCATCAGGAATGATCTTTCTTTGGTATTCTCAAATACTGAGCTAAATATCCTTTACTAACTGTGTCAGTTACCTACTGCCATGATAGGTGACAAATGTGTAAGAGCAGGAAGGACCCACAAGGCAAACTATCTGCAAGCTTCTGCTTAAATCATGCTCGTTAATGCTCCGCTGACTAAAGCAAGTCCCATCGTGGTGCAGAGTCAGTTTGGGAAGGCACTACAATGATATATGACAGAGGGAAGGGATACACGAAGGGTAAATAATTAGGGCCACTGATGCCACCAATCTACTAACGTAAGACTAAATTAAGTCCCAACTAATGTAGGCGCTAAGGGAAATCTTGACAAATATTCTAAGAAAAACAAACTAGTGTATTCACACTCTACAAGTGTTGCCTATATTACAATATAAAATACACTTAGGGATGGGTGCAGTGTTTTATTCCAACTCTTTTTGGTTTGTGGAATCATTTCATCGTTTAACAGGCTTTTAAAGCACTAAATTTCTGGTGTGATATTGACTACAACAATGGAGCAGATACAAATTATTCATTTCAAAATTTATGCTTGTACTCAGAAATGTCCACTGAACCATCGTCTATATGGGGTTCTATATAAACCCCATACGTTGACTATATGGGGTTCTATATAAAACAACAGCAACAATATAGTAGACTGTAATAGATCAACTTCTATAAAATATGATTGTTATCAGTTCTATGACACCACTTTCAGTAGCTGTGACCTTTTGATGTCACAGTAGCTGTGACCTTTTGATGTCTCATGGTAAACTATAAGAAGACAAAATTTATATAACAACAACTTTAAAGACATTATTATCCTTGTGTAAAGTGCCACATATAAGACATGCAGCTCATTTCCTCAAAATGTTCTAAAAACTGTTCATTTGGGGTCAAAATTTAAATAGCTCACAGGCATGTCTTTTCCTCAATAGAACTTTTTGTCATTGCCCCACCATTCACTGAATAAATTGATAGGAATGACCTAGATCACTAGAACTGGAGCCCTGATTATATCAGTGCCTCACAAATGCTCTGCTCATGCGAAGATTTGATGAGAGCTGATGGAAACTGACCGGCTGCCCTTGGGCATTCACTCCCTACATTATTCTCCAAACAAATCTAAAACTTTGAGACTGCTTCCAGCCATTGTTTCTTTTTTTTAACATCTTTATTGGAGTATAATTGCTTTACAGTGGTGCGTAGGTTTCTGCTTTATAACACAGTGAATCAGCTATACATATACATATATCCCCATATCTCTCCCCTCTCGTGTCTCCCTCCCACCCTCCCTATCCCACCCCTCTAGGTGGTCACAAAGCACCGAGCTGATCTCCCTGTGCTGTGCGGCTGCTTCCCACTAGCTATCGGTTTTACATTTGGTAGTGTATATATGTCCATGCCACTCTCTCACTTCGTCCCAGCGTACCCCTCCCCTTCCCCGTGTCCTCAAGTCCATTCTCTATGCCTGCGTCTTTATTCCTGTCCTGCCCCTAGGTTCTTCAGAACCTTTTTTTTTTTTTTTAAGATTCCATATGTATGTGTTAACATACAGTATTTGTTCTTCTCTTTCTGACTTACTTCACTCTGTATGACAGACTCTAGGTCCATCCACCTCACTACAAATAACTCAATTTCGTTTCTTTTTATGGCTGAGTAATATTCCATTGTATATATGGGCCACATCTTCTTTATCCATTCATCTCTCGATGGACACTTAGATTGCTTCCATGTCCTGGCTATTGTAAATAGAGCTGCAATGAACATTCTGGTACGTGACTCTTTTTGAATTATGGTGTTCTCTGGGTATATGCCCAGTAGTGGGATTGCTGGATCATATGGTAATTCTATTTTTAGTTTCTTCAGGAACCTCCATACTGTTCTCCATAGTGGCTGTATCAATTTACGTTCCCACCAACAGTGCAAGAGGGTTCCCTTTTCTCCACACCCTCTCCAGCATTTATTGTTTCTAGATTTTTTGATGATGGCCATTCTGACCAGTGTGACATGGTATCTCATTATAGTTTTGATTTGCATTTCTCTAATGATTAATGATGTTGAGCATTCTTTCATGTGTTTGTTGGCAATCTGTGTATCTTCTTTGGAGAAATGTCTATTTAGATCTTCTGCCCATTTTTGGATTGGGTTGTTTGTTTTTTTGATATTGAGCTGCATGAGCTGCTTGTATATTTTGGAGATTAATCCTTTGTCCATTGCTTCATTTGCAAATATTTTCTCCCATTCTGAGGGTTGTCTTTTCATCTTGTTTATGGTTTCCTTTGCTGTGCAAAAGCTTTGAAGTTTCATTAGGTCCCATTTGTTTATTTTTGTTTTTATTTCCATTTCTCTAGGAGGTGGGTCAAAAAGGATCTTGTTGTGATTTATGTCATAGAGTGTTCTGCCTATGTTTTCCTCTAAGAGTTTTATAGTATCTGGCCTTACATTTAGGTCTTTAATCCATTTTGAGTTTATTTTTGTATATGGTGTTAGGGAGTGTTCTGATTTCATTCTTTTACATGTAACTGTCCAGTTTTCCCAGCACCACTTATTGAAGAGGCTGTCTTTTCTCCATTGTATATTCTTGCCCCCTTTATCAAAGATAAGGTGACCATATGTGCATGGGTTTATCTCTGGGCTTTCTATCCTGTTCCATTGATCTACATTTCTGTTTTTGTGCCAGTACCATACTGTCCTGATGACTGTAGCTTTGTAGTATAGTCTGAAATCCAGGAGCCTGATTCCTCCAGCTCCATTTTTCTTTCTCAAGACTGCTTTGGCTCTTCGGGGTCTTTTGTGTTTCCATACAAATTGTGAAATTCTTTGTTCTAGTTCTGTGAAAAATGCCAGTGGTAGTTTGATAGGGATTGCATTGAATCTGTAGATTGCTTTGGGTAGTATAGTTATTTTCACAATGTTGATTCTTCCAATCCAAGAACATGGTATATCTCTCCAGACAAAAGACATGTATGCAGAAAACTATAAGACACTGATGAAAGAAATTAATGATGATACAAACAGATGGAGAGATATACCAGCCATTGTTTCTTTACCTTGAGGGTTTATCCCCTCTCAAGGGCATAATCTCACCACAGTAATTATCTGAAGGAGTGATAGCAATTAAAGTTGACAATGGGAGTGCTGAGGGGTCAGGCTCTCTCCAATGGGGTTCATTCCCTTTCGTCTGTTTAAATTGGCTTTTGGGCAAGATAGGGGTATGAGATTAAGAGATACAAATAACTATGTACAAAATAAATGGGCAGCCAGGATATATTGTACAGCACAGGGAACTAGAGCCATTATTTTGTAATAACTTTAAATGGAATATAATCTATAAAAATATTGAATCACCATGTTGTACACCTGAAACTAATATTGTAAATCAACTATACTTCAATAAAAATAAATTTAAAAAAATAAAAAATAAATGGGCTTTTCTTCAGTATATAATACCAAATAGAATATCTGTTCTCTCATGCCCCTGAAGATCATAAGCTCAAAGGCCAATATAATTACAATACTAAAGAGAGACAATGCCTGTATCAGTCAGAATGGGAAAGGTTTTGCTGTGATAACAAAAACTGCAAAAATCTCAGTCATGCAGAAACAATAAATACTGTTGGCCACTCATGTTACATGATAAGCCTGTGTTTGTGGGGAGGGGGGCTCTGCTCCTCTCACTCACAGACCTAGGCTGATGAATGCATCTTCCATCTGCACCATTTGAAACACAGGGCATCTTGGTCACCAAAGAAGAGAAAAGGAGGACTGGAAAATGAAGTACTGGCAGTCATCCTGAAACAGACACATGTACCTTCCACTCATTTCATTGCCCAGCACAAAACATATGGCTGTGTCTACCTTTAAGGGTGTGGGAGAAATGTGAATTTCTGGACATCTGGAAAAAGATGGGAGCCAAGTGTGGAAAAACATTGCTAATGTATGTCATGAACTCACTCAAAGAGTTTTAGAACGGACAGACCAAACTTTTAAAATAAGTAAGCCAAATATACACAAAGAAGAGAAGAAAAAACTTAGTATTATGAAACAAAAAAATCATAAAAAAAGAACTATGTGAAAACATCAGATCTGAGAAACTTAGTGATTGAAATAAAGAATGCATTAAATGAGGTAAATAGATATGTAATTACTGTGTTAGAAGACCAGATCAAGGAGCTCTTCTAAAAACTCACGTGGAAGGAATATATAGACCAAAATAAATGAGGCCTCGCTAAGGACTTGCCTTATTAGGAGGAAGATAAAGATATGGATAACTCTAAGAAATCAAAAAACACACTTATGGGTTTTAAGTTATAAGCTACTACTATAAGAACTAAAATATAATATGCAACTTTTAAACCAGCAGCATATAAGTTGATTTATCTGATAGAAAACAGAAATGAAGAAATATATAATAAAGTCAATATTATTAAATGAAAATGTGAATGGCATAACTAAATCTTAGTGTAACAATAAATATAATAATTGTTAGCAAGTTAAACTCACCAGTTAAAACACAGAGATGCTTAGGGAGTTTAAAAATATGAGAACCAACAGAGACACACAAAGGGGCAAAAAGACATACAGGTTGAAGCAAGAACAAAACTGGAATATTTGTGACAAGAAGTTCTGATGAAATGGCATGAAGATGGACTTCGAGACACAGATGTAGAGAACAGCTGGATATCAAGGGGGGAAGGGGGGGTGGGATGAATGGGGAGATAGGGAGTGACATATATACACTACTATGTATAAAACAGATGACTAATGAGAACCTACTGTATAGCACAGGGAACTCTACTCAGTGCTCTGTGGTGACCTAAATGGGAAAGAAATCTAAAAAAGAGGGGATATATGTATATGTATAACTGATTCACTTTGCTGTACAGCAGAAACTAACACAACATTGTAAAGCAACTATACCCCAATAAAAATTTGAAAACAAAAGATGGACTTCGAATAGCCACAGACTATGAGGAGATTTGTACCTTATATTAATGTTCCCCCAAATGTTTCAAATGTAGAGGTTGCTCTCAATTGTCAAGGTTGACCAAATGCCATATTGTGTGATGCCTGTTAAGGCTCCTTCCCCTGTGCTTATTTATAGGCTCAAGAACAATGTGCCTTTAGTGAGAGACAGAGAAATTATCTACTATAAACTTAACTCCATGGACTTTCCCTCACCAAAGGTGAACTGGTTACCATCATTACTGATTCCCAGTCTTCAAAGAACAGACAAATGCTGAGACCTTCAGCACCACACTCAGTGGTGACCATTCCGCCACTTGAGGGGAAAACAGTTTTCCTTTACAAAGGGGAGAATGTGTTTCACCACTTCAAGGTTTGCTTATTCTAGACATGGAATTGCTTACCTTGCTGACAGTAAATCTGCCAGTATCACCATCCACAGAATAACTGAATGACTTATTCACCATCACAGGGTCTCACACAACAGTTCTGCCTAAGGAACTTATTTTATGAAGAAATAAATGAGACAACTGGCTAAAAATCATGGGATTCACTGATCTTATCCTGTCCCTATTAACCAGAAACAGCTGAGCTAATTGAATATGTAGTTTTTTCAAGGTTGTGGTGCTATCCTACAAGATACAATATATGCTTTCAACAAGCAACTTACTATTTCTTTTGAGTAACAGTAAGTTGCATGTGAAGAGTACACACTGAGGGACTTCCCTGGTGGTCCAGTGGTAAAGAATCCGCCTTACAATGCAGGGGACATGGGTCCAATCCCTGGCCAGGGAACTAAGATGCCACATGCCACGGGGCAACTAGGCCCGCACGCCACAACTACTGAGCTCGTGTGCCCTGGAGCCTGTGCGCCACAACTAGAGAATAGAACACCTGCACGCCGCAACTAGAGAGAAGCCCGTGCCTACAACGAAGAGCCTGCGTGCTGCAACAAAAGATCCTGAATGCCTCAACGAAGATCCCGCGTGCTGCAGCTAGGACCCGACACAGCCAAAAATAAATGAAAAAAAAAAAAAAGAGCACACTCTGAACTCATGGGCTCTTGTTAAAAGCACATGCTGAGCTCATGGGTCCAGAAACCAAAGGTTAGATGTAGAACTGACATGCCTCTCTATTATATCTTGACCAGCTCATAACATCTTTTTGCTTTTTAGCCTATAAATTTGGGCTCAGTTCCAAGGGAAAAAAAAATGCTTCCACTGGGGGATATACAATACTTGCACTGGATTGGCGATTGAGACTGCTACCTGGCCATTCTGACTCCTTATGCCACTGAACCAATAGGTACAGAAAGTGCTTACTGTATTGACAGGGAACATTAGCTCTGATTATCAAGGGGAAATTGCCACTATACAATGGGCACTGTGAAAAGAATGAGGTTATCATCTAGAATTCCCCCTGATGTTTCTACATCCAGTGGTAAAATTTTTTTTTAATAAATTTATTTATTTATGTATTTATTTTTGGCTGCGTTGGGTCTTTGTTGCTGCACGCGGGCTTTCTCTAGTTGCGGTGAGTGGGGGCTCCTCTTCGTTGTGGTGCGCGGGCTTCTCATTGTGGTGGCTTCTCTTGTTGCGGAGCATGGGCTCTAGGCGCGCGGGCTTCAGTAGTTGCGGCACATGGACTCAGTAGTTGTGGCTCGCAGGCTCTAGAGCACAGGCTCAGTAGTTGTGACGCACGGGGCTTAGTTGCTCCGCGGCATGTGGGATCTTCCCGGACCAGGGATTGAACCCGTGTCCCCTGCATTGGCAGGCGGATTCTTAACCACTGTGCCACCAGGGAAGCCCTCCAGTGGCAAAATTTAATAGAAGCCCAGCAATCCCGTAGCAGGACCACTATAGACTCAGACTCTTCAAGAATAAAAAAACCAGGTTACTCCACACAGTAAAGATCTTTAACCAATTGAGATGCAGGCTAAAGTCAAGGGAACATGGATTTGGTAGTGGAGGGGTGAAGTTAAGAATACCAATTATCTTCTCTTTACCAGTAACAGAAACAAGAACTATAATAACTACTTAGATTTCTTTCCTTTCTTTGATTAAAAATATGCTTTCATTTATTTGTAAGTTTCTGAACATCTACTGTGTGACTGAAAATGTTTCAGTTATTAGAGTTACAGCTCAGAGCAGAGCAAAAGCTCCCCTCATGACACTTAATTCTAGTGAGGCTGACAAACTACAACTGACCAAACAAATGGGTACAAAATTTACTGTCAGGTAGTGATGCATACCAGGAAGAAACCATTTTTACTGATTTGTGTTTCTCTGTTTAATTGCTCTTTGTTTTATTAATTAGAAAACACTGAGGCTTTTAAGGAGTTACTGTGATTCACCAGGAAGCATAAGTGAATGGATATCTGCGTGCAAACACACACACACACACACACACACACACGACACTTTAATTAGGAAGATATATCATCTCTAAAATATGGAGCTTTGTTAATTTGGCATTTTAAGTCTCTCTTTTAACCATTAGTACTGAAATGAGTTTGAAGGGCTGAAATGCACACTGCACTAAACCAGTGGATTTTTAAACTCCAATACATCTCATTGGACTTTTACAATTTAACTTCTAATTTGAACTATTTTCCAACCCTCATCACCAGGTGCATGTCATTCATTGGTCTCTTTTTGTTTTTAGTCTCTAACTTTTCCTAGACATCAGAGATAATTTGATGAGGTGTATGGTACCTTAAGAATACCAGGTTGAATGCATATCTATTGCTTTTTCTTCCAAGAAACTTTTCAAAAGCAAAGCTTAAAGAACACATAGGCAAAGTAAAATCCCCAGCACATGTTTCCTTAAACCTCTTCTTTACAACAAGAGGTGTAATTTTATTGAGCAGTTTAGTAGTTTTTTTGGCAAACAAGCATAGACTGAGGAACTTCTGTTAAATCTACTTTTGTTGTTTAGTCTCATTAATTTTTAAACTCAAGGTTTTTGCTATACACTTACGGAGGAGTAAATAGTTGAAGAATGATCTCTGAATCCGGCAGTGCATGAAGAAATGTATATTAATCTTTTTAATAATTTTTTTCTTTTATTTCTTTTCTTTTCTTTCCTTTTTTTGGGTCAAATTTCAACCTACACTTTCTAAAGAAGAAAGTAACAATGGGGAAACAACTGTCATTTCCAACTATCTATGGAGAAGCAAAGATTTTCCATAGCACATGAACTTCTCACAACAGGTTTCAAGTATTTTGACCAAGAATTGAGTTTTGAATCATTACTCAGAAACATGATGAAGGGCTTCCCTGGTGGCACAGTGGTTGAGAATCTGCCTGCCAATGCAGGGGACACGGGTTCGAGCCCTGGTCTGGGAAGATCCCACATGCCGCGGAGCGACTAGGCCTGTGAGCCACAATTTCTGAGCCTGCGCGTCTGGAGCCTGTGCTCCGCGACAAGAGAGGCCGCGATAGTGAGAGGTCCGCGCACCACGATGAAGAGTGGCCCCCGTTTGCCGCAACTAGAGAAAGCCCTCGCACAGAAACGAAGACCCAACACAGCCATAAATAAATAAATAAAATTAAAAAAAAAAAAAAAAGAAACATGATGAAGAGCAAGCACATCTCAACTATGCATTTACAGTTGACAAAGCACAAGTGAGGATAAAATCATCCAGTACTTCCCAGGCACTAGAGGGTGCGGTAAAATGCAGCAGAGGTGACTCTGGGCTTTATCACAGCTACTGTCCTTATTTATCCCTGTGTCCTTCTCATGCCTTTTTAAAAAAAATTCAGGGTCATTTCATTTTACATTTCATGTCCATGTGCCTATACTGATCATTTTGGTGTAGATAAGAGGCAGTGCAGGGTCTGGAGGAGAATTTCAGTATTGTTATGACTTAGATTTGGCAGTCATTAGTATTAGCCTTCAGCAAAATTAGGAGAACAGTAATTTTGTGTTGTCCCAATTTATGCCATATCTCCCTTCTTCTTTCTCTTTTTCCCCCTTCCATTCATCAGTGGACCCTTGCTATTCTCCTGTTCCCTTTGTCTTTTTCTGACTATCCAAAATCTTATTGAAGTATCCATACTCAAGTTTCTTTGCTTCAAAATTACTCCATATTCCACCTTATCACTTCATCAAAAGAAGGAAGATTCAACACATTATTGACAGAAAACTGTATGACTAAATTACATGTCATTAAAATGTGAAAGACTTTTTGTTAGATTTGCAATAATAATCTTTAAGGAGCACCTATTATTTAAAGAGCTATTGCACAGAATATCCCAAAATGTAAGCAAATTACTTTGAGGCATAAGGACATTTCTATAACTTTTTCATACACCTTAAATCAGAAATATTGGCAGTGGATTCTTTCATCTATAAGTAAATCCAATCTATTTCAGAAGCATAGAAGGATCATATATTTACTGGACACTCACTAGAGACCAAAAAATATACATACATTATTTCTTTGAATTTTTCAAATGACAGAGTAGGTAGGAATCTCAATCTATATGCTTGGGTATGTGCAAGAAATAGGAATTTCTTCCTTTTAAAAGATCACCTTATCTCAGATTTTCAGCCTTCATCTTTCATTGATGAGCCTGCACTGTCAGGAAATTCAATCTCAGTCACTCCACTCTATTCCTCAATATTAGGTTTTCACTGAGGTCATGAGCTGTAGCACTGGACACTGGAGAGGACCCTGATGTGGCCTGAGGATGCCTAGTCCCACCATGCCTTGAATGTCCCCAATGTCTTGAGGTTCTCTGCTTCTAGGCCGCCACTGGGGAAGAGAAATCTTTGGTGGGACTGGCAACATCTGTACTAGGTTGCAGTCTCCCTAAGTGCACTACACAGGGATTCTTGCTTAGGGGTTGCCATGCTACCACTACCTGGGATCAGGATGGAGAGGAAGAAGATGCCCAAAAATAAGGCGGATGGACTATGTGCTAGGCCATAAAAAAGTCTTACTGATTGAAATTGAAGTCTGTATGGAGAATATTTTCTGACCACCACTGAATCAAATAAAATATCAATAACAATAAAATATACATCAAAATCACAAATATTTCTGAACAAATTTGTAAATAATCCATGAATTAAAGACAAAATACAAGGAAAATTATAAAATAATTTGAACTAAATAACAGTGAAAATAAAACATATCAAAATTTTGAGGATGCAGCAAAAGCAGCACTTCAGAGACATTTATAACACAGATTTATATTTAAAAAGAAGAGAAACCCCAAATCAATGACATGAGGTTATATTTTAAGCAGCTAGAGAAAAAAGAAAATAAATACAAAGTATTTGAAGGGACTTCCTTGGTGGTCCAGGGGTTAGGACTCCACGCTTCCCTTACAGGGGAGGCATGTTCGATTCCTGGTCGGGGAACTAAGATCCCACATGCCTGTGTGGTGTGGCCAAAAAATAAAAATAATAAAAATTTTTTAAAAAGTGAAAAGCACCTTAAAAAACCCAATTATTGATATAACAAAGTAATTTGAAGAAAGATAATATAAAGATAAGAGCAGAAATCCACAAAATAAGGAAAGGAGAATAATAAAGAAAATTTAAGCAAAAAGCTGATTCTTTAAAAAGAGCAACAAAATGTATAAATCCCTAGATGCACTGATCAAGAAAGGAAAAAGAGCACAAATCACCATATTAGGAGTAAGAGAGTTATCACCAAAGATCCTTCATGTATAGGGTAATAAAGAATATTATGAAAAATGTTATGCCAACACTTTGCAAACTTTGGTGAAACAACCAAATTGCCTGAAAAACACAGCTTACCAAAATTAACATGAGATGAAACAAATTCGAAGAGCCCTGTATCTATTAAAGAAAGTGAATTTGTTACTTCAAACCTCCCCATAAAGAAAATGTTATGCTCCAGTGATATCACTAGTACATTCTGTCAGTCAAGAAAAACAACAAAAACAACACCAATCATGTACAGACTCTTTCAAAAAATAAAGGAGAAAGGAACACCGCCAAACTCATTTTAAGAAGCCAACATATCCTGATATTGAAACTTGACAAAACAATAAAGACTGCTACTCACAGAAATGTAGACTCTCATGGAGTTCTAGGAAATTTTCGTGAGTGATGATGTAACAGGGAAGAACAAATCTGACTCCATATTAGATATGTTTCTTTTACTTTAACCTTTGTATCATATTGCTTTTTCTACAAGTTAAAAATGTTGCCTATAGCTTGAAATATACAAGAGAACCCATTCTCAAGGCTCTGACCTTTAAAGGTGTAACACTTTGCCATTCATATAGAGATTAAAAAGTTTCAGAACAGAGAATAACATTTGTCTTGTTGGAGGTTTTCAGAAACATCATGACCTGACCTACAGGGACAGCTGCAAGAGCAAAGGATTCTGACACCAGGAAGTGTGCAACAACTAACCAGTCACTATTCCTTGCCCCAACAACTCATCTCCTGACTTACTGGCCTGTTGTGCAGCAAGCAGGACAAGCTTGGACATTTGGAAGTGGTAACAATGAAATTATTCTTCATCGATGATGGGGGGGGGGTATGGCTACGGGAGGAAGGGAGTGCAGGTGTACACATCTGGTAAATCACATTAAATGGCACATTTTAAATAGCTACGGCTCTTCATATAATTATACCTCAAGAAAGTTGAAAATTTTAATTCAAAAAAAAAAGAGTGCTAAGGAATTAAAGGGGCACAGTTGGGCTGCAAATGGAAAGCATTAGGTTTTAGCAACTGAAACAGAAACAGCAATGAAACTGACTGTGTAGGGGCCAGTTGACACATTGTAGTTGGTTCTCCGAATCATCTGTGGTTCTGTAAGTGTTATTATCAGTGCTATCTTTATCCAGGTTGCTGCATGCATGCACCAGAAATCATCTTAGATTGCCTCCTCAGTGGAATGTTATCGGCAACCTACCAATTGTTCTGTGGAGCAGACATCCCTTCTGAGTCGGATTACAAGGTGATGAGAGTCAATCAGATGTCTCTCACAAGGTTTCTTTAGTTATTATTTTCTGAACACCACATGCACCTGTAGACACCAGAGTGGGAATCAGAACACCACAGACTGTATGCCTGAATAAAGAAGTAAAAAGTAGGAACTGATGTTCTGCAGAGATAATCGCTTAGCCTTTCAATTTAGAGCTTTATTCACCTGGGAAAAAGATATAAATACTCCCTAAGGGGCCCCTTTTCAAAGAAGACATTTATGTGTAAAATTTTGAATCTAAAATGTTAGGAAGGTTCATGACCCTCACTCAAATGTTCACTGCGTAATCCCTTAAACCAGGGCTCCAGAGTACTTGTAATTACAATCACTCAGCTTCTTAGAACACCTTCATCCAATAGTCTTTTAGCAAGTTGGCTCTTCCTCATCTTAGTCACAAGGATAACTTTATTGGCAGGTCTCTGCAAGAGTGCACATAAAACTCATTGAGCTGTACTCTTAAAATCTGTGCACATTGTTGTATGAGAATTTCACATCGATTTAAGAAAAATGCAAAAATTTTCCAAATAATCTTAGTGGTTTGAGAGATTTTTGTATTTTTCTTTTTCAAATGAAGTGTTTATATGCACAATCCACATTTTGACCTCAAAGTCAACAATTCCTTTAGTTTTTTGTCTTGTTACATCTTTGTTGAAAGCAATAGGGAATAATATAATATTGTTGTATCAGATTTGACAGTCCAGTCCAGGTATGTTGTAAAGTAAGGGAAGAAATAATAATACTATTGCACTTGCAAAGAGAGTAATACTATGGGGGACCTGTTGTTGCTCTGACAAAGCCATTTGGTGCTGTCTCCAGAAACCCTAGTATGTTTCTCAGAATCATTTGTCCAGAAATGCAGTTGTTTCAGGGTCCTCAAAAGAGCTCAAGCCCTTAAGAACTGCCCCTTGCTAATAAAACCCACTAGAGGAGGATATATAAATCAATGTTTCCTCTCTTAATATACCTGGGAAAGCTTCACAATAATAAAGTTACTTATGAGCATGATATCAAAAAGAAATGAAAGTAGGTCATATTGAGGGCTGTTTTATTCTGTGAGACAGCTAATGAAAATAAGTGATTGTGTTCATGCCTTGTAGTTACCCTATCTTTTGAGCCATTTACATTAACTGTGACAAATTCTTACACATTTTATATTATGTACAACAAAGATTACTTGAACTATTTTGTAGGACTATAATTTGTTGATCTAAGCTTCATTTTGTGCTAATGTAAGCAACACACAAACTACTATTTGAATGTAGTCATAGTTTGTTCACTTCATGGAACAAATCAGGCAAGCACATTGTTTGGTAAAACCTGGAACACCAAATTGAGCATGAGAAAAGCAGAGACAGGGGCCCGTCAACTGGTGCTTCAGAAAGGTCAATGGAAAATACATTTAAACCTTGAAATTGGTCATTTCTGTAGAAGGTAGAAAATGCCCAGGATTTTAGTTTCATAGAAAAGGGAAATTCGATGGTTATAGATGTCTAGTACCTGAGGGGAGCAATTAAAGGTTCTTGTGCTTTATAACAATTATGTTGCCTGAAGCAATGCCTGTGGCCTGACTGCCATGGGAGGCTACAAGAGTGAAGCCAGTTATTTTTGGCTTTCTTAACTCTGGAGATTTCTTACATTTTTCTCCTAATATTATCTCTTGAAGGCCAAAGAGATAATATTTGATATATTTAATAAATTATTTATTTAACAGATTATGTGTCATAAATTTATCTTTAAACTTGAGCTTCTCTCATGAGAAATGGACAATTTTTTTTCCCCTTCGAGAACAGAAAGACTCAGCGTTACTGCAGCAGCGCTATGGATTGACTTTTAGGTGAAATTTTGATTGTGGAGTTTACTACTAAGTGTATCCATGAGTTGGAGCCAATGTAACACATTTTATCATTTGGGAAAGAAAACAGAATTCTACTAAGGGACCATCTGATAAAAAGAAATCACATTTCTCGGGAACGTTTGTTGTTCGCCTCTGAGTTGAATTTTGTGCCTGAGGTGACAGGCTGTGAGTAAGGCAGCATCTCCCCCTTTTACCCAATAGCATAATTGTTATGCAGCCTCAGTAAAATCACATTTCTGCTTGTAGTTTACATTAATCAATGTAAATATATGATTGACCAACTCATATTGTTCAATAGGCTCATTGTCATAAATGATGTATATACACACACAATTTGTTTTTTTCAGTAACTACAAAAATGGAAAATAATAATTTTTCTGCTTTATTGAGATATAACTGACATATCACATCACAGTTTAATTTTAAATATATAGATTGAAACCCAAAGTTTTAATTACTTACCAAATTGTGTGTGTGTGTGTGTGTGTGTGTGTGCGTGTGAGCACACACATGTATAGGCACAAGCATATGGAATATGGGGGAGGGGGGTTAATCAATGAGAGAACGGACCTGGCATGTGTTCCTCACATCAAGAGGAAAAGAAGAGGAATCATCTGTTTAAATTGAAAAGATGTAGGCCAAAAAGTAAATTGGAGCCTGTGGGTTTTGGGAATTTACTTTGAAAGAATTTTTTTCTAATACCTTGTCATCAAAACTGGTTTTGAACAATTAAAACAGAAAGCAAGTATGTGTAATCTTATTGTCTATCAATTCAAAACACAGAAAATTTTAGATAATTTAATAAACATAAAAGGGAATGATAAAAGGAACCCAATTAAGAGAATGAACACTCTCAACCATCAGCAAGTAATACTGAGATAATTGAATAATTCTAGAGAGAGTGAATGGCAAATTTTAAATAGCAAATCATTTAATGGCACTGCAGAAGGATTGGAAAATGAAAAGAAATTAAGATGAGTTATTTGAATGTTTACAAAACTATAAAGTTAATTCTGGGAAAGAGAATCCACAAGAATATAAAAATACAGACATTCTGCTTCAGTAAATATGAACAGCAAACACAACAGATAACTGAGGGTGGGTTTATTCTGATCATTAAGGCCACTCCCCATTTATCTCCAACTAATATGCTGATTTCCGTTTTGTTCTGCTTTGCTTCTTTGAGCACCCAGTACTGATTTTTCATTTTCTTCCCTTCACCAAACATACGTCAAACACTTCACCTTGTGTTCCCTGTGATTTCTGTCTACTTTCTAACTTTTTTCCTATTTTCATTTCACTTGTCAAATTCCACATACTCATGGTATCATCTGCCTTATATTTCCATGTATTTTCTCATGCATTTCAGCTCTTCCTTCGATATGTACATATTTAATGAGAGCTGATTATGTATAGGATATAATTAATTCATTTTACATTTGTTTTTCCTAAGTTTAAGTATCAAAATATTTCCTTAAATTCTCCAGATATTCTCTTCCTTGTTGCCTTTTTTGTTAAAAAAATTAAAATTTCTCATTTGCACATTCAATGATTAAATTTCATTTTAAAGAAAGCCCTTTGAGGGTTTTCAATATAACACCGTGGATTTGTTCACAACTAACCCAAGAAAAATAGATCTTTGATATATATCATAGAGGGATTAGAAAGCACATTGGGACACGTTGCCCCAATCTAATCAAGAATTGCAATTACCATGTGATCTGTGTACTTCTGCATGCCCGTAACTCAGCGTTCTTATTCCCATAAGATCAGAGCAATTCTGATTGCTTTCAATTCATTGCTCTGACACACTCGATTAGCACATAAATAATTTTGTTCTATTTATCAACTTGAATCTTTGTTCTTCATCATTGAAGTTCCATATTTAATTATAGACTAGTTATTAAAAGAAAGCCAAGAATGCCAAATTCTCCATAGACTTTTAATGAAATAGCCTATTAAAATGATTTCAAGCTAAAGTGATTCCACTGGACAGCTGAAATTCAATATGCAATCCACAATTCTAATCATAAACATCAAAGTAGAGTTGCTCAACTTTTCCCTATTGGTTCTTTGTAAATATCCTCATCTTCATATTGGCAAATTAAATGAATGTACTTCATTAATCTCATTCCAATCGGGTAACTGAAATGTAATTTTGAGTGCTTATTCTCATTCATTATGAACTTGCACGCAAAGACAGATTATGTTACTTCAGTATTTTCTCCCTTCCTATCTTGCTTTATTCCATGATTGCCTTGTCTCCTTAAAGTACTAAAACTTTAATCTAAGGCCAGAATATATTTCCACCAGGTGCCCAAGTGACCCTTTGGTTCTCTAACAATACTTTCTTTCTTGATCATGAGATTGACTTTTGCCTTTCTCCCTAAGAAGGTATCATGTCTTCCCATTGCACAGTATATAGGATCCTAGATTTTCTAATATATATCCTAGATCTTCCTCATATCAACTCATCAAGATACTGTAATTCCTCTAATTGCCATTTCATCTTTGATTTATACTCACTATTACTTCTTCTGAGTAAATTTGTTCTACTCCTTACAGTGGTATCTTTTGGTAGTTTTTACCTGAAATCCAAAGATATAACAGTTTTGTGTGTGTGGGGGGGGATGGGGTGGGAGGGTGGGTTCAGTCTTCAATTAAATGTGTTAAAGTAATTCCCCTAAGTGTTTTAGAAATTCCTGTAAGTGGATTACCTGGAACAAGTCACCATTTTATTGAGGTCATTTTATTTAATGGTTAGATTTTCTAACCTCAGTGCTACCACACTAAAGGAAAGTTTGTTCATTTTCTATCACAATTATATAGCTCTGAGGTTAGAAAATCTAATCCTACTATATTATGTAGGATAATAAACGTTATGTAGGAATGAAATGTTATAAATTCTTCCACTTTTGGCATTTTTAAATTGATGCAATTATTGAGATGATGAGCATTGGCTGAGGTTGAAATCTACAAACCAATTAGGGTGTAGTATCAATAGAATCATTGTCTTTTTTGCCCTTGGATTAGAATAGTGATCTGACCTTTCTGTGTATTTATGATGAAAATTATATAATATTTCACATTTTTTATTGGGGCTCTTCCTTAAGTCCTGTGGGCAATAGTGATATCTTGACATTTTGATCAAAAGAATTATATTGTAAACATAGTTGATCTCTACATTTCAATCACCTTTACAGTCATGATATTGCCAATAATACTATTAAAGTGTGTGTAAGACAGAGTGTGTGTGTATGTAGGCGTGACTTGCTATTTTGGCTTTGTGTCATTATACAGCTGTAATCATACAGACAGTTTAAAAGTTGTCAAATGTACTGCTTTTAAGAATTGCTTGATTCAACATCCTTCCCCCGCAAGCCAAACTTTTTTTTTTTAATTATTATTATTTTAAAATTTTATTTATTTTTCCCTGCACTGGGTCTTTGTTGTTGCATGTGGGCTTTCTCTAGTTGCAGTGAGCAGGCTTCTCGTTTGTGGTGGCTTCTCTTGTTGCAGAGCACGGGCTCTAGGCATGTGGGCTTCAGTAGTTGTGGCTTGTGGGCTCTAGAGCACAGACTCAGTAGTTGTGGTGCACGGGCTCTGCAGCATGTGGGATCTTCCCCAACCAGGGATCGACCCCGTGTCCCCTGCATTGGCAGGCAGATTCTTAACCACTGCGCCACCAGGGAAGTCCCCCAAACTGGTTTTTAAAAATCTTTTAAAAATGTTAAAAATGTTTGGACTTGGAAAACAACAGTGTTCCAAACAGAAAATAGTAGTAATTAATAAAGAGTATAAAGGAACTTTTAGAAAGAAACATAACCATTAGAAGAGATTGGGTTTATGGTATGTTTTTAGCTGAATCTGTGTCTCTAACACAGATGTGAACATAGGTCTTGGACTAAAAGCCATGGACTGATTGACAGCTTTCATTCCTTCAATCTGCAGATGTGTCATGGACTTATTATGTACCTATATTTTAGTGGAGTGACACACCATAACTAAATCAGCACACATATGAATAAGCCTGTTTGTCAGTTAAAAAGTGACGGCGGTTTTTCTCAGTGGTTAAGTCCGTGGCTGGCATTTAGTAGGTATCTCCATGTCTGTTTATTGAATGAATGGACCTAGTGTGTTTTGTGGTAAATCAAATACCAAGCTATGTACATGTGAAATTCACCCTCTTTTTCTTATAGTGTGAATAAGAAATTTACATTTACCCTGATTGTTAATGATCTTGGCAACATAAAATGAAACTAACAGGAAGAAAATTTTGTATAAACAACTTATATTTAAATTGGGTCAACAAAACAGAATTTATTGTTGTACTTTAAGAAGTTTTTAGAGCCTCAAGACAACACTGCAGCTACAAAGTCAAAGTGGGCTGTAGCTTTAATATATCGCTAGCATCAAAAACAGTGTATCATAGCTACCTAGCTTTTTAAAAAATGCTTTTTATACTTAAATACAGAATAAAGTGACAATATTTTGCATCCAAATAGTAGATATCTAATTCATTTCTAAGTTAACAAAAATAAACTAAAATATGCAAAAAAGAAATACTCATTACTCTGCAACCAAATGAAAGATTAAAAGAGACTAATTGTTCCTTGCCATCTATCTTTGTTGGTTTTGATAGCCATCTTTATTCATGTTATTGACTACATTACTGCTAAGAAGTATATAATTCATTAAAATACATGATTAAAAACTTCCTTGTATTTCTATCTGTAATGCAACTTCTAGCCCCATTTTAATTGCTTATAAAAGTTCAAGTAAAAAAAAAAAGTTCCAAGAAGCTTTTTTATTTCAAGTCACTGATAACATGAATTCTCAGTGTAAATATTAGTCATTTAATGACAAGCCAAACAGAGGAATGCTCAACCAGATCACAATCATCACACAGTGTCTATCACTGTTTCTGTAAAAGCTTTTAAAAAATGAAAAATTATTCACTGGAGAAGATTTTCAGAGGCTGAACATTTGAGAAAGAATATTTAGATATTGGGATGCATGGATGACCTTTTAGGCAGTTATTTTTCAAGAACTAGTTAACCATGAATTTTGAGCACTCCAACTTCAGAGCTCCAATTCAGTTTAGAGACGTTTTTAGTAGGTATAAGGATAAAAATTTTTTCAAATTTAAATAATTATCCTAAAACTCTTCAAAGATACCAAGGTTAGGCTCTACTGAGTTTTATATTCATTTGATAATTTGGCCAAATAACTTCAAATTTAGTAAAAAATACTTTTAATTCCATAGATGATACATTTCCAAATTGCTGGTAACCATGCTAATGCTGGTTGCTTCAACCATACACAGTGAAGACGTAAGCCTCCTAAAATGTAAGCGGTGGGAAATCTAAGTACACAGCAATGTATTAAAGGTCAAGTATAGTATACACTTTATACTTGGTATACTTTAAAATTCTTAAGAGACGGATTTCTATAAATTAAGTAATAAATCACTTGCAGAAAACTATGTGATGTCCAAGGAAACCTACTAATAAAAAGTGAAGCCTTCAGGTTAGTGAAGAATCCTTTTATCAAATGAATAAATCTCTTCTACTACATCTGTTTTGTAAAACTAATAGTTTCTACATGATGAATTTTTAAAGATGGAGATATGTATCTTAAAAAGCAGAACTGAGTGATGCAATGATCTGTACCATGTTCACAGGCATTGTAGCAAAATCCTCATCAGTAAACTTCTATGAGCCTGACAGAGGCAGCTAAAAATTTATACAAAAGTTATGGTCAGGACACTGCTACCCTATTGCTGCTCTTAGGGAATAAGATAGGCCTCCAAGATTTTCTTCCCTTTCCTTTTTGATATTAAATAGAAACAATGATATGTGGGAGAGTGAATAATGCATCCCAGTCCCCTCTAATGGGAAACAAAAATTAAATTTAACATTAGAAAAAAGTACATTTTGTATTACATGTTTGCTCCACTGCATAGTTACGATTTATTTAAATTTAGGCTACTTACTATGGTCTCCTGATTCTAAAGCAGATTTGCAAGCAGTTTTCAAACACCATTACTTGTGCAAATATTTAAAAAATCCAAAATATTTACTACAGTGGGCTTGGTGTTTGCTCTCTTTAAGTCAGTTTACCAGTCATCTCTATCCCTTTGCATCTATTTGTATTTTTACCTTGAAAGATTTATTTGAAAACAATAAGAGACTACAAAACTTTAAAACTTATGCTTAAGTCTTAAAATATTATCATTATATAAAGCTGGGGAATTCTATATATGCTATGTAGAAATTCAATAAATATTTATTGAATTGAAAGTAATGTGAGGTGAACTTTGGTTCAAGATTTTGGGAAACATAAATAAGAAAAGTAGAAAAAAAGTTTAATCAGCTCACAACTTCCTCAATCTTGATTTTGATGGGACAAATCAGACAAGCAAATACGGACCATGCGACCCTCTGACATGTACCTTAATGTCTGTGTAAAATGAAAATATTTGATGAAGTTACTTCCATTGTTAAAAGTTTGTCACTCATCTCTTCTTTATTCCTAATATGAAGATTCAATTTGAAAAATGAGAATTTAAAAAAATATGACATAACTTTTGTGTTCTATTAAAAATAATAAAGATTTTGTCTCAAGATAAAACTAGGTAAAGATTGTACAAATATCATAAAAACTAACAAGTGGAAACATAATCATTAAAGAGATATTTATACTTAAATGCTTGGACAAAAAAGAAAATGGGTTCAAATACCAACTACCTAGCATATCAACTATTCCTTTATAATTACTAAGCATTAAAAAATCTGTAGTAGATTGCATTAAAAATACAGTTCTAAGCTCTGTTTTCACATTTCCTCAAATGGATGGCAGTCACTGCAGCCAAATATGTATTTGCTTAAGAAGCTTAACGTGCAGAGAGAAACTAGCTCCTTTCCAAATTTTCAGCTTTGATTTATCCACAATAGTAACCAAGAGAAGGAAAATCAACACTTCATGTATGTTAGTCTCAATAATATGTGAGATAAGCAAACATATCAAAATTGTAAGTCCCATAAATTTGGACTTTACTAATTAAGAACTTATAATCTCTAAAACAGGGCTATTAGAGCAATTTATATACTATCTGAAGAGGGGAAATATAACAACAAATATAAACCACATATTAAGAGAGTGCATCCCATAACAGAACACATTATTTTCAAGTACTTTAGAAGAATTTTTATTATTACAGTATAAGCTAATACTCATTAGATTCATAATTTGATATTTTAATTTTAAACTAAGCGTATATATATTTAATAATCACAGAGGTAGTAAGCTTAGTTCAAGATATTCTATTTACGTGAAACTATGTAGATATTATATAATAAAGTCAAAGAAAAGCCCTATTTCTTTTCATAAAGTAGATTGGAAAAGGACATGATTAAGCAAAAAACCTGAATAATGCAGATTACTTTAAAAACTGTGCTGGTGCCCATTGCTCTCCCCTGCCATTTGAGTGTTAAAGGAAAATGCACTAGATCTTATCTGTACAGATTTCCATCTCTGAGCCAAGATCTCTTCCAGGCAACAAAAGGAAGTGAAGAAAGCAAATATTATCTCAAGAAAATTAGATAAAGCCTAGAACTGATGAATAAGAAAGATCAAAGAAAATACAAGACACATCTTCCAATAATAAAGCATTAGCCAAGTTAAAGAAATAATGAAAAGTTTGGAACATTACTCGGAGTTTGTAAGAGTTAAATCCATACTTCCTAAAATAAAATTCCGTGGTTCTAAGAACACATACAATCTAAGGTCTCCCCCGTGTACTCTCAAGAGATGAATCAGCATCCGCCACACAAAATTCAGACTTCTTTAAGGATGATGATAATCAACTCATCTCCTATTCACCTTGTGAATATATTTAATTCTTTACTGAGTTTCTTGTCCCATTGAAAGAAGCATTCCTTCTCTCAACAGGCTTCAAATTATTCTACGTTTTATCTGGCTCTGATTCCTTCTGCCACATGGAAAATAATTACTAGCTTTCTTTATTCAATTATGCTAGCATTTTTATGTATTTGGCCAAAAGTAAAAAGTTAATGAGACTTCAGGTCAAATTCAAAATTAGGAAAGTAAGAGTTTCAATATTATACTTCAAATAGCCCAGAAAAGGAATAATATTGATCAAAATATATTTGAATATTATTGAATTTTTGACTTGCCAAAAAATATAAAATAAAAACCTCTGCAATAAATGTACTAAATCATTTTATACTTTGAATATTTTATCTATACTTTTATTAGTTATTACATATCAGTCAACTATGGTTCAATAGCATGTATACTGGAGTTAGTTTTAATAATGTGAATGGAATCAGCTGCTGAATATAAAACAAATGTGTTACTTGAAGGAATCGCCTTTTATATTCTATCAAGGAAATAGTCTTTAATGCCACCTCCAACAGGACCATTAAAAATTAAGAATGATAATTTTCCACTAGGCCAAGAAATATGGGTATTTTCTGGAAAATAAGTTAATAGATACTGAGGTTGCTGAACTGTTATTAACAGCATTTCTTAGCAAGCATTGCTACTGAGATGTTTTATGCAAGAAAACACTTCTTAGCAGCTGACCATTTTTGTACTTGCCCATACTGTCTACTCTTTATTCTACAGAATCCTATGCGAGTAGGAGTATGGAGGAAAGAGATAATTTGAAAGTACTGTAAGTGGTAAAAAGGAAAGAAATTCAGTTGGAATTGGTTCAGCTTAGCACTAATCAGGCTGCATGGGATGCTTCCTCAGTGACAGAAAAGATTGCCCAGGGAACAAAACCTCATCAAATTCTGGTAAGTGAAAAGCATTTCCATGCTAAAAAGCTGCCACTGAAATATTTACTGGTCAAGGGAAGCATCTAATATTACATTCAAGCAAGAAATCAGTTTTCTTATTGTAGAAAACAAGCATTAAATTGCCTAGTACTCTATGGTTCGTTGAACATCTAGAATTAGTTTTGTGTAAGTTGATCAGAGATCATTTGTTTCTCCAGGTGAATTAATTAAAATACTAGAAAATGCCTGATACTACCAATGACTGAGAGCATATTTGGGTAGCAAAAAGGTATATCTATATCTATACCTATACCTAAAAACAGATATGTTCCTTGTTAGATATACTATACATCTAGAAGAGTCATTATTGAATTTTAGGCATGCTTTCTCTGAGAAAATAAAGGAGGAAAAGAAAAAACACCTATGACAGCCCATTTCTTTAGATTATTTTTTTCAATGCAAATATGTCTTGGTCTCAATTCAGAGTTGCTTCTAAGACCCTTCTCTGAGGGTGTCCCTCCAGATTACCTCCTACGGATGCCAAACAGTTCTTTGACTAAGAAGACAGGGCTGAGGTACAGCTCCACCTTCAGGAATTAGAAGAGCTGAATCTGTGTGAATTTTGTGGGGTTCAAAAAGGAAAGCAGAAAGAAGGAGGGAGGTCCTGAGGAACTACTGTCTTCAGTTTTGCAAACCAGGATTTCCAAAAATTTAGAGGAGAAAAGTTAGGCTTGGTTTGACTTTGGATTTCCTTTAAGAAAATTTGATTCCTGGTCATTTGTGGACAATAAATATTCTTCCCTTGGCTCTGGCCTGAATTCGTCTAATAATGACAGACGTGGGAGGTGACATCACAAAGATAGATCCTTCCTGACTTCACTCCCCCTTACAAGAACAACCAACAACCATTCAAGAGCAATACACCACTGAGAATCTTAGAACACAGGAATGAACTGAACCACGCTTTGCACCTCAGAGACCAAGGCAGACTGCATTAGAAGGGTAAGAGGGGGAGCTACACATTAACCTCATTCCTCCTCCCCCAGGCCAGTGCAGCACCACATGGACAGGTCTCTCCTGAGCCTCTGGCTCCTCCAGTGAAAGAGAGAACCCAGCGGGGACAACCAACTCACCAACAGGATTGTGGGTTGCTTTGTGGGAGCCCCTATTCTGATTCTCACTCTGGGGATTTCAGGGGAATCTGTGGGGTTCAATCACCGCGAAGCTGACTGTGATGGAGAAAGCGGGAGGGGCTTGCAATAACCAGCTTATGGATCTTGGCAGACGGGAGTTCCTACCTGCAGTGCCCAAGTAGTAGTCCCAGTCAGCAGCTCTGCTCACCTGCAGAACCAAGTCGGGGGTGGACCCTGACCAGGGAATTCAGTGGGGTACAGATCTGTCTGATTCGGATGCTCAAATGAGGAATTTTGCTGACCCTAGAGCCTGGTTTGCCCACGCCTAAGCAAGGTGCTGAGTCACAGCCCCACCTACTGTGAAGAGTACCTTCCAGCCCCATCTGACCAGAAGGGCTGGCAGCAACTCTTGGAAGCTGTGTGGCCTAGCTGTGTTCCTTCCGAGAGGCAGGCTGGCAGAACAAAGCCAGTACTGGGTGTGGAGGCTTCCCTATGTTTCCCCATAGGCAGGGGGATTAATTTATAGTCAAGGCTGAGAGTAGCTCCCAGCCCCTCCCAACCACAGAACCAGTTTGGGAAAACTGAGCGTAGCCTGGAGTGGCCCCTCCCCTTCCTGTCCAGGTAAGGCAGCAGGGACATAGCGCCGTCCACGGTGACCCCCAGCCCCACCTGACCAGAAGGGCTGGCAAAAACACCTGAACGGTGTGTGGCCCAGCAGAGCTAGAGCTGAGTGAAGGACAGACAGAACCAACAGTTTGCAGAATAAAGCCAGTGCCCTCTTTGGCCAGGGAATTTGGGGTATGGGTCGGCCTGAGTTAAGACAACAAAGAGTTTTATGGGTTTTAGAGCTGCTTCTGCTGGGCAGAGAACCTAATTCATAGTCCTGCTCATTGCTCAATATAGCCTTCAGCTGGTTGGAGCATATGGGAAGCAGCAAAGCCCATTCAACTGCCCTACATACAATAGCACTTGAACAGAGAGCACGGCCTGTGGTTTCCTCCGTCTACAAAGCAAAATCAGTGGCTCATCTGACCAGGGAATTGAGTGCACATTCTTGCCTGATTTGGGTCCCCAAACAATGAGTTGTATAGGTCCTGGGTCTTGTCTTGCTGCCCTGTTAGGGCAGGAAAGCCAGTTCATAGTCCCATCTACAACAGAATGTAATACCCAGTCCCAAACATCTAGTAAGCCTGACCAGAGGAATCAGGCAACAGTGAAGCCCATTCTACAGCCTTACTTGGATAAGGAACCAAGCCAGAAGTTCCATGCAACTGTTCTCAGCCAGTGGCACAACCCCCCATCCCCAAACTCAGAGCTTGAACCCCAAAATAGACCAAAATAAATAAAAAATAGAGCTTGAACCCTAAAATAGATAATTATAGCAGCCTCCACTGCCCAGGGACATTACCCACAGACATGCCCAGAAACCCAAACTGAGCTGACTAGGGAAGATCTGTCTCTTCCAAAGAAAACCTGTAAAGACTGGAAAAGGAACCTAATTACTTAAATAACACAGATACCAATGTAAGGACTTAAAGATCACAAAAAGCCAGGTAAATGTGACACCACCAAAGGAAACTAATAAAGCTCTCATAACTGGTCTTAAAGAAATGGAGATCTATAAAGTGTTAGACAAAGAATTCAAAATAATTCTCTTAAAGAAGTTTAATGAGTAAGAAAGAACACACAAACAACTAAATAAAATTAGGAAAACAATGCAATGAACAAAATGAGAAGATTGACAAAGTAATAGAAACCATCAAAAAAAAAAAAATCCAGAAAAGAGCCCACAAAGAAGCAGAAATCCTAGAGGTGAAAAATACGATAACTGAACTGAAGAATTCAACACTTTCAAAAGCATAGTGAACTTTTCAGAAGAAAGAATCGGTGACCAGGAGGATAGAATGTTAGAAATTATCCAGTCAGAGAGGTAAAATGATAAAAGAATGAAAAAGAATGAAGAAAGCCTATGAGACTTATATGGCACAATACTATGCCCTAGACACTGCAATAGGTGCCTTGCATACACTTAATATTTTTAACAAAAATTTTAGTTAAGTATTCATATCCCATTTTAAACATTAAATTCTAAGCAGTAAAATCATTATTGATTTATTTATGCACACATTTCACCAACATTTATTAAAGCTATATTTTTGGTAGACAAAGGATTTAACAGGAAACAAATTCTTGCCTTCATGGGGTTTACACTTTTTGTTTTTGTTGGGAGATGGGAATAATTCATAGTTAAATATATAAAATAATTACAAATTATAATAAAAGGTACAGAGGAAATAAAAAGATGCTCAAATAAATGATAATGGTAGTAACTTCTCTACATGGAATGGTGACATTTAAAGGAACTAGTACATTGATAACTAAAAGACGAGTTGATGTGAACTTTGTGGGAAAGGGAATTATAGGCAATGTTAATAGCATGTACAAAAATCCTGAACTAAACAAAGTGTGGCATATTCAAGCAACAGAAAGAAACCCAAAGTGGGTGAGGGACTAGTGAGATAGTTGAGTATGAGATCAAAATGTATTTCAATCTACTGGAGGGCTTTAATTAGTGAAATGTCCTGGTTTTACTTAGATTTTTCAGAACAGCAATCTTGCTGTTGGGTGAAAAAGGGCATGACCCAATCATGGGAGTTATGGAACTTAGTAAGAAGAGGCCTGGGAACAATCCCTGAAGAGTGACATTATTTAGCAGTTGGGTGGAAGACAGAACAAAGAAAAATCAGGAAGAATAGGAAAGGGAAGTGATACTATGGCCAAAAAGACAAGAATATATCAAGAAAGAATATCACATTATCTCTGTAGCACTATGCTGAGGTCACACAATCTGAAGACAAAAAAAATTACATCATGAAAAGCACTGATTGCATGGAAAAGTTTCCCAAGAGTTGGGGTGTCGAGGAGGGAAGGTATCACCTACTATCAGTAGGTGGAGGTCCTCTCTACCAGCCCTGTAGGATGCAATCTGGTTCCCAAACACCTTTTTACCGCTTGTTTTCTTGGACCACTCCTGATCCTAACTGTATGGTGTTAGGTTCTCTGGAAAGTAGAAGTTGAGATGGAGTTAGGATTGCAAAAGGTGTACTGGAGAGTCAAAGCTCCACCCTCCAATCCTAAACTAAAGAGATTATTTTACTGAGGAAACCAGAATCAATAAGAAGAGAAGAGAACTAGGTCAGTTTTCCACCTTTGGCATAATCAAAGTTTTATTTCTTCACTAGTGACTCATCGCCATTAGCTAACAAATACTGTAATGTTTACATACCTATATATATATATATATATACACACACATACACATATATTTACATTTGGTCCCACTTATACAGTTGACCCTTGAACAACACAGGGATTAATCTGCGTATAATTTATAGTTGGCCTTCCTTAACTGGAGTTCCTTCATACCCACAGAGTCTCGCAGTTCAAACTTGTATTGTTCAAGGGTCAACTGGACCTCCTTTCCTCCACATTTCTCTCTACTTCCCTTTGGGAAAATGCCTTTACATGTGTCACATTCTCCTGATTTTCCTGCTGCCTTCTTGAGTCTCCGTATTCTCCTTGGCTGGCTCTTCCTCCTCTTTCATCTTTCTAAACTTGATCTGTCCAGTACGGTAGCACATATAACTAATTAGATTTAAACTAATTAAAATAAACATAATTAAAATTAAATTCCCTCAGCCACACATGAGTCATTTCAATCACTTAATAACCACAGGTGGTAACAGCTACTCTATTATTCATTTCTGTTATCACACAAAGTTATATTGAACGGCCCAGAATATAACCTACTCAAAAACTTCACTTCTGTGTCTAGTAAGTTTCCCACACCTAATACATCAAAATCAGAATTATGTTTACCCCCTTCAACCTGATTCTCAAATCTCAGTCTCTATCTCAATAAATGGCACCAACAGTAACCCAGTTACTCTTGCCAAAAATATACGTGTTATTTTGGCTTCAATTTTCCTGCTTACCACCTGATATTAAATTTCTCAGTCAGTCCTGTGAGCTTACCTCAAAAATGTATCCAACAATCAACTGCATCTCACTGCCTTCATCGCCAAATTCTAGACTAATCTACCATCATTCTTATCCACCAAAATGTTAATTTGTATTCATCCTTCTGTTCTTCCCTTCTACATTCAATATTACACAGAGCAGCACAGTGATCTTTTAAAATGTAAATCAGACGACATCACTGCTTTTTCAAAACCCTCAGTGGCTTTGCCAGCACATTTGGAATACAATTCAAACTCTGTGCCTAGTTTATAAATCCTGCCTAAAATTATCCCTTCCTAAATCTCAGACATCTTACGCTACATTTACCGTTCCTCCCCCCCATCCACTGAGACCCCTTCTGTCTAGCCCCACTGGTTTCCTTTTTGCTTTCTCTAATTCAGGGCCTTTACACTGAGTGTTCTCACCATCCAAACTCTCTTCCCCAAGATTTAGTTTATTCTTTTACTTCAGTTAGGTCTCTGTTTAAATATTGTTCCCTCAAGGTAGGGAGGAGTGGTTTCCATAAAGACACTATATAAAGTAGCCTTTCCTCCATACTGGTAGGTTACTTCTTAACGATTTATCTGCTTTATTGTTTCCTCTGAGCACTAATCACTGTCTTAAGTTATATTTCATTATTCACTGTCTATCTCTCCGACTAGAATGTCAACTTGGTGAAAGCTGGATCATTTTCGCATTCACAGTGTTAGCATATAGTGTGTGTCAATAAGTATTTGTGAAGTGAATAACATAAGTGAATGACAGCATTATCAGGGGATTTCAGAGCTAAAATAAAAAAGGAAAATAGTCCAAGAGGGCTGGCATCTTTGGGATTTTGTTAGACCAGTGATAGGAATGAAAGGAGGCTTTATTCTGATTATCACTACAAAACATGAAATCCAGTTTCTGTCCTGTTTGCCTGGTGTAGCTTTATGTTCCTTATTCTAAGATGAAGGTGCCCATGCTCTGGGCTCAAGGCTGTGTAAAAAGTGTTGTTTTAAATAAAAGCACTAGGATGTGAACAGTTGTTATAACTGACAGTTAGTGAATGTTATATTTCTCACTGGTACCATAACACCAGAAATAAAAGTATATCTATGTTCAATGACTTCAAGCAGTACCCGACTGGTTTACCCATGAACAATAGACTATATCGACCTCTCAGTGGATAGCAGAAATTCTAAGAAGTGGAGAACTGCTGAAGTTACAGGGAACTATTTCAAAAAGAAGTTTATTCTTTAGTGATAATTATGAAGATAATGATGATAATGTCTATACATAATTTTAAACATGTATTATGAGTTACAGAATACAGTACTTTGTGTTGTGGGCACTTAATAGTCAAGTTAGTTATTTAAAATGGTACAAATAATAAAAAAATCACATAATTAGATGGACTTCCACAGTGTATCATCTATAGGAAGGTAAATTATACTCATTCATTTCACGTATCTTTTATTAGCTGATAAGAAGGAAATGGAGAAGGGAAATGAATTTTTTATGCATAAACAATTACTAACAATTCAGATGAAGAAAGTGAGATTTAGACTTTCATTTATAGTTTCTCCTTCTCTCCTTCGATTTTTCTCAATTTCAGAATTCTAGAATAGTTCATTTTCCTTCAATTACATTACTATGAAAGAAAACAGGTTTTAGTGACCATTTATATTCACGTGGCTCGTTCAATAGATAAAGATAAGTTTACTTTAACTATGAAAGTCCATCCCCCAACAAAACAAAATAAAATATGAAGAGAGTCTAGAGATCCTAAAATGTCAATTTTTGATTTAAGTTTGGAAAATGCTTTTGTATTTATTGTCTGGAACCCTCATTACTACTTGTTCAATGTGTATGAACTATTACTCCATAAGAAAACAGACATTTGTTTAGTTTAGAGCTGATTAAATATAAGGCTTTGACGCTCTACCTCATGATACAACTTGAGGAAATAATCCATTTAATTTTTTTCTGAGAAAATAGATTTTAAAATGCAGGGCCAGAAACATTTTAGCTTTGAAATTTAAGATTGGAAAATTAGGATGTTTGTTTTTCTTCCTAAAGGCAATGGTTTAGAGTGTGGATATGCTAACAGATGACTCACTGCTGTGGCCACTGGTTTTCAATTTTCCTCCCCAGAATTACATGTCTTTAATCGTACTAGGAGTTTTATGACTCCCACTGTTTGTTTTTAGTTATATTCTGCTTGGAATAAAGAGTTATTAGGGTCCAAAATAGGAATTCTGAGTAGTAAATCCTCATAGGGCACTACTGTCTATGGTTTACATACTAGCTATGTGTGGTAGCAATTAGCGCTTTACCTGTTTATCCCTTTTATTTCAGCTTCAAAAATTTAGTTATAATGTACCTAAGAGGTACAGAAAGAAAGCACCATGAGAATCATATAGCATACTAGAACTTTACTGTAAAGGTGTTTTTCCTCCTTAACCCTACATGAAATGCATCAAAAGTTTTATAATTTTTATACAAATGAACAGCAGGGTGCGTTGGGTAAAGCCCTAAAGGCAAGTCAGGAACCCTCAAGTTCAGTTCCATTCCTGCTTCTGAAAGGCTGTGCATCAAGGTAACATGTTAAGCCCCTCTTGCCATAAACTTTCACATGAAAAGAATGAAGGGGATGACAAGTTTTCTTCTACGGTTGCTCTGATTTTTGGAGTTTAGCGTGTAAACTTTTCTGAGCCTGAGGCCGTGTCTGCATTATCAGGAACATGTATGGTAGAAAGAAGAAAATGTATACAATCAAGGAGATTTTCCTGATAAAATGAAATTTCATCCCAGTCAATTTGGCCAACAATCCTCAGCCAATACATCCTCCTAAAGTTAGAATTTAATCTGCAAAAATTGATAAGATGCTGTAACTTCATGACCTGTAAGAAGTGGGCCAGGCTTCTACCTAATTCAGCAAACTTATTTAGGCATCCCTTTCAAAACTATGTAAATCTCCATTCCTCAAGTGCTTTTTAAAATAGCTCCTCAGAATTCCCTGGCAGTCCAGTGGTTAGGACGCTGTGCACTTTCAGTGCCGAAGGCCCGGGTTCAATCCCTGGTCAGGGAACTAAGATCCCACAAGCTGTACAGCGTGCAAGAGGCGGCGGGGGGGAAAGCTCCTTAATCTACCTGCTGGCTCATTCATTAATAAGTTAAATAAAATATTGATAGGTACAAACAACGTCTTTTGAGAAATGCACTATAATATTCTAGGTCCACTTAGTGTTAAATGCATTTTCGGTTCTATTCATCAAATAAATTAACCCATTTTTTAGGGTAATGATGCTTTGGCATGATGATGTTTGCTTTATTTTAAATTTTTTCGAAGTATATACCTGTGTAACGTATTTCAAGAAGTCTAAATGTTGCTCCCTAAATACATCAGCATAGCTCAGATGCCAGGCCACTGGTGTGATTCCCTCAGGGTATGGATTTGCCTTGTCTCATTCAAAGCTGCTTCTTTAGTGCGGGGAACTTGTCCTGGGAGCTTGATGTGGCAGCATTTAATTTGCAAATGGCATTAGTCTTGATTCTGTTACCCAGTATTGCTGGAGAAGGACTGAGGTACAGAATTGAAGCAAATTCCTCCTACATAAGGGGAAGGAGTTAGCTTAGCCTTATGACAATTCATACCCCTGCAGTGCTCAGTCATCTGTGAAAAGCATTCTTTTACTCGGTTATGAAGTGTACATTTATTATCTGATTCCCTGCTACTGACTCGCATAACTTGATTGCATGCCAGTGATTCAAGCACTTTGTAGTAGTAATAGGGAGAAGAAATGTTTTGTTTTTAATTTTGGACTCTTCACATTGGTTTCTGCTATATAGAATCAGAGCTGGCAGCCCCATTTCATGAAGTGAAGTGCACCAGGCCATGCTGGAATACAACATCTCATTAGAAACATGTGTTACCCTGGCTTCCTTAAGGCTTGATTTGAATTGCCATATGGTCACTGTGACAGACTGAGTGATCATTGAATATTGACAGGGTCTTGACTACAGAATCTACCATGCCACTGCCAATTGAGTGTCATTCTTTTTTTTTTTTTTTAATTTATTTATTTTATTTATTTTGGGTTGCATTGGGTCTTCGTTGCTGTGCGCGGGCTTTCTCTAGTTGCGTCGGGCAGGGGCTACTCTTCGTTGCAGTGCACTGGCTTCTCATTGTGGTGGCTTCTCTTGTTGCAGAGCATGGGCTCTAGGCACGCGGGCTTCAGTAGTTGTGGCACACGGGCTCAGTAGTTGTGGCTCACGGGCTCTAGAGCGCAGGCTCAGTAGTTGTGGCTCAGGGGCTTAGTTGCTCTGAGGCATGTGGGATCTTCCCGGACCAGGGTTCAAACCCATGTCCCCTGCATTGGCAGGCAGATTCTTAACCACTGGGCCACCAGGGAAGTCCCTGAGTGTCATTCTAATGACACAATGTTCAAATGTATTTCCAGGCCAATCAATTTTGTCTCCTCATCTATAATCACATGGCTGTTTAAAATGTCAAGTATATGGTCTAGTTGAAGCTTCCTATCTTATCTGTCTTATTTCTGCGTACCACCCAATGTTGATTCATCATCCAAGCAAAAGTGCTTGCAGTATCCTAATGACAAGTTTTCTCTCTTTCCTTTACATCTGTTATTAGAGGTATGAAGTACAGCTTAGATTGGCATGCCTAGTAACTAGCTCGATGCCTGGCACAAACTGTGTACTAGATAAGCGTGAGTTATGTTGAATTTATTTCTCTTTTCTATACCAATTGTTTTCATTTCCTCACTTCAAAATATACTTCAAATCAGATTTCTCTATTTATCCTCTCCCCATTCTCACATCTCTTTTCCTAGGTACTATCTGTATGGGCTGCAACTTTGGAAATGTTTTATTATTTTTTACTTGTTTCTGTATTCTGTGTTTCCAAATGCATTGCAAAGCTTTGCACATTGTACAATGGTCATTATTGTATAGTGCGCATGGCATAATGGTCATTCAATGTACTCTCTGATTGCATGATATGCCAATGAAATAATATAACCTAAGCCTAACAAGATATCAAGCTAATGTTGGGGGTTTTATATCTTCTAACTAGAAAATGGAGTGACTTTTATTTTCTAAAGTCCATCTCCATTTCCTTTCTAATCGATTTTCAATCCATATGATACTCCCAATTCCCAGGTACTATTTTCTGAGGCTATGGACTTAGAGAAAATCATGCCTTACTGAACAGTTAATTTAATATGCCTAAAGCAGCACGATCAACTGTGGAATACACTGCTTTGTATTTAATTGTTTAATGAGTTTAGGGTTTTAATGCAGAGGAGTTGTGCTAGCAAGCAAACTTGAGGGAGAGTGCATGTCAGGCTTTTTTATTTGCTGGTTTCTACTCATTCCTCAGAATAGGGCATTTTCCTGTAATCATTACTGCAGGCTCAAAGCAGATCGGCATTCCATAGTTTACCTATTTCAAGTTGCCAATTTATTATTAAGTTTGAAAACGTGCTCTGTGTTACTTTAAAAGTGAATCAGAATCTTTGATGTGCCAACATTTTTATGCTTTTGAAGTTGCTAGAAACTTGATAACATGCCATCTTCTGTAACTCTTAGCAGTCTGTATTTCTAGAGTACGGTGTGATATTGGCAAACACAGCCATTTAACATTCTAACACTTTGTAGCTGACTGAAAGAAGAGGATCAGATTTTGCAAGGAAGAACCCAGAAAACACATCACACATCAGAGGATAAACAAGGGCTAGCTGAAAGCATTCCACTAATTTTTAACGAAAAAGTTAGAAGCAAAACTACTGAACTGATCTTTCAAAGCAGATTTCTAAGTTAGAAGGTGCAAAGGATTAACACTGTGTGAAATACTAGAGTTCTTTTGTATGAATACAGTAGTTCAGAGCTCAAAATCCACTAATACGGATTTTGCAGAGAAAAATTTATTTGGGGAGATTTTTTATACTGTCAATTGTGTTCCTTTCTAGCATGTACATACATGCTGTTGGATCACCCCACAGACAGTGAAAAAGTCTCCTCCCAGACAAGCTATAGAAATGAGCACCAGCTAGGGGTGATATGAAGGTTTTAGCTCTGCTTGTAATCCAGGTAATAATTCTACATCTGCCAGTTTGCTAATATACGCATAGAAATCAAATCTTTAGACGTAAAGCCATAGCCGAAATGTTTTCTCATCCAAGAAATCAATAGCATTTTAAACAGTGGAGATAGAGAGACATAGAGAGAGGGAGAGAGGGCTAGTTAATAGCTGCTATAAGATAGTGAGATGGTACTTACACTCTTCCAAAGAGCCTGGCAGATATGAATGCTTCCTATTTCTGCTTCACTTATGAGAGACTATGCCCTTTTATCTTTGTTAATTTCCCTTGAATTTCCTTTGTATATTTTCTGACGCCTGTAGAAATTAATGCAGAAATGTTACCCACAATGAAACTAGCAAATAAAAAAATGCTGATATACAATAGCTGTAACTATGTAGACAAAAATATAGCTGTTCACTTTTGCAATGATTAAATTAAAATCTCCTCTCAAGTTTTTACCCAGAGAAAAAATAAGGGATGACCTGCCTAGTTTTTCAAATTTATGGCATAAACAACAAATTGATTTATTTTTGCATAATTAATAGATAATTTTGGCATCACATAAACTGAATATTAAATCAAATGTAACATTTGGGCATTGCTGTGAACATAACACTGAATTCGGTATCTCCCTGTTGGGTTCAAAGTATAAACAGCAACAGCAATATTCTAATTCCTATTAGATTCTTATTATTCCTCTTATTATTATTATAAAGAAATTAACAATGGTATAAGAATGCTAAGGATCAGGAATATATCACCACATTGCTCTCTTGAGTGATATAAAAAGTCCTTGCATTGATTGTGAGAAGCCTAGAGGCCTGCAGTACCTTAATATCAAAGTTTTGAGAGGAGTAAGAAAGTTTTGTTATTAGATCCTTAATTAGATGATTTCAGACACGTGAGAATTAAAAGAACGCGTCAAGCTTAAAATTTAAGCTTTGTCTATTTAGCGGAGAAAAAAAAAACACCCTTCAAAAATATTCAATACAGATCAATTCATTGATTAACTTATAATGTTTCTTGAGTTCCATTTTTTATTTATCTAGTGGGTGGTAATCACTGCAATCCTGAGATGCCTCATTATGATTTTAGCAGCTGAGCACCTCTGGGTCCACTATGATTTTTTCCTTATTATTTTCAAACAGCCTCCCAGAAAAGAATAGAGAACCCAGTGAAATGCCTGGCAGATGGAAACACAGATGCAAAGCCAACTCACAAAGGAGTCAAGATTTTAGTGGAGATGAATTGGGTTGTGCTCCTGGGGACAGAGATTAAACCACACCACCATAGTGCTGAGTGCCCAGACAAAGAATCAGATTAATTTCAGGTCCGCAGAGATGGAGGCAAAAACCAGAATCTGCCAGATAGGCAAAAAATCAATAAAGAAATCAGATGTAAATTTAATATGCTAAATGTTCAAAATACTGAACTATGAAATTTAAATTTGCTTCCATTAAAATACATAAAATATCTTCTGGTATCATTGTTCTCAAAGGAAAGTAAATGTTCAAAATATATTTGTTGAAATAAATTTTTTCCAATCATTCTCTACCACACCAATTGTGAAATGTCTTCCCTATTTATTTGTTCAATAATTTATAGGGGAAAATGACAAGAATTATAATATCAGTATCCCTACCAAGCCTCTTTCAATCTCAAATTGAAACAAGTATTGATTTTTATCATTTAATAGTAACTGAACAATTTCTTTTCACGTGAAGAAACTTTCGTAAATTCTATTTTCTATGTTTTTCAGAAAATAATTCCAGAAGTAAAACTTACTTGAGGTATTTAATTCACGACTAGATGCATCATCTCTTGGCATTTCAACACAATGAAGTATATACTTAGTAGTAAGTGTTGATCCTACAATTTTTGAGAACCTATTTTAAACCATGAACAAAAAGTGGAGCCCTACAATGTTTTCATTTAGTTACATACGTGAAGCATTTAATGATCTCAAGCTAGAGGTGAAGAAAACTCTGGTTTCCTTAGAATAGTTTAAAATTCAATGTTAGTTATAAGTACAACATGAATAAATACAATTTCTGAATAAACATACTCATTCCAGATGCCTATCTCAGTACCTGCTATGATGTGATAGGTACCTACTCATGGTATGTGCTCAGAAAGTGCTTATTAAAAGTGAAATGATCTCCTAGAAGGAAGGCAACGACGGGAGAGATGGCAATTAGGTAAATACTATGTACAGAGATGCATGGTTTGTGGGCATCTTGGTTAAAAGGTCCAATTGGTAAAGCATCTCAGACAACTATCTGAAACTAG
This sequence comes from Eschrichtius robustus, assembly GCF_028021215.1. NCBI lineage: Eukaryota > Metazoa > Chordata > Mammalia > Artiodactyla > Eschrichtiidae > Eschrichtius > Eschrichtius robustus. The sequence continues at coordinate 7,874,530 of NC_090830.1, read as the reverse complement.
CAGTCACTTTGTCAGCTCAAAAGAAAACAATACCCTACCCGTAGTTATGGAACTTTATGCTCATATGTGTAGTTGATATGAAACCTAAATGTTCTGCCCACCCTGTTGGTGTGAAGATATTTTAAGCGTATTATGAACAAGAGAAAAAAATCATGTTTTGTTAGCAAAATTGCTTAGTATGTTAATTTGCTCAAAATTTGATGTTTGGTTTTATGCACTTTGTTGCTATTAAGATCCTTCTGTTTTTAGATAGATTTCAATAATTCAGTAATTTTAGAAGCATTGTTTTAGAAATAATAGTTGTCACAGTAAACATCCTGTTTTTCTATGTGCATTGTACAAATTTTTCATTCATTATACTCCTTGTGGTTGGTTGTACCTAATGCTAACTGTATTGTTTTGTTACAACAAACAAACATCTTTTGTGGGCCACGAAAAAAAATGACTTTCTCTGTTGAGTGTATGTGTGTGTGTGTGTGTGTATGTGTGTGTGTGTAAAAGACAATTATTTAATTGTACATATAATTATCTGATAAGAATAATTAAAAGTTTATATACATTTATTATACTAAGTAATAGGGATGGCTTCCCAGGGACTTTTATTTAGTACTTATTTCTTCAACAAATTCTTACTGTAAATTCCCAGTTGCTGCCTTGCTAAAATATACTACTCAACTTATTAGAGGGGAAAAAAATCATTATTTATTCTTTGGCTGTGAGGTTATGATTGCTTCTTTTTCCAGGACTTAGAAGAACTGCTAGCTGGGCTAAATTGCTCTGAATAAATATCTTACACTGACTAAGGGATAAATAATTCTCTAAAATGTCTTAAATGCTATGAAACCACTTCAAGGGTCACATAGCATGTTGCACATTATATATGTACATCTCTTCTTCATTGATCTTTACTAAGGTATAAATGGACCCCAGATGGAGAACAAAAGGTGCCTCCTTCACACATCCCTCTAGTATGGATTAAACCAAATCTCTCTCCCTGCCATGTTTTCAGGATTGGATGATTCACTTCTCTTTAATTTTATATAAAATAGAATTAAGCATGGAAAAAAGGGAATAAAAAATGTAGAAAGAGATTCTGTGAGAAACAATACAAAATTGAAGTGAGTAATGTGGGAACCATAAGAGCTGTAGCAAATCAACACAAATATGTATTGATTCTATCAATGTAGACTGTTTTCAATTGTTTTGCAATACTTTTTTAAAAAGCCTTTATCAAATACAGCCATTCATGAAGTATTTTTAGGAGGAAGAGGCAGAAAGGAGAAGGGGTGTGGAAAAAGGTTCTCTTGTCTGTTCCACCAGCACACTTTCAGACGGATGGTGATTTTCCCCCCACATTCATTTAAATAATATGTTTGAAGCTGAAAGTGCTATCACAGGACAGACATTTGCCTTTGCATCTCCCACACAAATCTTGACAGTGGGGCCTTTTGGGGTCAACGTGGTGAAGTTTTACTGGGCAGGAGCATCTAGTCTGTTTACAATTTTCACACATAATATCCTCCACTCAGTAAGGGTGGAAAGCATTATCTAGTGTTTCCAAATCATCAGTGTACAAAGTAACTCTAGTTCATGCCTTATGTTTGCCTGCTTTAAAAACTTTATTATTAGACAACACAACTTGTCAAATCAAATCAAACTTATAGGAATTGTACACCTAACCACTTAAAATTTTAGTATTAGTACAAAGGATACACGCAACTGTAAGAAACAGAAACATGAAATCTGAGTCTAACAGTGCTGGTCTTCTTCCTTCTCCCATTACCACTTGCTTTATTTAAAAATTAACATGTGAGAGCCTAATAGATTTATCAGGGCATCGCTTGCACAAAGTGAACCCCTTTGGTTGGATCATCTCCTTCTAATATTCCATTAACCTAGATTGACTAGGTACATTCTGCTAAAAGCATTCCATAGATAAGGACTGTCTCACGACCACATACCATTAATGGGCTGTCATGCACATCTTTGCAAGTGATTGACCACCTCATCTCTTTCTATCTTTCCCAGGCATCCCTTATAAAGATGAAATAGGGCTTCCCTGGTGGCGCAGTGGTTAAGAATCCACCTGCCAATGCAGGGGACATGGGTTCAAGCCCTGGTCCGGGACGATCCCACATGCCGCAGAGCAACTAAGCCTGAGTGCCACAACTACTGAGTCTGCGCTCTAGAGCCTGCGATCCACAGCTACTGAAGCCCACGCGCCTAGAACGCGTGCTCCGCAACAAGAGAAGCCACCACCACAACAAGAGAAGCCCACGCACCATAACGAAGAGTAGCCCCCGCTCGCCTCACAGCAACAAAGACCCAAAGTAGCCAATAAATAAATAAAATAAAATAAAATAAAATAAATGTATTAAAAAAAAAAAGATGAAATAGACTGTAGGCCTTCTGCTAACCTTTTTCTTTCCAATGCTAAACTATCTCTTACTCCTTACAAGTTTGAAGTTTCCAATTTTTTCTTGCTGTAAAATAACTATACAGACATAACAATTTTGGAAACCACAGAAAATACTGAAAAATAAAAACTGATAAAGAATTCACAGTTCTACATCTGGGGATAACTGGTAATATATGCCCTCTAAAATTTGTGTGTGTGTGTAAATTTGCTTTTTACTTACTATTATATCATAAGCATTTTCTAACACATGAAATTTTCATTTCATGGTGTTACAACGTACGGATAGTCTTTCATCTACCACCATTTTCTCTGTCAAAATTTAGTTGGTTTCCAATATAACTTGTTTATGGAACATTTTGATATAACACTTGAATGAAGATTTTCGATCATATGTCTTTAGGGACATCTGATTTTTTTTAAAAATAAATTCCTCTATGAAATATATACAGTGAATGGGTTTTAATTAAATATTATAGAATGTTCATATAAATTTACACCACCACAAGAATATGGGAGTGCCATTTCACTATGGCCATTTTAAAATTGTATATTTTTGGAAAATATCTGAACAGTATTAATAAACTATTTTCCGTTTACTTGATTAACAGTATGGCAAAATATTTTAAATATACATATATATATTTTTTTAAATATATATTTTTAATCATCTGTTTATAGAGTGCGGATGATTATTTCACTCATGGACTTTCCTAAATGTTCCCTAAAGATGCTTCACCATTTTTGTACTAATTTGCAGAAACACCTAATATTTAAGAATAAAATTAAAATTGTAAATAAAATAAAATATATAATATTGTATCCCTTAAAATTAGTGCATTTTATAATAAAACTGCATGTTTACACATAAATTCATATAATTTAATTTAATGCATTTATATATCATAAAGTAATATATTTATGTAATAGTTATGGATATATTATATTTTATGTTATATAGCTTATAGGATTATATTTTAATGTAATATTAAATATATAGTATATTATGTATATATTGGTAGATTTACAGTATATATTTCATAGTTTATGAGTATTATTAATTTTATATGATATACACTACATAAAACATATTGCTTTGAAAAATTTTGCAAATATTTGTCTGCTTCTTCAGTTGCTGTTTAATTGATTCATGGTTTTTTTTGTATACCACATTTTCAATTTTTATATATTTAAACATATCATTTTATACTTCCATTGAATTTATTCTTTAAAATCATTCCAACCCAAATAGCTTATAAACATTATAACTTTCTTTGAGTTATATCATTGATTCAGTTTTCATAATGCTACTAATTCTTTGGAAATAATTTTACTGATGTTAGCTAGAGAACACTGTCCCCAAATCATTATAATATAATCATTAATCAAGTTGCTATTACAGCACTATTTATAAGACATTGACCCTCACTATTATAAAATCTTCTCTTATTATATACTTGTGTTTGTTCCTGGGATTTTTTTCTTATTCCATTTCACTATCTGTGCTGCAGCTCTGCAGTATGGATAGTAGTTGCTTAATAAAATAGTTAATATCTAGTATTAAAAATTGTGATTACTTTTTAAAAAATTTCCTGAGATATTTATAACTTTTTGTTTCTCAAGAAATTTAAAATGAATTTCTATTCTAAATTGGTCATTTTTTCCCTACTCCCACCACCATTAAAATTTTGTTTGAACTTCCATTAAATTTCTGAATTGGAGGTGAAAAATTACAAATAGAAAACAATATCGATTGACTCTAATTGGGTTCTGATCTCATCTTGAACGTAAACTTGAAATCATAAGTTGTTTTCCCAAAGCAAGTTAAAGAGACTTCTTCTAACTCTCATTTGTAAACTAGGGGAAAGGGAGGAGTTAGGACTAATTTTTTATAAAGGTCTGCATTCTAGATCCAAACTCCTCTCCTTCCTGTGTGAGAGGAGGAATGAACAAGAAAGAGTCTCTTAAGAGATTTCCAGGTTGATAGCGTGTGTGCGTGCGTGTGTGTGTGTGTGTGTGTGAGAGAGAGAGAGAGAGAAAGAGAGAGAGGCAGAGACAGAGACAGAGACAGAGAGAGACAGAAAGGAAGGGAGATAGACATTCAGGAGGAAATATTTAGCTCTAGCTGATGTGGTGGGTATGCTTTTTTCCATATGATTATATCAAAAAGGGTACTGGATCCCAAAAGAGACCCTTGCGTTGGGTCCCTTTTTCAGGTAGAGACCCAATGCAAGGATGAAAAGGTCATATACATGACTGTGTCTTTCTCAAGGGAACAGTGGAAGTGTCACTGTGTTCACCTTCACGCCAACCAACATCCTGTTCTGCTGAACAGTCATGAGTTCTTGAAACATGTTTCCATCCCCAGAACCTCTGTTACTTGTCCTCAGAGTGTGCCCATCTCCCCAAAGCCTATAAAAATCCTCCCCTGCTTAATTGTTTCAAAGCAGTTTCTTTTAGAGCCTCTCTTCTCTATCCACGGGTTAATGAAGATAAACCTTCCTTTCCCTCAGGTTTCCTTGTTTGAAACAACTCTTCAAACATTTTTGTACCTTAATTATTTCATAATAAATAGATATAACTTTTTAACTAAAAGAGCCCATTAACAGTTCCTTCAGGTGCAGAGCGCAGTTCTTTTTTTATTTTTTGGTGGAGGGTGGTGTTAATCAGGAATTGATTATAATTCCCTCCTCCTCACTTGCCCTCGCATTTTCCAGAAGCTCTTCCTCTTCTCTTGTCCAGATATCCATCTTGTTTCCCCCCACAGCAAACCATCACAACCTTCTCCAGATTTGATTTCAAGCCCTGGAAATCTCTTGATTTATGACCATGATCTGAAGGCTGAGATACTCTCCCTTAGGCTTGGACTTAGATGCTGTGGAAGGCTACAAGTTCAGATCTCTTTCCTAAGGAGGTAGATTCCTCTTTAAGGTTTTCCTATTCACCCTGACCAGACATTTGCTGTGGTGTATAGGGCAGAAGAGTAATGCAGAAGAGACACTGGGAAACCAATTTCTTCAGTCTGGCACTGTAGGAGTGGGGAAAATGTGTAATCCTTAATGATTTAAGTGTCTGCAATAGAATGTTACTGACTGTACCAGCATGCAAGGAGAAACTGCATTAATGCCCATGCAATGTCCACCCTGTCACTAGATTTAGTTCTAAAACCATTTTCTACAGGGCTGTTACTGTATTTTATTGTTGAATACTTTCAGCTCTGGATGAAACATATTGAAGTGTGAAATGGTCAATTATAACTGGATAAACAAAATTGCTTGGATAAAATATTGTTAAACTGTGTGGCTGGCTGTGTTCATTTCTAAACTGTGTTTAGTGTTCATTTCTCTTTATCTCAGGACGGGGTGTAGAGGGAGTGGATGATTTGGAGCTTTAGGAAGATAATTCTGTGAACAAATGCACAGTTACCAAGACCAAGAGACCTCATAAGTCAATTTCATGCTGAGTTGTTTAAACCATTTTCACATCAAGCATTGCATAACTTCCCTACTTTGCAAATACCTTCCAAAGTTTGAATTTCTGTGAGGTAGACCGTGCATGATTTATTCTCCATGTAATTACTTTGGGGAATTAATTTAAGCTGTAGAAATACTCTCAAATATTGATACCGATAAAAATAGAATCAGGAGAGAATATGAAGAATATAATTTTAAATGTCTTTCAATACTAGCCCTGAACCTTGAAATACACATCACAAGTTGATGCATACCCTGTGTTTGCTGAAATATCACTTATGAAACCTATGGTTCCTGCACTGACTGAGGGCTTCATTAGGTATCTTTTCTGAGATTCTCTAGCTGACAGCAGTATTAAGTGCCTTTCTAATATTGTATTAGAAATATTTCTGGAGTATTTATTCCTTTTAGGTCACAGCAGATATGCATTTCTAGGTGTAGGCTGGTATTTTGGGGATAATGGTTCTGCGATTAGAATTTTATCTGGGGCTAATTTTACCCAAGATTGGGAAGCAAATTAACTTTCTCCTCCTAAGTCTCCTATTCATTCCTCAAGTGCTATTCTGTCATCCTTCAGGTACCCTCAGTTAGTAATCTTTGTGGAGTTGTGTGGAGTTCAATGCACAGAAAATCTAAGAATATAAAAACTTGATGTAGGGACTTCCCTGGTGGCACAGTGGTTAAGAATCTGCCTTCCAGTGCAGGGGACATGGGTTCGATCCCTGGTGCGGGAAGATTCCACATGCCGCACAGCAACTAAGCCTGTGCACCACAACTACTGAGCCTGCGCTCTAGAGCCCGTGAACCACAACTACTGAGCCCACATGCCACAACTACTGAAGCCCATGCGCCTAGAGCCCGTGCTCTGCAACAAGAGAAACCACCGCAATGAGAAGCCAGCGCACCGCAACGAAGAGTAGCTCCCACTCGCCGCAACTAGAGAAAGCCCATGCACAGCAACAAAGACCCAATGCAACCAAGATAAATAAGTAAATAAATAAATAAATTTATTAAAAAGAAAACCAATGTGAACCATGACTATCATTTCTTTGATGTTTCAAAAGAGATTTGTGAGCAAGCAGCAATAGCAAAGAGAAATTCCCTTCCCAATTTGTTGTCTGGTATGCCTAACCTCCAAAGACCCAGATCTATGACCATGGTTGGAAGAGATACAGTGAAGACTGTCGTGGTACATAGGTAAAGATAAGAAACAGAGGAAGGAAGAAAGAGGAGGGGAAAGGAAGAGAGAAAGAGAGAGCCACAGAGAGAGACAGAAGCAGAGACAAAGACAGAACGATAAGAAAGAGCAATAGAGAGAGTAACTAGTGTTGGAGCTGCTTGAAGAGATGAAGCAGAAAAGATGTTAGTCAACAGTCATTCTCATGGCCTTTAGCTCACTGCCCATCACTTAGAATCAGATTAACATCCTCTTCAGATGAAGCCTGGAGTAGGATGGGAAAAACCCTACATATCCTTGCTTTTTCTTAGCTGTCAAGAAAGCCCTGCTGATAATTAATCAGATGCTAAGATGATAAGAAGTTAGTCTCAGGGGCTCTGTGTTTAAATATGGTGACTGTTTCCTTAGAAATGGAAAAATAGAGTTACCATATGACCCAGCAATCTGACTCCTGGGCATATAATTGAAGAAAACTATAATTCAGAAAGATACATGTACCCCAATGTACATAGCAGCACTATTTACAATAGCCAAGACATGGAAGCACCCTAAGGGTCCATTGACAGACGAATGGATAAAGAAGATGTGGTACATATACACAATGGAATACTACTCAGCCATAAAAAAGGATGAAATAATGCCATTTGCAGCAACATGGATGGACCTAGAGATTATCATGCTAAGTGAAGTAAATCAGACAGAGAAAGACATATATCGTATCACTTATATGTGGAATCTAAAAAATGATGCAAATGAACTTATTTACAAAACAGAAACAGACCCACAGACATAGAAAACAGACTTATGGTTACCGAAGGGGAAGCGGGGGGAGGGATAAAATAGATAACCAACAAGGACCTACTGTATAGCACAGGGAACTATACCCTATACTCCATATCTTATAATAGCCTATAATGGAAAAGAATCAAAGAATCTAAAAAGTATATATATATATATATATATATGTATGTATGTAAACTGAATCACACTGCTGTACACCTGAAACTAACACATGGTAAATCAACTATATTTCAATAAAATTTTTAAAAAATAAATAAATATGGTTACTGTTAAGTACACTAAAAAACTTTGATGAAATAGCCTAATATTGGCAAAAATATTTCATTTTTTTAAAAAACAAATTACATTAGGTTAAAAATAAAATCTAGTTTTGAAGTTTTATGTCATTATTCACCTGGGATCATTTCTAATATTCAGCCAGCAGCCAGTATATTCTAATTCCATTAACTTGTCACCAAGAAATAACTTGCAGAATTATTTCTGCAAATATTGTGGGCCATTATGTGCATGCACATGTGTATTGTACATGTGCATGTAAGCAAATAGGATTTGGAAAAGAGAAAAAGAACATCTTGTCACTTTCTTTTTATACATTTGTTTACCCAGGGATAAAGAAAATATGAAAGACTGACTTCCTTGAAAGTCTGAAACTGTCTCCCTGGAAATTATCTTTTCATTTTAAATAGTTGCTTATGCATTGGTGACATAACTTTTCCTCAGCCCAGAAAAAAATCAAATATGTTGAAATATAAAAAGACTAAAACTTGTTTTACAAAAGTTAGAAAATTTTATTTAAAAACCTGATTTTTAAGAGTTAAATCAGTAATTTTAAAAAAAGTAAAGTAAATCGTTAATTTCAGTGTGTCTTTTTTCCTTTTTCCGCCTCCCTGTTTCTGGAAATAAGCATACTATTTACTATTCTTCAATTATAAGCAAATTTGCTATATTTAATAAACCACAAAACTTGAATTTTAACAACTCTATGTTGAACACAAAGGTATTAATTTTGTGCAACCATAAAGTTAACTTTGCATTGATTCAAGACAGTCTGGTGTAACAATTTTATGGAAATCTTAAAATTGAAAAATTGTATTATCAAACTCCATGGGGGTTCTAGTTCAGCAGAAAGATATTTTCCTGACAGATAAATGAACCACTTTGGATAATGTACATCTCTGAACCAATTAGTTTGACCAAGGGATTAGAAATTTTAATGAATGTCCAGCTCTGAATCTATGGGTAGAAATATTAAACTCATATGCCATGGGACAAAGCGTGGGAAGGAAGGTTTAATCAAAGAAAAACATGTGTGTTATTATCAGAATAAGGTACAATGTATAATAGATAGCAAATATAGCAAATATTCTAACAAATGTATTAATAAAATCTTTTTCCTTCCTTATCTGTTTGCCCTTGCTTAAAATCAGCAAAAAAACAAAAACAAAAACAACAAATGAACAAACAAAAACAAAAAAACAAAAAACCACACACACACACACACACACACACACACAAACCCTCACATTTCTTTATTTGTCGGGGTGTGAGGGTGAGGAAAGCTTTCCAAAAAAATCACAGCAACACGTGTCTAAACCTCGCTCTGAGATACAGTACCAAATATATAAGCAATCAGTGGAAAGCCAGAACATCTGAAGAGTGACCAAAAATGAATGAATGTCCAAACCTTCTTTTAACATTTCTATTACATTAGCTGCCTTTAATTTTACTCTTCCTCAGTGTGAGATGATAAATATTTGTCAACAAGTTGCCATGTATTTCTACCTCTAAAGACATGTCATTCATCAATCTACTGCTTATGCTCCAACTGAAGAGAGATCTACACACTAAGAAAAAGATAATTTATCATAAAAGTAAAGAATGGAGATAGTTCAAAGTAAGACTTGAGGTCCAGCGACTAAGGACTGTGTTCATTAAATGTCTTTGAATAGCTTTTGTTGACCAAAGACTAGTGTGCCAACAGTTTTAATATTGAGGACAGTTAATTGGCAAAATATTTGGGGATACATACCTGAGTATCCTAAGCAAAAATATAAACTGTTTCATAAGAGAAAGGTTAAGAGTAGTTAAATTAGGTAAATTATTTTTTAATTTATCATTCTTTCTTTTTCAACCATTCAGTGCCTTTCTGTCTGATTTTGCAAGACTTTTCTAATTTTTATTGTCCTTTTAATTACAATTAACATGTGTCCTCTACTTTTATGTTCTGGCTTCCAGCTAGGTGATAAGTGAATAGAGCTATCCATATGAATAATATCCAGAAAAAGATTCCAGAAGAAGTTGATGAAATGAAATGGAAATCGTAGGGCAGAGACAAATGAAGTCAAGAATAAGAAGACAACAGAAATAATCAATAAACCCAAGGCTGATTCCTTATAAAGAATAACAAAACGGTGAAACTCCAAGCATGTCTGAATTTAAGCATAAGTGAGCGGATGCAATTAACATGTTCTATGAACAAATGGGGATCTAACTACAGTACAGAAGATGCTGATGTAAGACAAGATTGGAAACACATCATTCCAGTAAATTTTACAATTTACTTAAATTGCTTACATTTATATGTAACAACATAAATGGCCAATATTGACTCCACTCATACCACTCCACCCCACCAACTATCTGGTTTGAATGAGACTGATGGATTTCCAAGGATATAGAAACTTCAGTGTTAAAACTGGGAAAGTTAAGGGGAAAACTAGGGTGAATTGTGCATCCTAAGTCGGAAGGAGAAGGATAATTGTATATATCACTATCTGTTTAAGTAAATGAGTAGTCTAAAAATTCACACTTCACCAAAAGTACCAGGCCTATAAGGATAGCTATAGAGATAGCTGAATTTTACCAGACCTTTAAGGAACAGTTAGCCCTAATTTGACATTTTTTTTTCTTTTTTTTGCTGTGCCGCGTAGCATGTGGGATCTTAGCTCCCCGACCAGGGATTGAACCTGCGCCCCCTACATTGGAAGCGCTGAGTCTTAACCACTGGACTGCCAGGGAAGTCCCCTGATATAATTTTTTAAGAAACAGGAAAATAGGGAATTCTGCTAACTCATCTTTTAAGTATATAGTTTAACATATATAACAAACCTGGAAAATGACAGTATAAGAAATCACTAGACAAATTTCACTTTGAACATAAATGCGAAAGTCCTAATGACATATTATCTTGCTGAAAACACAATGTATATAAAATATGTGTATAACCATGCAAGATGAATTCCAAGTGTGCAAAAGTTACATCAGGCATTATATCAATATTATTTGGTACATAAATAGATTAAATGAAAGAAATAATTAAAAGATGAAAGAATAATAAAAATAATTTATATCTTATCAGATTAGCCAGTATTTAAAAGTCTGACGATAACAAGCTTCGGCCAGGATGTTGAAAAGAGCTACTGTAACTCGCTGGTAGAAAGATAAATTGGTAAAACTTCTTGGACTCAGTTTTATAATACCTTCCTTTGATTCAGGAACTCCATTTCTATGCACAACCAAGGAGATATGCTTAAGAATGTTCAAAATAAAACTATTTGTAATAGCAATATTTGAAAAAAGTCTGAAAATACATTAATAGGAGATAGATAAAATGTGACATGATACAAGAGACTATGTGATAATTAATATGAATGAACTAGATGTACGTGTATAAACAGGAATAAACCTCTGGAACAACTGAAATGATAAAAAAAAATTGCTGAGTGATTCAAACTGTAGAATGACATTAATATTAAGGGTAAAAGTAGGCACACCTGTTCTAAGATTTCATGGAGGCATACATACGCAGTCTTGTACGAAAGCATGGTTAGAAAGGATCTATACTAATGTCGGGATATTGATTACCTTAGAGAGAATGAAGGGCTGGGTGGGTATGAGCAAAACTGGCTTTAACTGTTTGAAATGTTTTACCTCTTAAATGACATCTGAAGCAAATGAAACAAAATGTTACTATCATATTTTAATTCTGGGTTTAGGTCACTGATGAACATCATCTTATTCTATGGATTTTGTGATTATCAAAAGTAGTTCATAATAAAAAGTATTAAAAAAACACAAAGTAGTCTAAAACCTACATAGTAACTTATATGCACCTTTGAAATGAAATAAATTATACTGCCACCACTAAGTGTATTATAGCTAAAGGATTCAGGAAATCATTCCCTACTGACTCCCAAACTCCTAGATTTTTTCCTGGCCTCCATTAAAATATCATATCCAGCTGCTTCCTGAACACCTAAACTTTAACAACCCCACGAATAATTTTCCTCCTCCAAAGAATATCACTGTTCAGTTGTCCTACGCGTCCTTCTCAGTCCTTTCAGCTCCTCATTTTTATTCTTCTCATCCTCCCAAATACCCAAATACTTGCGAACTACTTAATTTCTCTTCAAAAAATATCTCCAGTACCTAGTATTTTGTCTTTATCCTTACTGCCAATAAATTAGGCACTACACATTTTACACATGAATGTTTATTTTATATATATATATATTCCAATTTACCTTTTAAAGGTAAAATTATCATTATCATTGTTATAAAAATAACAAGTATTCACTATATATTTTTAAAATTAAGCTATATAAGAAGGTGCAAAGAAGAAAGCAAACCCCTCCTCCCCAATCCTCAAAATTCTCCTTGCATTAGTTTCTACTGTACAGCAAAATGAATCAGTCACACACATACATACATCCCCTCCTTTTTGGATTTCCCTCCCATTTAGGTCACCACAGTGCATTAAGTAGAGTTCCCTGTGCTATACAGTATGTTCTCATTAGTCGTCTATTTGATACATAGTATCAATAAAGCAACTATACTCCAATAAAAATTAATTTAAAAAATAAAATAAAATAAAATGTAAAAAAAATTCTCCTTGCAGAAACATTTTAAGCTTTTATTTGACATAATTATTAATATATTTCTAAATATATATATACACATATATAGAGAGAGAGTGCTATCTATCTATCATCTATCCATCTATTATGATAGATAGTAGGACCATACTACCACAACACAATTTTAGTAATGCATGGATACCTTTTACTCAATTTTAACAAAAAAAAATGACCTATAGCAAAAATCTGGGAGTTTTTAAATTTCAGAAAAAAATTGTCAAAAGAGATTATTTTCCAACAACTATATTTTTGGAACTATTAATGAGGAAATTATGAAATCACTAAGAATATGAACTCCTTAGGTGTTTTTAACTGCAACTTTAAACAACATCTATTAATTCCTGTTTTCTCATTCCCCCATATCTCTATGTTATTACATACGTAGTTGGTTTAACATTTTTAGGGTTTACAATATGTATTCTTTGTTTTGTAATATAATTTTATCACTTTTAAAGTTTATATTAAATTTTTTTAACATCTTTATTGGAGTATAATTGCTTTACAATGGTGTGTTAATTTCAGCTATACATATACATATGTTCCCATATCTCTTCCCTCTTGCGTCTCCCTCCCACTCTCCCTACCCGACCCCTCTAGCTGGTCACAAAGCACCGAGCTGATCTCCCTGCGCTATGCGGCTGCTTCCCACTAGCTATCTATTTTACATTTGGTAGTATTTATAAGTCCATGCCACTCTCTCACTTCGTCCCAGCTTACCCTTCCTATATTTAAATTGATTCTATGTTTACCACAAATGAGCATTCTCCACTTCTGAGTTTTTTTACTTGGTGTTATTGCTTTTTGGATGGCATTTCACTGTTTAGAAGTGTTTTCTTCTTTGAGTTTGTTCTTATCTGTATGATATTTTCCAAATTATATTCTTTAAAATGCCAGTAATTTGTCTTTTAATTTAAAACTAAATAACTTTTACAATATATCTCATGTGCTGTATGAATGCAATATTCCTTTAAACAATTAAAACATTAGAGAGATTTTTGATGTCTCCTTTTGAACATTAAATATAACCATTATCCCCTCTTCCTTTATTTATAATCAGCCTGTATGAAACATTTATTACATATACTTCACTTTTATACTATTGTGTATATTCTTTAAGTTTATAGAATTATATACATAGTATTGGTTTCTGATTATGTTTGTGTGTCTTTTTAAACTTTACATGCATGTGATCACACTATACCTATCCCTCTAATGATTTTTTTTTAATCATTAACTTGTGTTTTGAGCTCAGTCTATGACTGATGCCATATATATCATATATGTTGAACCATATAGCACTGGTTCCGTACCTGTAACGGTTATCTGGGCTGTTTATGCTGTTTCTCTATTATAAACAATGTTATAATAAACATAGTTCAATGTATAACTTAAGCTTCTCTGTGAGCCCTTCTTTATGATAAGTTAATATAGTACTGCTGAATCACAGGAACTACACATTTTAACTTGTACTACATATTGTCAAACTGCCTGAACTTAGTTAGTATACTGTTTTACTACCCAAATACAAAACTCCGTGAAGCTTCTTCCTGACAATCTTGAAACACTTGAGGTTAGCAGACATTAAAATTTTTGCCAAACTAATTTATAAAGATTTTTCTTTAAACCATAATATTGATCACTTACATTTTAATACTTTTCTAATCTATTTGTTCTACTCTCTTCTCCATTAATATACTATGTATGTATTTGACCTCCTTTGTCTTGTATATTTTCTTCTAATTACTTTTTAATCTTTTTTTTTCCATTGTGTCTGTGTAGCTTCCTGAAGCCTGTCTACCATTGCCAGATTAACAGTGTTCTTTCTATTTTGTTGCTTTAAATATGTTTGATCTCTGCAATGTTTTTATTTTGTCTTTCAGTGTTATCCTGAGCTTTCCCAAGATTTAAAAAATCTCCTTGGATTGCTTTATAATTTCTTCTCTAAAGCCTTATATTTCTTCCTTCAACCTTTTTTCTTTCTGTTTTTAAAAAGATTCAGTTTGTTGTTTGCACAAGTTTTGAAATTATGGAGAACTATTTGTTGAGACCATTCCCTCCACTTTGACTGAATTATGTATAGTTTCTCCACTGGTTCCTTTCTTAGTAACATTAATCTTGGAACAGGATAGGTCTTTCTAAATTTTGGACTGAGGAGTAGGCGGGGAGTAACCTGAGGCAGGCTCCAGCCCTGAATGCAATTACCCATCCCCACCCTTGCTGAAATCTCTCTCTTAGCTGATGTTCTTTGAGTGCCAGTCCTATTTTCTTTCACATTTGAACTTCCAGGGTAGTTCCCAGAATCCCCTAAGTATGGCAATTTTTGCTTTATTATCCATCCTTTAATCTGTCTCTTTAGATTGTAGATTATTTTTTTTTAATGTTGCAGTATGATTACTAAATGCCCTTAGACTTTAGTGTTGAACAGACTGTACCTCACATCTACCAGAGCCTGTGGGTGTTCCTCTTTTAATAATCAAAGGGATGCTGACAGGGTTTTAAGAATTATCTCTTTCTTCTTAAGCAAATCTGCTTTTGCCTAGAGTCTGAGGTCTATGGTGAATCTCAGCCTCTTGCTTCATTTTGGTTCAGAGATGACAGCTTTTGGGGGAAATGCTTCATAGTTGATGGTTTCAAGCTGTGTCTTCAGCTTTGTTTCATTGAAGATGGAATTAGCCTCTATTTTTCCTTTGCTGTTTTCATTTGCTCTATTTTTCATTTTGCTGTTTTCCATGGCTTTTTAAGGAAGAGAAGGCTCAAAATAAACAAACAAATGTATAAATTTAATAAATAAAGGAACATATGTTTTCTTGTGGGGAATATGCAAATCATTATCTCCATAAGATATAATAAATGTTATAAAATAAGTCCATTCGTTATAAATCCCAGAACCACAAAGAACAGTGGAGAAAAAACTTTCAGTGGTGAGTTGTAGTTTGTCATCAAAATTCTGGATTTAGATGTGCCCCTCAGGTAAACTGGCCAAAACCTGGAAGGCTCTGGGCAAACAGAAGCACTTGGTATCAAGAGTCAGTGAGAAAAGGGATATGGTTACAAGAAAAGGAACCAATAAGTACATGTAGGTGATGTCATAATCACGTTTCATCCAGCCCAACTATGGTTTTAGGTGTATTTTTTACCCTGGTGTATATGTGCTATATGAACTTATGTAAGCTGAAAATTTGTTGTTTTTATTATTTGTGAGTAATCCAGAAGGTCAATGACCATAGTAGCTTGTAATGTTCCTGAGTCAAGATTTAAATCAAAGTGACTGGGCATTGGATTGAGACATTTAGAGAGTGACTTAAGAAAAATCCAGATAGACATCCAGCATTCTCACTTTAGGACTGTCACCATTTTCCTTCATTATCTTGTAAGCATTAATTCTTCTGAAATGATATTGGGAGAGTAGTCAAGAAAAAGAAAAAAAATTAAGAAAGGAGTGACTCTTAACTAGGACAAAGGAGCACTGGATAAGTTGAAAATAGGATATGCAGTGGTGATTCAGATCTGTTTGGTGTATTAAACCAATGTATGCTACAGAATGAAAGAACAAAATTGTTTTTTAAATCCAAACAACTATGATCATAGCAAAGTTTGCGGAAAGTTAAATAACATATTTGCTTTTGGTATGAGGCTACATGCAGGAAACAGAAGACTACTGACAGAAACGTAACTGCACACAAGTGACTAATATAGAGAAAGTCCTTTGGAGATATTCTGGGACAAAGGTCCAAATTACATCTACTTCTATGTCAAACTATGTTATGTGGGATGTCTTTGTTCTCAATGAATCCATTTGTGATGACGAATACAAGAATGATACCAAATTTGTAGGTAGACAATAGTTATTGTCTTATCTTGAGCTGGAATGAAAATAGCTTCAGTCAAAAGAATGGTAGTAATATTGACTCTTAGAGTGTTTGATTCAGTGGAAGGGGATAGAATATGACTTCTGAAAATCAGAAGTTCACTCTACTCTTCTCCACTAAATTGAAATGTACACCCTGTTATAAAGCAGAAACGAACACACCATTGTAAAGCAATTATACTCCAATAAAGATGTTAAAAAAAAATGGAAAGGAAACAAACAAACAAAAAGACTGATTAAAAAAAAAAAAAAAGAAATGTACACCCTGAACGCTGTTCTCAATGCAAAATTATATCCTGGGGGAAGGAGCTAATGCTGTGAAAAGGGGGATGACACATTATGAATTGAAATACTCAGAAGTCATTGCAATCTTATTTATTCCCTCCACTTATTTCACAGAAAATAAGCCGAGCAACTCTCCCTATGGAAGCTTAAATTCAGTGATGATTAAATCACATGAACTAGAAAAGTAAATCAAATCCTTTTCCAGTCAGAGCAAAACCATCCTCAGTTAAAAGAAAAATCACCTACTAAATTAATAGTGAGATAAGTTAGGCCCAATGCAAAACCCTAAATTATTTGCAAGTATGACAACTTCTAAATTTGAAATTAAGAGCTAATAAATTCCTAAGTGACATGGTTTTTCTCTAACTTAACTTTTGTTATTTACTTTTTAATTAACATGATTCCTTGTTAATTTCCCTTTTCTTAAAAAAAAAGGTTACATTACAAACTCTTTTACTCTAGTTCTCAACATATGGAAAGTTTTAATCTACTGCAATAACAGTTTAAAGAAAATGTTTCACTCTTAAAAACTTATTTATTGTTCTTGTCTCTCAGACTCTCTTATTCCTTGAAATGTAATCACTGGTATTTGCTTTCTTTTTCTGTTTTTTCCCCCATTGTTATAAAAACCTTGTAATGCATTAAAATCATTTTAATGTAACTTTTTAGTAAAAAAACACAAAAATTAAAACAGTGCCAAAAACATATATAGAAGTAGAAGCTCCAGAATTTCATTTCTTTTCTCTTTTGAAGCATGTTTGAAAAGAGTTTATGTAAAATAAGTTTTGAGGGATGAATTACTACCAGAATTCAGTATACTGTTTTTCACTTAACATAAAATTGAATAACAGTTAGTAAAGCAAATGAAATATGGCTTTCCCTATTAACTCTTCTGTCTTAATTATTAACGTGATTCTTTATTTGAGTATATAGTTTGTTACTAAAACTCTTCTTTCCCCTGTTTACTCCATGCCATTGGGTATAATTAATAAATAATGTGAGGAAATTACTCTTTAATGTCGTTTTAAAAAAAATTAAAAAGTTGAGTAACTAAAATGCATAAAATAAATAGCTTCTTTCACTCTTTAACCTAATACTACATAATCTAAGAATAGTTACTCAGTGAGAGATAATGACTTCTTAATTTTCTTTTTTTGATTTTTATTTATTTATATTTTATTTTTGTCTGTGTTGGGTCTTCGTTTCTGTGCGAGGGCTTTCTCTAGTTGCGGCAAGCGGGGGCCACTCTTCATCGCTGTGCGCGGGCCTCTCACTGTCGCGGCCTCTCTTGTTGCGGAGCATAGGCTCCAGACACACAGGCTCAGTAATTGTGGCTCACGGGCCTAGTTGCTCCATGGCATGTGGGATCTTCCCAGACCAGGGCTCGAACCCATGTCCCCTGCATTGGCAGGCAGATTCTCAACCACTGCGCCACCAGGGAAGCCCATGACTTCTTAATTTTTAAACAAATGTTCTTGAAATCTCTTTACATGTCAAATTTTAAAAATAAATAATATTTAAAAATAGAACATTCCATCCACAAGCAACAGAATATACATTTTTTTTAAATGAACATGGACCATTCTCCAGGATATATCATGTGCTAGGCCATAAAATATTGTAAGTGTCAGTGAATTTAAGAAGATTGAAATAATATCAAGTGTCTTTTCTGACTATAATGTATGAGACCAGATCAACTACAAGAAAAAAACTTCAAAAAAACCCCTCACAAACATGTGAAGGATAAAGAATATGCTACTAAACAATCAGTGGGTCACTGAAGAAGTCAAAGAGGAAAGCAAACAATACTTAGAGACAAATGAAAACAAAAACACAATGATTCAAAATCTATGGGACACAGCAAAAGCAGTTCTAAGAGGGAAGTTTATAATACATTTGTACCTCAAGAAACAGGAAAAATCTCAAATAAATAGCCTAATCTTATACCTAAAGGAATTAGAAAAAGAAGAACAAACATAGAGAAATGGAAATAAAAACACAAATAAACAAATGGGACCTAATGAAACTTAAAAGCTTTTGCACAGCAAAGGAAACCATAAACAAGACCAAAAGACAACCCTCAGAATGGGAGAAAATATTTGCAAATGAAGCAACTGACAAAGGATTAATCTCCAAAATTTACAAGCAGCTCATGCAGCTCAATATCAAAAAAACAAACAACCCAATCCAAAAATGGGCAGAAGACCTAAATAGACATTTCTCCAAAGAAGATATACAGATTGCCAACAGACACATGAAAGAATGCTCAACATCATTAATCATTAGAGAAATGCAAATCAAAACTACAATGAGATATCATCTCACACCAGTCAGAATGGCCATCATCAAAAAATCTAGAAACAATAAATGCTGGAGAGGGTGTGGAGGAAAGGGAACACTCTTGCACTGTTGGTGGGAATGTACATTGATACAGCCACTATGGAGAACAGTATGGAGGTTCCTTAAAAAACTACAAATAGAACTACCATACGACCCAGCAATCCCACTACTGGGCATATACCCTGAGAAAACCATAATTCAAAAAGAGTCATGTACCAAAATGTTCATTGCAGCTCTATGTACAATAGCCAGGACATGGAAGCAACCTAAGTGTCCATCATCGGATGAATGGATAAAGAAGTGGCACATATATACAATGGAATATTACTCAGCCATAAAAAGAAATGAAATGGAGGTATTTGTAGTGAGGTGGATGGAGTTAGAGTCTGTCATACAGAGTGAAGTAAGTCAGAAAGAGAAAAACAAATACAGTATGCTAACACATATATATGGAACCTAAGGAAAAAAAAAAAAGGTCATGAAGAACCTAGTGGCAAGACGGGAATAAAGACACAGACCTACTAGAGAATGGACTTGAGGATATAGGGAGGGGGAAGGGTAAGATGTGACAGGGTTAGAGAGTGGCATGGACATATATACACTACCAAATGTAAAATAGATAGCTAGTGGGAAGCAGCCGCATAGCACAGGGAGATCAGCTCGGTGCTTTGTGAACACCTAGTGTGGGGGATAGGTAGGGTGGGAGAGAGGGAGATGCAAGAGGGAAGAGATATGGGAACATATGTATATGTATAACTGATTCACTTTGTTATAAAGCAGAAACTAACACACCATTGTAAAGCAATTATACTCCAATAAAGATGTTTAAAAAAAAAAAAAAAAGAACAAACAAAACCCATAGTTGAAGGAAAGAAGTCATAAAGAGTCAGAGGAGAAATCAATGAAATAGAGACTATAAAAGCAATTGAGCAGAACATTATAAATCAGCTATACTTCAATAAAAAATACACTAAATTTTAAAAAAGCAATAGAAAAGATCAATGAAGGTAAGAGTAGGTTCTTTGAAAAGATAAACAAAATTGCTAAATCTTTAGCCAGACTATCAAGAAAAAAAGACAGAGGGCCCAAAACAATAAAATTAGAAATGAAAAAGGAGAAGTTATAACTGACATCATGGAAATACAGAGTATCATGAGCGATTACTATGAACAATTATACGCCATTAAAATGGACAACCTAGAAAAAATGAACAAATTACTAGAAATGTACACCCTCTCAAGACTGAACTAGGAAGAAATAAAAAATATTAACAGACCAATTACCTGTAATGAAATTGAATTAGTAATAAAAAAATACTCCTAACAAAAAAAATTCAAACACCAGACAGCTTCACAGGTGAATTCTACCAAACATTAGAGAAGAGTTAACGCCTATTTTTCTCAAACTATTCAAAAAAAAAAAAAAATTGCAGAGGAAGGAACCCTTCCAAATTCATTCTACATGGCCAACATCACTCTGATACCAAAACCAGATAAAGATATCACACACAAAAAGACAATTACAGGCCAGTATCAATGCATTGATTTACATAAGATAAGAAAGAACAGTACATTTAGAAACTGTAAAGATACTGGTTATGACTGGATCATTGAGGGAGGGGATTAGATGTCGGTGTTAAAACTAGAGGCATAAGCAGGGCCCAGATTATCCAAGTTCTTACAAACCATATTCAATAAATTGGGGCTATTCCTAAGAGAAACGGGGCAGTTATTGAATGAAGTTTTAAACAGGATGGACATGATCCAATTTTCATTTTAGAAAGATCATCCTGCTGGCACCAAGAGAATGACAAGACAGGAAGTAGCAAGTACACCTGGGGAGAGCGGACAGGGATGTCTTAGCAATCCAGGTGAGATATAATGCAGGTGGACATAAATAGTAATGCACTGCTGTAATACCTAGAAAGTAGAACTGACAGCAGTTCATGAGAGGAGTCTACATTTAAGGTTTACAGACTCACTAGCAGGATATTATAGACATGGCAATTAACAAATTCCCAAGGTTAGGTAATTTGTCATAATTCAACTTCTGATTGCTGGCATCTAAAATGAAACCTACACATTAAAGGTATTCTAAGATACCTAAGTTCTAGGGATGCAATGTAC
Organism: Eschrichtius robustus; assembly: GCF_028021215.1. NCBI lineage: Eukaryota > Metazoa > Chordata > Mammalia > Artiodactyla > Eschrichtiidae > Eschrichtius > Eschrichtius robustus. The sequence continues at coordinate 7,853,128 of NC_090830.1, read as the reverse complement.
AGCATGATAGAATGGTGACCAAAACAAAAGAAGGTATTCTGTAAATATTTCAGTTGAAACCCTGTAGGTATTTCGAATGAAAGTAGAGGCACTGTGAGAAGTCCAGAATGTTCTCTGATAAAGAAGAAATGGGTTGAGATTTCAGGATATTGTTCTCACTAATCTTTTCTACCACCCATTCAATCAGAAGTTAGTGACAGTCTTTCATCTCTTTAAAAAGTTATTATTATTAATTTTATTTTTTTCTTTTGTTCTAGTCTCTTTTTCTTCTGCTCTAAAACCATTCTGACATGGATATTTAAACATCTGAATCTATTCAGAATGTTTCTTAAAATATTTTCTTAAAATATAAGCTATCTCTTTTAAATATAATGATGCATTCTGAGAGAATATTTTGGTTTGATAGTTCAGCTTCTCACTCGAAAATCTCTAAGTAACTTTTAATTGTTTTGTCGATGGGGTATGTATATAGGGAGTTTTTTGCCTCCTGTTCTTGGAACTGGTTTTCCTTTGGTGTTCTTTGTACTCGTGTTAGTTAGAATCTCCCTTTTCTCCATCTAGAGATTCTACTTCTGTTTATAATAACTGGTCTATGGTGACTGTGGTAGATGGACGTGGGAAGATCACTTATAAATGCTTTCCACTGTTTAGCTTATTTAACCTCCACGACAAGTCTTTGTGGAAAATTCTATTCTCATCATCCTTATTTTGAGATGAAAATATGGTATAAAAGTTGTTCAGGTAACTCTTAAGTAAACGCACAATCTGTTACCTCAGTCAATATGCCACACTGTGAGTATGCATACACTGTTGAGTATGCAGTTGAGAATCTTGGTCACGAATTTTGAGTGAGGCTTGTCACTCAATGTTTTTTTTTTGTTGCTGCTGTTGTTGTTTTCTTTTTTCTCTTCAGCTGCTCTGTTTACATGGAGGTATTCTTCAGGGTTCGGTTGTTGTGCAAGTACAATGGAAATGAAGACTTGGAATGTTTGCGCATGAATCCATGTTGGGCAAGTAGGAAAGTGAGGGTAGAGGGGTGTGACAGACGAGGACATGCTACTAGGGTTACTGCCCTGGATGTCTCAGTGAAGAAAGGCTGATTGACAGCGTGGGATGCGTCAGGATAAGGGATAGTGAACAGAAAGTAAAAGATTGGCAGTCAGGATTTCAGAAGCTCACAAAGATCTATAGAGGTGAACCTTTATAGAAAAAAAAAAAACTTGGTAACATCTAAAATGTTTATTTCCGGGACTTCCCTGGTGATCCAGTGGTTAACACTACGTGCTTCCACTGCAGGGGGCATGCTGCGTTGGATCCATTGTCAGGAAACTAAGATCCCACATGCCACACAATGAAAAATAAAAAAAAAATTAAAAATAAAATAAAATGTTTACTTCCAGGGAGATAATTATAGAAATTTTACTATAAAAGTTTATTTGGATACCAATCATTGAAAATTTATGAGACTTTTTTTTAAATCTACATGATTTTTTAAATTTTGAAAAAATTTCTGAAAAGTGTAATGAGAATGACATTCTCATAGAAAGATGATAGGGGGGGTTACATTTTACCTATATATGAAGAGACTTAAGAATTCTTTGACTCAATGCTGTTCATAGGGATCTATTCTGAGGCAATAATCAGAGATGTTGAAAGAGACTCATGTTCAAAAAGTGTCGAAAGAAAATGTATAACTCGTAACTGAGGGCAATCCAAATGGTCAAACTTAAGGAATATTTACAAATTTACCCATGGATGGAATAGCATGTTGCTACTAAAAATAATATTTAATATTTATGATATATATTTAATTTCTTATTGCTAAGCAATAAGAATACACAATTGTAATGTAGAACATATATTTTCTCAATAAAATTTATTGGTTTAATAATAGAATTGATAAAAGATAAAATACGATCACTTAGATCAGGATAAGTTATTCCAGAAGTCAAAGAAGAGGGCTTCTTGTATTCAAAGTAATTACTTAATGAGGATGCAAACTATTTTGTTTCTCAAAATGTAGTGTTTGTACTGGACTTGTATATCCCTCTATTGGAAGTTCTCAATGCACATTAGTGCGTTAGTTCCTTCAAACTCGTGTGTGAAATATGAATAGACAGCAACCAAAAAAATCCAATTTTTACTTGACTTTTTTATTTATTAGAATATGAAACAATATTTTTTAATAACCCTATGATCGTCCCCCAGAATATTAAGCATTGAAAACACACTCAGTTATTATGAATTTAGTATAGAAATAGTGTAAAATGCACTAGGTCTATACTATGACAAAATGAATATTAACAGCAATTAATATTCATTAATATTGAATATTAATATCAAATAAGTAATATATGCTATTTTTAAACTTTGTTTTAAATTTGGCAATGCCTCAGTAATATCTTCTTCAGTTGTATTCACCCACAAAATAAATATTAATTATTGTTAAGTATAAATACCTTGTATAGTTTTGATTGAAAAGTGTCTATATCTGAACAGATGGCTTAAACATAACATTTTTTGTTATTTGTTAGGTACTGTGTCACTCTTCCCTGGACTTTTAATGTGGCATAAATGACGGCAGAGATGGAACAAATGAGTAAGTCAGTGATTCTAATTCGTTAACTGTCAGTGATAGAGGGGTCGCTAAATCAGTTTTGGGTGTGTTCTGGTATGAACAGATGGCTACATAGGAGGAAAATAGAGTTTGAAATCGTGAACTAGCTAAATACTCTAAAGACATTTACTATTGACAGATCATTGCTTAACAACAGAAGCAACAACAAAAAACCTTAAATCACCTTTTTTAAAATTCTTTTTTTAATTGAGATATAATTAACATATAACACTGTATTAGTTTTAGGTGTACAACCTAATGATTTAATACATATATATAATGCAAAATGATCATGAGACCAAGTTTACTTAACATCCATTACCTCACATAGTTACAATTTTTTTCTTGTGGTAAGAACTTTTAAGATCTACTCCCTTAGCATCTATAACTGTGGTTAATTGCAGTCACCATGCTGTACATTACATCCCCAGGACTTATTTATCTTATACTTGGAAGTATGTACCTTTTGACCATTTTTTTTCAAAATTAGATTTTTTTCTAATTAAAATAGTCCCAAATGTTTTATTATTTTCCAAAGCACCAGTGTTTGCAATATATTTTCAGAAACATTTTTTAAAATTTATTTTATTGAAGTATAGTTGATTTACAATGCTGTGTTAATTTCTGCTGTACAGCAAAGTGATTCAGTTATATATATATGTGTATATATATATATATATATATATTATTTTTTATATTCTTTTCCATTATGGTTTATCACAGGATATTGAGTATAGTTCCCTGTGCTATACAGTAGGACCTTATTTTTTATCCAAGTATATATAATACTTTGCATCTGCTAAGCCCAAACACCCAATCCATTCCTACCCCACCCTCCCTCCCTCTTGGCAACCACAAATCTGTTCTCTATGTCTGTGAGTCTGTTTCTGTTTTGTAGATAACTTCATTTGTGTCATATTTTAGATTCCACATACAAGTGATATATGGTATTTGTCTTTCTCTTTCTGACTTACTTCACTTAGTATGATAATCTCTAGGTCCATCCATGTTGTTGCAAATGGCATTATTTTGTTCTTTTATATGGCTGAGTAATACTCCATTTTATACATGTACCACATCCTTATCCATTCATCGGTCAATGGGCATTTAGGTTGTTTACATGTCTTGGCTATTATGAATAGTGCTGCTATGAACATAGGGGTGCATGTATCTTTTTGAATTATAGTTTTGTCTGGATATATGCCCAGGAGTGGGATGCAGAATCATATGACAACTCTATTTTTAGCTTTTTGAGGAACTTTCATATTGTTTTCCACAGTGGTTGCACCAACTTACATTCCCACCAACAGTGTAGGAGGGTTCCCTTTTCTCCACACCCTCTCTAGCATTTGTTCTTCGTAGACTTTTTAATGATTTCCATTCTGACAGGTGTGAGGTGGTACCTCGTTGTAGTTTTGATTTACATTTCAGAAACATTTTTTTGAGTGTGTTCATGACTTTACAATTAAACACTAAGCCAACATAATTACTCTAAGACAGTCATTCCTTGTGAGTTCAACTTTTAAGAAGTCAGGCAGTCTGTGACATGATAGGAAATAAACTTTGGATGGCTTTTGAATAGCTAATCAGATGCTATTTCACAAGGCAGTTTTTTCCCCCCTAATCTAGTTCAAGATATTATATACCTAATTATTACATTTCTATGCAGTATATTTTTGGTTGAAGAGGCATGTACTTTAAAGTTTGTGCGAAAATCGTTCAGACCCTGAATGATTGAGATATGCATATTTATTTTATCCTGGGTCCTTGTGCTTGACATTCCCCCCACTCAATTCCCAGGTGGTATGAAAAATACCCTGGGAAATTCTATTTTCCCTTTAGTTTACTCAATAAATTCAGGATGTTGTTCTTTGGGTATTGTATATGTATTATTGCCAACATGTACGTGAATATTTACCAGTCACAATAATAGGAGTACTATGCCCTAAATGCCATAGGGCTTGTATTTCTGATGGAAAATAGTCTGATTTAAAATGCCAGTTAATTTATGTCATAGAGTGTTTTTGACCCATCTCCTAGAGAAATGGAAATAAGAACAAAAATAAACAAATGGGACCTAATGAAACTTAAAAGCTTTTGCACAGCAAAGGAAACCATAAACAAGACCAAAAGACAACCCTCAGAATGGGAGAAAATATTTGCAAATGAAGCAACTGACAAAGGATTAATCTCCAAAATTTACAAGCAGCTCATGCAGCTCCATATCAAAAAAACAAACAACCCAATCCAAAAATGGGCAGAAGATCTAAATAGACATTTCTCCAAAGAAGGTATACAGATTGCAAACAAACACATGAAAGAATGCTCAACATCATTAATCATTACAGAAATGCAAATCAAAACTACAATGAGATATCATCTCACACCGGTCAGAATGGCCATCATCAAAACATCTACAAACAATAAATGCTGGAGAGGGTGTGGAGAAAAGGGAACCGTCTTGCACTGTTGGTGGGAATGTAAATTGATACAGCCACTATGGAGAACAGTATGGAGGTCCCTTAAAAAACTAAAAATAGAACTACCGTATGACCCAGCAATCCCACTACTGGGCATATACCCTGAGAAAACCATAATTCAAAAAGAGTCGTGTACCACAATGTTCATTGCAGCTCTATTTACAATAGCCAGGACATGGAAGCAACCTAAGTGTCCATCGACAGATGAATGGATAAAGAAGATGTGGCACATATATACAATGGAATATTACTCAGCCTTAAAAAGAAACGAAATTGAGTTATTTGTAGTGAGGTGGATGGACCCAGAGTCTGTCATACAGAGTGAAGTAAGTCAGAAAGAGAAAAACAAATACTGTATGCTAACACATATATATGGAATCAAAAAAATAAATAAATAAATAAAATGGTCATGAAGAACCTAGGGGCAAGATGGGAATAAAGACACAGACCTACTAGAGAATGGACTTGAGGACATGGGGAGGGGGAAGGGTAAGCTGGGACAAAGTAAGAGAGTGGCATGGACATATATACGCTACCAAACGTAAAATAGATAGCTAGTGGGAAGCAGCCGCATAGCACAGGGAGATCGGCTCGGTGCTTTGTGACCACCTAGCAGGGTGGGATAGGGAGGGTGGGAGGGAGGGAGACGCAAGAGGGAAGAGTTATGGGGACATATGTACATGTATAACTGATTCACTTTGTTATAAAGCAGAAACCTACACACCATTGTAAAGCAATTATACTCCAAAAAAGATGTTAAAAAAAAAAATCTACAGAGTTTGCAAATGTCAGCTGGCCTAATTTCAGGATCAAATAAATGAAAAGACATCAAAAAATAAATAAATAAATAAATAAAATAAAATGACAGTTAAGGTAAATTTTTAAAATTCAGTCATGGCTTTTGCAGAGAGAGTATGAATCCTGCGGCCTTCAGAATACATCTCTTGTTATATGTGAACACTGGGGCAAAACCTTTCCTGTCTTTTGAAATTGTTACACAATTACATCGATTGTAACTTTCAAATATTTTTTGGTTCTGAATACAAACCTCCTCTTTGGGAGTTTTAAGGGCGTAAGAGCCCCAGTCAATCTTGCTGAAGGGCCTCAGAGGCTGGCTTCAGGGGGAGAAAAATTATAGGCTTGTGGAGTTTTTTTGGCTGTACGATTTCTTTAGTATTTAATAGGTTTCCAGGAAATTCACTTCCAATAGTAATATGGTAAATCAAATTATTCACCAGTTCTCTCACTGAAAACAACTAAAACTGGTAAATAAGTATTTCTAAATGTTGTTAAAAGCATCAACAAACAAACTTGTTTAGATAAGAAATCATCATTCCTCACTGTAGGTAAAGGCTAGATCCCAGAAGGCCAAAGTCATTGCACTGAATTTGCCAATCTGACAGTGGGAGTTTCTTGTCTCACTGGAGGCAAGTGCCACTAGAGACAAATCCCAGTGCTTGTACATGATGGAGAGTGTGTCAGGAGACCCTTGTCTCCCCACCTATTAATCTGAGAGCTACACCTTTAGGGTAAAAAGAGAGCCGAATTAAATCTTCCCCACTCACCTTCTCCAGGCAACTAAAGAGAAAGTTACTTTGGCATCGGACAGGCCACAGAAATAAAATCCAACCAGTGAGGCCTTATGTGACTTCATATCACCTAGATCTTCCATGGCCTTAGATATCTGTCAGAAACAAATGTAAATCCTGTCTGGAAGAATACAGATAATTCATCTTTGGTCTTAAAGATATCCTAGGGACTTCCCTGGTGGTCAGCAGTAAAGAATCCGCCTTACAATACAGGGGACGCGGGTTCGATCCCTGGTCAGGGAACTAAGATCCCACATGCCGCTGGGCAACTAAGCCCGCGCGCCTCAACTAGAGACCCTGCGTGCGGCAAACCACAGAGCCCACACGCTCTGGAACCTTCGCACCACAACAACAGAGCCCACATGCCTTGGAGCCCACGCGCCACAACTAGAGAAGAGAAAACCTGCATGCCACAACTAGAGAGAAGCCTGTGCGCTGCAACGAAATATCCCGCATGCCTCAACAAAGATCCTGTGTGCCTCAACTAAGACCCAATGCAGCCAAAAATAAATTAAATAAATAAATAAATAATAAATAAATCTTTTTTTTAAAAAAGATATCTTATAATTAATTGTTCAAGGAGGTTGGTCATTGTAAATGCCTATTAGGCCAGCTGGGTTTACCAGCTGGAAAATCCCCAAGTTAGGATTCTACTCTCCCACAGAGACTGAGAAATAGAGGTTCCATCCTTCCTAATTATTATATTCCAAAGAAATGGCTTTCACGTCCTAGAGTAAGACACTCTTGAGTTGCAGGAGATACAACTCAAAGAGACAAAGGAAGGATTCATAATTGTAAGCCCTTTTTAGAAAATGTTCTAAGAAATGGTGAATAAGCTATAAATTCAAGGACAGTATGACATATTTTACTGTGAACAAATATGAGTTTAAAAAATTGAGTCTCTGACTTATTAAAATCCTGCCCACAATAAAAACTACATCTCAAGGATATTACTAATATTCTTATAAAAACAACATCTCTCACTTATTCATGACCAGAATTACTTGCTTTTTAGCCTCTGTTTGACTAACCTATGTGTTTCTGCTTGTGTGAATGGATTTGACCTGCCTGCGTATCTCACTTGTAATAATCCTGCTGCAGGTGACAGGGTGACAGAGTGGAGAATTCACACATTTATCATTCCGTGTGCTTCCCCTGACACTTGCAATGACTCCTGACAATTCCAATGCTAGAAAACAATTACAGTGAGAAACTACGTGGGGAAAATGACTTAGGTGCAATTCCAAGGAGACAGAGCAACTTGAGATGATGCATTGAAAGAAGATCAGAGCAAAGCAGTGCAGTTGAAGGAGAAGCTTTGTGGACGTGATCCTCGTTACAAGCACACAGGACTTGTTAGAAACCACAGTTTAAGCAACATACAGAAGACTGGTTTGGAATAATAAAATTTCTTATATCTTTGAAAATACTGTAAAGAATTACAAATATCACAGAGGGTGAGAAGGCCTCTCTGAAATAATTAGGCGATCATTGCTACATTAATACAACCAACACAGTTCTCTTTTATAGACGAGCTGGTTTACTAAGAAGCAATAGGACTGACTCTTCATATTACTATGCATGGATAAACACTATACCTCCATAAGCCTTAATCTTATCCTCAACAATATGGTGATAAATATTTTTAAAATCTAATGAAATAGCAGAGTAGAGGAGTTTGCAAGTCATACAACTCCCAAGCAAAAGAGCTTTCTCTTGAGTTCTTGACTTTTATAATGCAAATGAAGTTAAATGACAAAGTTGTACTTTTATTTTTGGAAGCAGCTCTGTAATGCACAGATTACACTCTGCTCTGTTATACACACACACACACAGACATACACATATTCACATGTATATATCATGTATTCATGGATTTTATATTTGTAGAAATCTTTACACTTTTAATTACAGGCATCCATCAACATCTCTGAAGGAAAATTTACCATTCTGAAAAAAATGTAATAGGCTTCTAGTTAATGAAATTTATGGAAATCAGAGATTCAAAACACCAAAGACACTCTAAGCAAGAATCAGCAGAAACAACAGAAGATACCAAAGCACTTCACTTATTGGAATTTTGAGATACAGTTTGTTTTAATGACATAATTGAAGTTATAAACTTACTAAATGGATGTATATATAATCAGATGAGAAGGAGATAATAGGGAAAAGGAAATATTTTACAGAAAATGACTAAGAATTTTCCAATTGATTTAAAAAGGGGAAAAAAACAAAACAAAAAAAGGGAAAGAAACAAACAAATAAAATCCAAAACAAGACAAGTATAAAGAAATCTGCATGTAGAAACATCTTGGGTGAAATAACAGAACACCAAAGACAATCTACAGATTTTGAGAGAAGTCTTAGAAACCATTAAAAATATTTTAAAAGGTATTTAATCCTGAAGAGAGACTAACTATAATATAAATATAAAAAATATATAGTGAACCTGTATAACTTTATTGAAACATACTGACAAAGACTCTCTCCTTGAACAAATTATAGCCATTCTTTTAACAAGAATGAACCTACACGGACACATCATAATCACTCAAAGTCTATAGTCTCCCTTAAGGTTCCTCTTGATGCTTTACCCTCTATGGACTTGGACAAAAGTATAATGACATATATCCGTCATTATAATAACAGAGAGAGTACTGCCAGACCTAAAAATCCTCTGTGTTCTGTCTATTAATCTCCTTCTGCCCCTGCAAGCACTGATCTTCTTATTGTCTTCATAGTTCTGCCATTTCCAGAATGTCATATAGTTGGAATCATACAGTACGTAGCCTTTTCAGATTGGTTTCTTTCACTTTTTAATATGCACTGGAGATTCCTCCATGTCTTCTCTTGGCTTGATAGCTCATCTCTTTTTAGTGCTGAAAGATATTGTCTGACATTGTCTGAGTGTTCCACAGTTTATTTATCTATTCACCTTCTTGAAAGACATCTGATTGATTCCAAGTTTTATAAATTATGAATAAAGCTGCTATAAACATCCATTTGTAGACTTTATGAGGGCATAAGTTTTCAACTCCTTTGGGTAAATACCAAGGAGTGTGATTGCTATGTCATATGGTAAGGAAATATTTTGTAAGAAACTTCCAAACTGTCTGTACCATTTTGCATCCCCACCAGCAATGTATGAGAGTTCCTGTTGCTCTGCATCCTTGTCAGCATTTGTTGTTGTCAGTGTTGCAGATTTTGGCCATTCTAATAGGTATCTAGTGGTATCCTATTGTTGTTTTAATTTGCATTTCCCTGATATGAAGAATCTTTTCATATCCTTATTTGCCATCATATATCTACTTTGGTGGTGTGTCTGTTAGGATCTTTGGCTTATTTTTTAATTGAGTTGTTTTCTTATTGTGAGTTTTCAGACTTTGTATATTTTGAATGACAATCCAAATGGTTCTTTACCAGATGTATCTGTCACAAATATTTTCTCCCATTCTATGGCTTATCTTCTCATTCTCTTGATGCTGTCTTTCACAAAGCAGACATTTTAAATTTAATGAAGTCCAGCTTATCAATTTTTTCCTTCAGGAATTGTGCCTTTGTTGTTACACCTAAAATTCATTACCACACCCAAAGTCATCTAGGTTTTCTCCTATGTTATAATTTAGAAGTTTTATAATTTTGCATTTTTACATTTAGGTCTGTGATCCATTTTGAGTTAGTTTTTGTGAAAGATAAAGTGTCCAGATTCATTATTTTGCATGATTATTTTACAACATTTGTTGAAAAGACTATCTTTTCACCATTGTACTGCCTTTGCTCCTTTGCCAAAGAACAATTGACTATATTTACGGGTGTCTATTTCTGGGCTCTCTATTCTATTCTTTTGACCTACTTGTTTATTCTTTTGCCAATACCACACTATCTTGATTACTGTAGCTTTATAGTAAGCCTTGAAGTCAGGGAGTGTCAGTCCTCCAATTTTGTTATTTTCCTTCAATATCATATTGGCTATTTTGAGTCTTTTCTAGAATCTTTCTTTATAAAGGAAGTAGTCTTAGGGTTTTATAGAGAGCTAACTCTTATGGAAGAGAAGAACTCAAGGATAACTAAACATTTTGTGGTTTTGTTTTCTGCAGTCTTACTATTTGTTTACTTACTATTTGTTTACTTACTATTTGTACTATTTGTAACTATTTGTTACTATTTGTTTTCTGCAGTCTTATTATTTGACTCTGGTCAAATAATAGCAGAAAAATTCTAGCATCTTTAATATGCAGTTCCTGGATATGAAGAGCATTATATTGATAATGATTAAATAAATACTTATTCATAGTACAATTTGTCTACAAACTTGAAAAGCTCCCTTTTTGTGGGGTTACCAAATATAAGTTTGATGCCTGTAGCATTTTTATATGTTCTATTTATCATGTAATAGTTTCAAATGAGCAAACAAATACTAGTATTCAATTACTGGCAAATTAGAATTAATATTATCCTGATTCTTTGATTGTTAGCTATATTAACTTTGGAAATTGCAGAAGTGTGCTATACCACCTATTTTACGTACGACAAGGATGCCTTAGGAGTATTTAGCACAAAATTTTGCATCGCAGAGGTTAATACGTTGGTACCTGAGATGGAGACAACAGGGTAGATGTGCTTGATAGTATTTAATGCCCAGATTATTTGATAATTCCTGTGTTCCTTTCTCTTTCTAGTGGTAACTCCACTGGCCTGAAGACCATGCAAAAGTTTGATCTAAGGTAAAGGCCCTCCTCAAGAAATGCCACCATCTCCCTTCATTTCATCTAGACCAATAACCAAAGTCAGATCTCAGCATGATCCAATAGCAGAAGTACTATTCCTGTTACAAAAGAAAAAAATATTCACCAAAATAACTGCAGGATTTAGCTGATAAGTAGGGAACTGAGATCCTAGGAATAAATCTGGTGTGTGCTGGTTCAGGGTTAGAGATGAAAAATAACACTTGATAAGGGTATTTATTGAAATGGGGTGGTCTTTCATGATACAGAATTAACTCCTAAACAAGGAAATCTGGAGTTGTTAGTGACACACTGCTAGAATGGTTTCTTAAAGCTTGGGAAGAAGATCGTCTACGGTAAGTAAGATGGCATTTCTGGAAGTGCCATAGCAGAGTACTGAGGAAGAGGTGGAAATGCTCACAGATTGAGGCATGTGAGAATAGATTGATTATGTGAGATCAGAGAACCGACCCTGTGGTTACTTATTTTCCCCAGAGGCCCGGATGATGCTCACTCCGTAAAGCATTAAGGAACACCTTAGCGGGAGGGCACAGTCGTATCGAGAATCTCAGAGACAGCTACACTCGATAGGCTGGGGCTGCTGATAGGTGATTTTTTGATGAAATTGGGCTTCCAAAGGTCAATGGGAATGAGAGAATTCCAGAATAGCGGCAAATAACAGAAGAAGAGTAGGTACATTTACTGTACTCAGAAACAAGACCAGGATGGAAACCAAGGGCTCCTGAGGTACAGGCTTACTACACCTCTTTGGATTTTGGAGCATTACATGTAACGCTTAGGAATACTGCTTTAGTAAGCTTTGGCCAAAGGATGCTCTTCAGCAGGTTCAGCTTAAAGAAAACCATCCCTGCCACTAGGACCGTGTGAATGGGCAGATTCCATGGCGCTAGAGCTATCAGGGATAGGTAAGAATGCTGTGTGGACTCTCTAGTAAGCCTCTGTAGGAGAGCCACAGTGTGGACCTAGGGGTCTGAATCAAGGCCATGTCATCTACAGCACAGCTCCTTAAGAAGCAACTCCAAGCTTTGGTGGCATCAAACACAGCAATTTCTGATCATGGACCTTCAAATGATTACGCAACTAGAACTGCTCATCTTGAGCATGGTAGAATCAGATCAACAAATTTGCGACTTTGGGTAGGCACAGCAACAATCCATCATATGATGGAAATAGTAGATTTGGAATTGGTTCCAATAGGTTTTAAAGGCACTAATGAGAACACAAACAGGCAGCCGTTGCCCCTCTGTCACCTATCCCATTGCACAGACATCTCTTCCCTAGGTCACATCTAAGTCCTTTCGCAGGATTACAACCAGATGATGATGAAGGAGTAAACCTAGTTTGCAGAAAGATAAATTCTATAGATTGGTGTGAGCAGAACATGGTTGTTACTATAAAAGAGCCCAACTCAGAGGTGTCCCTTAGAGAAGGAAGTAAAGAGAAATGCCCCTATAGTGGGCAGAGATTTGAAATGGACACATGGTCTTTACATGGTGTAAAACGAGAAATGGCTTGAGGAAAAGAATTATTTCTATACTGACTCTTGGGCAAGGGCAAATTGCTTTGGCACAATTGACCAGGGTCTCAAAGAGCAAGACTGTAAGATTGGAGACAAAGAAGATTGGGGGGAGAGACATGTACGTAGGAGCCATGGGAGTGGGCACAAAGTGTGTGGATCTTCATGCTTCCCATCGATGTCCACCAGAAAGTGTCCTCCACAGTGGAGCCACTGAACAACGTGTATAGAATTACTTGAGCATGGAAGGTCATCCAGGCTCTGTCTTCAGCCAGCTCCATGCTTGGGTATTGTGCCCATAAATGGTGTAACTATGGGGGCAGAGTTGGAGTCCATGGATGGCAAGCAGGCTAAGGAACATAAGTGCTGAGAACTGGAAAAGAAACTTAGAATGGCTGGTAGAACATGGAGATCATGGCTATCAATTACATTTTTAGAATCTACTATCCTTCTTATTACAAGCCATTTTTCAGGAACTATAAGCAGCCATTATTAGGAAGACTTTTGGAGAGAAAGTGAGTGGACTTAGCATGGGTCATGAATGGATCGGAGCAGTACAAAGTGTGGGCTGTAGCAAATGCTACAGATGCTTGGCCTCTGGCCCCTCAGCACACATCTTCAAAGCTGAAGGCTTGACTGAAAACAGCTTCACGCAACTCTGACTGAAGACTTTTTTTCTGGCTTTCAGGAACAAGATGCGCTTGAGCACAGGGTAAACTGTAAGTGCCAGAGATTTAATTCTGGAGATGGGTCTCAACTAAAAAAAGATGGTGGGCTGGTATATTAAAACTCCAGTTTCTTCATCACTCAGTAAGGATCACTCCAAGGCATGAGGTTTCTCTTTCCCAGAATTCTCAGTGCTATTGAGCTCCAGTTGCTCAGAGTAGTACCTGGTACTGCCCTTCCTTTCCTGGGATGACTCACCAAATAAACCATTGTAATCAGTTCTTCATCTCAGCGTCTTCTTGGAGAATTTACCCAAGGTACACACTTAGGAACAACATATCCTTTATAATTTGGAAAAAAACCTTCCATTTTAGATTGCATGCAAATAATGCTGTTTCACATCTGGGTAATTTACCTACGTTATGATTTTCCCACCTAGATCCATATTTTCAACTACTCCCCCCTCAAAGACATCAAAATATAGAAGACTTGAAATTCAAAGTGACAGTGCAAGAATTACCAAAATCACTATAGTGAGTCAAGCCTGCTGCATGAAGAATAAAAATCATAAATATTTACATGAACTTTTCCTCAATTTTTCCTCTTTTAAGGAATGACCTTTACATTCAAAAGTATTCTAGAGCTTATCAAGTGCCACAAAATGTTTCCCTACTCTATAGCTATGTTCAATTATAAGGTAATGTAATTGGGTTTTATGCATGTATATGGGAATGGCTGCTTGAATGTATGTATACTTATCTGAAAGCTAAAAAACAAAATGTATGTTAAATTACAAAAAGTGTTCATAAGAGTTAAAATTTTCTGATCCAGTCTTCCAAACAGCATTTTCACCTCGTGAAAACTATTTTTTTAACAGAACTTCTTTTGTATTCATACATGAGTGGCTCTTCAACTCAGTACTTTTTAATGTGCATTTGCCCTATATAAAATGAGTTTATTTTATGTAGCAGTAATTAAAATGTTGAACACATTTGAGAAACTCTTGTTTTTTCATGATTTTATGCAAAATTGGGGTTGCAATTAGTTTCAGGATTGTAAAGATAAGTGCCACAGTCCATTAAAACTTATGAAACCCTATCATCGTGACGAAAACCAAGTCACCAGGGACTGGAAATGAAGTGCTGATAAATTACACACAAAACGTTTGAGAAAAGTTATGAGCTATTAATTTTACATCATATTTTACTAAGCAAATATAATTATTAATAGTGAAGATAAAAATCATTGATCTTTTCAGCTTATGTTGGATTTTGTTAATGAAATCAGACAACTTCTCTGAAAAAGCAAAAACTTTGAAGTATGTCTACCAAGTAGTTCTTACACGCTCAAAATCAGAATCATTTTCTGCTAACCACAAGACGATAATTTGTCTTTTGAAAGAAAACATCATCATGATGGTTTTAACAGTTTAACATTTTAATAGAATAATAGTTTAAGAAAACAGCATCTTATAACTCTATAGTTAAGAAATAACTAGGACTATATCTGGCTCTTAAAATCAAATAGAAAACTGGGGCTTTTAAAACACTAGAATTATTTAATTAACTTTGCAAGAGAAATGATGCACTTTATTCTTTTGGGGTAACACTTGCTAACGATAGCATATTAACTAAAAATGAATTTCCTTTGGAAGTACAAGTGTTATCAAAACTTGATTCCCTGTTAGTTCACCATGATTAAAACTTTTTCTTTTTATCTTGCCAACAAGACAGTATTAATTAAATAATTGATCCACACACACATACTTACATCCTTATTCCCCATTCCTTAGTACAATTACATTTGAGTTTAATTAAGATGGAAAACACTTTTTTACATCAAATGAAAAAGTTATATGCAGATTACATAAAATATAATCCATCACTTATTCTTTCAACTGTTTATCAGTACTCAGAAATAAAGCAGCAGGTAAGCTTTATAACTAACAGTAGTAAGGAGTCTAGCCTGTAAATTGCTTTGTGTTTGATTACCTGATTTTTTTAAAAAATATTATTTTGTTCTGTAATCTATCATATTAGGCAGGGTTTTATCTTTTATCATTTTTTCTGGTAGTAAAAGTACAACTACATACATGGTGTCAGCTATGCCAGCAGAGCCACAATTTCATGATTCAGACAACATCATCTATTTTGGTCACTACTCTAGTCCCAGCAGCCAGATCTGCGTTCGGCACATTAGGAGATGAAAAATATTTGAAGAATGAATGAACAAATGAACAAACATGGTGGATATATATGTATGTATGTATTTTTTCAAGTGTTTTCCTGCAAATATTTAGTTTACTTATATGATAATCATAAAGAGAGGGCTACAAGTTTATTCTGTGAAGTTAGGCCATCATTTTGAATTTATCTGTTCACTCCAAAATAGTTATTGAGTGATTGCTACGACCAATTTTTCTTTAAGCAACCAAATCTAGTTATGACATAACTCCTAGTTATGTGAATGATTGGTCTCTAAATTATTTCAATGACCCAAGCTGGAAGTAAAATCTTCAAAACTCAGTTTACATGCTTCAAAATGTATGTGTATATTTTGTTCAAAGTTCAAAAGGTGGCAATAACAATATGACCCTATGGAACACTCAGTGAGTTGAGATACCTCCAGTATTTTAAAAAATTATATTGGATTTGACCTTATTGAACAGATTAGGGTCCTTTGTACTAGTTATTGATCATACATAACCTCACAGATTCCCTGTTGGGTATGTAGCTCTACTCACACAGCTTTGGGGAGATCAAAAGCAATGGCTAGTCTTAGGGATTATTTAGAGGTATGTGCATTTTAAATATTTTAAATTATATATAACTTGAAATAAATGAATAATAAAAAGAGAAATCCAGGTTCACCTATATAAGAATTTTGTAATAAGAAGCTTTAATTTCTTCTCTCTGTAGGGGAAGAGTTCAAGTTTTGAAGTGATTGATTGTTATTGCCATTATATTTTGTATCACTGGCTATATTTACTCATGGTACCAAAATGAAGGACAGTAAATAAACAAAATTAAGGTTAAAATGACATTTTGATTTCTGATGTCAAGTTTGAACACATGTTATAAACCAAATCATGTTAACCTATAGATGATATTTTCATACAAGTTTAAAGTTATCCTAAATTAGTGACACCTAAGAATGTTGTTTTTTTCCAATTACAAATGGGTTCTCCTTCAAGTTGAATTCATAAGCTTGGTCTTCTGATTCTCTTATTTCTTTATTAGAGATGATGACTGAAAAATGCTACAAAAATTTCAAACAAAAATGCCAGGTATTTCTTTGAAAATCAGATAATTGTATATATTTTTAGGTAATAATTTACATACAATAAAATGTACCCGTTTTCAGTGTATACACAAATATATACATTCATGTAACCACCATAAAAAAAAAAAGATACAGAATATTTCCATCACTTCAAAAAGTTTTTTCTGGCCCCCTTGAAGTCAATTCCCCTAACTTCCTAGGTGTAGGCAACCAAAAATTTGCTTTCTGCCATTATAACTTTTGCCTCCTCTAGAATTTCATACAAAGTATCTATGGTAGGTTCTATTTTATGTCTGAAATCTTTCACTCAGCATAATTTTTTTCAAGATTCATGTTGTTGTTGGTATAAGTAGTTTATTCATTTTCATGGCTGAATAATACTGCAACACCATAATTTACTTTATCCATTTGTCTTCCAATGGAAGTCTGAATTGTTTCTAATTTTTTGTTACTATGAATAAAACTGCTATGAACAATTGCATTTACATCTTGATGCATACATATGGAGTAAATACCTATAAGTAGAATTACTAGGACATAGGGTAAGTGTATGTATATGTTTAAATTAATTAATTTTTTTCCAAAGGGATTATATTATTTTACATTCCCATCTTCAAACTATGAGGTATTCATAATTTGTTTCTTTGTTTTCAACTTTTCTAATTAGATATTTTATTTTCATTAGTAACAAAAATGTGTGTGCATATTATTTCCTTCATATATTTCTAATGGAATTATTTTAAAACTTTCACATAAATGCAACATTAAATTTCATTTTCAGATTTCAAAGATGTATTTACACAAAATAGGACTACTAATTCTCTCCCAAAGTTTGAGAACTATCTTGAATCACAACCCTCCTACACTGTTGGTGGGTATGTAATTTGGTACAGCCACTATGGAGAACAGTATGGAGGTTCTTAAAAAACTAAAAATAGAGCTACCATATTATCCAGCAATCCCACTCCTGGGCATATATCCAGAGAAAAACATGGTTCAAAAGGATACATGCATCCCAACTGTCATTGCAGCACTGTTTACAATAGCCAAGACATGGAAGCAACCTAAATGCCCATCGACAGATGAATGGATAAAGAAGATGTGGATAAAGAAGATTATATATTCCATATATAATGGAATACTCAGCCATAAAAAAGAATGAAATAATGTCATCTGCAGCAACATGGATGGATCTAGAGATTGTCATACTAAGTGAAGTAAGTCAGACAGAGAAAGACAAATATTATATGGATCAACTACTCTCAACTATCTTAAGCTATCCTGTAGTTGTTCTGCTAAAAGTGAAGTCATTCAATGTGTCCATACACTTTCCCAATTTTTACCAAATGTAATAGAACATAAATACTCAAAAATAATTGATGAATGAATACATATAACATACAAGATTGAAAGGATTCCAACAAACTTTGGTTCAAAATCTACCTACACAATATATGAGGTATGAGAACCTGGATAAAAGAATTCTAAAAGTTTGAGATACTAACACACTGCATTCCAGAAGAGTTTCTGTGAGTACCACATGAGTTATAGTGCAGGCATGAGGAAAACCTTACCTATTTTTAAAAAAATTTTCATTAGTTTTTTACAAAATATTTAAAGTTTTAATTTTGGGGAGGATGAGCAGTTAATAGTTTTGTTAAACGATGTCTGTTTTACTTCCCGTAGAATCCTTTTTTTTAATTGTCTTTTTTTTATTGAAAGTTTAATCAATTCACTGTTTTTTTCTTTGGCTGCACTGCATGGCTTGCAGGATCTCAGTTCCCTGCCCAGGGATCAAACCCAGGCCATGGCAGTGCAAGCCTGGAATCCTAACCACTAGGCCACCAGGGCACTTCCCTTGAGTAGAATTCTAAGAGACTCCAGAATGGAAAGCTAAGAAATACTGCTTCTCTGACTGGGCATCCTCATTCTGCATTTGAAGAAATAGACACCCTGCATCGGCAAAAACAGTTACCTTGGAATTACAGGAAAGAATCTATGAATGTCGGCAAGCATAACTTGATGCTTATTTGTGGTATGAAATTCGTACAAGAAGTTTTAGCGAGACAAGGAAATACCTAATACACATTATTTTGATGCTCTCTCCTCTTTAGGATCTGATGGCCTGTGAATTGCATTAGAGCCCAGATAAATTTAGAACTAGATAAATATTTGATCTTAAAGCCCACAGTGCTCAGCCATAATTTACTTCTTTGAAGTCTTTTAATAATCCTTCCTCCATGTAGGAGCACCTTAACCACATATGTGTGTGTGAGTGTGTGAGTGTGTGTGTGTGTGCGCGTGCAATTCAGGAAGACCCTCATTCTGCTGTGAGTATAATCCTGCCTCCCCCACTCTCATGAATCCCTTCACAGTCCTCATTTTCTATTCTAGGGTTAAACTTCATCTCTTACAAGCTCTCACAATGTAACCCTATCAGGTAATCCTGTAGGAAACAAACTAATATTGGTAGATTTTCCAAATTTCAAGCTTATTTAGAAATATATATTCATTTTTAAATTTCATTTTTATAACTTTTTGTCCATTATTAGGTCAAGATGAATATTTGCATATTCTTCCTGTAGTTTTCCAGGTCTTGGTTTCTGAACTTGGGAACAATTGCTCAAAAAAAAACACAGTGACAGTGATACTCTGTCCTAAAGTGATAATTCAAAGGCAACTTCGCATTTTCAAAGTGACAGATTTTGCAGCCTCTACCATAGTTATTATGTTTTAACAATTCTGAGGCTAAGTGTCAATCAAGTCCCCTCATTTCTCCAAAGGTGTGGCAAGAAGAATGACTTCAGTAAGCAAAGAGTCTAGGAATAAGATCTCATCCCCGAATGAAACCACTGGAAAATCAACTTCTTTTCCTCATCCCACATCAGTGGGAAAAGTGAGGCTCAGAAAGTTTAAATTATTTACCAAAGGTCACAAGAGTGGTGGAGATGGGATTCAAAACCAGGTCACTCTTACTCCAGGGCCATACTGCCTTATAAAGTTTGCTAAATGTAACTTCCCCTTAGCAACTTAAACTGTGTGCAGCAAAAAGTTCTACAGTCTCTGTGTGCCAGTGGAACTATAGGTTTTTCATGTCTTCCAGATAAGTCAACTCAGTCCAATCACGTGCAATTCAATTTTCATTTATTTATCTCTTATCGGTTTCAGGTGCTAAGTGTTGGTTATTTACAGATGAGCTAGAGAAAAATAAGTGTTTTGGACTGAGAGTAGAGGGATTATTTTATTCTTTCCCCTGGCTCAGACAGCATATCTCTTGCACATGACAGTTTTCCTGTAACCTGGTATAGCACTTTGAAATTTAGTAAAGCAGAAGTGACAGCCCTATGACTCACAAACTCCACTGAGATTGCTCTGGTATGACAAACTTGTCTCAGCTGTCTGTATATAAATTAGGAATTCCTAAAGCTTTCAATATGAAAGTTGCTATGAACTGCTCAAACAGAACCATCGAAACGCTAATTAGGAAGCATTCTTTTTCCAAACTTTAAATGACTTTTGGAGAAAGTAAACCCATTTACTCTATTAAAGTTTTTACTGGGAAGGTTTGTCTGTTCTCCTTGTGAGAGGAGAATGGGCATTTTTGCAAACAACTGTAGGACATGACATATGTATTTTAGAAGTCACCTTAAATCTTAGGATCTGACAGATAAAATTTTATACTGCATATATATTTATTTATTGTCATGTAGTTGACTTAACATATTACATTTTTATGGAAAACCATAAATACAAATAGACAATGCAGAATTTAAAGATTTTGGATGCTAGGAGATAAAGGGGAGGGAAGAAACCTATCAAATAATTATTTCAATTATTATCTTCCTTCTGGTAGTCTCAACCTCCCCCAAGATAGAAAATACTTATCCTTTTGCGAAAAGAAATAAATTTAATCTTCCTAAGGGCACACTCAGTTGTTACTATGCTTTTAATTCTTGGTTTCTTTTTTCCCCCCCACTATGGAATGTTTCTTTTTATTTTGTGAACTGAGGTGTGAGTGAGTAAAAGCATGTGTGCATGCGTGCATGCATGCATAGCAGGGAGCAGCTTCTAAAGAATCTCAGGGAGAATTTTTTTAAAATTTTGGCTTGTTCCCAGGGAGTCAAGCAATTACCCGATTTTGAGTGTAGCAGCAGCATGGCCGGCTTCTCTCCAACCTGCATCTCCTACTCTAGTCACGATCTTGTAATGGCATAAGTAAACAATTGCAAAAGCTGAAGGCATAGGAGTCATTTAAAATTTTTGATCATAAATTCTCCAAACTCCTTCTCAGTCTAGCTGACCAGCTAAAGGTCCATTTAGTCTTAATAATAATAATGTCTCCAAGTATCAAATGTTTTCATTCCCATTGATATTATATGATATACAATCTGCACATCATTTGTACCATATATTTTTTATCATATTGCACATATTTCATATATAACAATATGTGCAATATGATACATATAAAAATACCTATTTAATACATATAATATTATATATACGGCATTTTCCTGTTGCTATCTGGATCCTTGCTATATTAGTATATGAAACAAAAAGGAAAGAAGGAAAAATAATTTGCATAATAAGTATCTTATAATTTAACAGGTTCACTACTATAAACTGCTATGTATACAAAGGTATGTAGCTAATGCTATTTTTTTCTACACACATGCATAAACACAAACACAACATTACAGCCTTATCATATGCCCTAGAAAATGATGACAAGGGTTGTTTTTCTGTGACATGGAGAGAGAAATTTAAAGAAAATAGTATTAAGAAAAAATCAATTTTATATACATAATATATATATCTACTTAAGAACAATTTGTTTCTTGTTAAATATACTGAATCAAATGCTCTATTTAATTTAAACACATAATACAAAAGATAACTCAATCGTAACACAGGAAGCAATGAGATATTTGGAAGCAAGTTCAAGATGTTTCTGTTTAGACCTAAATTTATAAAACTAAACCCTTTTTTGGGATGAGTTGGAGTCTCTTTATACAGAGATAAATAATTTGACCATCTCTGGGTTTATGTGTTTTCGTTTTGCTCCCTTGGTTGGTGTTTTCTTTTGTTATTTTGTTTTAACCTTACATATGGTTGAAAATTTGGAATCTGGACTTTCTAAGTATATGCTTCTGCTTATGCCAACTTGAGATCTGAAAATATTCCAAAGTAAAATACGTCTGTAAAGAATTTTGAATTTGGGACTTCCCTGGTGGCACAGTGGTTAAGAATCCACCTGCCAATGCAGGGGACACAGGTTTGATCCCTGGTCCGGGAAGATCCCACATGCCATGGAGCAACTGGGCCCGTGTGCCACAACTACTGAGCCGGCGCTCTAGAGCCCGCGCGCCTAGAGCCAGTGCTCCGTAACAGGAGAAGCCACCACAGTGAGAGGCCTGCACACCACAATGAAGAGTAGCCCCCACTCAGAGTAGCCCCGCTCGCCACAACTAGAGAAAGTCCCTGCGCAGAAACGAAGACCCAACGCAGCCAAAAATTAATAAACAAATTAATTAATTGATTAATTAAATAAAAAGAATTTTAAATTTAATGATTCTCTCTGGGTGGTGTTTAATTCATCCTTAAGTAAATAAAATATAAATAAATTAATATAAAACATAAATAATAGGGATATATTATACAGAAAATAACCTGCATCTGAGATTACTTTTAGTAATTATTATATAGAACTAAATTGTTTTTCACTATAAAATACCATTTGAAATAGACATTATTATATTATATAATAATATAATATAATATATACTTGTTATAAATTTATATTTATTATGTTATATAATAAATATGTTATATTTGTTATATTTCACTAATTACCATTGGCATACATGATAAAGAGGAAAAGTTTTCTCTTTTTGAATTTTATTTTATTTATTTTTTTATACAGCAGGTTCTTATTAGTCATCAATTTTATACACATCAGTGTATACATGTCAATCCCAATCTCCCAATTCATCACACCACCACCCCCACCCACTGCGGCTTTCCCCCCTTGGTGTCCATACGTTTGTTCTCCACATCTGTGTCTCAATTTCTGCCCTGCAAACCGGTTCTTCTGTACCATTTTTCTAGGTTCCACATATATGCGTTAATACACGATATTTGTTTTTCTCTTTCTGACTTACTTCACTCTGTATGACAGTCTCTAGATCCATCCACGTCTCAACAGTGACCCAATTTCGTTCCTTTTTATGGCTGAGTAATATTCCATTGTATATATGTACCACATCTTCTTTATCCTTTCTCTGTCGATGGGCATTTAAGTTGCTTCCATGACCTGGCTATTGTAAATAGTGCTGCAGTGAACATTGGGGTGCATGTGTCTTTTTGAATTATGGTTTTCTCTGGGTATATGCCCAGTAGTGAGATTGCTGGATCATATGGTAATTCTATTTTTAGTTTTTTAAGGAACCTCCATACTGTTCTCCATAGTGGCTGTATCAATTTACATTCCCACCAACAGTGCAAGAGGGTTCCCTTTTCTCCACACCCTCTCCAGCATTTGTTGTTTGTAGATTTTCTGATGATGCCCATGCTAACTGGCGTGAGGTGATACCTCATTGTAGTTTTGATTTGCATTTCTCTAATAATTAGTGATGTTGAGCAGCTTTTCATGTGTTTCTTGGCCATCTGTAAGTCTTCTTAGAGAAGAAATGTCTATTTAGGTCTTCTGCCCATTTTTGGATTGGGTTGTTTGTTTTTTTAATATTGAGCTGCATGAGCTGTTTATATATTTTGGAGATTAATCCTTTGTCCATTGATTTGTTTGCAAATATTTTCTCCCATTCTGAGGGTTGTCTTTTCATCTTGTTTATGGTTTCCTTTGCTGTGAAAAAGCTTTGAAGTTTCATTAGGTCCCATTTGTTTATTTTTGTTTTTATTTCCATTACTCTAGGAAGTGGGTCAAAAAATATCTTGCTGTGATTTATGTCAGAGTGTTCTTCCTATGTTTTCCTCTAAGAGTTTTATAGTGTCCAGTCTTACATTTAAGTCTCTAATCCATTTTGAGTTTATTTTTGTTTATGGTGTTAGGGAGTGTTCTAATTTCATTCTTCTACATGTAGCTGTCCAGTTTTCCCAGCACCACTTATTGAAGAGACTGTCTTTTCTCCATTGTTTATCCTTGCCTCCTTTGTCATAGATTAGCTGACCATAGGTGTGTGGGTTTATCGCTGGGCTTTCTATCTTGTTCCATTGATCTATATTTCTGTTTTTGTGTCAGTAACGTATTGTCTTGATTACTGTAGCTTTGTAGTATAGTCTGAAGTCAGGGAGTCTGATTCCTCCAGCTCCGCTTTTTTCCCCTCAAGATTGCTTTGGCTATTTGGGGTCTTTTATGTCTCCATACAAATTTTAAGATTTTTTGTTCTAGTTCTGTAAAAGATGCCATTGGTAATTTGATAGGGATTGCATTGAATCTGTAGATTGCTTTGGGGAGTAGAGTCATTTTCACAATATTGATTCTTCCAATCCAAGAACATGGTATATCTCTCCATCTGTTGGTATCATCTTTAATTTTGTTCATCAGTGTCTTATAGTTTTCTGCAAACAGGTCTTTTGTCTCCCTAGGTAGGTTTATTCCTAGGTATTTTATTCTTTTTGTTGCAATGGTAAATGGGAGTGTTTCCTTAATTTCTCTTTCAGATTTTTCATCATTAGTATATAGGAATGCAAGAGATTTCTGTGCATTAATTTTGTATCCTGCAATTTTACCAAAATCATTGATTAGCTCTAGTAGTTTTCTGGTAGCATCTTTAGGATTCTCTATGTATAGTATTATATCATCTGCAAACAGTTGACAGTTCTACTTCTTCTTTCCCAATGTGGATTCCTTTTATTTCTTTTTTTTCTCTGATTGCCGTGGCTAGGACTTCCAAAGCTATGTTGAATAATAGTGGTGAGACTGGACATCCTTGTCTTGTTCGTGATCTTAGAGGAAATGCTTTCAGTTTTTCACCATTGAGAATGATGTTTGCTGTGGGTTTGTCGTATATGGCCTTTATTATGTTGAGGTAGGTTCCCTCTATGCCCACTTTCTAGAGAGTTTGTATCATAAATGGGTGTTGAATTTTGTCAAAAGCTTTTTCTGCATCTATTGAGATGACCATATGGTTTTTCTTCTTCAATTTGTTAATATGGTGTATCACATTGATTGATTTGCGTATATTGAAGAATCCTTGCATCCCTGGGATAAATCCCACTTGACCATGGTGTATGATCCTTTTAATGTGCTGTGGGATTCTGTTTGCGAGTATTTTGTTGGGGATATTTGCATCTATGTTCATCAGTGATATTGGTCTGTAGTTTTCCTTTTTGGTGACATCTTTGTCTGGTTTTGGTATCAGGGGGATGGTGGCCTCACAGAATGAGTTTGGGAGTGTTCCTTCTGCAATTTTTTGGAAGAGTTTGAGAAGGATGGGTGTTAGCTCTTCTCTAAATGTTTGATAGACTTCACCTGTGAAGCCATCTGGTCCTGGACTTTTGTTTGTTGGAAGATTTTTAATCACAGTTTCAATTTCATTACTTGTGATTGGTCTGTTCATATTTTCTCTTTCTTCCTGGTTCAGTCTTGGAAGGTTATACCTTTCTAAGAATTTGTCCATTTCTTCCAGGTTGTCCATTTTATTGGCACAGAGTTGCCTGTAGTAGTCTCTTAGGATACTCTGTATTTCTGCGGTGTCTGTTGTAACTTCTCCTTTTTCATTTTTAATTTTATTGATTTGAGTCCTCTCCCTCTTTTTCTTGATGAGTCTGGTTAATGGTTTATCAATTTTGTTTATCTTCTCAAAGAACCAGCTTTTAGTTTTATTGATCTTTGCTATTGTTTTCTTTGTTTCTATTTCATTTATTTCTGCTCTGATTTTTATGATTTCTTTCCTTCCGCTAACTTTGGGTTTTGTTTGTTCTTTCTCTAGTTCCTTTAGGTGTAACATTAGATTGTTTACATGAGATTTTTCTTGTTTTTGAGGTAGGCTTGTATAGCTATAAACTTCCCTCTTAGAACTGTTTTTGCTGCATCCATAGGTTTTGGATCGTCGTGTTTTCATTGTCATTTGTCTCTAGGTATTCTTTGATTTCCTCTTTGATTTCTTCAGTGATCTCTTGGTTATTTGGTAACGTATTGTTTAGCCTCCATGTCTTTGTGTTTTTTACTTTTTTCCCCGTAATTCATTTCTAATCTCATAGCGTTGTGGTCAGAAAAGATGCTTGATATGATTTCAATTTTCTTAAATTTACTGAGGCTTGATTTGTGACCCAAGATGTGATCTATCCTGGAGAATGTTCCGTGCGCACTTGAGAAGAACGTGTAATCTGCTGCTTTTGGATGGAATGTACTATAAATATCAATTAAATCTATCTGGTCTATTGTATCATTTAAAGCTTCTGTTTCCTTATTTATTTTCATTTTGGATGATCTGTCCATTGGTGTAAGTGAGGTGTTAAAGTCCCCCACTATTATTGTGTTACTGTCGATTTCCTCTTTTATAGCTGTTAGCAGTTGCCTTATGTATTGAGGTGCTCCTATGTTGGGTGCATATATATTTATAATTGTTATATCTTCTCTTGGATTGACCCCTTGATCATTATGTAGTGTCTTTTCTTGTCTCTTGTAACATTCTTTATTTTAAAGTCTATTTTGTCAGATATGAGTATTGCTTCTCCAGCTTTCTTTTGATTTCCATTTGCATGGAGTACCTTCTTCCATCCCTTCACTTTCAGTCTGTATGTGTCCCTAGGTCTGAAGTGGGTCTCTTGTAGACAGCATATATATGGGTTTTCTTTTTGTATCCATTCAGCAAGCTTGTGGCTTTTGGTTGGAGCATTTAATCCATTCACGTTTAAGGTAATTATCGATACGTATGTTCCTGTGACCATTTTCTTAATTGTTTTCGGTTTGTTTTTGTAGGTCCTTATCTTCTCTTGTGTTTCCCACTTAGAGAAGTTCCTTTACCATTTGTTGTAGAGCTGGTTTGGTGGTGTTGAATTCTCTTAGCTTTTGCTTGTCTGTAAAGCTTTTGATTTCTCCACCGAATCTGAATGAGATCCTTGCTGGGTAGAGTAATCTTGGTTGTAGGTTCTTCCCTTTCATCACTTTATCATGCCACTCCCTTCTGGCTTGTAGGGTTTCTGCTGAGAAATCAGCTGTTAACCTTATGGGAGTTCCCTTGTATGTTATTTGTCGTTTTTCCCTTGCTGCTTTCAATAATTTGTCTTTAATTTTTGCCAATTTGATTATTATGTGTCTCGGCGTGTTTTTCCTTGGGTTTGTCCTGTATGGGACTCTCTGCGCTTCCTGGACTTGGGTGGCTATTTCCTTTCCCATGTTTGGGAAGTTTTCGACTATAATCTCTTCAAATATTTTCTTGGGTCCTTCCTCTCTCTCTTCTCCTTCTGGGACCCCTATAATGCGAATGTTCTTGCATTTAATGTTGTCCCAGAAGTCTCTAAGGCAGTCTTCATTTCTTTCCATTCTTTTTTCTTTATTCTGTTCAGCAGCAGTGAATTCCACCATTCTGTCTTCCAGGTCACTTATCCGTTCTTCTGCTTCAGTTATTCTGCTATTGATTTCTTCTAGTGTATTTTTCATTTCAGTTATTGTATTGTTCATCTCTGTTTGTTTGTTCTTTAATTCTTCTAGGTCTTTGTTAAACATTTCTTGCATCTTCTCGATGTTTGCCTCTATTCTTTTTCTGAGGTACTGGATCATCTTCACTATCATTATTCTGAATTCTTTTTCTGGAAGGTTGCCTATCTCCACTTCATTTAGTTGTTTTTCTGGGGTTTTATCTTGTTCCTTCATCTGGTATATAGCCCTCTGCCTTTTCATCTTGTCTATCTTTCTGTGAATGTGGTTTTTCTTCCACAGGCTGTAGGGCTGTAGTTCTTCTTGCTTCTGCTGTCTGCCCTCTGGTGGATGAGGCTATCTAAGAGGCTTGTGCAAGTTTCCTGATGGGAGGGACTGGTGGTGGATAGAGCTGGCTGTTGCTCTGGTGGGCAGAGTTCAGTAAAACTTTAATCAGTTTGACTGCTGATGGGTGGGGCTGGGTTCCCTCCCTATTGGTTGTTTGGCCTGAGGCGACCCAACACTGGAGCCTGTAGGCTCTTTGGTGGGGCTAATGGCGGACTCTGGGAGGGCTCATGCCAAGGAGTACTTCCCAGAACTTCTGCTGCCAGTGTCCTTGTCCTCATGGTGAGCCACAGCCACCCACCGCCTCTGCAGGAGACCCTCCAAAACTAGCAGGTAGGTCTGGTTCAGTCTCCCCTGGGGTCACTGCTCCTTCCCCTGGGTCCCAATGCACACACTACTTTGTGTGTGCCCTCCAAGAGTGGAGTCTCTGTTTCCCCCAGTCCTGTCAGAGTCCTGTAATCAAATCCCACTAGCCCTCAAAGTCTGATTCTCTAGGAATTCCTCCTCCCGTTGCCGGACCCCCAGGTTCGGAAGCCTGACGTGGGGCTCAGAACCTTCACTCCAGTGGGTGGACTTCTGTGGTATAAGTGTTCTCCAGTTTGTGAGTCACCCACCCAGCAGTTATGGGATTTGATTTTATTGTGATTGTGCCCCTCCTACCATCTCATTGTGGCTTCTCCTTTGTCTCTGGATGTGGGGTATCTTTTTTGGTGAGTTCCAGTGTCTTCCTGTCGATGATTGTTCAGCAGTTAGTTGTGATTCTGGTGTTCTCGCAAGAGGGAGTGAGAGCATGTCCTTCTACTCCGCCATCTTGGGTCAGGCTGAATTTAGAAGGGAAAACTCAACAACACTGCCGAATGATAGCCCAGTTTCACAGGGTAGCTTCCTTGACTTTATAACGAGCAGTATTTTCATTCATCATTATTATGGTGACTCATTTTCTCATCTAATAGATGACGGCTCTTTCATTTCCTTCATAAATGTTGATGAATTTGTTTCAATGTCATCATTAGTACTTATTCTTGTAAAAATCTGTTCAGCAATTCTAAAGGAAGCATAGTCTGTTGGAACATATGATCCTCCAAACTCCGGAACTCCACACTCCAGAGGCCCTCCTTTCCACACGTGATGCCATCCCCCTTCTGCACCTGGTCCTAAGTAGAGGCTCCGCCCCATGCTTGAACTTCACCCTACCTAGGCCCCACTGCCCAAGAGGAAAAGTTTTAAATGCTGATTTGGCATTTTAGAGGGGATAAATGAAAATTCTTAGTCATGCATAGAATACAGATACTTTTTTGCTTAAATGTAGTATAAAGTTCAGTGATTTATTCCAGCACTCATTTATATTTTTCTTTCCTGACACAGGATTTTTAATTTTTATATAATTAATTTAGCTGCATATTCCTTTAGATTTTATTATTATTATTAAAGTTGTCTTTTTTAGCAAATATGGATTTTTATTTGAAAATTATTTTAATTTAATTTTTAAATTAGGTACTGTGTTAGTTTGCCAGGGCTGCCATAACAAAAGACCACAGACTGGGTGGCTTAAACAACAAAAATATATTTGCTCATATTCTGAAGGCTAGAAAATTAAGATCAAGATGTGGGCAGGTTTGTTGTTTTCTGAGGCTTCTCTTCTTCCTTGCAATGGCCACTTCTCACTATTTTCCCACACAAACGTCTTCCCTCTATGTGTGCTCCTGTCTTATAAGGACATCAGTCATACTGGATTAGGACCCACCCTAATGCCCTTATTTAACCTTAATTATCTCTTTAAAAACCCTATCTCCAAATACAAGTCACAGTGTGACTTACTGGGTGTTAGGACTTTAACTTATGAATTTGGAGGGGCACAATTCAGCCCATAGCAGTAATGAAAATTTAACTGTTTTACATGATTGTTTCAGGAAAAAAGTTCTTAGCAGCATCATCTACTGGATTTCTCCTTATAGTCATTTATGATATACTGACAATTCTAACTAGGTACTCGTTTTTAAAATCACTGTTTTATTGAATCTGTTCTTTTGTTCTTAGAAGCTCTCAGAATGACTTTTTATCCTTAATGTCCCTAAATATTATTATAATACATCTAGACATACAGATCATTTTTATTAAAAATTTTGCTAATTACTTGGTAGATAATCAATCTAATTTACTGAGTTTTCATGAATGTATGTCTATCCTCTATTCACTCATTTCTTCTAGAATACCTAAAAGAAATCTGGCTAAGTTTTGGGGTCTAACCTCCAAATTTGAAAGTTTATTTTTGCTATTCTTATTTATATTTTATTGTTTTCTATTCAGGAAGAATTCCTCCACCCAGTCTTCCTAATGCTAATTTGTATTTCTTTTTGTACATTTGGAAAATCAGTCCATGTATTGAGATCTTTTTAATCCAATGACCATAACTTTAATTTTCATGAAATCATACTGATACTGTTTGATGAGTCTAAAACTTATTTTAAAGTCCTGTCCTGCTTACCCTGTTAATATTTTCCTAGGATGTAGTGTCATCTACTCGTTTACTCGGTGTCTTTTCTTATGTTCTTATTCTTCTTACAAAGTAATTTGGAGAACTGTACAACCATTTAGGGAAGGTGCCATATACATCTCTGATGCTTCTATTCCATCCTGTTTTAATGAGAATGAGAATTTATCTGAAAGTTTTTGCTTAACAGCTGGTTGGGTACCTTGGTTGCTAGACCTCGATCTCTTTCTCCTGGGTGTTACCAAGTATAAGGAGAACTGCCCTGTTTCTCTGACTAAAGCTCACATCCTCACCCTCTGTACCTGCCTGGAGGTAGAATGCCCTGCAAGTACACGTTGGATCCAGGAGTACGGTGTGAGCTATGTAGATAGTGTGACGACTTTTTTGCATCATCTCTTGCCCCTCAGCTAATCATCTGCCCTTTGCTTCCATTCTTCCCTCTTTCCTTCCTCTCTGGTACTTCTGGGTACGTGAAGCACATACATAGAGCACTCTTGCTGCTATTCCCTGTTTTCCACCAATATTTTCCTATGGGAAAATAGGTTAGGGCTCCATTCCTTAAATTAATCTCTTCTGATTTCAATTTTCCAGGCATATCTCAAAATTTCTCATTCCTCATGCTTATGTTCTTATTCCCCAGCTTGTTTAGGAGGTTGTGTGTGTTGTGTGTGTGTGTGTATGTTTAATTTATTATTATTTGGATGGGGTGAGAGACAACATAAACTTAGTTTACAGACTATACCTAGAAAATCTACTTTTAATTAAAAAAAAATTGGGGTACTTACATGGAGACAACAAATTGAAAATATTATATCAAACATACCTTTATGTAAGTGGTTCTAGAAGGGCTCAGGTTGACATTTGTCTGAGTTTGTAACTGTCTGGCTAACTGGCTTATCACTATCATAAATCTTATACAGCCCTGAGAAATACATAGTTCACAAATCCCATAACTTTAAATGACAATATTTTTTAGCATGTAAAACATTTTTCCAAAGAAAATCCCATACAAACTCTCAATATCTGGGACCTGAATGCAGAGCACTCTGGTTTAAGCTGGAGAAAGTGGTGGAAACCGTGCCAGACGGCCTTCACATTTGTAACATGACATCACACCCTGAGGCTCCCCTGAGGAACCCTCGGGCTCCAGAGGTCACTGTTTGAAAGCGTTTGCCATAGATCATCCAAGAAGATTAAAGTGATAATAATTAAAAATATACATATACAAACATTCAAAAATGAACCAGAAATATTTTAGTTCCAGAATTCTTTTACCTAATATTGCAAAATACTTTACACTTGTATTGCTTTTATTTTCTATGACGTCCAGACTTCCATAAAGAATAAGAGTTTAATTTTTTCCCTTTGAACTTCTTTGCAGATGTTCTTGCCTTTACTACTAAGACCACAAGAGACAGAATTGCTCAAGGAAACATATTGAGCGCTAGTTAAAAATAGTAGTCCTGTATTCTTACCATAGTTGATGAATACGTTTTGAGTAGCCAAATATGGGAAGAAGTTTCCTAGGCATTTTAAATGTTCCTGGTAAAAACTAGTAAAGATATAGAGATAAAGAATATTGATTTACACTAAACTAAGTTGATATAGCCACTATTTTGAAATTTGAATATTATTTTTGAAGCTGAAAACTGGCATTCATTGAAAGACTGATAAATAAATTGCTTCAGAAAGTGTCAAATAATTTTTAGGCAAAGTATATTTGAGATAAGAAGTCAACCAGTAGTGTAAATATGTTAATTATTATCATAGTCATTAAACATTATATAAAGAACAGTCATTAAGAAATAGTAATATTCCAGCTGCATTTTTTTCTTTATTATTTTTATCATTTCCAATCTAATTCTGCCATTGTCACTTAATGTTGCCTTCTAATACAAAAGGATTTTAGCTAATGTCATCCATGAACCAATTCATGTGACAAGGCCATCATCTTAGTTTACAGACTGCATGTGAACCTAGGAAATCTTTCAACTACCAAACAAAGTTGGAATATTTATATGAAGAGGATAACTTAGAGCAGAGGTTGGCACACTTTTTCTGTAAAAGGCCAGATAGTAAAAATTTCAGGCTTTGCAAGACACATGGTCTCTGTCTCAATTACTCAGCTCTGCTGTCGTAGCACTAAAGGAACCGTAGACAATACACACATCAATGACCAAAACTGTGTAACAACAAAACTTTATTACACAAACAGAAGGTAAGCTGAATTTGACCTGCATTCCATGTTTTGCTGACCCCTGACATAGAGTATTTATTCCATTTTGCATGTATTCATTCAACAAACATCTATTGAGCACCTATTATATGCCAGAGTAGGAAATAGATCCTAGGGAGATGAAAATATGTGAAACATTTCAAATTTTAAATTGATTACATTTTGGTATGAAATACACAGGAAAGATTAAATAATAGATAAAGAAGAGAGTGATAAGGTCCAAAATACAGACTTGCACAGGCTGCCAAGGGAAGAAAGAGCTTCTAACCACCTTCTATATGATGAAATCAACTGGTCAAAAGATGACGGGAAGGAAGAAAATATTTTCAAATCCTGTGACAAGTTAATAGGTAAAT
The DNA here is from genome assembly GCF_028021215.1 of Eschrichtius robustus. Lineage (NCBI taxonomy): Eukaryota > Metazoa > Chordata > Mammalia > Artiodactyla > Eschrichtiidae > Eschrichtius > Eschrichtius robustus. Next base: position 7,820,202 of record NC_090830.1, on the reverse strand, counting down.
CTACCTTCTCTACATTTCTACTGAGCTTAAAAACTCAGTGCATAGTATGAGAATCCATTCAGGCAATTCAACCACAAAATATCATATGTGTGTAGTCTTGTCTGCACAAATAACCCCGTAGATCTAGGCCCTCACAATGAACTACATTTAAATGAAATTCTCCCTTTAGTTAAAATCCCTAAACGTATAATAATTGTTATTTATTAACTGAAGAGATGTTATTTTTTGCTTTGGAATTACCTTTTCATATTTACTATTATGTGTAAAATAGTCTTTTTTACACCTTATTTATATTTATTCTATAGCAGGTACCCTATAAACTACAGTTTATTATTTTACATATTTGTCTTCCCTTCAACTTTGATCTTTCCTTCTCCAAAAGATTGTTATTTCCTTGGTTATAAGGTCCAGTAAGTTCTAAGTAACAAAAAACAAAAACAGTCTCAAACTTGTATAAACAAAAGGAAAATTTAGTGGAATGGCCTTCTGTTTTTCAAAATTGATAATAGAAACTGAGAGTGCCTCTGGGCCTCTTGAGGCACTGGGACCAGGGCTGGGAGTCCATGAACCAAGACAAATCTACCTCTAGGCCCATAGGCTTGCTTCTCTTTGCTTGCCTATGTTGTATTATGATATTTTCTGCAAACTGATGTATCAGATACTCTATGTTCATACATGGTATAAAATAGTTGCCTTGGTCCATGTTCCAACAGACATTAAATGAAATCACTTTGTCCTAAATCTGGGTTCCTGGGACTGAGGATTTGGTTCCCAGTGAGGTTAGGATTCAGCCCCGAGCCCTCTTCCTTGCCCAAAACAGGAGGGTTATATATAGTACAAATATGGCTATACACTTACCCCTCTTCACATGAGAGACTAATTTTAAGAGTAAAGGCTCTTAGGCAAGGTGGAGACCCTAAAATATGAATTCTATGGTGATCTTCTTGAGGGCAGAGAACAATAGCTTTAACCATTTGTGTTAATCTCCAGGGTTTTGTACAATGCCTGGAACATTGTAGTAATCCACATTAGAAACAACTGTCTCAGCTAAGGCAGTGGCAGTGAAAATGGCCAGTAGGAGATTGAGTAATAAATATTCAAAAGGCAGAATAACAGAATTTGGTGATGAATAGGATGTGAACAATGAGGAAGATAGATGAATGAGAGGGCACTTTCATTCTGGAGAGTCAACAAACAGAGAATCCCCTTAAAAGACATAAGTTTACATGAATTGTTCACTAGGGCATGGAATTTTAAGTTTTGTTAAGTATTTCCCTAGTGGGTGAGATAAATGGACCGTGTAATGTAGTGTGACCATGCGCCCAACTCTCAGGTGATACTCCACCTCTATTCTTACCTTCCCCTGGTCCAACTTTGCTCAGCAAAGGTAGCTTCTCCTGCTAGATGCTTGTGCTATCAGAAACAGTATACAGAGAAACGTATAAGGAGAAATATGAGCCACCATAAATAAGCAAATAGGGGATATAAGTGCTAGCCCACCTGCACACCATACACTGATATGTATGGTAGTAGCTAAACATCTTTCTTGATTTGGCTGATAAGTGCCCACTGCAAAAGCAATTTTTAAATTTCTATAGGAACAAAAGAACAATTTTGATTGGAAAAGTTGTAGTTGTGTTGTTGCTGTAGTTGTTATTGTTGCCTGTGTATAGCTTGCCTGCACAATAACTGTAGGGTACACTTGACACTGATCCCTTTCTCCCGATTCACATTTACAGGTCAGGATAAATGTAAGATCTCTCACCAGGGCTCAGATCAGATCCATAGTGATCAAACGTGGGTAAAGTCTCATTTGTCAATGACCTGGCCACAGCTTCCTACACATCATCCATGTACATGGTCTGTCAGGTCCCCTGGGAAAGTCAGGAGGTCGTTTGCTCTAAGGGACCTTCATGGATGCTCTCATGAGAATCAGCCATGTACATGGTCTGTTGGGTACCCTGGCATCAGCAAGCAGTGACTCTTGAATATCTGATGCCAGTCTGGCAGTGTGCTCAGAAACCCCCTTTTATTTACCTCACTAGGTCACAGTTTAAGGTAATTCTGCTGCAGCATGATTGGGCATCTTCCCAAAAAGAGATCATCTACAGTGTGTTAACAAGAGTAGATGATATGCTTTTACACTAGAAGGGACAAATTAAATCTCCTAAGACCTACTGCTTGGGAAAAACCATCCAAATGGCCCAGGTTGTTTGTCTTTGGCAAATCTGCCATATTTAACTATATAAAAATTAATTCCTAATATCCAAATCCAAGCATATAGTTTATGTATTTGTGTATGTATTCAACATATACAAAATTTGGACAGATTCCAGAAAAAGCTAGAATGCCAAAGGCATGTGGAATATTTTTTTGTAATTTCATAAAAACAAGTCATTAAACATTAATACACAAATCATGGCATGAATCCATATACCTCTATTTGTATACCTTCATATATTGTCTTTATAAAATGGTATAAGATGCTGAAAAAATAAGACAAAACATCACTTTGTTTTTAGATGTTTCTGGAACATGAACAAATTTTCAGCAATATTATATACATTTATTTATCTGCATTAAAATAATTAAACAAGGAGGCTACTTAAGCTAAATGAAACCTAAGCCAGAGTCAATTTTTCTACATGCCTCAAGGTTAAGAAATCAAAACTTAAGAAGAACTAATCATAAACAGCCAACTGCACTTTCCCAAATAAGGCAATTGTTTAAGCTAGAGCCAATCAAATAATTTCCTTGCTTTGCTTTCCAGTCTCCTTTATGAAAAAAGTCTTCCCTTAGCTCCTGCCCACGGAGCATCCCAACCACTTTTGAACTGGCTCTGCTCGAGTCAAATTGATGTTTGCTCAAATAGACTCTTCAAAAATATAATTGTTTTGTGACCACCTAGAGGGGTGGGGTAGGGAGGGTGGGAGGGAGATGCAAGAGGGAGGGGATACGGGGATATATGTATACATATAACTGATTCACTTTATTATACAGTAGAAACTAACACAACATTGTAAACATACTCCAATAAAGATGTTAAAAAATATATAATTGTTTAATATCTGTAAAGGAAAAACTCTCCTTCTGTGTGTTTCCTCTACTCCCAATACTCTAATTCACTTCTGATCACCCAAGCAATTCTGCAATACCAGCTGGGTGTCCTACAATTCAATTCAGTTCTGACTCGATCTACCTGGAGATAATATCAGATCCCATAGGTAAAAGGCTTAGTCCTACAGACTACTACCCCCTCAACACTCACCCAATCCCTCTCCCCTCCACCACCCCCTTTTAAAAATTCTTCTGAAGGATATACACCACATATCCCATGGGCAATAAAGCACATTCAATGTGTTTATAAACCAAACAGTCACTTCGTTTAAGCAAACACAAGTACAAAGTAAAATAAAATAAAACCACAAAATAATGAACTGGGTGTTCATTGTTTTAGCCAGTGGCCAGTAGCCAAATCCAGTTTGCTACCTGTATTTCTGATCCACCAACTATAAATTGAAGGCTCCCACACCTGCCTCCAATCATGGATCTTTTGTTAAGAGTAGCTCACAAAACTGCTGATGGAAGAGATGTATAGGGCAAGATATGTGGGAAGGGGCAGAGACCTTCTATACCCTTTCTGAGTTCTCCACTCTCCCAGCACCTCCAAGTGTCCACAAACTCAAAGGTTCTCTGAACACCATCCTTGTGGGGTTGTATGGAGGCTTCATTACATAGGCATGATTGATTTAATCTTTGGTCATTGGTGAGTGACTCAATCTCTAGTGCCTCTCTCCTCCCTAGAGGTCAGGAGGTGGGGCTGGAAGTTCCAACCCTCTAATACAGTTGGTTCCCCTGGCACCTAGCCCCCATCCTTAGGGAATTTCCAAAAGTCACCTCATTAACATAAATTCAGGTGTAGTTGCAAGGGGCTTGTTACGAATAACAAAAGAGAACTTTATGGCTCTTATCACTTAGGAAATTTCAAGGGTTTTTAGAGTTCTATGCCAGAAGAGGATGAAGACTGAATGTATATATATTTCTTATTATAAATCACAGTGTCACATTACCCTTTTCTAAAAATGTATTATTTCATGCATATTAATTGTTTATATGGGTATGTCTATTTTTGTAACAACTCCTGAAGGCTGATCCAGTTTATTTAAAATTTTCAATTAGCTGATAATGGCAAGTTTTTATGGAAATAATAGTAATTATATTCTTTAAATGGACCTATTCTAAATTCAAATTAAGATAAAATCCGAGTGAGAACAACTTACTGAAAAACAACTGTCTTGCATTCTAGAACCTCAATAACAGATTCATTCCATATTCAAAATACATAAGTAACGTGGTACTACTTAAATTTATTCTTTTATATTTTATGCTTTTATTATGAGGTAAATGTGTAATTTTAATAATGACGTACTAATTTTTTGCTGCTCTCTTGAGCAAAGTGACATTAAGCCAGCCTGAAATAATAAAAAACTATTGAATTAGGGAATGATTTAATATAATTGGTCTTGTATTGCTTTCAAAATAACAGACTATCATTGAGAAGTAAAAGTGAGGCTTTCATAAATAGATAAGACATACAAATGCACAGAGTCACAGAAAACATGTGCTTAAAATTGTGGAAAAAATTATAATGATTTTTGACCAGGTCATTATATTTTAGATCAATAATTTTTAATTTGTAGTATGCAAATTTGTCTTTGGTAGGGAAATAGTCAACATTTTTATTTTTAAATGTTTCTGAAACATGTGAGGATGTTGAGCAACTGTGGTGGGATGTGTGGACTCCTGGGAAGAGAGCAAGTCTACAAATGGTGGAGAGGGTGTGGAGAAAAGGGAACCCTCCTACACTGTTGCTGGCAATGTAAATTGGTGCAGCCACTATGGAGAACAGTATGGAGGCTCCTTAAAAAACTAAAAATAGAGTTACCATATGATTCTGCAATGCCACTCCTGAGCATATATCTGGAAAAAACTATAATTCAAAAATGTACATGCACCCCAATGTTTATAGCAGCACTAAGCACAATAGCCAAGATACAGAAGCAACCTAAATGTTCATAGACAGAGGAATGGATTAGGAAGATGTGGTATATATTTATTTATTTATTTATTTATTTACACACACACACACACACACACACACACACACATATATACACACACAATGGAATATTACTCAGCCATAAAAAAGAATGAACTAGTACCATTTGCAGCAGCACGGATGGACCTAGAGATTATCATGCTAAGTGAAGTAAGTGGAGGGATAAATTGGGAGGTTGGGATTGGCATATACACAGTCCCATATATATATATATAAAACATACGGCCAACAATGACCTACTGTATAGCACAGGGAACTATACTCGATGTTGTGTAATAACCTATACTCGATGTTGTGCAATGACCTACTGTATAGCACAGGGAACTATACTCGATGTTGTGTGGGAAAAGATTCTGAAAAAGAATATATATACATGTAAACTGAATCACTGTGCTGTATGCCTGAAACTAACATGACATTGTAAATCAACTGGACTTTAATTAAAAAATTTTTTTAATAAAAATAAATAAATAAATAGCAATCAATAATGGTAAGCACAATCATTACAATAATGGTTTAGCAGATAAGCATGGCTTGAAAAGAAGAAGAAAAAGAAACAGAAGCAGCTAAAATAGAGTGTTTTTTATGTGCCAGACCATTTTCTAAGCTCTAAGCATTATATACATTATTCAATTTGAAAAGTAAAAAAGCATACTAAGAAACAGAAAATATCCACATGGTACAATCATATTTTGTATGATTATATTTTTACTATTCCCTTCATAAGTGTATACTGGACAAATGGTCCCAAGTAAATTAAACATCCATTAAGTCTTGTCAAAACACAACCAAGAAGCATAATATTTCCTTGTGATCCAAATAAAAATTTAATTCTTCAGTCAACTTGGACTATTGGTTAAGTGTTTTAACAGATAGTGAGATATTCACATGCACTGTTGGATTTCCAAGAAGTGATGGATGATGAGGTCTTTTGAAACAAGCACTAGACTGGATGGTGACCCTGATCTGACACCAAGTAAGCAGCCTTGGGCAAGTACTGTCCCCTGGGGCTTGTTCCCTTACTGGATTAATATCTAAGTGGTCTTCCAGGTATGAGAGACTATACCTACAAAATTCTTAAGTGAATGACTGATACTTTACAAAATCTTACAAAATCATTTCCAACCCTGACATTTACAAGGTTGATTTTGTTTGTTTGTTTGTGGTTTGGTATTGTCACAAGATCTCAGTCAAGTTTTCATAGTAAGTCAATGACACTTGACAGTTTGCAAAAAAAAAAAAAAAAAAAAATGAAGCAAGGACCACCTATTACTGAATCTCACTGCTGTAGTTCAGAATGAAAATTGTATTGAGCATGTTGATTTCCCTGGGTAAAGAACTGATATTTTTGAGATTCAAGAAGCTTCACTGTCCTCAAAAAAGATCAGGACAAATGCCAATTTTTGCAGATGGGTCACATTATTACATACTAAAACAGAAAGCAGCTGTGTACTTTAATAGAATAATTTCAGACAATTTTCCTCTAAAAAGATGCAGAAGAGTCAGGTGCCCACCACTTCGTGCTTTTGCCATTGATTTTCAACCACTCTGATAATGACTGATAATGTTAGACAAAACCAAGTTAGTCATGTTTATGAGACAGCAGTTGGGAATTAATACTTATGTTTTTGCCATTATTTGCCATCATTATTATGAATTTGCCATATAGACATACTTACTAATATGTTTTATGATATTTTTCATACTAATAGATTTCATATTTGACAGTCTATGATCTCAAACTATTTTCTTCCTGTAAATTATCTACCCATTACATTATAATAAGAGTAACTGAGGGTATGCAGATAATATTAATAACTAATCTAATACAATAATCTGACAATACTGAGAACAATTCAAACTGCTTAATTTAATGTAAGACTGCTACCTAAACAGATATATGACTTTAACTTTTATTCTGATAATAATAAATCCTGTGATTACATTTTGTGCTTATAGAAATTTCATTTTTATATAGAGAGACTTTCTTGAAATGGATTATATTATAAATTTCCAAATTATATTTTTGTCTTAAACAGGGAAAGCATTTCAAAAATGGCATCAATAGCAAATATAAATATACTGAAAAATAATTATTCAATTAATCTTAAATTTTTAAAGTTTTTTTTTAAACCTTTTTTCAGACAATTTTTTATAGAACAGCTTTGGATTCACAGCAAACTTGAGAGGAAGGTAAGAAGCTTTTCCATACACCCCTTGCCTCTGCACATGCAACATCCCCTCCAGAGTGGTACATTTGTTACAACTGATGAACCTATATTGACACATCGTTATCACCCAAAATCATAGTTTACATTAGGGGGCCCCCTTGGTTTTGTATATTCTCTGGGTTCAAACAAACATATAAAGGCATGTATTCACCAATATAGTACCATTCAGGGTATTTCCATTGCCCTAAAAATCCTCTGTGCTCTGCCTATTCAACGCTCTATTCCTCCTAACTCCTGGAAACTACTGATCTTTCTGCTGTCTCCATAGTTGTGCCAATTACTCTTATTTTAAAAAAATAGAACCTAGCTTTAGCATAAGGTACAAAATTTGGAGATGCTTTTTCTTATTCTTGGGATAACCAAAAGATGGGGAATGTATATGAGTTCTCCAAGTAACAAAGCAAGTCTGTTGGCAGAAACAAGTATTTGCAATCTGTTCTTTTTAATACTACCCAATATTTTTCCACCCTGGTATAATATTTGTTTGGTATGCTTACTTCAAGATCTCAGCTGACACTTGCAAAAAAAATATTTTATGAATCAGTTGACCTCATTTAGCATAGAGAAAAATTATATTAATTGATTTAAAAATATATTTATATTCTGCATTGTCAGAAAAAATATACTTTTTCTGAAATTCTTCAAGGATTATCATCTGAAAGGGATTTTCAACTAAACAATTTTTCTATTAAGAAACTGATTTGTTTTGAGGTTGGGCTTTTGTATTTGACTGGGAAAGGAAGTACTATCTAGCAGAGTCACTAAGGGACTGTCTTCCTCTGGGTAGCCACTTCTCATCAGGGGAGTTGAGTTGTCATACTAAAAAATGTATGTGAGGTGAAACAGAATGTTTCATTTCATGTAAATTGCAGTTAGGAATGATGTGTATCTCCACTGATGTTTTTATAGCTTTGGGGTCATTAAATTGGGTAGGAAATAAAAATAATGAAATAAACATTTTCCTAATTGTTTATTAAAATTGAAGCGCCCTCTTCAAATAAATACCCAGAAGTGGAATAGCTGGATCATATGGTAGTTTTATTCTTAATTTTTTGAGGAATCTCCACATTTTTTCCATAGTGACTGCATCAATGTACATTCCCCCGACAGTGCATGAGGTTTCCCTCTTCTCCACATCCTCGCCAACACTTGTTATTTGTTGTCTTTTTGATAACAGCCATTCTAACAGGCATGAGATGATACGTCATTGTGGTTTTGATTTGCATTTCTCTGATGATTAGTAATGCTGAGCATCTTTTCACATGCCTTTCGGCCATCTGTATGTCTATTCAACTCCTCTGCCCATTTTTTACTCAGGTAAAATGGGTCCTCTGCCCATTTTTTACTCATGTTGTATGTTTTTTTGTTGTTGAGTTGTATGAATTCTTTAGTTGTCTTTTATATTAACCCCTTATGAAATACATGATTTGTAAGTATCTTCTCCCATTCAGTATGTTGTCTTTTGTTGATGGTTTCCTTTGTGGTGCAGAAGGGGTAAATTTAGAGTTGGGAGAGAAAAGTAGAAGGGAGAACAGAACCACAAATGTGTGCAATACAGCTGTAATTGAAGGAGATAAACTAGAATCAAATCCCAGGCCTTGGGAAAGAAGCTCAGTCATGGGGCTAAGGCAGTTGATGTGGAATGGGGTCCTAGCCAAACTAGTCTGAAAACTATTTTCAAATGTACATGTGAAGCTAATTCAAATATTATTCAAATGTACATGTGAAGATAATATTTCAAAACTAACTTGGGAGGAGTGGTGAATAAGCAACATTTACTTGATTTAGGATTTCTTCCTCAGCTATTCTAGGCTAACTAAACTCATAAATTTAACCTTAATTGTTTTTATATTAAGCATGCAAGTGACCCCAATTGGTGCCAAAACAAAAACAGAAATCAGAAATAAATATATACAGGATTAAAAATGCAAAACATGACTATTCATAAAAATAATAACATATTTATGCGGATTACGTCAAATAATGGAAGTTAGCACTTTATGTTACATCTTTACCCATCAAAGAGGAAGAAAACAATGAACTGATCCATCTCTTTTATAATGTTTTCACTTTATAAAAGCCCATTAGTGGGGCTTCCCTGGTGGCGCAGTGGTTGAGAATCTGCCTGCTAATGCAGGGGACGCAGGTTCGAGCCCTGGTCTGGGAAGATCCCACATGCCGCGGAGCAACTAGGCCCGTGAGCCACAACTACTGAGCCTGTGCGTCTGGAGCCTGTGCTCCACAACAAGAGAGGCCGCGACAGTGAGAGGCCTGTGCACCGCGATGAGGAGTGGCCCCCACTTGCTGCAACTAGAGAAAGTCCTCGCACAGAAATGAAGACCCAACACAGCCAAAAATAAATATTAAAAAAATAATAAATTAATTAAAAAGTATTCGTTATAAAAAAAAAAAAGCCCAATAGTGAATGAATTAGCTATCCTCATTGGTTACAAGTTTTGATAGATTTATTTCTGTTGTGAGTTTGCATAATTAACCTGTTCATATTTAGTAAGTATTTTAACTATCGAGAATTTGTTAGCATTTATTTTACTATACCAAATTAATTTTACTCATTTCCCTTTGTCCATAGTAATTCTCCCATGGAGTCTTGATACAATTAAAGTTAATTTGATGGTGACACCGTAAGTAGCAAAATTCCAGAAAAACATTAAAGTATTTCATCAAATTTCATGAACAATTGAAGCCCATTTTTTTCAGACCCAAAGTAATAATTTGTGAAATATAATCAATACAAATGACAGTCTATAAAATATGTATGTCTACTTTACTCACAGACTGATACTTGATATTGTCACATTTTTCGTTTCTGCCAATCTGGTGGGTATGAAGTGTTATTTCATTGTGATTTTTACATTGTGCTTCCTTAATTCCTAATGAAATTGCCTATAGATTCATGTGATAAACTGACATTTTGTAACATACCAGCTAACTAATTTTGCCCATTTTTCAGGTTATTTGTAATTTTCTCTTTGATTTATAAGTGATCTTTAAAACTACATTGATACAAGAAATATTTATTGAGTCTCTGCTATGTTCCAGGCAATGTTTTAAGCTCAACAGGTATACATCAGGAAATAATGCAGACAAATATCAGTGCCCTCACAAACTTAAACTCCAATGCAGGAAGAGACAATTAAAAATCATCTCAATAAATATCACAACATATCAGATGGTGCAATGTGGAAAACTAGACAAGGGGAAAAGGAGCTTCAGAATGGGAAGGTGATGCTGTTTGCAATTTTGCATAGGTGTCACTGAGGAGGTACCATTTCATTGAAGATTTGAGGGAGTAGTTCAGAAGCAATCTTTGGGGAATATTTCCCTGAGAGGGGAACTACACAGTGCAAACCCCAGGGATGACTATTTGGCACATATGATGCACAGTAGGTTGGTAGGGGTAGAACTGAGTAAACAACGGGAGGAGTTGTTGGCCATGATATCCAAGAGGTGATGGAGGAGCCAAATCACACTGGGAAGAACAGGGCATCGTGGGGACTTTGTTTTTTACTCTGAAGAGAATGAGGAGTCTTAGAAGATTTCAAGCAGAGGAATGTTGCCATCTGGAATTTTTTTCCCATTCTGGTTGTGATTTTGAGAAAGACTGTAGAGGACCAGAGAGGAAGCAAAGAGACCAGCTGGGGTGATATAATGATCTGAAGGAGATCTGTTGGTGGTTTGCAAGAGGGTGGAAGCAGGGGCAGTGATGAGCAAGGGTCATGTAGGGGAGAATGTGTCTTTGGCATGTGGATTATTTCGAGCTCAAAACAATCAAGGCTCAAAAGACTCAGGAAGAAACTTTGACCTTTCCTCTAAACACCTAAAAGAATTTGGATAGAGGGCATGTTCCCAGAATAGAGCTATCACCAGAGATATCTGCATAGAATTTAGGCTAGGTGTGGTGAAAGAAACTCTGCAGGGCCTAGAGATGACAATCCACTCTGTGTTCCAGTCTCTGCATAACACAGCAAATATCTGTTTACCAAACACTTCCCTTCCATCTCCATGTAAATTACCTTCCACCTCTGTGCAGCCCGAAACTACTATTCCCCACCTCCTCCTTTGACTTTTGCTGAAGATAATATTTAAGGTTAGGGTTTCAGCCTTTTCGGTGAGTTACTTATTTCTCCTGGGACTCTCCCATGTACACATGTTATTAAACTTTTGTTTGATTTTTCTCCTGTTAATCTGTCTTATGTCAATTTAATTCTTAGACCAGCCAGAAGAACCTAGACGTGTAGAGGAAAATTTCCTTCCTCCTCTTCCTAATAATCAGTATATATTTTGGAGGAAGAATTTTCCTGAGATTGGATGTGGTGTGTGAGGGAGAGGAGTCAAGGTGACTACAAAGTTTTGACCCTCCAGAGTAACTGTGATAAGGACAGAGTAAAGGGACAAAGCAGGTAATTAAATAATTAATCCCACTAGGGGACTGTAAGTAAAGAAGAAAGTATGGGAAAGCCCTGTAAGTTAATGATCACTCAAGAAAGCAGATTTGCTTAACCACAAAACCAAGCAGGCTTGCTTAGAAACAAAAACAAGCAACAGAAGCATGAGACATGCCCCAAACAAAACAATGGTGGCATGAGACCCATATCCTGCCCAGTGAGCTCAGTAAGTTAATGATTCCTAGCACATGCTCCTCTGTGCACACTAAAAACAAAAATATAAAGAAAAGGCGACATTATACTGAAACCTGAGATGATTTACCATTTTTAGTATATGTTACCAGCTTTTTGCTCATTTCCATTGTGCCGTGACAGTCCCAGCCGGACCATGCAGGGACAAGAAAACTCCCCCACCTGACGTGGAGAAGGAATCAATGATGGAAGGGTAACATGTACTCAAGAATGAGGAAGAAGGTGGTCTTCTCCCCCTCCCCACTTTTCCTTTGATTATAAAACTGTAGCCCACTCAGTTCTCAGGGCAGCAGCCTCTTGCCCACCTGCTTATAAGCCTCACAAGCATCCTATTCTAATAAATCACTTCCTATCTATCACGTTGCCTCTTGCTGAATTCTTTCTGTGCTGAGACATAAAGAACCGGAATTCCTCAGGGCCTCCCAAAATTCCACCTAAGCAGTTTCAACTGAAAGGCTGAAGTTGCAGCTATCAAGTCTGACAAACCTATGTGTGAACACAGTGCTACTTCTGCTTATAATATTATAAGATATTTGTGGTAGGAATTTAAAAATAAAACGGAAGTAGTAGAAAAACTTACACACTAATTAATGTAACTGTATACGTTCTATATGGTTATCATATAATTAAATAATAACTAGTAAATTAGTAAAATTAATATGAAACCATATAAATACTCCTCATTAGCTTTCCAAAATGGTGTAAGGAAAATATTTATGTTCAGGATTGTACCATATCTTTTTTCTTGTTTCATCATCCTGCTATAATTAAGGACCTTGCCTGTACCACAGAGTCCTGTTCAGAATCATTTACTGAGTAAATGCAAATGCATCACAATGTTCCTTCTACAATTTTCCAACTATCACACTTTTATTGTAACACCATCGAACCTGCTTAGAAAAAGGTTGCTTTTCCTTGGTGTTATTTGCAGTTATTTGTGCCTACAGGATGAGCATCTTTGTGTTTGTGCAGGACAGCCATGCAGAATTCTGTTTTTCTAGCACACTCTGTGCTCCAAGTGAAATAAAATTATTCTTCACTCTAACCTTGGGAAGGAGGAAGCAGTTCTTGGTTTGTAACTCAAACTCAGCTCTCCTACTGAATTCTATGCTATTCCTGTGAACATTACTGAACAGCACTTATCAGAAATTTATTGTTTAATCATGTTATGTCCACATTCATGAAAACTTCATCCTAGCTATTTAGATAAAGAAAACAAAATGATTAATAATAGTGATCCAAGGAAGTGAATTGACTAGTCCTATGGGTACAGGAAGCCTAGCATTTGCTTTTTCAAAAGATACCCAGCATGGGCTTTATAGAGAAATATGTTATATCTATAAATAATTCTGTCTCAAAATAATATATTCATATCCTCACAAATGTTTCCTGTATTTTTGTAAAACAACTCACCTGTGTTTGTAACATTATTCCCCACCTCTCAAATTCTGTTTTAGTAATCATAACATTTGTGCCTTTAGCATTTTTCTGGAATCAATATTGCTTTTTGCTGCAATGCAATAGTTTCTTGTTGATTTTTACTGGAAACATTGTCCTCCTGTGGATTGAAATATCTTATAACTCTGTCTTTTCGCTCACTGCTTCCCTTTGCCACTTACGCTTCTTGGCTGCACAGTGAGTGTTCCCTCATTTGCAGTTTAGTAAATTGCTGCTCACAAAAATAAAACCGCCAAAGTAAAAAATGCTTTTCAAGAAAGAATCCAAAATTGTGGTGGAATAACAGCAGACAAAACGGTTCAGCAAACACTGTTATAATCTTTCTTTCGTTTTGTATTCTACTTAAAAAATGGCTCACAGAAACTTGCCTTCCTTCTTTTCTCCCATATTCACTCCTAGTATCTATGCTTCCAATCACCCATTTAGTAAATTACTAGAAATTAGCTAATATTAGAAAATGTTTGTTCTTTTTCTACTAGCTCCTCTTTTCCCCCTCATCTTTTAATTTGATTCTTAATAAGTATAATAAATTTTGAGGACATATTGGCAATACATAACAAATACTCCAAAGAGAGCATATGTATTACCTTAATAATGTGATTTCTTAAAATACATTCTAAGAAAATAATCAAGCAAATTTCAGCATGCTCATTAGTAAGTGGTTTATAAATAGCTACTTCCACCTTTCCATCTTCTGTCATGAAGAAAACAATCCAAATGTTGATGAATATAAAAATAAATTTTAACTTTAAAAGTTATGGTACATACAAATGATATGCAAATAGTTTGCTTTAAAATTTGTGATATGGACATATATGAATACACACACACACGCACACACACAGATGTCCAGTCTGTAGGGTTAATACAAAAGAACAGATTACAAAACTCTATATTACACTATTGTTTAAAGTATATTATATTTATATAACATTTACATATATAAGTATATACACAAATAAATATATAGAGTATATCTATATACCTGTCAGTATATATGCACATATAATGAAGACTAGAAAACAACATATTATTATGTATTATTGTTGTGCAGAACTTTCAAAAATTTTCCAAGATTAAAACTGCAAGAGAAAAAAAAAAACAAAAAACTGCAAGAGAATAGGTATTTTATTCAGGTAGCTGTAATAGGGCGGACAATCAAATATGAGGCATTAAAGGGGATTTATAGGAGAAAGAAATAAAAGTACATATTATCAACAGTAAATTTGGTTGGCAGGTCAGAGAGGTATCGCAAAGAACTTTTTCTTTGTGATTTTACCCATTTCAGTCAGTTATGTTCTGTTTTCAGAATTATTGATTCAAAGAAGAAATTTGGAGGGAGAGGGCTAGTCCTTAAAAACGGGAAGCAAGGGTGTCAGTGTAAATTTAGAAGAGCAGGAAATCGGATAGTTCTCCACACGTATGCCACTGAGTTGTAGGATTGTAGGTAATTTTTATTATCTGCTTGACATTTCCTCATTTCCTGAAGAATTTTCAAAAGTATGTATTTTATAATAAAAATATTTTAATAAAATTATGCAGACATTATTTTCTCTGGGAAAAATTTATCTTGAAACCAAATTGGGCATGTTCAGCAATGAAAAGGAATAGTTAGTCCAATAGAATGTGTGTCAGGTTGGCCATTCCAAGGCTATTACTGTAATAAATTGTAAACTTAAAAAATAAAACTTTTTTTCAAATAAAAGGACAACTTTTAGGCATTTATTTTCATTTTGCAAGTCATAGCATGACTGTGAGTGTGTGTGTGTGTGTGTGTGTGTATGCTGGAGTGAACTTTGATTTAACTGAAAATTCGATTTGACCATTATCTTTCATTGAAATGTTCATCAACTCTTGATTCAGATGTAAATTAAATAAATTTTAAGAGTGAGTATTTTCATACATATGGCCAATAGGCACATGAAAAGATGCTCTGCATCACGAATTATTAGAGAAATGCAAATCAAAACTACAATGAGGTACCACTTCACACCAGTCAGAATGGCCATTATTAAAAAGTCAACAAATAACAAATGCTGGAAAGGGTGTGGAGAAAAGGGAACCCTCCTACACTGTTGCTGGGAATGTAAGTAGGTGTTGCCACTATGGAAAACAGTATGGAGGTTCATCAGAAAACTAAATATAGAGTTTCCATGTGATCCAGCAATACCACCCCTGGGCATATACCCAGACAAAACTATAATTCAAAAAGATACGTGCACCCCTATGTCCATAGCGGCACTGTTCACAATAGTCAAGACACGGAAACATCCTAAATGTCCGTTGACAGATGAATGGATAAAGAAGATGTGGTACATATATACGATGGAATATTACTCAGCCATAAAAAAGAAAGAAATAATGCCATTTGCAGCAACAGGGATGCAACTAGAGATTATCATACTAAGTGAAGTCAGACAGAGAAAGAAAAATACCATATGATTATCATTTATATGTGGAATGAAAAATATGACACAAATGAACTTATTTACGAAACAGAAACAGGCTCACAGACATAGAGAACAGACTTGTGGTTGCCAAGTGGTGGGGTGGGGGCGGGAGGGATGGATTGTGAGCTTGGGCTTAGTAGATGCAAAGTATTATATATATAGGATGGATAAACAACAAGGTCCTACTATTTAGCACAGGAAACTATATTCAGTATCCTGTGATAAACCATAGTGAAAAAGAATATGAAAAAGACTGTACATATATGTATAACTGAATCCCTTTGCTGTACAGCAGAAATTGACACAACATTGTAAATCAACTACTTCAATAAAAAACTGAGTCTTTTATTGATTGCATTACAATTACAAAGCACACCCTCTATTTTATTCCTCCCATCATTGTTTATATTGGGTTATTAAATAATGATTTTAGGACAATAGAAAAATAGACAATAAGGTAAGTGTAACTAGAAGAGAAGATCATAAACAGCTACAACATGCTGAGAGAAAATAATTAAGTAAAATTATGATAAATATTTGTTTATGTAAAACATTTATCTTCAGCTTTTATCAAGTACTTAAATTTCATATGAAGCTATGTCCTAATTTGGTCCAATTAGAAATAGTCCTGATTCTCTCAGAACTTTCAGAACATTTATGTGAAACTCTATTATTAATATTAATATTTGTATTTTATTTTTATTTTTTTAGAATTTTTTTTGATGTGGACCATTTTTAAAGTCTTTATTGAATTTTCTTTGTTACAATATTGTTTCTGTTTTATGTTTTGGTTTTTTGGCCACAAAGCATGTGGGATCCTAGCTCCCTGACCAGGGGTCGAACCTGCACCCCTGGAATTGGAAGGTGAAGTCCCAACCACTGGACTGCCAGGGAAGTCCCTAATATTTATATTTTAATGATATATAAGTATATGAATATTTTTACTAGTTTTACTAGGCTGGGAAGTTTTGAGGACTCTTGGTATCAGCACTAAGATATAGAGAGCTGGAAAGAGCTTTGGTCCAATAACACAATAAAAGAAAATGTGCACAAACTTCAAATGAAGGCCTTTTAGTAAACCCATAGATCTGAGGTTACAGGGCAGACCATTAATCAGACATCCCAAGAAAGTCAGGCATCAGAAAGGAGAAACAGACAGGAAAGATGCCTCCAATGCTATATAAGTCAGTTGAAAGATTAAACTGGAAAGGTAGAGTGTGGGTTTTCATGAGAGTGTGAACCCCCTGGGAAATGCAGACATAGACGGTTTCTCACCCTTGTGCAGTGCTTTCTTCCAGGAAACCCACTAGACTTTTGTGGGGTTGTTTGGATAGAATCTAGAGAAAGCTTCTCCCATGGTGGAGGGAAACAGCAGCCACTGTCACAATATAATCAAACTGTCCCCTCCCTCCCCCTCCCCTCATCTCTACTACAGAAAGTAGACTTAACCTTCAGGATACAATTCCATTGCATGTGGGGGTGGGGAACAGAGGCCATAATCTCCAGTTTTCCTAAGTAAAAACAAATACACACACAAACAAAAAGCAGTTTAATCTGCAGAAAGAAGGGCATCAAAACTGTAGCCTAAGGATACTACTGGTGGATACCCACTGCAGCAAGGGGAGGGGAGCAAGGGGAAAATATAGAAGCTCCAGCCCTGGAGGAGGGACAGGAACACTTGTGAAGGCCACACCCCTGAGATACAAGTCCACATTATGTGTCTGTGACTGAAGTTAATCAGAACATCAGGGAATGCTTATCCTTCCCTCACCTTCAACATCATGCTAACAAGCCTCCCCCCAAATGACAAAGGAATACAGTTGAACAGAGGCAAAGAAAGACTGAGGGGTGGCACAAAGGAAAGACCCAAATCAAGCAAGGAGACAAACATGAAGTATCACTATAGGGGTTTGAAGTCTCTGGTGCTCTTAGCAATGAACTCTATCTCTGGTAACCATAGCAACAACAGAAGTCAAACCCATCCAAAATCCTGGCTAGATTAACACAAACTGCATACTAAAGCCCTACTAGAAGGAAGGGTACTCATCTCCAAAACTAAATTACATTTACCTCAGTATCCACTGTCATAAACATTATATACAAATTTTGACAAGAAAAATCCAAGCATAGCATAGCAAAAAACAAGATACGGTGTAGCTAAAAGAAATAAACAATCACTGGAACTACACTCAGATATAACACAGATAATGACTTGACACTTTTAAATAAGTAATTTATAATTATGATTAATATGCTAATGAATTTAACGGAAAAGGCAGATAGCATGCAATATTAGATAGGTAAATTTAGTAGAAAGTTAGAAATTGTAAGAAAGAGTCAAACAGAAATATTGAAATTAAAACACAGTAACAAAAAATGAAGAATGCCCTTGACAAGCTCATCAGTAGATACTGCCAAGGAAAGAATGAATGGACTATTGTGGTACTATTGTACCTTCTGGTTGTCCTTTCCTCTATATTTTTATTTTATACTCTTTCTAATATATCTGCTAGCTTCCTAGTCTAATTTTATTTTTTACTTTGTTATTGTTCTCTTTTTTTTTTTTTGGCCACCCCATGTGGCTTGCAGGATCTTGGTTCATGAGCCGGGGGTCAGGCCAAAGCTCCTGAGGTGGGAGGTCCGTGTCTGAACCACTGGACTAACAGAGAACCTCAGACCCCAGGGAATATTCATCAGTGAGGTCTCACGGAGGTCCTCGTCTCAGCACCAAGACCCAGCTCTACCCAACAGCCTACAAATGCCAGTGTTGGAAGCCTCAGGCCAAACAAACAGTAAGACAGGAACACAATCCCACTTATTAAAAAATAAATGAGACAGCAAAAATATAGTCACAGATGAAGGAGCAAGGTTAAAAACTACAAGACCAAATAAATGAAGAGGAAATAGGCAATCTACCTGAAAAAGAATTCAGAGTAATGACAGTAAAGATGATCCAGAATCTCATAAATAAAATTGATAAACCCTTAGCCAGACTCATCAAGAAAAAAAGGGAGAGGATGCAAATCAATAAAATTAGAAATGAAAAAGGAGAAATCACAACTGACACAGCAGAAATGCAAAGGATTATAAAAGACTACTACAAACAACTATATGCCAATAAAATGGACAACCACGAAGAAATGGACAAATTTTTGGAATGGGACAATTTTCCAAGACTGGACCAGAAAGAATTAGAAAATATAAACAAACCTATCACAAGTAATGAAATTGAAACCATAATTTAAAATCTTCCAACAAACAAAAGTCCAGGAACAGACAGCTTCACAGGTGAATTCTATCAAATATTTAGAGAAGAGCTAACATCCATCCTTCTTAAACTCTTCCAAAAAATTGCAGAGGGAGAAACACTCCCAAATTCATTCTACGAAGCCACCATCACCCTGATACCAAAACCAGAAAGAGATATCACAAAAAAAGAAAATTATAGACCAATATCATGATGAACATAGATGCAAAAATCCTGAACAAAATACTAGCAAACAGAATCCAACAACACATTAAAAGGATCACACACCATGATCAAGTGGGATTTATCCCAGGGATGCAAGGATTCTTCAATATACGCAAATCAATCAATGTGATACACCACATTAACAAATTAAGGAAAACCATATGATCATCTCAATAGATGCAGAAAAAGCTTTTGACAAAATTTGACACCCATTTATGATAAAAACTCTCCAGAAAATGGGCATAGAGGGAACCTACCTCAACATAGTAAAGGCCATATATGACAAACCCACAGCAAACATCATGCTCAATGGTGAAAAACTGAAAGCATTTCCACTAAGGTCAGGAACAAGACAAGGATGTCCACTCTCACCACTCTTATTCAACATAGTTTTGGAAGTCCTAGCCACGGCAATCAGAGAAGAAAAAGAAATAAAAGGAATACAAATTGGAAAAGAAGAAGTAAAACTGTCACTGTTTACAGGTGACCTGATACTATACATAGGAAATCCTAAAGATGCCACCAGAAAACCACTAGAACTAATCAATGAATTCGGTAAGATTACAGGATACAAAATTAATGCACAGAAATCTCTGGCATTCCTATACATCCACAACGAAAAATCAGAAAGAGAAATTAAGGACACAATCCCATTTACCATCGCAACAAAAAGAATAAAATACCTCGGCATAAACTGCCTAAGGAGGCGAAAGACTTATACTCAGAGAACTATAAAACACTGATGACAGAAATCAAAAATGACATAAACAGGTAGAGAAATACACCATGTTCTTGGATTGGAAGAATCAATATTGTGAAAATGACTATATTACCCAAAGCAATCTACAGATTCATTGCAATCCCTATCAAACTACCAATGGCATTCTTAATAGAATTAGAACAAAAAATTTTACAATTCGTATGGAAACACAAAAGACCCCGAATAGCCAAAGGAATCTTGAGAAAGAAAAACAGAGCTGGCAGAATCAGGCTCCCTGACTTCAAACTATACCACAAAGCTACAGTAATCAAGACAGTATCGTACTGGCACAAAAACAGAAATATAGATCAATGGTACAGGATAGAATGCCCAGAGATAAACCCACGCACATATGGTCACCTAATTTACAACAAAGGAGGCAAGAACATACAATGGAGAAAAGACAGCCTCTTCAATAAGTGGTGCTGGGAAAACTGGCCAGCTACTTGTAAAAGAATGAAATTAAAACACTACCTAACACCATACACAAAAATAAACTCCAAATGGATTAAAGACCTAAATGTAAAGCCAGACACTATAAAACTCTTAGAGGAAAACATAGGAAAAACACACTTTGACGTAAACCACAGCAAGATCCTTTTTGACCCACCTCCTAGAGTAATGGAAATAAAAACAAAAATAAACAAATGGGACTTAAATAAACTTAAAAGCTTTTGCACAGCAAAAGAAACCATAAGCGAGAGAAAAAGACAACCCTCAGAATGGGAGAAAATATTTGCAAATGAAACAATGGACAAAGGATTAATCTCCAAAATATACAAACAGCTCATAGAGCTCAACATCAAAAAAACAAACAATCCAATTAAAAAATGGGCGGAAGACCTAAATAGACATTTCACCAAGGAAGACATACAGATGGCCAAGAGGCACATGAAAAGATGCTCAACCTCACTAATTATTAGAGAAATGCAAATGAAAACTACAGTGAGATATCACCTCACACCGGTCTGAACGGCCATTATAAAAAAATCTAGAAACAATAAATGCTGGAAAGGGTGTGGTGAAAAGGGAACCCTCCCACACTGTTGGTGGGAATGTAAATTGATACAACCATTATGGAAAACTGTATGGAAGTTCCTTAAAAAACTAAAAATAGAACTACTATATGACCAAGCAATCCCACTACTGGGCATATACCCTGAGAAAACCATAATTCAAAAAGAAACATGTACAACAATTTTCATTGCAGCACTATTTACAATAGCCAGGACATGGAACCAACCTAAATGTCCATTGACAGGTGAATGGATAAAGAAGATGGGGTACATATATACAACGGAATATTACTCAGCCATAAAAAGAAACAAAATTGAGTTCGTTGTAGTGAGGTGGATGGACCTAGAGCGTGTCATACAGAGTAACGTAAGTCAGAAAGAGAAAAACAAATACCATATGGAATATAAAAAAAAAAATGGTACTGATGAACCTAGTTGCAGGGCAGGAATAAAGACATAGACACAGAGAATGGACTTGAGGACACGGGGTGGGAGGGGCAAGCTGGGGTGAAGTGAGAGTACCACTGACATATGTACACTCCCGAATGTTAAATAGTTAGCTAGTGGGAAGCAGCAGCATAGCATAGGGAGTTCAGCTCGGTGCTTTGTGATGACCTAGAGGGGTGGGATAGAGAGGATGGGAGGGAAGTTCAAGAGAGAGGGGATATGGGGGCATATGTATGCATATGGCTGATTAACTTTGGTATACAACAGAAACTAACACAGTATTGTGAAGTAGTTATACTCCAATAAAGATCTGTTAAAAAAAAAGAATGAATGAACTTGAAGATAGGTCAATAGAAATTACAAAGAGAGAAAATGTGGGGTGGGGGGTAAGGAAACAGACCAGAGTATCTAAGACCTGTGGGTGATATTAAACATTCTAACAGGGACATAATTGGAATCCCAGAATGAGAAAAAAAGAGACTAGGGCAGAAGAAATATTTAAAGAAATAGTGTCAGAAATCTTCCACTGAGAATGTCTAGAAGCAGTTACACCTCAATAATAAGCACAACTAGCATCCAGGTCTTGGTTTCTAAATACCATTGTCCAATAAAAGAAATCTTGGAAAGGCCACAGAAGCCAAACTAAAAGAGGTTCCAATAATCAAAGCTAGAACAATTTGAGTAACAAAATGCTATAACTCAAAATGTAAAACATACATGAGTCCATACTGATATAAATGACTAAATAAATAAATACATGAGAGAGAAGGAACAAATTTTCCTTAAAGTAGAATTCCAGATAATATATGCAGATACCTCCTTCTGAAAGGTAGAGCTTAATCTACTCCCTCACATCCTTCAAGTGCATGCTGAATTCAGCTGCTTACTTCCAAACAATAAAATATAGAAAGGGAAAAAAATAGTAACTTTAAAGTGGAGAAACTTGACAAGCACTGCTTTAACCAAGTATCAAAGTCAACATCAAAAGTGATGTCATGTTGACATTACATACCTTGCATATGATTATGATGATAACATAACAGCCTCTCTGTTAATGTTTTTCAAAACTCTCAGTCTAATCATGAGACAGTATTAGAAACATTCATATTAAATGAATTTCTGCAAAACACCTGACCAGTACTTTCAAGGTCATGAAAAATAAGAAAAGACTGGGAAACTGTCATAGACCACAGAAAGCATAGCAATTAAATGGAATGTGGTATCCTTACTGGGTCTAGAATAGAAAAAAAGGCGTTAGTAGAAAAGCTGACAAAATCCAAATAAAGTGTGTAGTTTAGCTAATATACCAATATTAAGTTCTTAGTTTGACAAGCATAACAAGGATATGTGAGGTATAAACAATTAAGGGAAACTAGATGGATGACCAGAAGTGGGTGAGAACTATGTGAACTATCTTTGGCACTTTTGTATAAAGCTAAAATTATTTCAAAATAAAATAAGTTTGTCAAAAAGTTAAGTGGAATAAAAATATATACATATATATTAAGTGATTCAGGAAAAATTAATAGTTGTTAGTAGTTGTTGAATTAGTGAGATATAACTTATATTTTTCTTGCTGTAAGGCATAAAGTTTCCAATCTCTTGGTAGTTGATTTAATCATCACCAATAAACAAGACTGATTACAAATAATTTTATGGAAGACATCCCAGTCATGAAATAAACCTCAGAGGAAGTGGCACTATTGTCTTGAGAATGAGCATTTCTTGCAAACTGAAATGTGTGAAATCTGATTTATTTTACAAAAACATAAGTTAAGCAAGATTCTTGGTGTTTTATACATTAGAAACTGTATTTCATGCTCTGACCAAACATAATAACATTAGAAAAAACCAAACATAATAACACTGGAGTTACTTCTTTAGTTAAGGAATTACCTCTTGAATGTGATTTAGAATTTTAACATATGTGGCCATTTAGTTATAATGTTGTTTCATATAACCATTAACAATCAATGGGAAGAAAAATTCAAAGCCTAATTTACTGACAGTATTTTTCAGAGACTAATAGGAATTAAAATGTCAGGCTCTTCAAATCCCTCAGATTATTCCATACAAGTAAAAAAACAAAACAAAACAAAACAAAAATGTTGTATCAAAACTTCAAGAATAAAAAAGAGAAAAAAGAGACTTAAAAAAATAAATAGAGCTTCAGGCACCTCTTGGACAGTAACAAAATATCCAATATTGTTAACATTAGCATTCCAGAAGGAGGGAAGAAAGAAAATGGAGCTGAAAAAGTATTTGAAGAAATAATGGCTGAAAGTTTTTCAACTTTATGAAACACACCTACACATACAAAAAACTAAGTGATCTCCACCCAATTAAGATTAACTCAAAGAAATCTTACCAAGATACATCATAATTAAACTTACGAAAACTAAAGACAAAAATAAGAAGACCCTGTGCCTTTGAAATCACCAACATCCAAACCAGCCTTGTTTTGTCCAACCAGACTTTTGTAAGAGTGATAACTATGTTTGTATCTCACATAAGACATACTATTTGAAAATTTCAGTCATTTCTAGCCAAAACTATTTCTAATTAACATACAGGGCCAGAAAAATAAAACTAGGATTGGCCTTCGAAAGAGGAATGAAAAGCACTACCTCTGTTTGTTCAGAAACTTACATTTCAGGATGTTGTAGAGGTTTCATTATTCTTGAACATTTTCCTAGAATTTCTCATTCTCCAGATTCCCTAATAGGAAATAGGATAAATTCAGTCTTATATCCTTATAAGTGAATAGCAACTGCTATTAATTTGTGGAAAAAACTGAATGGCACATCTTCCACTGATTAAAAATAATACATTGGTTATAAGAACAAACATTAATTTGTAGACAAATTCAGTTTTCTGCATAACTTTGACATAATGACATTAACTATAAAAAATGGCCTTGTCTAGTACTCTCAAATTCTAAAATGTATTATGTGTTAAAAAACAAAACAAAGCAGAGACAAAATGTGCCAAGCTTGCAGAACTAGAAAGTTCAAAATTGTAGATTCTCGAAGAACGGAAATCAAGCCTCATTAACTCTAATTAGGCTTCCTGCGCACAGACCTAAATTTCATTGCAGCAGGCTTCCTAGGTGGCTGATTCTTTGCAGTAAATGTCTGTTTAGAGTTTCCTAACAAAACAGACTAAATTTTGAGTAGTCTAATATACTCTTATCTTATTGAAATCTTTCAACAGTGTACTTTGATGGTCTAGAAGGTTTATCTTCATAAAGTATGCATGATTCACAAAGGCAGAAATCAGAAAGCTACAGTCTGCCTTATCATATATTCTACATTTTACCTCTTGCACAGTTCAACAAATCAAGCATGGTTGGTTAATTTCATCAGTGTGATAGAAAATGGCATAATTAATTTAAATTATTTAATATAACCAAATCGCCATTACCAAATGTGTGAGGTTCATTTGTATAGCCTTAGCATTTATTCTGTTCTGATTTATGATTGAATTAGTTATTTATTTCCCTCATTAAGGTGTAAACTCCTTGATGATAAGAGCATATCTCTCTCATTTTTAAAAATTCCTTCAGTATCTTGATCACTGCTTTACACACTAAATGCCACATTGAACCAACCTTTTAAAAGGAGTGAAACTAAAAATAAAGAAACAAAACCCACCACCTCACACTGAATAACTTGCAAATCCTCTAAGCAGAGCCTCTGAGCCCGGTTAATGCTGCTCACTCTTTTGTTCCCTTTTCAGTAAAGGCGGTAAAATATGCAGCTCATGGGGGCTGATGTTGAGCTGGCATGTATAGGTGTGAGGGCACTGGATCTTTACAGTCAGTGTTCTTTGGGACCCATCAATGTCAGAGCCATGCCAAGTGGTCAATATTAGAATATAACCTCTTTCGTTTATTCTACAAAATCCAGTAGGGCAATGCAGAACTGCTCACTGAAGAAAACTAATTCCAATTGACATTTATACTGGTATTTATACATTGTACATTTCTGAATGGACATTACTTGTCTAGAAGACAACTAAAAAAATAACAAAATAAAAAGTGTTTAAATAATAAGTTTAAGGCTATGAGGAGCAAACTTGATTTCTGTGTTTCTCAGTCCATATGGCAGAAGGTGGCTTTATCACACAACTCTGATGCTGACAACTTTGTTGAAGAGAGCAGACAGACCAAGACTAGCATATCATAGTTTAATCTCAAGTTTGGGGAGTATTTGATTTAGGTGCCCATCCCTGGATCCATCACTTGTGCCCAGTTAATAGGTTCAGCATACATGGTATGACTACTTCTACTGAAACACTGGGAAGTGGGTAGGAGACAGGATCCCAGAAAGTGATGACACGGTCTACAGAAAAGGACAAAAGGGGTCTGAAGACAATATAGTAGATGCCCTACATGATGTATATTTAGGTATGTATACCAGTCTTCCACCCTCAAGCAAGAAGTCCTCCTTTTATTTGGAAGAAGGAGAATTATATATGAGTGCATCAGGCACATGCATCAAGGAAAAAACAGTGATCCGGAAATATAATTTTTTAGAAGACAATCTGATATTAATAGAAGGAGGATCTCAAAAAATCTTCCTTGATTTAATTTCAGCTTTTCACTTGGTTGAAGCTGACAGCTAATAAATATAAATGTAAATATATAATTTAACTGATTCAATTAATAAATTTAAAGTAATTAAGTTTCATGGAGAAAAAGACGATAGATGTGTTATACTTGTGTGCATGCACACGAATGCTGATGTCCAAGACATCTTCTTGAACAATGAGAGAAGTGCTGATTCCAGAATCAAGGTAATCCTTTAATTAAAAATGGCCTATTTCATTCTGAATCTGTAAAGCAAATGAATAGGTGCTGAAATGCCTGTGACCTTCTTTTCCTATGTCCTCATTACTTTGTTTCTTTCTCACACTTAACAAGTAAGTTTGAAGTATTATCAAGATGAAGGGGCTTTTTTAGCAATGTTCAAAAGATTGGTTTTCAATTCCAGTTGATAATGCCAGCTCCCAATACACTGCTGTTATTTCCTTCAGTTAATCCCTTTTGTAATACACCCCATCATAGTTTCCTTTTAATGCACAAATCCAATTTTCTTTTAAGCAACACCAGGAATTATCTAAATGAACACAAACATTTTCAAGTGAAATAAAATAAGACATCAGAGAGATGATATTTTCAGGAAGTTATATTTTTTTTTCAGATTTGAATTGAAATAACTCTTTTTGGAATATAAGCTGGGAATGAAACTTTTTCTTAACACTAAAAGATATCTGAAATAGATTCTGTAGGGAGCTGGTTTTAACAACTAATACTTTTAAAAGAAAGAGACATGAATAAGAATGTGCAGTTTTTAAGTAATGATATTCTACTTATAAATAGCTCTTTTTGTCACTATATGCTTTCAACTCTATATATGGAATAGATAAATAATGAGTGTTGTCTTATGTTAGTAGCAGTATGATGTTCTTTCATTAATACGTTGGAAAAACTCAGAAATTTGCCATTAGCACATATTTCAACTTGTAGTTTACACCTAGCTTGGGTTTTCTGGCTTTGTTTCCTTCTCCTTGTTGCTTGGTGTTGCATTTCTGGATCATTGTTTCTTAAAGAACAGCATGGACCAGATTAATCTGAGATGCTTGTTGATTGTACAGATTCCTGGACCCTATCTCAGTTATCCCATCCTACAATATTAGAACTCCTGGGGCTGAAACTCAGAGATGAATTTTAACAAACAGCCAAGATGGTTTTCTGAATAGTGAATTTGAGTGACTGTACTTACAGATAGGATCTAGGTGTTAAAGTTTTATGAACTTGAAAGATTTATGAAAATAGGTTCAATTTAATCAAATTCCTATCTGGTATGTTTTACTAATCAGTGGCATTCATCTAATTTAATTCAGGGTCCCACTTATTCTTTGGCCCTCAGAGCAATACTAATCTGATTGTAGACATTGGAGGATTGGGCATGTTTCTTTGAGAAGTGAGTTGATTGTATAGATCAATCTTTACTGCAGAAATATTCTCAAACTTACTCCAGTAATTGTGTGAGTACCCATATTTCAACATTTTTGTAAAAAGCAAAGATGTGGAATATTTCACATCCCTTGGGGTTGTCCCCGGATCCAAATAAAGACACCTGGAGAATTAACAATAACAATTATAAAACCAACAACCTCCCCCGATACCCTCAAATGCTACAAAGAATTGAGGTGGTCATCAAGCTCATTTTTCACTCCAGTGTTTGACCTTCTTCTCTGAATGTTTTTAATATGCCTACTCATGAAATCTTCACAACCATTAAGGTCATCTCTTCCATTTGCAAGTGACTCTAATCATTACCAAGTTATTCCTTGGGTTGAGTTCCAGTCTTCCTCCCTTTAGCTTCTACACACCAGATCGTTTTAAACCCCAAAACAACACAAAACAAATGTAGTCTTTATTTGATTTTTTTAAAAAATTTATTTTATTTATTATTTTTGGCTGTGTTGGGTCTTTGTTGCTGCATGCGGGCTTTCTCTAAATGCGGCGAGTGGGGGCTACTCTTCATTGCGGTGCATGGGCTTCTCGCTGCAGTGGCTTCTCATTGCGGAGCACTGGCTGGATCTAGGCGTGTGGGCTTCAGTAGTTGTGGCACGTGGGCTCAGTAGTTGTGGCTTGCGGGCTCTAGAGTGCAGGCTCAGTAGTTGTGGTGCATGGGCTTAGTTGCTCCATGCATGTGGGATCTTCCCAGACCAGGGCTGTGTGGGATTTTCCTGGACCAGGGCTCGAACCCATGTCCCCTGCATTGGCAGGCGGATTCTTAACCACTGCGCCACCAGGGAAGCCCCGGTGTAATGGCTTTTTAAATGTTCTCTTATAAATTTGTCCCTGTTGATTTTTGCTTCTCCAAGCACACATGAGTATCTTTTTCATCTCTTCACATTATAACCTTAAGATTCTACATGTACTTAGTCACTTGGTATGAACTTCAGTTTTTCATATTCCTCTTAAAGCATGTCTTACTGAAAATACTTGATCAGAAAAAGAAAGTTGTATTTATTGTATCATTTAATCTGGAATTTATACTTCAGTTAAGACAGTCTAAGACAGGTATTTAAAAATTTATTTACTTTTTTTGAAATTGTTCTAATAGTTCTTTTATTTTCCTGGTAGCTATATCACATTAATTTACTCAATTTTGGTTTTTCAGGCAAAGAAAACTGAATCATTTTGCTGTTAAGCACTGGTGTCTATTGTATATTTGTATTGTTGGTGTTATGGATCTACTGAAATGATTAAATGTATCTTATTGATTTGACCACATTTTTCTTGCCAGAATGCACTCATTCTGTGCCTATTGATGAATAGCACTTTATTCTTATCGCTGAGATAGGTAAGCTATATAAGAAAAAATTCCAGACTGACAAGGATTTATATTAAAATGAGGGAATACAATTTCATGTGGTGTACAAATATAAGGAAAGGAGAAACCATGTGATAAATATTCTAGTAGACTTTCAAGCAGATTCCATTGAGGAAACGTGGAAAGAGCAATTCACAGTTTGAGGATAAAGGAGAGGAATTTTGAAGAGACTTCAAGCTCAAATAGGCTCTACACATAGTAGTTAGAAATGTACTTAACTGAAGCATAAAATTTGGTTTGTTTTTGATCTTCTTAAACAACTTCACTGGTCCAATCAGCCCATGACCACTAGGCGGAAACCTGCAGCCCAGCAAAATCTGGTTAATTGATCCATTGTAAGCACACCAGAGGAACCAAGCAAAGGAACAGATAGAAGTTTTGTAGGCTTTGGGGAAGTGGTAACATTTAACTAAATCAGTTTTCTTTTTTTTTTTTTTAAATAAAACATTGATTTTGAAAGACTCAGAATAAAGTTAGGCATTGTAAAGATATCAACACCAGATCTGGACTGCAAAGTGAAGTCAGGTTCCTGTTTCCTTGGAAACTACAAAATTAAGATAGGTATGGAATTGTGTGTGCAGAAACCCCATCATCTGAAGCCATGCATCTGGGCTGGAGATAGAACCACCTGTCTGTGTCAAACAGACTTAGATCTTCTAGTCATGCCAAAGTTTCTAGTGGGCCATGACTTTAGAGAACAAAGTTATACAGTAAGAAAGCAATGATTAGTCAAAAAAGGGATTATCATGGCACTTTATAAATGTGGCATGTATTTGGGAGCAATATGTTTCCTATCAACTTTGCTACTGGCTTTATCTCTGTTAGGTATTCCCGTCTAGTGAATGACTGAGCAGATCTTTACTTCCTCAGTCTGAGCTAACTTTTACTCTTTTATAACATATTCCCAATCCCTCCTATGTTATGACAGTCCTAAACACCACGCCATTTCAGAGCTTTTCGATTCTGCGTGAACTTTCTTCATTTGCTTTGTGGACTACAACTCATTTTCCTGGTTTTGATTAAGGATTTCCTGTTCTGTGAACTCTTTCTTGACTCGCTCCCTATGACCCCTCCAGCCCTCTGGCCATCTAATTTGAGAGCATCCTCCTTGGTATTTTGACCATGCCATTTGTGCTGGTTATTCTTCTTTCACCCTTCAGATCCATTCTTCATCTCTCTCTGACTGGCTTTGTTTCCTAAGAACAAGTTTGATGGTGGTTAATATAAAATTCAGATTTCAAGTGTGAGCAAGACTAAATTGACATCACTTTCCAGTCATATGAAGAAACTTTATTTCTTCTATATTCGGTACACAACTTCTTTTAGCTGAAATCAATTAAGAGCAAGAATAGATGAAATCAAATAGGGCAAGCATTGACACAACTGCTAAGCTGTGTTGGTTGTTCTCTCTGTCTCCCGAACCATTTTTGCCATTTGTTGCCCTGATGTTTGCTCTATGAGGCAGATTTGATTTACCTTGATTAACTATACTGCTCTTTAGATCACAGTTAGGCTCACACCACTTTCTGGGTTATGCCTGCATCCCTTCCTGGCTGTAGTTTTTGTTGAGTGGTTCTTCTTTGATAGCTCAAGCTCACAGTGGGCTCTCCTTGATATTTCAGACTGAGTGTCCCTCACAATTGTCTGCTGCCAATTCCTGGGAATGTCACCATCCCTTAATGGTTCCCTTAAATCTGCTCACATCACTTTACATGGCACCTTTACCAAATCATTTTAATTAAATCTTTTGAGTATGCTATTTGTTTCCTGCTATGATTCCATCTGATATACCTCACTTTAGCATATGTTACTGATCTCACTGTTCAGTGTTATTGATCTAGTTATCTATTTCCTCAAGTATTTTGAAGCCTTGATGATAATAAGAACAAGGATTTGATCTGACCTACAAAGAGTGTTTGACATGTTGAAAGAACTAAAGAATATTATTGAATGAATGACTGAGTGAATGAATAAAGTACCATCAGCATGTTCTGCAATGCTATTAAAACCGTGAAGAATGTCATTACGGATGCTATGACAGATGAACCCCAACCCTAACCATCATCTTTGGTCTGGTGATTCAACCAGCTATTGGTTTATCATCCAGCTGCTAGATTCTAGCATGTTTTTCTTTTTTTAATTTTTATTTTATTTATTTATTTTTTGGTTGTGTTGGGTCTTCGTTGCTGCACGCGGGCTTTTTCCAGTTGCAGCTAGTGGGGGCTACTCTTCATTGCGGTGTGCGGGCTTCTCATTGCAGTGGCTTCTCTTGTTGTGGAGCATGGGCTCTAGGCACGTGGGTTTCAGTAGTTGTGGCATGCGGGCTCTAGAGCGCAGGCTCAGTAGTTGTGGCACACAGGCTTAGTTGTTCCGTGCCATGAGGGACCTTCCCGGACCAGGGCTCGAACCTGTGTCCCCTGCATTGGCAGGTGGATTCTTAACCACTGCACCACGAGGGAAGTCCCTTTCTTTTTTTTTTTTAATAAATTTATTTATTTTTGGCTGTGTTGGGTCTTCGTTTCTGTGTGAGGGCTTTCTCCAGTTGCCGCGAGCAGGGGCCACTCTTCATCGCGGTGTGCGGGCCTATCACTGTTGCGGCCTCTCCCGTTGCGGAGCACAGGCTCCAGACGCGCAGGCTCAGTAGTTGTGGCTCACGGGCTTAGTTGCTCCGCGGCATGTGGGATCTTCCCAGACCAGGGCTCGAACCCGTGTCCCCTGCATTGGCAGGCGGATTCTTAACCACTGCGCCACCAGGGAAGCCCAGCATGTTTTTCTATCTGATTTTCAAGGCTCTCATGAGAGAATTTATAAATATTCATATTCCAGATTTCATTAGGACATGAGGATAGTCTGGCATGATTTTCTTTTTTTGTGAATGCCCTTGCCACTCACAAAGTCTATTTAGAACCATGCCCTGGACTGCAGTCAAACTCATCTGTCATTGATATGCAGAATCTACCTGTGGTGATTGTGATTATTCCTTCACTAACTTGGTTCCATAAAAACAGCACATGCTATCATTTCTTCTAAATCAAGTTGAATCTGATTCCATGACCCTATCCTAGTGAGTCAGCAGGAAATTCAATCACAGTCATTATTTAGACTCTGTACCCCCCACCTGGAAAAGTCATACAATGCTCTTAGAGATCTTGTATAGCAACTTGGTATCTGATCATCTGAATATACTGGTTTCCTGAAATACCCTTTGTCCAAAGCTGGAAGTCACTTTACAGTTGGGGATTCTGTTGTCTCTATTCTACGTGAGGCACAGAATTCTTTGCCAGGGCTGGAAGCAGTCAGACTCAGAATCCAAACTCCCTCTGTGCATCCTCTATTCCCTTTCTAGACAATGGAAAATTTCTTCATTGCTGACTTCAAAGAAATGAGCCTCCCTTCCCTCCCTACACTATAATCTAGTCAAATAGCTCAAGATTAATTTGAAAAATCAAGATATGAAGATTTGTTGTCTGCAATCAGAGTCTGATTTTAGCTTTGCATAGCAAACTTCCTCTGAGTGGAAGGAGGGAGCATAAAGCAACTTGGTACTTTCTTGGAATGGAAAAAGGAATCACACAGAGATTAAATGCCTGACAAAGAGTTTAACTCAAAGCATAATGATAAGTTGTGAATTGCCTGATATCTAGGCTTGTATGGTCTTTATAGGCTCAAAGTTACCCCAGCGGTTTGCAAATAATCTAATGATTAATATATTAATAAATGTGTGATTAATGAATGAAATGAAATAAAGCAGAGGGTAAATAGATTATACCAGAGGCTTTACTGTTTGTTTTGCTTTTATGAAAATGTACCATGCAGAAAATATGAGTATATTGACAAAAATACATGTAAATGTTTGACATAGTATAAACTAGATATTTAGGTATTTTTGGTTTGCGTGGTTGTTTGTATCTTTTTTCCTTTTGTATTGTATATTTTGACATATAGCAGACTTAAAGTACTATTACTTGTTATTTCATGAAATTTATATATAAGATATATCTACATTACAAAGAGCATGAAACAAAAATATATTGTTCCTTTGTTCTGTATTTAGATATAGCTTACATTTTGGAATTATTTTGCATTAGAGATTCTTTTCAAATCTTGGTATTTAAAAATTTTAGAGACAATATAAATTTACATGCACTAAAATTTACTTCAAATGTCTTTTTTTTTTAAACCCCTTTGAATTATTATGAAAATTATCTCCAGAAAGTACTTCACAAAGTGTGTGTGTGTGTGTGTGTGTGTGTGTGTCCAGAACTGGATCAATAATAATTAATACAAGAAGATATAGATGATCATGCTGATCATGCTGATAATGTAGATGATGATTTTCGAAGTATGGCTCAAATATAAAGATAACAAGATAAAAGATAGATTTTATAAACATTGAAAATTTCAGTTTGTTAAGCACATCCTAAAATAAGTATAACAGAAATTGATTATTAATAAACATATTATATAAATGCCCTTTCAAATCAATAAGAAAAGGATGAACCTCTCCAGCAGCAAATTGAACATAAACACAGATAATTTCTATCAACTTGGTAAAGATTAAAAAATACGTATCTAAAATCCCATATGGCAACTATTTATAGAAAAAAACATTCTTATTGATTAGAGTGTGATTTTGTAAAATTTTTTTGGGAGGAAGTTAATTTCTTCCATTAGCATTTTGCATATTACATGACCCCCAAGTATAAATATAATTTGCATAATAATACCCACCTAGGAATTGAGGCCCTGAAAATTTAAAGAGAGGCAAGAATAAAGAAGAAAGAAATTGTGCTTTCTTCTGGGCACAGTTAACTCTAGGCACATTTTTGAACAGTTAACTCCAGGTAAAATTTTGTATTGAGAAAAATAAATTATATATATACACACACACACACACACACACACACACACACACACACACACACAAGGGGATGTGTATATGTGTATATATTTGTGGATGTATAATTTCCATAAAGTTTCTTCTCAATTACCAAAATCCTAATTATCCTCATGTCCTACTAAGAACCCAGATTTGAATTGTTCAATATTCCAATATGCTTTAAGTTCCAATATCAGCTGTTCAGTGCAGTTTATCTCAATCAGGAGAAAAAAGAATATGCTGTAATTAATTCAGTACTATACACATGACTGGAACCTTTTATTATTTCAATAATTAACTTTAAAATATTATATGTTTTTATGATCTCCTAGATATTAGAATTTAGGCATAATAAAACAAAGTAAAGAGATGTCTTGTGGTATAAGAAAATACTATTTTGAGAAGAAAACATAGTCCCTTCAATAAATGGTACTGGGAAAACTGGATGTCCACATGCAAAGGAATGAAATTGGACCTTTATCTTATATATACAGAAAAATCAACTCAAAATGGATTAAATAATTTAACATGAGATATGAAAACATAAAAACCCTAGGAAAAAAACATAGGTGAAAAGGTCCTTGACATTGGCCTTGCAAAGAATTTTTTTGGATTTGACACCAAAATTACAAGCAACAAAAGCAAAAATAAACAATTGGGATATCAAATGAGAATTGAGGAATGTTAAAGTGCCTTGACTTGAATTCAGATTAAAGAAAGATTATTGTCCTATATGCACAAAGGTCTCTAAGGGGAGAATATCATGAATTGAATTATTTTTTGATGATGTTTAAATTTCAGTTAGATAAAAAAAAGTTCATTTTTGTCTCGGTTAGAATGCTAGGACACATCTCTCATAAGCATCAAGTGCATTCAATTCCTACAAGTATTGAAAGTTTTTCACCTTTATCTTAGTCTTTGGTTATAATTCCTGAATTATATGTGGTATACACATAGACTCCTTGTATATAATGGTAATATGACTTCTTAATATTCTTATTTCAAAAACAAACAATCATAAACAAACAAAGCCTTGTTCTGTGTATTTCAACTTAGGATACATTTCTTAATGCATTTATTGGAGTCATCAAGGTTTTATGATCTTTTGAGAAGCATGACTTAGTCAAAGTGAATTATTTTCCAAGCCCAAGTGTAGTCCATATCTCCATTGACTTTGGGTTTTCCAGTGGGACCACCCTTGAACAAATGGCAAATGATCAGTTATGACACAAGTAGAAACTCGATCAGGGTTTATGCACTGGTCTTAACCTCTTAAAATACTGCCATAAGACAACTATTTAAAGAAGCCCAATCTAACCTACTGGAATATAAGAGATTACAAGGAGAACTGAGGTGCTCGGTCCCATAGTCAGGAACAAAAGCCAGCCCCAGCTGTGAGTATAAGTCTAGATGAGAAGAATTAAAGAATTGCCTCGCTAAGCCCAACTCTAAATCTTCAGAATCGTCAGCAAATAAATGAGTATTACTTAAAGTCAGTAAATTTTAGAGTGGTTTGTTGCACCTAAACAGATAACTTATGTAGACACACAGTTTTCTAACTTAAATTTCTATCTTTCACATCAATTGCTCTAGCTGGATAGTCTGACTATACAGCTCATTTCCTTTTCTGGTGCATAACAGGATAGAGATTTGAGGCACATATGTTGGGAAAGAGAAGATATAGTATAAGCAGCAACAAGACAAAAAGCCTGAGTCATACACAGCCTAATAAACTCAGGGATAATTCAGGATCAGGTAATGAGTTATAAGGGATACTAATCTAAGAATCCATGGAGCACAAATCCTGTGTATCTCTCACTGTGACACTTTAGCTAAGAGCCTTTTTATCTCTAAATGAATAAACGATTTTTTAAGGGAAATTTATTTTAATTAATTAATTAATTAATTTGGCTGCATTGGGACTTTGTTGCTGTGCAGGCTTTCTTTAGCGGTGGCGAGTGGGGGCTACTCTTCTTTGCAGTGCCTGGGCTTCTCATTGCGGTTCCGGGGCTTCTCGTTGCAGTGGCTTCTCTTGTTGCGGAGCATGGGCTCTAGGAGCACGGGCTTCAGTAATTGTGGCACACAGGTTCAGTAGTTGTGGCACGCAGGCTCAGTAGTTGTGGCACATGGGCTTAGTTGCTCCACGGCATGTGGGATCTTCCCGGACCAGGGCTCGAACCCGTGTCCACTGCATTGGCAGGCAGATTCTTAACCACTGCGCCACCAGGGAAGCCCGAATAAATGATTTTTAAACCCTCTTTTTCTCCCACTTAAACACTTTAATTTTGTAGAATCACACCATGGATTCTTACTGATTTCTGTTTCATGCTTCAAATTTAATTTGATACTGGAATGTGCAAATTGATTTTGCATAGATAGTAAACCACATCTGCTTATGAAATGTTAAATTTCAAGAAATAATCATCTTTGGGACTTCCCTGGTGGTGCAGTGGATAAGACTCTGTGCTCCCAATGCATGGGGCCCGGGTTTGATCCCTGGTCGGGGAACTAGATCCTACATGCATGCTGCAACTAAGAGTTCGCATGCCACAACTAAGGAGCCCGCCTGCCGCAACTAAGACCCAGTGCAACCAAATAAATAAATATTTTAAAATAAAGAAATAATCATCTTAGAACACCCTTTCACAGCTAATTTTCATCTTATATCATTCTGTATGTTGTAGAAGTACGATGAGACTAAATCAGTAATAATCTGGCAGTATTTCAATACAACCAAGCTAAGAATACTGGTATATGGTTTGTGAGCTCAGGTAGCTTTGTGTAGGATTTTTTGCATGACTTATTAAGAAATAAATTTGAATACCTAGAGGCATTACAAAACCTCTGAAAATATTTTAAACTATTAAACAAAATTATCACTGCTTTTTCTCTCACTTCTTTTTTGACAAGTTCAACATATTCCCCTTACAACTACTGGTAGAAATGGGTAGAAAGAAACCAATTTATTTTCTTCTGATGAATGAAAAAAAATCATCTCTAGCTTAGTTCATAAATCTCTTGCCTAATTTTAGCTAACAATTTATCACTCAATCACTGGTGGTTTTCCGATTTGGAAGGAAGAATGACTATGCTAAGGGTCAGGAGGCTTTGATGTGGATTCATTAATTCATTCAACAAATTTTTTTTGAATGTTTTAACTTAGCACTGCTCTGTGTCCCAAAGATACAGGATTGCACAAAATGCCCCAAACCTCTAATCTTAAGGAGCTTATATTCTAATTATATTCCAAATAATAAATTCTAACTATATTCCAAATAATAAATTGTCTTACAGTTGCCCCACAGAAGGGAGGATTAATAATCCCCAGCCCAAAATTGCTTCCAATGTTAAAGCTGATGACCCTATACCCATACCAAGAGACAGAAAAGATTACTCACATGCTTGAGACTTTCTAGTTAGAGCAGGGAAAGCACCCAAGCTGGTAGAAAATGGTTTGAGTGAAGGGAGGAGAGTGACTAGTTTTGACTGCAGTTAAGGGGTGCAGTTGGTGTGAACGTTCCCCCCGCCACAGGGGACTGGTCTTTCATAGTTTCAACTGTCCCAGTGTCCAGAGAAGGAGCACATGGACTTTCTTATTGGCTTCCCCAGATGCGGGGCAAAAAAGAGGAAGGAAGGTTGGAGTCTGAAAGCTTTGAGAGGTCAAACATCAAATATAGAGTCAGAATCTATTAAAATTCACCCCTGATATTTGAGTGATGAGTACAATGTGTGATGTCTAATTTAATTGTATTTGAACTCATTTAAGTACGCCATTATGGTACTCTAAGAAGCCCAGTGTCTAAAGCTGATAAGGGAAGTGAAAATTCTATTCAATGCCTCGTTCTAAAGTCGATATTGTGCCTTGAGTATTTTGAGAAGTAAAATGAGTTCCTTGGTCACTATCAGTAATGTCCAGAACTTCAAAAAGATTAAGAAGTATCTGGTGAAGACTTGAATTGTAGCTTTGGTATCTGCAGAGATATATGTGACTTTGATTTTTATTTTTGGTATCTGTGAGAGTATTCTCAGAACTTTTTATCCTGAATAGGGTGACTTTGGATAAGGAATTGTTGTGATTGGTTGGACCAGACAGCCAGACCATAGGCAATGGCTCAGGAGTCTGAAAAATGTGCAGATGGGACCGATTTTTGGCCAGGGCTTTTCTAGTGCTAAGATGACTGCTTGAAATTTGGCTAACTGTGTTGATCATGGGGTATTTTCCCTGGTCAGGGACATCCTTTTAGGGATGGACAAGAGCAAACCTCTTGTGACTCCATCACATGCAATGGTGATGCTATTCAGTAAAGGATACAAATCACTTTTCCTGGTCGCTCAGTGGATCCCAAGGGGCTCTCCAGGTAGCCAGTTAGTCCAGGAGAGAGGTGACCTCCTCCAACTCCTCCAACACCATTGCATCTAACAAGAGACTGAGGACAAAGGAAGCCACTTCTTTCTGTAAGTAAGATATGCCGGAGACTTTTTCCTGTAAGTACCATTTTCATTTCAATAAGAAGGCTTTTGTGACTGTGCTGAATCTGTGGGGTTCTGCCTCCATACGTCCCAAAGCATAATAGGCACTTGGGTCCTACAGCTCATCAGTCAGGACCAGTTAGCTTCAGTCTCCCCAAAAGTCCAATATGCAACCTGCACTGTTTGGGCTAATGAAGTATATCTGGGGCCAAAGAAGAGGGTGTTTTGCTCCAGAAGCCTACGAGCAACTTATGGTCATCATGAGTAATCCAGAGACCCCAGGATGCATGAGAGAAAGTCACCGAATCCTCTACAGTGAAGGAGTGTCTAAGGAGTGCTAATGGGAGTTCTTTTTTTTTTTTAATTGTTCATTTTGTAAAGATTCTAGATCCTTTATTATTTGGAGATCCCATTTAAAGTGGGCCAATTTGAGAGTAACAGTATAAATTCACTTAAGTAAAATTTAGAAATAAGGAATACGTTGCCTCTAGAAGCCAAAAAGGCCTAAAAGACATTGGGCTTATTTTAATATTGTGGATTTTGCCAGGGTAATAGTTATTTCTTGACAGTATCAGGGATGAAGCTGTACTTGACTGACCAAATGATGCCCAGGATTTAACTGAGATGGTAGGGCCTTGTATTATGCATAGGAGGGTGATGGTCCCTCCCTTTTGTGAGCTGCTTTGTGAATATTTGTATGTCTTGAGTGTGTCAAATGAAACTCCTCAAAGAAGGATGTCATCAGTGTAATGTCATTCCCATGATCCTGGAGAAAGCTGCGTGTGATTAAAATCTTGCCTGTGAAGACTGTGTGAGATGAAAGTGTTGTTGAGATACCACCTGGGTGGCCAGGTAAAGGCGTATTGTGTCACTTTGAAGGTAAATGCAAACTGCTACTGAGACACTATTGAAATAGGGACTGAGTGAAACATGCTAGTCATAGCTATAACAGCAAAGTATATTTTCCAGTTGATGACTGTATGGAACCAGTAATTTCAATAATAGTGGATATGAGAGCTTTAATTGGGGAAACCATGGTATTAAGGGTATGATAATCCACTGTTAGGTACCATTCATTTTTGTTAGGCTTGATCATTGGCAACATTGGGCTATTCAATGGGAAGATAGTGGGAAAAATGGTGCCTTCCTTTAGTAGGTCTATATAATGGGTGGGTTTTATATTATTGGTCTTGATTTCTGTACACCTTGTTTTAATCTATGTTCAGGCATATTATCTAATTTTCCCATTTGTAAAAATGTGTTTGACATTAAATGGATCTATACTACTCATCTGGGAGCTTATTTATAGCCATAAAATAAGGACAGTTTTAATATTTCACGTGCTCCACATCATTGTTGTTTTAAAGGTAGAATGGGGTGAAGAGAAAGCATAGGAAAATAATTAAATTGGGGGTAATAAATGGAATAGATGGACAAATCCAATACAATTAGTAACCTATGAAGAGACACACAAACTAAAGCCCATTAAATAGTGCACTTCTTTACTTGATATATTTAAGGAAAACATGCAGTGATGTACTTGTAGGATATCTTAATGTTGTCATGCTTTTATGTACTTTGGAATCTCATAGTAGAGGACATGATTTCAGCCTGGAGAGGTCTAAATATTAGGGCTAACTATCCCTATGGCTCGTGCTAATAATTAAGAAATGGTATGAGACTTCTTAATAGTTACCTCTTCGATCTTTCACCACTAAAGAAATAAAAACTTAAAATTTCTTATTTTCTAATTCTATTTCCCATGTTGTAAAGGGGTCATATTGTTAATAAAGTGTGCAATGTAATATCAATACATCTCAAATTTAATTACTTACTACCCTCATTAATTAATTTTTAAAACCCTTGGTATTCTTCATTGTGCTTCTTTTACCTCTAAATTCACAGAGATGAAATGTTTCACAGAGTTTGCAGTATTGCTAAATATCTGTAATTATTCATTGTAAAAATATGAGGACATATGGTCCTCACTCTTATCCTGAGCCATGATCTTGGGGAGAAGAAAATCCTATTATTTGCAGACCTACTGTGTGTCAAGTATTGTGCAAGACATAAAAAGTTTAAAGTTAAGTGCCGTAAGACAACTGTTGTGGGATCAGGGAACGGAGGCTCAAAAAAGTAAATACTTAGCACAGAACATGCAGCTAGTAAGTGGGGAAATAGGTCTCAGGGCCTAGGTTTGAATGACTCCACATCACCTCTTCTTTCCTTTACAAAGTGCTGCCTCCACTGTCAGTGAATCACTGTTTGTCATATTGCCAAAAGATAATAACTGAAGTTCACTAACAGCACATAGAGTGATCTGTCAAACTATTTGGAGTTTTATTTTGCCATTATAATTACTCATACTCTGAGTTAGCTAGAGATGTTTTAAAAATATAACCAAAGAATAGTCAGAAAAAATCCACAATGCAAAAGCAATTGTCTTGGAATCAGGATAGAAAAATCATAGTCTTGCCTACACCACTAGCTTCAGGACTTTGTCCAACTTATTAGATCCCCGTGGCATTTAGGTTTCTGAAGTAACTTCCTGCCCTAAAATTCTGATTTCTTATCTACAATTTACTAGACTTATCTATGATTACTTAGTGAAGTAAACTTACAAGCTAACTTGAATATTTTTTGAAAAATATTCAAGAACTTCATGTTTTTATATCTATTCTATGTGCTAATTTAATAAAGACCCTTTTTGTTTGCCTCGATGGGAAAAATGGCCCAAACTTATAAGGTACTTTTAACTCAGATTGTTACCTATCTCTGGGTTAAGTTCTCTCTGAATTTCTTGGTTGTCATATTGTCAGATAAGGAAAAGCAATGCTTTGAAAAGAGCAGTGCCCCACAAGGGTGAAATCCCCGAATTTAGAGATAGGACAGAAATGCCATGTTCTGATATTGAATAAAGTAAATAGAAAATGGAAGAAATATAACTCTTTGCAGATTGCTTCCAATCAGATAACAAA
The DNA here is from genome assembly GCF_028021215.1 of Eschrichtius robustus. Lineage (NCBI taxonomy): Eukaryota > Metazoa > Chordata > Mammalia > Artiodactyla > Eschrichtiidae > Eschrichtius > Eschrichtius robustus. The sequence goes on along the minus strand of NC_090830.1, from coordinate 7,778,855 downwards.
GTAAAGTGGTGAGTCATAAATGTACCTGAAGATAATTTTTTTAGATTTAGTATTTAGAAAGATAAATGCATAATATTATTTTTAAATGTTGGAATCACTTTAATTTTAACATGGGCAATGTGAAGTAACATTATGAGAACAAAAACTTTTGATTACTAATAAGTTAAAAATCGTCATCAATATTTTTATATACATTTTTACATATGATTAGCAAAGTCAGCTAATTGTGTTTCTAAGGACCAAAGGGAGTTGAAACTATGATTGTTAACAGCACAAGTTGTGCATGTTTGGCACTTAAGTCTTTCTGCCAGATATGGATCAAACTACTATAATTTTTAACACCATTCCTTAAGAACATCCAAGTCTCGTTATTCATATTTTATATTAACTAAGGGTTTTTCTCACAGTAATTTGGTCTACCAAGTAGATTTTTCTATTAGATGGTGATTAGGCTGACTAGCTTGCTTCACTGCTCCTTGGCAGTTATAACTTAGTGTAAATAAATTAAATAAAACACTGACTCATCATTTAAAAGCAATTTATCCTCCATTGTTTTTCCATTCTGAGTGCACGAATAAAAGCAAACTCATCTTCGAATTATAATAATATCCCAAATGCAGACCTCCACTGATACTCTCCCAGAAAAAGTGCTAGCTTCCTTCTATTTATGCAAATTACAACTCTTTTAAGGCTTCGAATGAGAACCTGAGAAGTCTGTGATTTTTTTCCCTTAGTCTCTGTCCTTCACCTCCTACTCCAACTTATATTCTTCCACTATAAGGAAAAGTCGTGTGAGAAAGTTTATGAATTACTTTTATAAATCTACAAATTAATTGTGGTCCAAGCTAGGAGAGGGACAGAGATGGAAATAAATTGATTCTCTATGACATATCATGATTCAAATGGTCTGAACGGTTTAACTTCACTTCATTTTTATTTGTCAGAACAAAAGCCCTCTCTCAATTTGTTGAACTTTAAAAATGACTATCACTGAGACAGCAGAGTGGGTAAAGCAGCAATTCAATAGCATTTGTCTTTTAAGGAAGAGGCATTAAATATTTGACTATGTAGCTTAGACGTTGTTTAAACTAGAGTTGTAATTATGTAACCTTTACTTATTCAATATATCATCATTAATTTTAATCAGATATATTTGTTGTTGTTTGTCTCCTACTAGAGGGGGAAGAAATCTAATTACATTTTTTTAATAGATCTTTATTGGAGTATAATTGCTTCACAATACTGTGTTAGTTTCTGTTGCACAGCAAAGCGAATCAGCCATATGCATACACATGTCCCCATATCCCCTCCCTCTTGAGCCTCCCTCCCACCCTCCCTATCCCACCCCTTTAGGTCATCGCAAAGCACCGAGCCGATCTCCCTGTGCTGTGCTGTTTCCCACCAGCCAATTATTTTACATTCGGTAGTGTATGTATGTCAATGCTACTCTCACTTAGCCCCAGCTACCCCCTCCCACCCCATGTCATCAAGTCCATTCTCTATGTCTACCTCTTTATTCCTGCCCTGCAACTAGGTTCATCAGTACCATTTTTTTTTAATTCCATATATTTGCGTTAGCATACAGTATTTGTTTTTCTCTTTCTGACTTACTTCACTCTGTATGACAGACTCTAGGTCCATCCACCTCACTACAAATAGCTCAATTTCATTTCCTTTTATGGCTGAGTAATATTCCATTGTATATATGTGCCACATTTTCTTCATCCATTCATCTGTCGATGGACATCTAGGTTGGTTCCATGTCCTGGCTATTGTAAATAATGCTGCAGTGAACATTGTGGTGCATGTCTCTTTTTGAATTATGGTTTTCTCAGGATATATGCCCAGCAGTGGGGTTGCTGGGTCATATGGTAGTTCTATTTTTTCTTTTTTAAGGAACTTCCATACTGTTCTCCATAGTGGTTGTATCAATTTACATTCCCACCAACAGTGTAGGAGGGTTCCCTTTTCACCACACCCTTTCCAGCATTTATTGTTTCTAGATTTTTTTATAATGGCCATTCTGACGGGAGTGAGGTGATACATCACTGTAGTTATGATTTGTATTTCTCTAATACTTAGTGATGTTGAGCATCTTTTAATGTGCCTCTTGGCCGTCTATATGTCTTCCTTGGTGAAATGTCTATTTAGGTCTTCTGCCCATTTTTTAACTGGATTGTTTTTTTGATATTGAGCTCCATGAGCTGTTTGTATACTTTGGAGATTAATCCTTTGTCCATTGTTTCACTTGCAAGTATTTTCTCCCATTCTGAGGGTTGTCTTTTTGTCTTGTTTATGGTTTCCTTTGCTGTGCAAAAGCTTTTAAGTCCCAAATTACATTTTAATGCAATATTTACATATATATCTGCATAAGACCAGATGAAGTGTTATTCTACTGAAATAGCAATCTTTCTGATAACCTGATACTGAAATGACCCAATATTGATTGACTTTTAATACACAAAGCTGTTGTTGATGCATATTTGCATACTGATGATGTTATGTTAAATTGCAAGTCACTTTTCTATTACCATACACTGAGAGTGTGCTCATCTCAGACTGTTTTGAATCAGAATTAAAGGTATTCCACTTGGGGGCTTCCCTGGTGGTGCAGTGGTTAAGAATCTGCCTGCCAATGCAGGGGACATGGGTTCAAGCCCTAGTCCGGGAAGATCCCACACAGCCCTGGTCTGGGAAGATCCCACATGCCTCGGAGCAATTAAGCCTGTACGCCACAACTACTGAAGCCCGCGTGCCTAGAGCCCGTGCTCTGCAACAAGAGAAGCCACTGCAATGAGAAGCGTGCACACCGCAATGAAGAGTAGCCCCTGCTTGCCACAACTAGAGAAAGCCTGTGTGCAACAACAAAGACTCAGTGCAGCCAAAAATAAAAAAAAATTTTTTTAACAAATTAATTAATTAATTAAAAAGGTATTCCACTTGTATATTTGAACTATGACAAAATTCTCATAGATCTAAAATGGTAAAACTTAAGTTGGGAGAATATTTAGGTGAAAAATAACTTATATTAATAATTTTTGTAGTAAGATGATATATTAACCAGTAGAAATATGCTCATAAAATCGTCAATTAAATTAATTCTTTTTTATTATTTTTTAATTGAGATATAATTGGCATACTCCATTATATTAGTTTCATGTATGCAGTATAATGATTTGATATTTGTATGTATTGTGGAATGATCATCACGATATGTTTAGTTAACATTCATTAATTCTAAAATAAGTATTCTTATGGAAATTGACCAAAATGCTGCTGTGTAAGAGGACACTTTTTTTAAAGTTAAAATTTAGAGTTTTCTATTTTCGCTGCCACTATTGCTAATACCACCAAGCAAATAGCTATTTTAATATAGAGAGAGAATTTTCATCATTAATTTAAATTATAAAGACATCCCTTTCTGGGATAAAACATAATTGTTTTGAGGCTAGAGAGACTGTACGGTATATGCGTGCATACCCATATAAACACACACACACACACACACACAATTAAATGTTTCACCTTCATTGTTATCAAATAATACTTACAATTTTTATCCCCATCCAATCCAGCATTCATATCTCAACTCTGATGCCAACCCTATCCATGAGCTTTATTCTGTACTTAACAGTTTTCCAGTTTCCTGACCCTCCCTTCTCAAGCCATCCCTGACTCCACCCAATTTATTCATGAGCCATAACCCATCATCTTCATACCCCTGGGAACTGAGGTAGAGACATGATGTTTAAAACATGAATTGTGGGATGCTGCTTATTTGGAGACATAGATCAGTGAAAGTGTGATGGGTTGTTTTGTAGGGGATCTGAAAGTGGCCCCAACTTATACAACTAGTGAAGCTAAAGAAGAAGGCACACATCTAAGACAGATGTGATGTGTGGATGGGGTAAGGGAGCAATTCTTTGTATTATTAGTAATAATAACAATAAATCGCTAACATGTGCTGGTGCTTACTATTTGCCAAGCACTGTGCTAATAAGCAACATAATTGCATCATTGCACTCAAACGTTATACAGCACATGAAAGGCAGTACTACACAGAAAAACCATGAGTTCAGGAACCAAATTACCTGGGTCCAATCCTAGCTTTACTACTTACTGATTATGTGACCTTGGGCTATTGTTTAATCCCTTTTTACCTCAGTTTTCTCATCTGTAAATCTTCAGCCTACTCATAAATTTGTAATGAAGGTTAAATGAATTAATATACAGTTAGTCAATTGTTACAAAATAAAACCTCATTAAAACAAAAAAAATAATCATAGAGTACCTAATATGTGTCACATACTCTTCTAAGCACTTAAGTTACATTTTTAAACAAACAGAAACAGACTTCTGACCATGTCGATTACATTCTGAGCGTAACATTCAGTGCGCTCACTATTACTGTTGTTGTTATTAAATTCATTTCTCCGATGAGGATACTGTAGCTTAGAAATATTCTGAAGTAGCAAAGCTTGTCTTCTCAATATAAGGAAGTTTTGGCAGAGCCAGAGAATTTTGAAACAGTCATGGTTAGAAAATAGGAAAGATAATGGACTTGAGCTATGAAGAATTTCTGCCTAGTTAAGAGTGGAGACTGTGAATACATTCTAATATACAAAACGATCTTCAAGATTTTATAATTCTTACATTCAAAACCTTGGAGTTATCCTGGACTCTTGTCACATTTCAGAATCCATCAGCAAATTTTATTGGTGTCAATGTAAAATATGTTTACAATTTGACTAGGTTTTATCATTTCCACAGCCACCAGATGAGTTCAAGTTTATAATGACTCCCCTGTATGTTATTGTAATAGACTTTCACTCTTGCTCTCCTTCCATATTCTTCACACAGATGGAAGTCATATCACATCACTCATCCACTCAAGGCCTCCAATAACTCCCATCTCTCTCAGCATAAAATAAAACATCCCTCCCCTGGCCTACAAATCTCTCCCCTCTGACTTTAGCCTTTACTATTCTAAATCCACCTCATTCACTCTGCTCTTTTCTCTTCTTCAAACACACCAAGTATACTCCTGCCACAGAGGCTGTCCACTTGCCAGGAATGCCCTACTTCAGGTATCCTTATGGCTCAATCCATCACTGTATTCAGCTGTCCACTCAAATACCACTTGGCTCTCCTTTATCACAATATATCAAATGGTACACACACCACTGACATTCTTTGCCTCTTATTCTATTTTCTTTTTCTTTTTATCAGTTATTTTGGACTGACAAATTTATTTATTTAGGCGTTTCTTTGTGAACTGCCATCCATTTCTACTAGAATATAGGCTCCATTAAAGAAGGGTCTTTGTTTTGTTCAGTACCATTTCCTTAACACCAGTGCAGTGCCTAGATCTAGTAGATAATCAATATTAAAAAAAAAAACTCTATGAGTGGATGAACAAATGAATGAAAGCAATTTTCTTCAGCTGTACTCAATTTGTTATTTGTGGGAGCACCAAAGCAGACTGAGCCACGTTTTTTCTTTTCTTTTTTTCAAATCATACAAGAGAAGACCAAAAATCCTGGGGGTGGTAATAAGTGTATTGGTAAGTTCAAGAGATGAATCATTGACTCTAAGTCAATAAAATTGAAGACAGGATGAGATTGACAGCTTCGAGGACACAGATTAGCCTCAGCAAGGTTGAACATACTTTGTAGGAAAACACTAAGAGTTTGATGGCGAGGAGATTATGTTCAGAATAAGGTGAAGAAAAAAAAGTGTTCTTATCAACACATGTGCAGTCTGGAATAGAAACGATTCATGTGGAGTTGATGCTCAGATTCTAAACCCCTTAGCTCCAGGAATTATCTAAGTGTAAAACATAGTTTCTATAAATGAAGTTTCTTGGATTAAGCTAAATGTGTCCAGGAATGTCCTAGTTTTGTTAATTGATAGGTACCATATGTCTCACTGAATATAGGAGGAAGTTGATGACTGATTCCTGGGTTTTCTCAGCTCTGCTGAGCGCTCCACATGCTCCCATTGATTGTAGACTTTGGGATTAGCTAATGTGGTTCAGATCTTAGTGCACAGTCTAGTACTATGATGGCCACCAATCATGTGTGGCTATTCAAATTAAAATTCATATTAATTACAATTAATGAAATAAAAATCCCATTCCTCAACCCAGCTAGGTACATTTTAAGTGCTCAAGAGCCACATGTGACTAGTGGCTTCCATACTGGGCAGTGCAGGTACAGAATGTTTTCTTTATCTCAGAAAGAAATAACTCTCTCTATTGGAGAGTACTGATGGAGTAGTAGATTACCAAGGCACTGTGGGAGCTCAGGAGAGCTGCAAAATACTTCATTTCTATATCTATATTCCTAATATAAATAACCTGTTAGTTTGCTAATGTTGACATACTAGTTAGTAAGTTTATTCATTTGCATGACAAATAATGAACCATCATCTCTCTCAAAAGGTAGTAGTTGTATTCTTGAATAAATTGATAGTTTTTAAAGAAAAGGTATGGTAATTATTAGGGATATTGAAGGCCTCTGGACAGATATATTCCCCCGGAATCCAGTAACTGATGAATTAAAAAAACTGTTAACTAGATTCTCCCAATGACAGGAAAGAGAGATATTCCTTGTACTTGATCATTTCATATTAGAAATGAAACTTAGTAAACAATGCCATGTCTATCTGAATTTGAACTCAAAAAAATTTTTTACTTCTGTACTTTTCAGAAGGGTTTGAAATAAAATGAGTTGTTAAACGAATAGATCAGAGAATAGTATGCTCAAAGATCAACATTATTGGGCACATATGAATTCACTACGAAGTGTGATGATGTTCAGCAGGAAGAATTTGGACCACAGGAGTCTGAACTGACAGGCATATAATCAAATATAGTAGTTATCAGATTGCCCGCTTACACCTCGATTTATGCTGCATTTTCACTCCTGGAATATATTTGATTTGTAAGGCAATTAGTAAACAATGTCCAGTAAGGTGAAAGTGCATGACGAAAGACAGAGTCACAGGTCTAGTTACAAAGTCTAGTCAGTTTCTAGAGAGGTCTAGAGAAAAGCCACTTTCACATAACATCAATAAGACATAACTGAGGGTGTACCTAGGTACCCACATCCCTTATTTGTGGAAATGGCTGATATCAATGGGAAACAACCAATACCTCCTATATGCAGACTTACAAGCTAGGTTTCATTAGGGAAGACTTTATGGGCTAGTAAAAATAATTAAATAACAGGATTTTAATTGATCATTCATAATACTGGGGGCAAGGATCTGTCTCTGTCAGACTTACAATTCTGTGTGTCATCCAGGGATGTGGAGAATGGTTAATAAAAGTACCAGAAGCACAAGACAGCATAAATTTGAAACAGTATTGAAAAGTAGGAGGAGCAGATACATTTTTTTGTCCCATCAATATTTACTTAAAAATGAACTGTGTTTCACTAACTTGATATTTAGTGCTCCTGCAGGGCCTGTTAAGAACACTAATGACAAGTGGTGCCTGCAAGTATCTTATAAACCTGCACTGCCCACTATGGAGCTATTAGCCACTGTCCCTACTGAGCACTTGAAATGTGGCTGGTCTGAACTGAGATGTGCTCTCAGAGTAAAATGCACTTGAATCCAAAAATTTAGTAGGATAAAAGTATGTAAAATATGTCATTAATAACATTGTACTAGTTACATGTTAACATAATAATGTTTTAGATATATAAATGTGTTGAGGGACTTATTTGATCAATAATTTATTTTCTATCCGATTTGACCAATGCATACCCTAATCTGCCTCACGGCAAAATGTACAGTTAACTGTATCACTACAGGCCAAGAAAAAGTCCAGCACTTATTACTATATAGTGTGCTAAGATCTAGCTAGAACCTATAAGGTCTTCTTTTCCTTTATATCAACGACATTACTGTGATTTGAAATAATAAAGAGTAAGTGCTTTTAGATAAAGATTGGATAATAATCCATACACAGAAATGTGAGTGGGAAGTTAACCCCTAATGTTTAAAGTTCTGCCTACTAAAAAAGAAATTCTGCGGGTACTGCTGAGCAATCTGTGCATTAACAAGCCTTCTTGGTTTCTCTGATGCCCACTAACTTTTGAAAACCTCTGCCCTCAAAGTAATTTGAAATCATTTCTCCTGGAGGAAGAATATCAACGTTATGGAAGTGGCTAGATAATTTTATGATTGTTTTACCAGAGATTTCCATCTCAGGAGAGTTTCCTTCTAACAAAATTATGCACAGGGCTTCATGGGAAAGAGGGGTTAAGGAAATAATATTCATAATCATAAGCTCTCCCAAACCAGTTCTGTGCATTTCCACTTGTGAGTTCATCACTAGGGTGTGGGGAGACTGTGGTGGTCACTGCAGCAGGAGGGCTGAATGGCAGTGTGGGAAATTCTAGAGCTCTGAGAATAGGAACATCTTGGGCTTGTTCATCAAATGCTCCTTCTCATCTAGTCTTGTGTTAGAGGTATTTGTGTGGGGGGTGGGGGTAGGTAATATTGCCCTTAATTATTAAGAGCAAGGTGTTTTATAATTCTGTCATCACGGTGGGGAGTACTTCTAATTGGAAAGAACATATTGCATAACGAAACTTATAGTATTCCCTGAAAAAAACATTGCTTGTAAATTACTATATCAGAAAAATGTGAGAACAAGGTGCCTTTAAGATGAATGGTTCTTGTTAAGATGATCATACTTAGCTATTTCCTGTTATTACTGTTACCTGAACCTCACACATAAGGCAATGCTTCTCAAATGTCAGTGTTCCTACACATCGCCTGGGGAATTTGTAAAAATGCAGATTCTGACTTAGTAGGTCTGAATTTCTGTGTTTCTAACAAGCTCCTAGGTCGTGCTGGTCCATTGCCCGCACTTTGAATAGTAAAGCACCTCCACGCAGACCCCTGGAATCTAAATCTGTATTTTTTTTTTAAGTATTTGTTTATTTATTTATTTATGACTGTGTTGGGTCTTCGTTTCTGTGCGAGGGCTTTCTCCAGTTGTGGCAAATGGGGGCCACTCCTCATCGCGGTGCGCGGGCCTCTCACTATCGCGGCCTCTCGTGTTGCGGAGCACAGGCTCCAGACGCGCAGGCTCAGTAATTGCGGCTCACGGGCCCAGCTGCTCCGTGGCACGTGGTATCTTCCCAGACCAGGGCTCGAACCCGTGTCCCCTGCATTGGCAGGCAGACTCTCAACCACTGCGCCACCAGGGAAGCCCTAAATCTGTATTTTTAACAAGATGCGTGGGTGATTCTTAGGCACATGTAAAAAGTTTGAGAACCACTGATTGCAATGATCTACAGTGATTCACAACTCTGGCTGTACTTTATAATCACCTAGAAAGTTTGAATAAAATCTGATTATTTGGTCTTAGTCTGGAACCAATAAATTAGTAATTGTGGGGCATAACCCAAGTAACCACATATTTTCAAAAAGTTCCCCAAATAATGGCCTCTCAAAGATGTTCATGTCCTAATCCTTATAACCTGTGATTATCTTATATGGTAACAGTGACTTTGCAGATGTGATTAATGTCAAAATGGTCTTGACATGGGGAGTTTATCCTGAATTATCTAGGTGGGTCCAAGGTAGTCACAAGAGCGTGTAAAAGCAGAGAATGCTTCCCAGCTGTGTCAGAGAGATTTGATGACAGAAGAAGGGAGACAGAGGTGCACGTGAAAAGGACTCTCCCCACCCATCCTTGCAGGCTTTGAAAATGGATGCATGGGGCCATCAGCCAAGGAATGAAGGCAGCCTCTAGAAGCTGGAAAAGACAAGGAAGTTGATTCTCTCCTGGAGTCTCCAGAAAAGGATTCAGCTCTGCCGACACCCTCATTTTATCCATGTGAGACACCTATCAGATTTCATGCTAAGATGATAAATTTCAAGACACTCTGCCTCTGATAATTTGTTACATCAGGATAGGAAACCATTATATCAGGTAATATTAATATGCAGTCACTGCTCCAGCAGATGGTTTCTGGAGTTCCCTGTATATAATAAAGATTCCTTAGACCTGAGTGTTCTTCAACTTCCAAGAATTTCCTGACCAGCCTAACCACCCAGATCAATGTTTGCCATACAGGAATCTCTGAAAGACTGGGGAACTACTGTTTACTTGTAACCTTGAAATTAAGAACAGTTTTCTAACATTGATGTATTCTGCCCTTAATCATTTGTGTGTAATATGCTATATAGATCAAGATTTTTTTTTTTTTTTTTGGAGAGGACTGGGGTGAGGGGGTTTGGAGGGTCAGGAAGTAGTTGGAAAAAAGAAGGCAGTCGCTTTCCTCAATTGTTCATAGGATTTTATCATCAGAGTAAAGAACAACATTCTATAATATAAAATGATAAAATATAATCCCAAGTTTTGGAGACCTAACTGTCTCAACAATGAATTAGTGAGAGTAACAGACATTTCCCTATCCTTCCATGTCCAGTGCTACCATTTTCCTTTCATGTTCTCATTTCATGCTGCTATTGCATACAGATGGCAGAGTCCCCTTAACCACTGGGGAGAGACAGAGCAATAGTGACAGCAGCCACACGGCTTCTGTGACTACAGTCAGGCCTCCCTGTGAGGCTCAAGACATCCTTAAGTGTGGTTAGGGGACATTTCTAACAATGCGAATGCCTCTTCCAAAACCATGATTGCAAAACAATCCATGTTAGAGCAGTCTCACTTTCCAAACTCTAGTCCATGCTACGTGAAGTGCATATCAAATAAAAATCCCATTTAAATATATATTTTATGTATTTATGCCTCTTCAAGTCATTGGATTTTTGAACTGTCAACAAAATAGCTACATATCTTTCTTTATCAGTTTAAATTTCCTTGGTCTACTAACTTACGACTAGAACATTCAAGCGGCTTTCAATAGCTGTCGTTAAAAGGACACTTCCGGAAAACATTAGAAACCAGAATTTAAGAAAAACAATATTCAAATGTGGGCCGTGGTTGCATGATATGATGGTTTATTTAACTCATTTAAAGTATAAAGAATCATTTTTATTAAAAAATAAATTTATGGAGCATACATTCTTTCCGAAAGGCCTTAATTCATCAAAATGTGAGGACTGAAAATAGCAATGCAGCTACCAGAGATGCCATTCTTTCTAAGTTCAGAATCTGTGTTTCTATTCTGCTTAAATGTTTACATTTTTCATTTTAGCAATATAGGTTTGAAGAATAATTGGTATTTTTCATTTTAGCAATAGAGGTTTGAAGAATAATTGGTATGTAGTATAAAATACAAAAATTTTAAGTCCTTATCTCCTATGTATTACACTAAGAATTCTCTTATAGGTTAACTGGAGGTTTAATACGATGGCTCATGTATTTGTGATGACAGACAGTGAGTGATAAAGAGCAAAGAGGCAGTCAGGAAGAGAGCCAGACATGGAGATTCAGTTTGTTTTCTTTTGCCCTTAAACGTGCTCTATTCGGGAACTCTGATTTTTAAACTACGGTTCTGGCCGGATGGAACTTCCAAAGGAGTAAAAGACAAGTGAAGAGAGCTAAAAGATTCCCTGGTGGGGAGTGTAATAAGAAGAGAGTGTGTGGGGAACGTGTGTATATGTGTAGCTGATTCACTTTGTTATAAAGCAGAAACTAACACACCATTGTGAAGCAATTATACTTCAATAAAGATGTTTAAAAAAAAAAAAAGAAGAGAGTGTGTGGAAGAACAGTAAAGGCAAGGAATAAAGGTTCCACTGAAGACTTTGTGAATAGAAGTGGGGGTGGGATGGGGAGAGGGGTACTGATTCAGAAAATCCATGCAAATAAAATGAAGCATTTCAAAGACATTTGAAATAAATTGAAAATATTATTTTGACTGCATCATTTGAGACCTATCTATAGAAAGGGTGATAAAAGTATGTTAGCCAAGATAAAATGTTCAGTTATGAAGAGAAACACAGGCAGTACAGCTTAAAAAGGTGTACTACAGGTTCAAAATAAAGACGTGAAAATAATATTAGTGACAATAATAATGATATTGTAATGACTACAATTTAACTACTATGTGCCAGTTGCTGTACAATAGGCACTTTTCTTAACCTATCCTATGTAATCCTAATAAAACACCTATAACAAACTATATTTACCTTTTCTACAAATGATCAAACTGAAACTCATAATTATGTAAGACCACACAAATAATCAGTGTGCATCAGACACAAGGTTTCAAACCAGTTTTCTGAATTTAACACCAATATTACTAATCACTGTCTTTCATTAGTATCAGAGATGTGCTGGCTATAGATGCAATTAAGTCTCAGGAATCTGTTAAAACTCAGAGGACAAAGAAATACACATGTGTATGTGTGAGTACACACACATATACCCACGCGTTCATGTTTACACCCACATATATATGTATGTATATATTCCTATATTATTAAAATTTCCAGATTTATTCAAAATAACAGCTTTAGATTTATGTGTAAATAGCAAAATATGACAAGGCCTAAAATAAGTCACTATATTCACTAGTTGGGTAAACGATACCAGAAAACAAGTTGCATGTGATCAATCAGAATGTTTGGGTTGCTCTTAGAAGTTGCAGACACATCAGGGACTTCCCTGGTGGTCCAGTGGATAAGACTCCACACTCCCAATGCAGGGGGCCCAGGTTTGATCCCTGGTCGGGAACTAAGAGTTCGCATGCAGCAACTAAGAGTCTGCGTGCCGCAACTAAGAAGTCCGCATGCTGCAACTAAAAGATCCCGCGTGCCACAACTAAGACCCGGAGCAGCCTAAGTAAGTAAATAAATAAATAAATATTAAAAAAAAAAGAAGCTGCAGACACAACATATGCATCTTCACTTTGGTGTATAATAAGTACCTCAAACTTAATATGCCTAAAACATATGCTAACACATCTTTTTGTTGCTCAGGACGAAACTGTGGCATCACCTTAATATCTCTCATCTCTCACACCTCACATCTCTTCTGTCAGTAAATCCCATCAGCTTTATCTTCAAAATGCATCCAGGTTATGACCATGATAAAGCACACTGATACTACCGTCATGGGCTTTTAGACCTGGTATTCACTGGGAGTATACAGCAATTGCCTCCTAATTGCTGACCCATCTTCAGACCTTAATTACTGTCAGTCTATTCTCTACATAGCAGCCCAGGGGAATACACAAAAGCTCAAGTCAGACCACACACTGCACATTGCTCCAATGGCTCACCATCAAGTCAAAATCCTTCCTCTTACTAAAGCCTCTCAAGATCAGGAGTCCTGAAAATGACCTCAGTTCAATTCTTCCTTTGCTCCCCTCTTATTCCACTCCAGTCCTGGGGGCCTTCACTCTTTCCTGGACACACAAAATAGATGGCTGCATCACGGTTTTGGACTTGTTCCCTCTACCCTAAATGTTCTTCTGTGTCTGTATGACTCACTCACTCACATCTTCCAGACATTTATCCAATGTGGACTTTTTTTCTGTCTTACCAAAAGTCTTCACACCCACCCATACATACACACTTTCTATTCTTCTTCTTTGCTTTTTGTGTGTGTGTGTGTGTGTGTGTGTGTGTGTTTAATTCTATTCACTTTCTGGCCTATACTATTTATTACTGTTTTCTTTGTTGCTATTTCCCATACTGGAAAATGCAAGCTCCATGAAAGCAATGGCTGTTATTTATCTTCTAGCCTGCTGAAACCTCAGCTGCTGGAGCAGTGAGTTGTTCACTGCAGGCATTCAATAAATATTTGCAGAATGAATAAAACAATAATGATGCCTTCTGGAGAAGTAATAGTTAATATTGATTTACTACTTTGTAGGTATCAAAACCATATTGAATGCATTATATATATGATCTCATTTATTCTTTACTAATAACTATACTTATTTTATAGAAGAAGTATCAATAATAGGCTAGGGGTAGTAATGCAGGATAAATGTGGTCATGAGGCAGTTTTGGTGATCTAATCTGAGTCCTCTGACACCAGAACTTTTGTCCTTTAACTTGCACTTATCTAGGTATGCTCTAAAGCTTTTGTTGATTTATAAATTAGAAGAGCTTTATACAGTTACTGTGACAAACCATTGGATACAACTGTATACATTAATCCTATAAGCAAGCTACTAGAGTAAAAATTATTTACAGCTACAGTATATTTATTTTGTCTTAGCACCTAACATTAGACCAAAATTTATTGTTTTGAAAGAACAGAATTCAACCAAGTTCAGCTTTCTCTTTCAGGAAATGTTATTATGGTAACATTTTCCCCTGGAGGGCCTCAGAATCTGTTTTGGAAGGCAAAAGGAACACAGGACAGAGTAATGACCTTCACTGTTCTTAGTGTTATATTAGTTGATTTATAAAGAAGAATTGAAAGAAATATATCTGTTCCTAGATTGGATCAAATTAATATTTGACTCATTTTATAATTTTAAAATGTGCCAGAATTGATATATAAAGTCTAGTACAGTAAAGGAACTATAGTATCCAAGGACTTCATATCCTTGTAAATCATTTTTATTTTCAGTTTGTTTTTTCCTAGTATATATGAATGGTGTTTATCTCCTCAGGAATAAAGTATCTTTCATTACTCAGAAATAGAGCTCAAGTTGATTTAGATACAACATTATTCTATTTCAAAAGGAATTGTGCACTTATAATTCATTTCTTCTGCTGTGGCTGGTATCTAAGATGACAGGAAAAGGAATAACATTAGGAGAGTAAGAGAAGAAAAATTAGTGGCAGACAGAATAGTGATTTAAAATAATTACTGAGATAGACACCACCTGGCCATGAGTCCTTTTAAGTCCCATACCCGTTGATGACTAATTACCACCTTCAGTCACAAAAGTACAGCTAACCAGATAGTAGTCACATTTGCATTATTACTTTAATGATATCACTCTAGAAGCAATTTGTTTATGCTAGTAATCTGAAGTTCAAATGATTCTGAAATATGTTTATGCTAGTAATCTGAATATTCAAACAATCAATTAAGCACCAAGATAAAACTGAAACTTTTAGGTCAAATCTGGAGATAATAGCATTGAAACTATTCAGTGATTTGAGGCCAGTAATATATTAACAATGTTCCTTTCAATTTTGAACTATTTCCAAACACTTCTTGAAATATTTCATAATTTCTTGTTTGAACAATTGAATCTTCAATTTTCCAAGTTGACTGATCTTTTTTGGTAGGACAAAAAAATTAAATAATCTGATGTATTGTTGCTCATCAATATCAATTTGAAAGCTCATCAGGATTAATGAGAAAAACTACAACTTTTGATAAGATATCAATTAAGCAACCAAACAGCTATTTACTGAAAATGTACTATGGTGTATGAACTATCCTAGGGCTAGAAGCAGATAAAAGTGTAAAGTCTATTCCTTAAAGTAAGATGTATTCCATTTAAAATATGTGACCATAAAATAAAACACAGACAATGTTGCTGGCTCCAAGGCTGGGACTCCCCTGCTGAGGCAGCCAGCCATGTCAGAACCTGGCCCCAGCCACTGGCAGCCTCGGCACTAGGCAGAACTTGGCAACCAACCTGTCCTGGGGCCAGCCATGCCTACCAGCACACCCAGAGTAGTCATGCCCCACCATAAAAGAAGGGCCCACACAGCCCACATAGGGGGCACCCCTAAAGCATATAGATCTGGTGAACAGAGGGGAGTGTGCGGCTGGCTGGACCCCATAGGTCATCTCCTACATAAGGCCACTTCTCCAAGGTCAGGAAATGTAACTGACTTACCTAATACATAGAAATAAAAACAGAGAATCAGGCAAAATGAGGTGACAAAGAAATATTTTTTAAATGAAGGAACAAGATAAGAACCCAGGAGAGCTAAGCAAAATGGAGATAAGCAATCTACCCAATAAAGAGTTCAAGGTAATGATCATAAAGATGCTCAACAAACTCAAGATAAGAATGTATGAACACAGTGAGAAGTTTAACAAAGAGTTAGAAAATACAAAAAAGAATCAGTTACAGAACACAATAACTGATATAAAAAACACACCAGAAGAAATCAAAAGTAGATTAGATGATACAGAGGAATGGGATCAGAAAACTGGAAGACAAAGTCATGGAAATCACTCGACCTGAACAGAAAAAAGAATTTAAAAAAATGAGGACAGTTTAAGAGACTTATGGGACACCATCAAATGTACTAACCTTTGCACTATAGGGATCCAAATGAAAGGAGAGAGGGGAAGGGGCAGATAACATATTTCAAGACATAAGAGCTGAAAACGTCCCTAAGCTGGGAAAGGAAACAGACATCCAAGTCCGGAAGGCACAAAGAGTCCCAAACAAGATCAACCCAAAGTGGCTCAAACCAAGACACGTTGTAATTAAAATGGCAAAAATTAAAGATAAAGAGAGAATATTAAAAGCAGTAAGGGAAAGGTACCTAGTTACATATGAGGCTATCAGCTGACTCTTCAGCAGAAACTCTATAGGCCAGAAGGGAGTGGCATGATATGTCTAAAGTAATGAAAGAAATGAACCAAAAACCAATAAAATTCTATCTGGCAAGGTTATCATTCAGATTTGAAGGAGAGATAAAGAGTTTTACAGACAAGCAAAGGCTAAAAGAGTTCAGTGCCAATGAACCAGCTTTACAAGAAGTATTAAAGGGACTTCTTTAAGGGGGAAAGAAAGGACCACAATTAGAAATATGATAATTATGAAAGAAAAATAATCTCATTGGTAAAGGCAAATATAAAGTAAAGGTAGTGCATCAACCACTTATAAAGCTAGTATCAATAGAATGATTAACTGACAAAAGTAGTAAAACCATCTATATCTACAATAAGTAGTTAAGGAATACACAAACAGAAAGATGTAAAGTATGATCTCAAAAACATTAAAAGTGTGGATGGGGGAATAAAAACACAGGGTTTTTAAAATGTGTTCGAACTTAAGAAGTCATCAACTTAAAATAATCATGTACGTATATAGAATGCTATATATAAACCTACCTCATGGTAACCAAAAACCAAAAATCTATATAGATACACACACACACAAAAGAGAAAGGAATCCAAACATAACACTAAAGATAGTCATCAAATCACAAGGGAAGGGAGCAAAAGAAGAAAAAAGGAAAAAAAAGAACTGCAAAAACAACCAGAAAACAAAATACAAAATGGCAATAAGTACATATCTATCAATAATTACTTTAAATGTAAATGGACTACATGCTCCAATCAAAAGACATAGAGTGGCTGAATGAATACAAAAACAGGACCCTTATATATGCTGCCTACAAGAAACTCACTTCAGGTGAGGGGGTGGAAAAAGTATTCCATGCATATGGAAACAAAAAGAAAGCTGGGTAACAATACTTATATCAAATAAAATATACTTTAAAACAATGACTCTAAGAAGAGACAAAGAAGGACAATACATAATGATAGAGAGATCAATCCAAAAAGAAGACATAACAGTTGTAAATATATATGCACCCACCATAGGACCACCTCAACACATAAAGAAAATGTAAACAAACATAAATGGAGATAATGATAATAGTAAGGGACTTTAACACCCCAGTTACATCAATGGATACATCTGACAGAAAATCAATAAGGAAATTATTAAATTATACATTAGACCAGGTAAACTTAATAGATATAAAATTGTCATCCAAAAGCAGCAGTATACACGATCTGCTGTTTGGAAGCAAGAGAACCTGGAAAGCCAATGGTATAATTTAGTCCATGTCTGAAGGCCGAGAACCAATGAAACCAATGGTATAAATTTGAGTCCAAAAACTTGATAATCTGAGAATCTGGGGGCCAATGATGTAAGTCCTGGTCTGGGTCTAAAGGTTCAAAAACCAGGAGCACCAATATCCAAGACAAGAGATGGATATCCCAGCTCATGCCAAAAAGAAAATTCGTACTTCCTCACCTTTTTGCTCTATTTGGACTCTCAACAGTTTGGATGATGCCCACAAGCATGGGTGAGGGCAATCTTCTTTACTCAGTCTACTGATTCAAATGTTAATCTTTTCCAGAAATACCCTCATAGACACAGCAGAAATGTTTTACTAGCCATCAGGGTACCCCTTAGCCAGTCAAAATGACACATAAAATTAAGCGTAATAGAAGCGACATTTGGTTTTGCTGATTTTGACTCAGAGAACAGCCTCCAAGTGCCACAAATTAAACCATAGATTTGTGCAAAATGTGTTGCCACCTTACTCTTCCAAGTCACAGCCTGTAGTTATACCATACAATTCAGAACTTCAAAATGTCCTCAAAATTCTAAAGCTGTGACTATTTATCTCTTCTTGCAATAAAAATTTGAGAATCTGTTGGGTATTATAAACTCTTTCCCCCAGAAAATATACATGCGCCATATACACATGCAAAAAAATGAAACTAGACCTACTATCTTATACCATATAAAAAAATTAACTCAAAATGGATTAAATACTTGAATATATTTAAAACATAAAATGCCTAGAAGAAAGAATAGGCAGTGAGCTCCTTGACATAGGTCTTGTCAATGATTTTTTGGATCTGACTCCAAAAGCAAAGGCAACAAAAGCAAAAATAAGTAGGGCTACATCAAACTACAAAGTTTGTGTAGAGCAAAGGAGATCACCAAAAAATTTAAAAATAACCTACTGAGTGTGAAAAATATTTGCAAATCCTATATCTGGTAAGGGGTTAATATCCGAAATATATAAAGAATTCATACAGTTCAACAGCAAACAAAACAAAACAAAACAAAAAAACCCCTAAACAATCCAATTAAAAACTGGACAGAGGTGGTATCTAATCCAGTCCTCT
The DNA here is from genome assembly GCF_028021215.1 of Eschrichtius robustus. NCBI lineage: Eukaryota > Metazoa > Chordata > Mammalia > Artiodactyla > Eschrichtiidae > Eschrichtius > Eschrichtius robustus. The sequence continues at coordinate 7,760,050 of NC_090830.1, read as the reverse complement.
TTAATATGGTCTAGCATTACTAATTTCCCTTGAACAAATATTTAGAATGTAGTGGAATGACCGTGAGACTTGTCAGGCCAGGTTAGAAAAGTCTATATAAAATTATGCCAGGTGCTCTCCTGGAAGGGGGCTTGTGGATTATGAGTCTACACCTCACTTTACAGAGGAGGAAACTAAGGCCAGATAAGATTGAGACATGTCCTCATGGCGCCCGAGCCCCACGCCAGCGTTCTCTCAGTAACTCATAAGTAAGTACTCACACAGGCTCAAAAAGTTAATTATTTCACTATTGTAAGATTATAAAAATGAGCTTATAAATTTTCTTAGTGTTTAAACATTTAATCTTTCTGAAATGTATATGGTACATTTTGAGCTAAGACTATTGCTGTATTTCTTTCTCAATGAGTAGTCAACTATTTTATTCATTTAATGAAGAATATGTCCTTTCCTTATTCCTAAAAAATATCTCAGCTACTACCTATATTGATGACTTTCTTCTCTTTTGAGTTGCTGCCTCTCCTGTATTTGGTGTTTTTTTTTTTTAATTTTCTATTTATTTAGACTATACTTCATTTTTTAAAAATCCCAGTAATTTACAGGAAAGGGCTAAATATGACCATGAGATTTTGAGGGGATACAAATACATTTTTGCACTTAGGCTCAACAAACAAACTATTGAATCATAGAAGGAATTCATCTACCAACATGTGCAAAGTGTAGCTATGATTTAGTCAAGTAAATCAATGAGTCAAACAAAGCTGACTTACCTGACAAAAGGTTAACCTATGCATATTTTATCAATAGAAGTCTAGTATTCAGAGTAGAGGAGAAATAGAGAAGAAGGTTGGTCTTCTAATGTTATGCAGTTTATATAAAAGCTAAATTTAAAATCCACAATGAGTTCTGAAATTTATGACTATTACTATGTAGGTCTTTAGACAAATTGCCCAGTAGTAAGAAAACTGGATTATATGTCATATGGGCAATTGTGAGAAATCAATCGAGATTTGTGGTTTGTATGGGTGGTGGGAAAAACAGCTTCTCATGCTAATGGAAAAGAAAATTTATATTCACTCTGTGTGAATTGCTTTGGTCCATTGCTCATCTGAAGACATTTCTATGCAAGGACGCACTTCATTCCCTTAGCTCCTGTTTGGCTGCCAAGAGATTAAGTTTATGGTCTGGTGACTGATTTATTCCCACTCTGCTTTAGGCTGTGAGGGATAGCTCACATTCTCAATCAGGGAGATAAAGGGTAGAAAACCTAAATTCCTTTTATTAAAGTATGTATATATGTGTACATGCACATATATATACACATGTGTATGTATTTATGTATTTAGACCTTTACTATTAGATTGAACTAAAAGTATATAACACCACTTACTAAGCTGGAAAGTTGGCTCCAGGTTAATAGCTTTGCTTTGTTTTGCCTCCCTTTGATTTCTCTCTTGCAGAAATCAGGTATTTCCTATACAAAGTTAATCCCAGTGGGACCCTATTAATTAGGTGCCAAACCAAACAGTATCCTAACCCAGCAAGTCCACAGTTTCTTTGCAAGGCCCAGTTTTGTGTGTGTGTGTGTGTGTGTGTGTATGTGTGTGTGTGAAGGGTGGGACTTAGAAGTTTATTAATGATCAGAAATATTTAAAACATCAGGATTGAAAGGTCTTTTGGGAGATGTAGCTGCACTCTTGGATCAGTCAGAGATCAAGAAGGAATCACAGAAGCCAAAAGTAGCAAAGATAGGAAATATGTTTCCCCTATTGTTTGTACTATTAGCATAGGCAATGAGAAAAGGTGGTAGAAATGCACGAAGGAAGTTATAGAGTGAGCTATCAAAGTTAGATTGAAAGCACTGATTGTTATCCCTCACCTTACCTTGTAATTTTGCTTCTATATTTCTTTGTCATTTGGGATCTTTAGCTAATTGTCTCTGTAACACAAGTCAACTTATTTTAGTAAAGGCAGGGGTTTTTTTTGTTTGATATCATATAGAGCAGGGGTCCCCAACCCCTGGGCCACGGACCGATACTGGTCTGTGGCCTGTTAGGAACCGGGCCACACGGCAGGAGGTGAGTGGCGGGTGAGCGAGTGAAGCTTCATCTGCATTTACAGCCACTCCCCATCGCTCCCATTACTTCCTGAGCTCCATCTCCTGTCAGCATTATGATGAGTTGTATAGTTATTTCATTATATATTACAATGTAATAATAATAGAAATAAAGTGCACAATAAAAGTAATGCACTTCAATCATCCCGAAACCATCCCCCACCCCCCGTCCGTGGAAAAATTGTCTTCCACGAAATCAGTCCCTGATGCCAAAAATGTTGGGGACCGCTGATATAGAGGATAACCTGAAATTTTTTTGACTAACACATGGCTCTAACACAGGGAACTAGGACTAGTCGTTAGAAATTATAAAAAACCAAAAAAGTTCTGACAATTCGATTTGTCTTTACAAAGTAATGATACTCCTATCATTGCCTTCTGTGTCTTTACTAGCTTTCCACGTTCTTTTACTATAGGGTTTTGCATTTAATAGGAGCCAAAATGTAATCTCATTGAAAAATAGCATATTTAATTAAATATCCATTTAGTGAATAATTGGTAACAAAATTTCTAAGTGCAGGATTTGATGGTATGACTCTACATAGTTTAAAGTTGTTCAGAAAGAGTAGGTACACTTAATGAAAAAGCAAAATATATGTATTATGAGAGGAGAAACTGGGGTTATATATAAATTTATTTTTAGGGTTGGGCCAAATCAAATTATGACTTTTAATTTAATTTTGTATATTAAAAGTTTTAGGCCACTCTCCTAACACGTCAGTTTTGACTCAGTTTTATCATTCTGCCATCCTAAGGAAAAATGTGCTTGAGAAAGTTCTTAAAGTAGAATGATATACTTTGCAAAGATGAATGGGACTTGCTTATAAAAATGCCAACCATCAATACCTATCTGCAAATCAAAATGTATTAGAAACATATTTGAAACCTCAGATGAATAAAATATCCTATATACTCTGATGATGCCAGAATAAACGTGAAAACATAAATATTATACCCAGAGAAATTATATAGAAAAGAGAATTTTCTCTCTCATATTGTACATCAAATATATGGTCATGTCTGTTTTACTTACTTTGTATAATATTATGTCACAAATGTAAATTGATAGCTCTATTAAAACTGTCAAATGTATTGGTGAAATTTATTTGCTAGTTCATGTTTCATATGCAACTGTTTTTCATTTGTTGAACAATTCATTTAATTTGACAGCTCTGATTTTACAGAATTGCTCTTTCAAGACATTTGAGGTTGTTGTTTATATCAATATTCTATAACCTCTTTCATATTTCTCCACTCACTCTCTAGATATAACCCTCCTTAAAATGACCTACATATTTTATTGCAAGTGTTACTGCTGTCTTTGCCAATATGCAGAAAAAGTTAAGGTATGGTCTCTGGAGGCAAACTTTCTTGCAGCAAGCATTTCAAAGGTAAAGTTCATAACTTAGATAAACATTGTCCCAACAAATCCCCTAAATAAGCACTGAGCACTTTGCATCTTTTTAGTCTATGAAGTCTGTCATATCCACCAAAATGTGTAAAAAACGCAGTCCTGGACTTCCCTGGTGGCGCAGTGGTTAAGAATCCGCCTGCCAATGCAGGGGACACGGGTTCGAGCCCTGGTCCAGGAAGATCCCACATGCCTCAGAGCAACTAAGCCCGTGTGCCACAACTACTGAGCCCACGTGCCACAGCTACTGAAGCCCGTGCGCCTAGAGCCTGTGCTCCACAACAAGAGAAGCCACCGCAATGAGAAGCCTGCGCAACACAACGAAGAGTAGCCCCTGCTCGCCACAACTAGAGAAAGCCCACACGCAGCAACAAAGACCCAATGCAGCCAAAAATAAAGTAAAAAAACAAAAAAAACACAGTTCCTTTTTCTATACAGTATGAAGAATTCAGAATAATTATGTTAGTCTTCTGGCACTATTGGAATATGATCAATTGCTTTTTTGATAAAAATGGCAAAAGTACTGTTGTAAAACATTACAGAAAAAAATTATTTCTCACTTTCTTTACATGACTTATTTATTTTTTTGTCTGGAAATTTATACCTCTTAATCCTCTTCACCCATTTTGCCCACCCCTCAACCACCCACCTTTTTGGCAACCACCAATCTGTTCTCTGTATCTATAAGTTTTATTTGTTCATTTGTTTTTTAGATTTGACATACGAATGGAATCATATGGTATTTGTCTTCTCATTCTGATTATTCCATTTAGCATAACACTCAAGGCTCATCCACGTTGTCGCAAATGGCAAGATTTCAGTCTTTTTAGAGCTGAATAGTGTTCCATTTTGTGTGTGTGTGTGTGTGTGTGTGTATGTGTGTGTATATATATACACATATATATATATATACACACATATATATATATATATATATATACACACATATATATATGTGTGTGTGTGTGTCACTTCTTTATCCATTCGTCCATCCATTGACACTTAGGTTGTTTCCATATCTTGGCTCTTATAAATAATGCTATAATGAACATAGAGGTGCATATATCTTTTCAAATTAATGTTTTCTTCAGATAAATACCCATAAGTGGAATTGCTGGATCATAAGGTAGCTCTATTTTCAATTTTTTGAGGAACCTCCATACTGTTTCCTATGGTGGCTGCACCAATTTACATTCCCACCAACAGTGGACAATGGCTTCCTTTTCTCCGTATCCTCAACAACACTTGTCTACCAAAACGTTTATATCCCTATGATGATTTATTTGTACTGTGCCTCTGAATTTTCCCTACTGTCTGAGAAAATAATTCCTCTTGCTGATAAGCAAAAGGAACAGTAGCCAGAGCGAGCAAACCTTAGGTAAACGTCTCTGAATAGGTATTAGCTGTAGATTTATGCCCTGTCACATAGCCATTAGCATAGTTATATCTTACTACTTATGGAGTAGCTTTCAGTTAGACATTTTTTTCCTTAGCAGCCAGTGGAATTATATGTGTAATATTAGCAAGGCTTTGTGTGTATGTGTGTTTGTGTGTGTGTGTGTGTATAGCTTAAATCGCAGAACATCATTCATTACTTCTCTAACCCTAATCAGAATAATGAGAGAGAAATAGTCATTGCTTAAGTGAGGATGGTGTTTTCAGGAATCAAGATCTATGTAATATATACTCCTTCAAATCACTAAACCCCTTCTTGTTTAGGCTGCTTCCCTTCTCTTCATCTCTGGACTTTTCTTTTAGGGTTACCCTTTAGGATTTACTATTTCTTTTATCTTCAGTGTATTTTCCAGTTCTACAAACTTGATGTGACTTTCTCAGCCTTCAAATAATCCTTCTCTTTTTGGCTCCTAATAGTACTTTTTTTGTTGTTGTAAAAATCAGCTGTCACATGATTTAGGCTAACGTTACAATAAAAATATCCATCTATTAGTTTTCCCTGTGGCAGGTTTTACGTTAGTTTCTTGTTATGTATTATATCATTTAATTAAAACTATTCTAAAACATTAATATTATTATCCAAAGAGTAAGGATTAAGAATCTAATAGCCAGGTAGGTGAAATAAAGCTTATCTAGCTAGTAAATGTCTTGGGAAAGAATGACCTGAAAGAATAAGAGGTGACTGTGCCTGATCCTAAGACAGGACCAGGAACAGTGCCTGCTTCCATTAGCCAGACTGGAAAACCTCTTGCTGCACAAGACATTGGGGACGATTGTACAGAAGTCTTACCTCAGTAGGCAAGAATAGTTACCTTTAGACTGACACTGCTTTAGTTTCACCTAACAAATCATAAAACCAATACCAGAATCAAGCTGTTTCCAAGTAACTTAACTATACCCCAGAAAAAAGCTCAATATTTTTAGAAATACAAAACATCCAGGACACTGACAAGGTAAAATTTACAATATCTGGTATCCAGCAAAAGATTACTAGGCCTGCAAGAAAGAAGGAAAATAAGATCAAGAATAAAGAGAAAAAATAATCAGTTTAACAGAGTCAGAATTGGCACAGATGTTGGAATTGAGAGTGAAAGACTTTAAACCAGTCATTAAAAATATTTTCCTAAATAGTACTTTTTTTCTCCCATCCAGATATCTGTACTGTTATTGCCTTTTGTTTTATTTTTTATATATGTTATTCATTGCACACTCCATGGTTATTATTTTTAAACAAAGAGTCAATTTAAATGAAAAGAAAAAAATCTTGTATGTAGTTATCATTTCTGATGTTCTTCAATCCTTTGTATAGATGAATATTTCCATCTGGCATAATCTTCCTTCTGTCTGTAATCCAGTATTGTTATGGTAGAAATCTGTGATTGTGATGCTAAGGTATGTGGGAGGTGAAGCATTCTATAATCTTCTATATGGGTCTTAGTCTTTTGAAGTCCTATGTCCCTAGGTTATAACCTTCACAAGTGTGAATCAGGAAGCCTGAAGGGGACTGGAGATGGGTAAATGCCCTTTCCACCATGTGAGACAAGGCTCTGGTAAAGTTTTCTCCATGGAGAGTAGGCTTTTCTTCATGATTACACTCCACTTTTCCCTCCTCCTGCCAGAGCCAGTAGGGGATTTTTTCTCTCTGCTCTTCACAGTGAGAAATTATGTTTTACCTGGAAGTAAAACCCACAGAAGTGTGGAGGCCTCCTAAGACTACGAGAGTTTCCTTTATGCAAGGTCAACAGGAATTTGTCAAAATGATCATGTAAGTGTTCTTAACTGTTTATTGCTCCAGTGGCTTCTGATCAAGGTTAGATGATATTGTCTATGTTCTACGTATTTGCCTGACTCTCCAGAATTTTAGGTGGTAGTTTACTTTGCTACTTTAATTCTCTGTTAATTTCAAGAAAAATCATTGATAATTAATTTGTTCAACTTTTACTTGTTCTAGGGATATGTATGATGACTTCTAAGGTCTTTACTTGTTGGACCTGAAACCAGCAGGTAACACCCTGCTGATAGGGTATTATTGGATATTACTGGTGTTACTGGATACCCAGTCTCCAAGTTGGATGACATTCTCAGGTGACTAAGCTCAAGTAGTGGAATTACTTAGAAGTAAACAGAGCCCTAACAGGCATGCAAGCTTACCCACAGTTTAGTCAATACATGACTGAATTAAGGCAATCAGTTCCTCATTCTATCTGCCTAGGAAAGAAGGGTGAAACTGACAACACTAAAAAGTGAAGTAGATAAATGTGAACTTAAGATAGGCGATTTTAGCATATTTTTTTCAGTAACTGAGAGGAGAAAAAAAAGAAATTAAACAAAAATCATTTGAGGGAATCCAGGAAGATGGAGTAGGAAGCATCAGAAATCTGTCTTCCCACCTAGACAACAATTGCACTGACAGAATCAGCCTGGTGCAACTATTTTAGAACTCTGGATTTTATTGAAGTTTCCAGGGGAAGGCTTGGACAGTAAGTCACAGTTAAATTTGGTCAATTTTAACTCTTAACACAGTAGCAGCTATTTAATTCCTACACCAGGCAAATGTGTACATGTTCCTGGAGCAGCCTGCACACACCTTGTAGGAACCAGGGTGGGCAAAATGGACTCTGTTCTTTAAATACTAGGACTCTCTGATGACTGATTGTTGTTTCTGATCATGAGATTCAGACAAAGAGGGGACAGCCATTGTTTTTGCACCTGCGCCCATTGTTGCAAGCCCTTTCCCCTCTGGCTGAAGTGACTTCTAGGGGATTTAAGGGCCAGCACATTTCTTCTATCTTCATTTTTCTCTTTTTCCCTTTTGGGAGCCAGACATTAAAGACCAAGACATTTAAAGTTGACTGCATTAGTAGAGGAAATTAGAAAGACACTGTGCATGACTATGGGAAAGCACAGACTCAGAAAAGACCTGAGAAGACCTTAAGTTTACACTTAAGGCCAATCTTCAGCACCGAGACAGTCTACAACAATAAGACAAACAAGCAAACAAACAAAATACCTGACAACAAACTCTGAGGAAGGGGGTGAATCTGATTTCCAGATTTACCACATTATTCAATTCAGATATTCAGTTTTAAACAAAAAAATTCAAAGCATACAAAGAAACAGGAAAATATGGTTCATTCAAAGGAAAAAAAAAATAAACCAACAAAAACTGTCCCTGAAAAATACCTGACCATGAATCTTCTAGACAAAGATGTTAAAACAACTACCTTAAAGACATCTGAAGAACTAAAGGACAACTTGGAGAAAGTCAAGAAAATGATGTATGAACAGACAGAAATATCAATAAAGAGACAGAAAACATAATGAACCAAAAAGAAATTTGGAACTGAAAAGTGCAATGACTGATATAAAAAAATTCACTAGAGGGATTCAAAGTCAGATTTGAGCAGGCAGAAAAAGGAATCAGTGAACTTGAAGACAAGATGATGAAAATTATCAGGTCTGAGGAACAGCAAACAAAAAGACTGAACAAAAGTGAATAGAGCCTAAGGGACCTGTAGGACTCCATCAAGTGGACCAACATATGTGTTGTGGGAGTCCCAGCATGGGATGTAGAGAGAAAAAACAGAATATTTGAAAAAATAATGGCTGAAATCTTCCCATATTTGAAGAAAGATGTGAATATAAGCATCCAAGAAGCTTAATGAACTCCAAGTAGGACGAACTCAAAGAGACCCACAATGATACATGGTAATGGAACTGCTGAAAGACAAGGACAAAAAGAATTTTGGAAGGAGCAAGAGAGAAGTGAATTATCCCATACAATCAGTAAGATTATCAGTAAGATTATCAATAGGTTCTCATTAAAATCTTTGTAGACCAGCAGGAAGTGGAATTATATATATTCAAAATGCTAAAAGAAAAAAAAAAGAACTATTAACCATGAATCCTATATCCAGCAAAACTGTCCTTCAAAAGTGAGGGTACTCCCAGGTAAACAAGAGCTGAGGGAGACCACTACCATTAGATCTGCCCTGCAAGAATGTTAAGGGAGCTCCTTCAGGATGAAAGGACACCAGACAGTAACTTGAAGCCATATGAAGAAATAAAGATTTCAGTAAAGGTAAATAAATGGGAAATTATAAAAGCTAGTATTATTGTAACAATGATGTGTAACTCTACTTTTTGTTTTTTACATGAATTGAGAGACTAATACATTAAACAGTAAAAGATATATTAGTCTAAAAGTTAGTATTTTCATAACTTTGGTTTGTAACTTCTCATTTTATTTTCTACACAATATAAGAGATGGATGCATTAAAATTATTAGTTTATATTTTTGAGAAACAAGTTATAAACATGTAATTTTGTGACATCAAGAACTGAAAGGGGTGGGGATGGAGCTATTAAAGTAGCAGAGCTTTCATATGTTATTGAAGTTAAGTTGGTATAAATGCAAATTAGAGTGTTATAACTTTATGACACTAAATCCAATCCCCATGGTATCCACAAAGAAAATAGCTAAATAATACAGTAAGTCCCCTACATACCTTCAGGTTGCAAACTTTCAAAGTTATGAACGTGTGTTCGCATGTCCAATCACATAAGTTAGTTCATGTGTCTGGCACACACTGTCATGCGCATGCATCCTCTACAAGTGGTTGTGCTTTTGTGTACTATACTGTACAGTACTGTACAGAGTACAGTAGTACAGTATCTTTATTTCAAGCCCAGGATGTCCAGAAGCAAGCGTAAAAGCAGCGGTGATATAGCTGGTACTACTGTACTTCTCAAGGTACTGTACTGCAAGAGTAAAAATGTTGCCCTTATTTTTTGTGTTTGTTTTATTATTTCTGTTAAAAGTATTATAAACCTATACAGTACAGTACTATATAGCCAATTGTGTTAGTTGGGTACCTAGGCTAAATTTGTTGGACTTATGAACAAATTGGACTTACAAATGCGCCCTTGGAATGGAACTCATTTGTATGTAGGGGAGTTACTGTATACACAAAAGTAAATGAGAAAGAAATTTAAATGTTTTATTACCAAAAAAATCAACTAAACACAAAAGAAGGCAGTAGTGCAGGAAATGAGGGGGGAAAAAAAGCTGTAAGACATGGAAAACAAAGAGTACACAACAAGTCCCTCCTTACAGCAATCAACTTAAATATGAATAGATTAAACACTCCAATCAAAAGTCAGAGATTTACAAAGTAGATTTTTTAAAAATGTTCCACCTATATACTGTCTATAAGAGTCTCACTTTAGATCCAAAGACACAAATAGGTTGAAAGTAAAAGGATGGAAAAGGATATGCTGTGTAAATAGTAACCAAAAGAAAGCAGGGATAGATATGTCAATATCAGGTAAAAGAGACTTTAAATGAAAAAAAAATTACAAGACACAAAGAAGGACATTTTGTATAATACAAGTTCAATACAGCTAGAAGATTAAACAATTATAAACTTTTATGCACATAATAACATATCATTAAAATAGTTAAAGCAAATTTGACAGAAGTAAAGGAAGAAATACATGGTTCTACCATAATAGTTAGAGACTTCAGTCGACTACTCACAATAATACATAGAAAAACCTGATGGAAGGTAAGTGAGGAAATAGAGAACTTGAATAGCATGATAAATAACTAGTATTAAAAGACATATACAGAACACTCTACTCAAACAACAACAGAATACACATTCTTTTCAAGTGCACATGGAACATTTTCTAGTATGTACCAAATGTTAGGCCACTAATTAAGTCCCAAGAGATTTTAAAAGATAGATATTATTCGAAGTATCTTCTCCAACCACAAGATGAAATTAAAAATCAATAACAAAAGAAAAACAAAATTTCACAGATTTATAAATTAAGCAACACAAAAGCTTTTAAATAACAAATGAATCAATGAAGAAATCACAAGGGAAATTAGAAAATACTTAGAGATGAATGAAAATCAAAATATAACATACCAAAACTTACAGAGAGTAAGCAGTGCTAAGGCGGAAATTATAGGTTTAAACAATTACATTAAAAAAAACTAAAACCTCAAATCAACAACCTAACTTTGTAGCTTAAAGAATTAAAAAAGAATAACAAACTATACCCAAAGTCCTTAGAAAGAAGGAAATAATAAAGATGAGCATAAGTATAAACAAAATAGAGAATAGAAAAATCATAGAGAAAAATCAAGAAAACCAAAAGTTGGTTCTCTGAAAAGATCAACAAAAGTAACAGACCTTTAGCTAAATGGACTAAAAAAAAGGAGAAAATATTCAAATTACTAAAATCAGAAATCAAGTTGTGGATTTTGCTACTGATTCTACAGAAATAAAAGGATTATAAAAGAGTACTGTGAGCACTGTAAACCAACAAACTGGAAAACCCAGATGAAATAGACAAACTCCTAAAAACACAAAACCAACCAATATGAATGTGTGAAGAAATAGAAAATCTGCACAGACCTATTACTAGTTAGGTGACTGAATCAATAATCAAAAACTTCCCGACAAAAAAAGTCTTGGACCTGATGGTAAATTCTACTAACATTTCAAGAAGAAGTAATATCAATCTTTCCCAAACTTTTCCAAAAAAACTGAAGAGAGACAACACCAAAAAGTAAATTAAGAAAACAATTCCATTTACAATATCATCAACAAGAAAAAATATACTAAGGAATTAACTTACGAGGTAAATGATTTGCACAATTGAAAACTACAAACCTTGCTAAAAGAAACAGAAGAAGACATAAATAAATAGAAACACAACCAGTGTTCAGGGATTAGAAGTCTTAATATTGTTAAGATGTCAATACTACCCAAAACAATATATAGATTCAATTCAATCCCTATCAAAATCCCAATGATATTTTTGCAGATATAGGAAAACTCATCATAAAACTCATATGGAATCTTACAGAACCTTGAGTGGCCTAAACAATCCTGAAAAAGAAGAACAGAGCTGGAGGACTCACACTTACTGATTTCAAAACTTACTACAAAACTACAGTAACCCAAAGAGTGTGGTACTGGCATCAAGACAGACATTTAGACTAATGGAATAGAATACAGTTCAGAAATAAATCCTGACATATACAACATCAAATTCACTTCTATGACTCTACCAAACATAAAAGAGGCCATGACTCATCAACAGACATTTACATTAATGTTTATAGTGGCTTCATTGTTTAGAGACAAAACCGGGAATCAATTAAAGTGTATATCAACAGTAAAATGGATAAATACATTTTAGTATACTCATTAAATCAAATGCTAAACATCAATGAAAAGGAATGAGGTAATACTTTGTCTACTGCATGATAATATTTAGTATGTGCTTTCTAATCCAGTTTATATAAAGTTCAACAAGTATAACTATTTTATGACTTTAGTGTTCAGAATATTGTTTATGTTTGCAGACAAGTTAACTGTGATGAGCATTAGAGTAGCCTCTGGGTATTGAAAATATTTTATATGGTTGTTTACCTTGTAAAAAATTACTGGGCTGTAGATTTATGATATGTGCAATTTATTATATGTATGTTATACATCAAATAAAATATTACAAAGTTTTTCTGGTTTGTATTCACTAAGCCATGTTTTTCATACGGGCAATGAAAGCAAATATCTCTAAAGGCTGGTGAAATAACATGTACCATCTAGATTCGACATACTGTGCACAGATCCAGCCAAATGCTGTCATGAAGGATTTTGAATCCAGCATAGCCGTATTTTCTAATACATTAAAGAAGTTATAAATCTTAGATTTTTTTTTGTGAAAGAGTCTGTTTATCCCCCCAAATTTTTGTCAGCACAAAAATTATGAAATATGTTGTATACAGGGGCAAATGTTTTATGCTCATTGTGACCTTGGTATGATCATTAAAATCCTGAAAATAATCTTTCTTTTGTAATTGTTTTTGGAAGAAATTTATACCTGCCCTTTTCTATTTGCTTAGGCAACCTCTGGACAGTATTAGGGAGGTTTTTTTGTTTTTTTGTTTGTTTTATCATGGCATGTTTCCCGCTCTAGTACCTTGGCTTTCACAAGTCATTTTCATCCTTTTCCCAGGTTAGCTGACTGTCAATGAATGCCACTCTGTACTGAATCATCAATATGGAATGGTTGCAATCCAATTACTTGTCAGGGAATATAACCTCAAATCTGCTATTGCTCAATATTTATGAAAAGCACAGTTGAGAGAACACAATATTTATGGGAAAATTTCTGAATGGTAAGCAGTAGACTCATATCTCTAAATGCTCTAATAGCTACCCATAAATTATTCCATAGTATAAGTGCACTAGCAGCTTAGACCACATAATTTTACCACCTCCTAGTACAACAGCATTTACAGAATTGCCTCGTGGCGAAATGCCATCATCATACAGTGAGGGATAGTAAAAGAAACATCCCTAAGTTATTTGTTGCTTTGATGTTACATACCACTTTTCCTGTGACCGATCCCCAGAGAAATGTCTCTCTGATCCCCATATCAGAAAAAGGTGTGCATGGTAACTGGATTGCTTTTGAGTCATGCACCCCCTGATTCATACGCTTCCGTGCTTCTCAAAAGAAGGGTCCTGGAACTATATCCATGTACAGAAAACCAGAGAATAAATATTGAATACGGATATTTTCCCTGGAAAATTAATTTCACTCAAATATTTAGAAAAAGCATTTTGAATTTTTGTGCTCTCAAAACACTTTGTCACACATGGACATAAATAAATTAATCAAAATTCTTCATGTCTTCAGTTTGATAATTCACTATTTTTGGTTTGTAGTTTATTTTGTTCCACAAACATCTTAAAAGCATAAATTTAAAGCATAAGCTTAAAGCCAGAAAAAACACACAGGATAATTTAGAATATAAAGAAGATACAGAATAATAAAGTTTAGGACAGATATGGACTAGTTCCTGATGTAACTTCCAAAAATTTCAACGAGGAATATAAAAGCATTAATCAAGGGCTTCCCTGGTGGTGCAGTGGTTAAGAATCCACCTGCCAATGCAGGGGACACGGGTTTGAGCCCTGGTCCGGGAAGATCCCACATGCCGCGAAGCAACTAAGCTCGTGTACCACAACTACTGAGTCTGTGCTCTAGAGCCCAAGAGCCACAACTACTGAAGCCCACGCACCTAGAGCCTGTGCTCCACAACAAGAGAAGTCACCGCAATTAGAAGCCCATGCACCGCAACGAAGAGTAGCCCCCGCTCGCTCCAACTAGAGAAAGCCCGTGCACAGCAACGAAGACCCAACACAGCCATAAATAAATAAATAAATTTATTTTTTAAAAAAAGCATTAATCAATTATACCGAGACATTTGGTATAAAACATACTCAAATGCTTACATAAAATATGTTTTGAAGTAAAAATGAACTCTGATTCCACTTATACTAAAAACCCTGAAGTCTGACAACCTGAATACATAGTTCTTCAAATATAACTATTTAGCACTTTTTGGCTTCTGGTGCAAAGAAGGACAAAGCAAGTATATTCATGGTAATAGTAAAGAATGACTTCCACAATTGTCATTTTACCATATACTATTTCAAGCTGGAAATTTCACTTACCCACTACAAAACAGAGTGGTGACTATTCTGAATTCACAGGAAAAGATTACTGAATTAAAACTTCAGTGTGAGAGGTAATGACAACAAGAGGATAGTAAAGGTTTCAAAAGACTAAGAATAGGATACTAACAATATGTTGGAATCTTATTAGAATCAAACATCACATTAACAATACCGAATGCAAAAGGATCTATATATTGATTGCTCAGGGCATGTAATTATGAACACATGAATGCAAAACAAATCAAATCAGGCAAAATAGACATTGCCATATACAAAGTCAGAAATTAACTTCCTTTCCAAATTTTCCTCAAAAAATACTCAGGGATATATTCCCTCAAATAGTAAAGGAATGTAAAGTGATAGATATATTAAATGTAAGAGCCCATAGATTTTCCAGAGTGGAAGAAAAATAAATCTTAGGGTTACAGCTGAGTAGCAAGGTTCCCATGCATGCAGTCAATTGAAATTTAAAAAGCAGGTCATGGGATGCCTAGGCAAAAAAATAAATTTGTGTAATAAAAGTTATGAAGGAGAAACTAGATACTATCAGTGATCAGATGAAGTAATAAATTCCCAAGTCAATAAGAAAGTTAGAAAAGCAATTGAAAAGTCCAGAAAAATTAATTTGATGTCAAATAATGTTTCAATTATAAATCAAAGTAAACTATGATACAATTTTGAACAATTTGAAGAATGCAAGACAGAATGCACTTAAATTTTTTCCCTTGGTCATTCACTTAGAGTAACAGATTTAGGTGATTTTGGCTAAATCCCCTTTTCTGCTGTTTTAATGTCATATTTTATCCATAAATTAATGTTTATATCACATAATAGTGTAAATACCATTCACTCACTTTCCCCTTAGAATGAATCTATAGGGAAAACAAAGATTGAATTACAGCTACTGATCAGAATATAAAAGTTATAAATAACATGTTCAATGTTGTTGAAATAATATTGTAACAGCTGATAAGTGAAGAAGCCATCGCAGAGGGAAAGGAAACTGCAGGCATATACATTCCATTGTCGTGCTTAAGAAAACACTGAAATATAATTTCTAAAGTTGACCGATTAAGAAATAATTCTAAAATATACCATATAAATAAAAATAATATCAGAACACATAAAATTTGAGAGCAGTGAATGAAGAAATGGAAATAGTTTCTATGAGTAAATTCCTGTTATTAAATTCCTTGTTATTATTCCAGTTAGCAAATATCCAAAATTAAGATATGGACATATATGCATGCTACATAAATTCCACCAAGAGATTAAAACAATAACTTTTAAAAGTGGTTAATTTTAAGAGGATAGAATTGAGAATGATATAGGTCAGACATTTTTATTTATAACTTTATACCCCTTAGTTCTGTTTAATCCTTTTTTATCCATTTGAATATGTTACTCAACATCAAAAATTTTTTATGAAGCATGAAAATTTTGACTACTACTATTACAACAAGCATAAAAGAAGAATATTTGTTTGTTATTTCCTTCCAGATGAATTATAAAAGCATCATGGCAGATAATGTTACCACAATAAAAGAAGAGCTGGTGAAACCTGGGGCTATAGATGTGGTTCCATTGAATATGAGTGCATAATGCTATCAAAATGATTTTTAATATACTCCTAAGACATAAGACACATTTAAATTATTGATTATTAAATGAAGGATAACATTTTTTACATCAAAGTTTATGAAAGCATTAGTGATCATTTCATAAATGTTTAATGAAGATATATTTTATATACAGTGCTCCATTATAAAATCAATGATGAACACACTTTCAAACTATATAACTTTAAATCACTTTAAAAATAATATGTGGGTGTGTCTGCAGATGGGCCTAATACAAGAGGTATAGTACATTTCAACAGCATTTGCAGACAAATGTACCAGTTGCCTCTTCATGAGTTGTGTAAACAGCTTACTTCCAGGCATTTACTTTAGGTTTCCACATGTGGAAAATATCAGTGCTATTGTAAAAATGGTACAGTCTGTTAAAATCAGTGAGTGATTTATTGATCTTTGTGAAGCTTTCTATGAACAAATGGGAAACAACTGAGATGACTTATTCTAATATAATAGTTAAATAACATGATCAGTCAGTCAATTTTCTTCAGTGAAAATCCTTTGATGAGTATTTCTCTGAGACAGTAAAAAACAAAACAAAACAAAACAAAACCTTAACTATTGAATCATGGAACCTCTGATTGAATCATATGGCAGAATAAACTTGATCTCCAGTCAACAAAATGCACTTCTTAATACTTTGCTAAAACTATGCAATGAGCTTCTCTTTCAAGAAATAAGGCCAATTTCTCAAGGTACTACTCAGAGAAGCCTTTCTCATATTGAGCAACTATAATTCTAGATAAAAATATATTTAACTTTTTTAATGGATGATTTAGCAGGGAGAAAAATAGAAAATATTCTTAGAGGTAAAAGAAAGAAAAAGGAAGGGGGGAAGGAAAGAAAGAAGGAAGGATGAAAGGAAGGAAAAAAAAGTGTGAATTCAGAAAGATAAATTGGCATAGAGCCCATTAATGTTCCGAGGTTACCTGCCAAAGGTGGAGTACAAACCATAATTCAAACACTAACCTGGGACACAGAAGACAAAGCCTGGTGTCTAGGATTTGGGAGCTCAGATCAGCAATTCTTATATAAAAGCAGCTATCTCAAAGGGTGAGATAGCACACCAACGGGTGAACCGGAAACCAAAATTGAGAGAAACAGAGAGTATTCTAGACTTTCTCTACCTATTACTTACTAATTACTTTACTTCAGGACTTTGGGGTTGGATTGTTCATGTGCATTTTGAAGCCATCTAAGAATGTGGTGAAATTTGTAATCTGATTTTGCTTTACCACACATGGACTTCCTTCTTTCCAGGATTTTCCCTTTTAGTAACCAAGCTCTAAGGCAGCCCCAAACTCTAACTTCTCAGGCAAATAAGATGTCTGATTTTTATGTGAGTGTTCTCTCTCTGTGGGCCCAAATTTGGAAGTGTATTCAGTGAGCCAGCCAATTAAATGCAGGTTTTATTTTACCTAGAGTGATTCCCTTCTTTCAAGGATGGCATTACCTCCAGTTCTTACCTTTTACTCACTCTTTAATGTCTTCAAAGAGTTATTTTTCATATTTTTCCCAAATTTTTTATTGTCTCTTAAATAAGTTCCTTTGCCAATATAGAAGTAGAATACTATCTCCTTTTTTAAAATTAATTAATTAATTAATTAATTTATTTATTTGGCCACGCAGCATGCAGGATCCTAGTTCCCCAACCAGGGAGCGAACCCGTGACCCCTGCAGTGGAAAGGCAGAGTGCCAACCACGGGACCGCCAGGGAGGTCCCATTATCTCCTTTTTTAAAGCTGTGTTGTCCTTTCTAGAGTAACACAGATATAATTAAATTGCTCTCATTTTAAGCACAATTTAATGACGGACACAATTTCAATTACATAAATATATAATATCAATGCTAAACAGTATTTTCAATTACTATTTGATGCTTAAAGAAAACAGTAAACATATGGTCCTAGATCTTGAGAACATAAATATATATATAATGCAATTTATCATTTCCTTTAAATGACAAACATTTGCTATTTTCTGAATTATAAATAATTTTCCTCTTATCAGACTGTTTTGCTGAAGGATGGGTGATTTGTGAAGCAAAGTAAATCTGTAAGGTCATTATAAACAGCTTCTAGAAGATGGTGAGGGAGGTAATCCAAAAAGGCAAAAGAAAATTGCTGTTTTTTCAAAAATTATTGAAAATCATCTTCTGTACCATGGCGCTTAGTGTAAGAACATTTACTTTCCTATTCTAATTTTCTTAACAACATGCTGATTTTATATGGCTCGACTGATGCAGAAGTAATTGATAATTCAGAAGAATACATTATATAATACAAAGTACTTGAACATCTTAACTTTTTTGTCTCAGTAGAGGTAATCACCTAGATTTTTTCTTCTTACATTACAGTTCCTTAATATGGATTAAATAACTGAATATTTGCACTGATATTCTCTTCAACTATATAAATATACACTATTGGTTATTAAAATATATATCCTGATAAGCTCCCCAACCTCAGAGTTCAGAGTGGCATCTCTGAGCTAAATTCTTTTTTCAATTTTTCGTTAATGAGGAGTAAGGTGAAAATTAATGTGATGAACAGTGATGCAAGAGAAAGATAACACCAAATAATTATTTAAAGTCTTGTTAAAAAAAAAAGAAGTTTTTGCTTTAGCAAATGATAGGGGAGGGATATGAAGAGGAGTAGTATCGTTTTTAATTTAATGTCAACTGCTCTTTAGTCTTATAAGCAGAAGTATCTCCATCTAAACCTTGCCTGTCCTTTTACAATTTACTAATTAGAAGCAAGCTTTTTGAAGATGCTCATTATTAGCCAGGGTTCTTAGTTCCTCACGATTGCTCCATAATAGCCAGGAAAACTGAGAACAGCAGTTCATAGACGTGTATCCAAAGACAAATAAATGAATAAGCTCTGTTTTATTCTGTAGAGTTTGTCCTGTGAAAACATCACTTGCATCACTTTTGGGCAGAGATGCCACAGAGGACAGAGCTCCCACAACTAAGGTGAGCTGCTGCCAGAATTTCTGTCACTTCCATCCATAAGAATCTGAGTAGATGCAGACATCAGGTAAGAAAGATATCAAGAAGTAGCTGCTGCATTGTAGAAATTCAAATTCTGGAGTGAAAAACATGTGATAGACAAAGCTTGTCACATGATATAGGCGTGCTGGGAAAGTACTGGGCTCCTTCAAACTTTACAGTGGCAGGCAGGCTCCCCCCTTCATAAAGTGGGGAATTCCCAAAGCAGAAAATGTGATTCAGATGCTACGTAGTCAAAAAGAATGGCAAATCTCCACAGTGGGTGCTCTAGATTAAATTAAATGCATCACTGACTAAAACTAATACCAAATAATAATACCACAAGCTTAAACTTAATTTAAAAAATCTAACTGCCTTTAATTTTGTTTTAAAGGAAGTCCATTGAAATAATTTTCATAAAGAATGATGTATTGCTCAGGAACTTTTTGATAGTAATAACGCATTTGGTTCATAGGAAAACATGTTATTCAAAGGGAAGTATCTGTTGGTTCTTTGGCAGTGGTTCCCCTATGCAAAGTCTTTTTTTAAAAAAAAATGTTTTTTCTGCAAGCACATCTGTGAGTTTTTATATTTCTAGTTTGAAAGGTTTTCTTTTTGTTTGGTTATTCTTATCTGTAAGTTCTTCATCAAGACAAGCACAAGTATATGTTGATGGTAAGAACATGTAATGGGCTTCCTTATATTGAACTGGCTATGCTTAATCATTCTATTAAATCAGTATACTACCCAGACTCTGCAATTTCAACTATGCCTATGTAGACCTTTGTTTATATGAATCCCTACCTCACTATAGGCAAAAAGTATCTCTGTTTTGCAGATGTCCAAATTAATCTATTGTATTTCATTTAATCTGCTGGATAATGATGATTTTTTTTTTTTTAGGTTCCCTAACAGCATTGCTTATTAAGTACGAGATGACCAGAAGGTTATCTAGAAGATGAAAGTCTGGCACCTAGCATGTAAAGGTCAGCCAAATATAAAAGAGAGGTTATTTAAAAATAAGCAGAGTCAAATTTCTATGGATTTGTTGAGCACTATATCAATTTCTTTTTCAGTTCCTTGTCTTGAATTTTGTCTATATAACAATTCTAACTTAAAAATAGATATACCTTCTTTTAAAACAATATAAATATTAAATATTTTATGCAAGGAAATATTCAACAAGGATTTGTAAAAGATGGTAATATTCCCAAATAAAGAGGTGGAAGACATAGACTCTAAATTAATCATTCCCTCATGAATTCTAGGAACACATCCTGCTAATCTTCTCTGATATATAATTACATTTGCTCAAACCTGTCCTAAAGGTTGGCTTCATTGAATTTAACTTTCATGCTGTCCATTTTCACCTTCACAGCCCATGTCTTTTTGCCTTTAAGCCTAATCAATATTTTTAGTCCCATATTTCTCAAATTCCTAATGCTTATTACCCCAATCTAAATCATGGATCTCATTGACTTTACATTCTAACGATGAAGATCTCCCTCCAAGCCATGTAAAAGTTCATTACAGGAAGCACTGTCTGAAATACTGACGGCTTTTATACTATTGAAATAACGAGATCACGATGCAGTTAAAAGGATTGATTCCACAATTCTCAAAACTTTGTTCCTGAAAATAAGAGTGTTTTGTTATTGTTTTTGAAGATCACTGAAAACACTAACATAATATGCTCAAGACACTTCTTTCATGGGAAGAGAAATTGGTATGGGGTGTTTACAAACCATAAAATTATAACACATAGAAAAGAATCCTGATATCCTGGATTAGGAGAACTTTAAGGTAAATCTTTAAACATTAGGTAAAGGAGAAGAGGGGGACACAAAAATAATAGTAGTTTTCTACTAGTTGCTCAAATTGCCTCCACTGTCCCTTACATAGTTGTTTTATTTTCCAACTAGTCCATAAACTCTTAAACTTTTTTTTTTAAAGATTTTTTAATTTTTGATGTGGACCATTTTTAAAGTCTTTATTGAATTTGTTACTATATTGCTTCTGTTTTATGCTTTTTGGTTTTTCTGGTCACGAAGCATGTGGGATCTTAGCTCCCTGACCAGGGATTGAACCCACAACCCCTGCACTGGAAGGCAAAGTCTTAACCACCGGACCACCAGGGACATCCCTTAAACTTTTGACTCTATATATCATCACCTGCCGTGTTACTGAGAATACAGTAGACAGAATGTTTGCTTGTCTATTATCTAATTTATTTATACTTGAAGTAAGACTTTCTTTTTTAACTTCAGTTTCATCCAAGTCCATAGCCCAGCTCATTCAGATAGAAAGGTTTGGGTATTACATGATAAACCTTGGAATTACTCTCACTTTAGCCCAATCCCAGCCTCACCAGTTCTAGATGAGAAATACTGCACAAATTAGTAAACTTGCGTGAGCTCTTTTCAGAAATGGGATGATTATTTGTTTTTTTATTTATTTGTCCCTGAGCTTTATTTAGAAAATGAAGACTAGAACATTTTCTTTGCAATATAAACTTTGAGGATTGAGATGGCTTATGCTCTGATAATAGCATTAGTATTATTTCTTCTGTTATTATTTATTACGGTATGGTACAAAAATAGCATTTTGGGGGTTGAGCTAACGAAATACTTTTATTATTTATTGTTCTCTGAACAAGGACATATCATGTGGGTGAATGATAAATTCTCTAAACTTTATGTTTTAATTATAGTATAGAGTTAAATACTTCCTGTCAGCATATCAGGAAAATTCTCTTACATAACCAAAGTACAATTAAAATTAGGAAGCAATATAATGAATAATACTACTATCTAATATAAAGATTATACTCAAATTTTGTGAACTGTTTCAATAACATCATTTATAGTGATTCTCTTTTTTTAATTAGAATCAAATCCATGGAAATATACCACATTTATCACATCCCTATGGTCTCTGTTAATTGTGAACCAACCAGTTCTCGGTCTTTCTTTGCGTTTCTATCATTGCTATTATTTATTTATTTATTTATTTTAAATTATTTATTTATTTATTTATTTGGTTGCACCAGGTCTTAGTTGTGGCAGGCGGGCTCCTTAGTTGCGGCTCACCAGCTTCTTAGTTGCAGCACGTGGGCTCGTTAGTTGTGGCGTGTGAACTCTTAGTTGCGGCATACATATGGGATCTAGTTCCCTGACCAGGGATCAAACCCCGGGCCCCCTGCATTGGGAGCAAGGAGTCTTAACCACTGCACTACCAGGGAAGTCCCCTCATTGCTATTATTTAAATGAATAAGTTAGTATTTTTGAAGCATGTTCCTCATCTTAGGTTTGCATAATTGTTTCCTCATGATTAGATCCAGTTTATGCATTTTTATCAAGAATACTGTATGAATAATTTTGTGTTTATTTCACTGCATCTTCTCTGGGGCATGATGTCAGCTTGGTTCTGTATCCGTGACATTAACTCTGATCACTTAGCTAAGTAAGGTGTTGACTATTCAATTTCTCCACTGTTAAAATAGTTTTATTCCTTTTATGATAAATGAGTAATCTGAGAGTAGATGCTATAAACAATTGCCCTTTAACTTTAGCAGCCATTCATGATTCTTGCTCGAGTTGGTTATTATTAGGATGATTGCAAAATGGGGATTTTTAAATTTTATTATTCCATTTGCATGCACTGTCAACAATACCTTCTTATTTTTTAACTTCTGTATTATGTTTATATGCATTTATGCATATGTTAATGTATGTTTCCCTATACCTCCAGAATATTTTACCATATTTTGAATTTTTGATAAAATAATAGGTGAAACATAATAACATAGTAGTATTGTTTGCTTTATTTGTTAGGGATCAAGGTGAGAATAGTTTCCTGGGTTTAAGTGTCATATTTATATATTTTTGTAAATTGTTTCTTCATATTTTCCCATTTTTGTTTTTACTGGATTTCTGTTCCTTTATATCCTGTTTTTAGATTCTTAGTATTTCCAGATATTAATACTTTTTATGATAAAACCTGCAAATAGTTTCTCCTATTTGTCATTTGATTTTTGGTTTTGCTTAGAGTATTTTTTCTTTCTATTCTAAAAATATTCCTCCTTTCTAAGTGGTTGAACTTAATTTTTTATTGCATCTAGATTTTTAAGTCATAGTTAAAATACTTGCCATCATAGTTATGTTATAAGAGAATCAACATTATTTTTACATTTATTTTCTTTGAAGACTTGCAGGGCTTTAGTATTTAGATTTAGATTTCTTTTTTTTTTTAATTAATAGATTTTTAAAAATTAATTAATTAATTTTTGGCTGTTTTGGGCCTTCGTTTCTGTGCAAGGGCTTTCTCTAGTTGCGGCGAGCGGGGGCCACTCTTCATCGCGGTGCACGGGCCTCTTACTATCACAGCCTCTCTTGTTGCAGAGCACAGGCTCCAGACGCGCAGGCTCAGTAGTTGTGGCTCACGGGCCCAGTTGCTCCGTGGTATGTGGGATCCTCCCAGACCAGGGCTTGAACCCGTGTCCCCTGCATTGGCAGGCAGATTCTCAACCACTGCGCCACCGGGGAAGCCCCTAGATTTAGATTTCTGATACATTTGGAGTGATTCTTTTGTGTGTGGTATGAGTGATGATTTCAGTTATGCCTGTTTCTAAATATCTACTACTGAGAGATATTGAATAGTATTGTTCTAATATCTAGATCAGATTTTTTTTTTTTGCCAATTGTTTTTGTCAGTATTTAGTAGTCACAACCTCTTTGAAAATGTGATAAGAGGAGCTCTCAAATAAAAGAGCGTTTTCAGACAACATTTCTAGATGTAATTTCAGGAAGTTTTTAGAAATCTTTAAAGCCATTCATGAATCATTGTGATCCACGAACCCTACTGGAACAGGAAAACAGAGGGAAAATTATTTTAATCTTCAGAAAGTATTTTTAGAGTAAGTTTCTCCTTTCTATAGATAGATCCAGAGCACACGGTACCGAGTGGTAGTGAGAATGCCTTATCTTCCAATGCTACACGTTTTCATTGAATATGGGAATAAAAAGTGATAAAATTATAAGGATAACATTGCCCCTAGAACACTGAGCTCATTTTGCCACTGAATCTTCATATTACCGTCAAAGTAATTTTAAACGTTTCTCATTAAAACCCAAGTTATGGGACTGTGTATATTAATGACAAAAGTGTTCTAATACAAATTTGTGGTGGTTCTTGCAATCTGCATATAAAAGTTCTGAATGCTATATATGTAAATATGGAAATAAATCTAGAAATAAAAATCAGTCAATTCAGGATTTAACTTATATGTATGTGCTACTTTTTAAACTTATTTTAAAATTTTCTACAACTTCTTTCTATATAAAATATCTACTTTTCCAGTCAATCAGTATCATTTATGAATTGCTACTTTTTAACTTTAGTTAAATAACTATATGTCGGAAGCTGGTTCTTGACCAATAATTTGGTTAAGTTAGTGAGTTCTGCAGTAGATAAGAGACTAAGTCAATCAAAAAATAATATTCAAAGGATCAGCTTTTCCTTATGTGAATACAATTTCTTTGTCTTTTCCAGGTAACATGAGTTCTAGTCAGCCAAAGCTGTACCATGTATACACTGGCCTTTCAAATAATTTCCATGTATGCAGGCTTGCTAAACAGAAACTATTTCTTACAATGACTTTCATATAGTATATCCTTAAGGATCACCTTCATGGGCAAATTGAAATCTAACATAAAAAACAGATACAAATACAAATATTGGACACTAATTTTTCCTTTATTATGCTTATTAAGTATAATAGAAAAGAAAAAGTTAACTAGATCCATTACGTCCAAACAGTGTTTACTAGAACCACTCAACCTATCAGCTTTGACAGTTGCCTCATTTTGATAGCGTGATTCATACCACTTTGCTTTTGTTTGGCTCAATAGATTTTACAATGCAGGCACAGTAAAATGTACTTTGAGGTAAGCAACTCCTTGATCTCAGAAGAACTCCGAACAAGTCACTCCTGCTGTGTTAAATAATAATGCCTGTAATTCTTTTTTCTTCCAATATATTTTTGTGGGTTTCTAAAATATAAAATCAAGCTGTGAAATTATATGGATACACAGATCTTCATTTTTGTTTTTTTCGCTATAAAGGGGGCAGGAAAATCTCTCTCCTTTGATTTTTATTTATTAAAATTGTTTTTTCATTTATGAATTAGATCCCTCTGGCCTGCTCAAAGAATTTTATCTAAACCTCATTATCACTCATAATAATGTGGAATGTTGGGATGAAAATCACTCAATTAGTTTTTATTTCAATAACTAGACTATATAGAATTGACATTTTTTAAACTTGTGAGCAAGGCATAAACAAAGCCAAGCCCAGACTTTCCCATCAAAATTAATTCTTGATGAAGGTGTCTCTAAGAGAAACTATCTGCACAAAAGAATCGTATAAGCTTTCAAAAACGAAAGGTTTTCAAATTCTTAGGCTCCACTCAAAATCAGGTGAAGCAGTCTCATGAATCAAGGTCCAGTAATCTGAACTTAGAAGTAGTTCTTCCCATAAAGGATCCTGCCTTCTAGTGATCATACAATTACCACTTATTCATTCTTCGTCTTCCAGAGATATATAGGAAATAAAAAGAGAATTTACAAGCCCCAAACACAATAATACTGGCTTTATCTTTGCCTTTTGTTGTTAACTGTACCAGAATTCTTTATTTCTTCTTCTGGCTTCAAATTACTGTCTCTTGTCCTTTTATTTCATACCATAGGAATCCCTGCAGCATTTCTTGTTGGGCAGGTCTGCTAGTCACAAACTCCCTCAGCTTGGTTTATCTGAGAATGTCTTAATTTATCACTCATTGTAAAGGATAGTATAGCCAGATGTAGAATTCTTGGTTGACAGTTGTATTTTTTTTTCTTCTTTAGCACTTGAAGCACATCATCACACTCCCTTCTGGCCCTTATAGTTTCTGTTCAGAAATCAGACTTTAATCTTTTGAGGGTCCCTTATACTGATGAATTGCTTCTCTCTTGCTGCTTTCAAGATTTTTTGAGGGGCTCTGTCTTTTGATAATTTGATTATAATATGTCTCAGCATGGTTCTCTTTGCATTTATTATTCTTGAAATTTGTAAGCTGCTTGAATGTAGACATTTGTGTCTTTTATCAAACTTGAGAAGTTTTCTGCCATTATTTCTCAAATGTTCTTTGTGCGCTTTTCTCCCTCTCCTTTACTTCTGAGATTCGTTTTATGTGTATGTTGTTACGCTAGATGCTGTCACAGAGGTCTCTTAGGCTCGGTTCATTTTACTTCATTCTTTTTTCTTACTGCTCTTCAGAGTAAATAATTTCAACTTACCTATCTTCAAATTCACGGATTTTTTCTTCTACCTATGCACACCTGCTCTTGATACCCTCTAGTGAGTTTTTCGCTTCAATTATTGTACTTTTTCAGCTGCAGACTTTTTATTTAGTTTCTTTTTATATTTTATATCTCTTTATTGAAATTCCCTATTTGTTCACACATCATTCTCCTGGTTTCCTTTAACTCTTCGTCCGTGGTTTCTGTTAGTCTTTGAACATATATAAGATAGTTGATTTAAGTCCAATGTTTATTTCCACAGGGACATTTTAAGTTATTTTTTCTCTGATAGCCCTTATTTTTTGTTTCTTTTTATGCTTTCTAATGTTTTGTTGAAAACTTGACCTTTTGGATATTATAATGCAGTAACTCTAAAAGTCAGATTATTTCCCCTCCTCAGGGTTTGTTTTGTGTCTTGCTTTGCTCTGTGGCTGTTTGTTTCTAAACTATTCTTGTAAAGTCTACATTCTGTGTCATGTGTGGCCTCTGAATTCTTGGTTCCTTAGCTTGTCAGCTAGGGTTTTGACAAAGATTTTCATCAATGCCAGGAGCCAAAAAAGGATGAAGATAGATATATGGAAAAGAAAAAAGAAACCTCTATAGTCCCTGAAAATTGGCTCTGTGCTGGGCCACTTCAACACTCAGCCAGTCTATTTCCTATTTACAAATCTGCCTTAGCTTTCAATTCTTACTTTCACTGAGTCCACAGATCAGTCAGCCATGGGTGAAAACTTAGTGTCTTTCTGGCCTTTTCTGAACATGTGTACTACTTTGGGCATGCATGTGGCTTTTTAAATTCCCCTGCATACACAAGTGCTTTTGAGTGCCTTAATTTCCCAGACACTTTCTCCCCAACTTTCCCCCCAGGTTTTCAGTGCTCTTATTTTCCTCAACTGCAATATTTTGCCTCAGGTGGCTGCATATTGTTTTTTCGTATTATTTTGTTCTCAAGGAATTCTCACCACTTTTTCAACTTTCATGGGTTCTGAGTTAGCTGAAACAAAGGCAAGCTCCTTGTATCACCTTTTTAAGGAGTCCCCAGACCCAGTAGAACCGACAAACACGATTCATTGAACGTAAAGTTGGCTCTTCTCCCTTCAGAACCAGTGACCAGCATCCCATACTAGGAACACAAGCCTCCATCCTCAAGATCACCACTGAGCCAGTGGTGGGGTTGGGGTAGAAGCAAGCACAAAGGTCACAAAGCTTCCCTACTATCTGAAGTTGCCTTCAGTGTTGATTCAGCACTATCTTGGTTCCTGTAAACCTCTGACTGCTTTCCAGAGTTCTGACAAAGTTTATTCATAGAATGTTTGCTGGATTTTTTTATCTTCTTATGGAAGGATAGGCCCATGGAGCTACCAAGTCTGCTATTTTCTATGATGTCACCTACCATGTAGACTTTTTTTTTTAAACATCTTTATTGAAGTATAATTGCTTCACAATGGTGTGTTAGTTTCTGCTTTATAACAAAGTGAATCAGCTACACATATATACACGTTCCCATATCTCCTCCCTCCCGCATCTCCCTCCCTCCCACCCTCCCGATCCCACCCCCCCAGGCGGTCACATAGCACCGAGCTGATCTCCCTGTGCTATGCGGCTGCTTCCCACTAGCTATCTATTTTACATTTGGTAGTGTATATATGTCCATGACACTCTCTCACCCTGTCACATCTCACCCCTCTTCCTCCCCATATCCTCAAGTCCATTCTTTAGTAGGTCTGTGTCTTTATTCCCATCTTGCCACTAGGTTCTTCATGGCCTTTTTTTTTTTTCCCCTTAGATTCCATATGTGTTAGCATACTGTATTTGTTTTTCTCTTTATGACTTACTTCACTCTGTATGACAGACTCTAACTCCATCCACCTCATTACAAATACCTCCATTTCACTTCTTTTTATGGCTGAGGAATATTCCATTGTATATATGTGCCACTTCTTCTTTATCCATTCATCCGATGATGGACACTTAGGTTGCTTCCATGTCCTGGCTACTGTAAATAGAGCTGCAATGAACATTTTGGTACATGACTCTTTTTGAATTATGGTTTTCTCAGGGTATATGCCCAGTATTGGGATTGCTGGGTCGTATGGTAGTTATATTTGTAGTTTTTTAAGGAACCTCCATACTGTTCTCCATAGTGGCTGTATCAATTTACATTCCCACCAACAGTGCAAGAGTGTTCCCTTTTCTCCACACCCTCTCCAGCATTTATTGTTTCTAGATTTTTTGATGATGGCCATTCTGACCGGTGTGAGATGGTACTTCATTGTAGTTTTGATTTGCATTTCTCTAATGATTAATGATGTTGAGCATTCTTTCATGTGTCTGTTGGCCATCTGTATATCTTCTTTGGAGAAATGTCTATTTAGGTCTTCTGCCCATTTTTGGATTGGGTTGCTTGTTTTTTTGTTATTGAGCTGCATGAGCTGCTTGTAAATCTTGGAGATTAATCCTTTGTCAGTTGCTTCATTTGCAAATATTTTCTCCCATTCTGAGGGTTGTCCTTTGGTCCTGTTTATGGTTTCTTTTGCTGTGCAAAAGCTTTTAAGTTTCATTAGGTCCCATTTGTTTATTTGTGTTTTTATTTCCATTTCTCTAGGAGGTGGGTCAAAAAGGATCTTACTGTGATGTATGTCATAGAGTGTTCTGCCTATGTTTTCCTCTAAGAGTTTGATAGTGTCTGGCTTTACACTTAGGTCTTTAATCCATTTTGAGTTTATTTTTGTGTATGGTGTCAGGGAGTGTTCTAATTTCATACTTTTACATGTACCTGTCCAATTTTCCCAGCACCACTTATTGAAGAGGCTGTCTTTTCTCCACTGTATATGCTTGCCTCCTTTATCAAAAATAAGGTGACCATATGTGCGTGGGTTTATCTCTGGGCTTTCTATCCTGTTCCATTGATCTATATTTCTGTTTTTGTGCCAGTACCAAACTGTCTTGATTACTGTAGCTTTGTAATATAGTCTGAAGTCAGGGAGCCTGATTCCTCCAGCTCCATTTTTCATTCTCAAGATTGCTTTGGCTATTTGGGGTCTTTTGTGTCTCCATACAAATTGTGAAATTTTTTGTTCTAGTTCTGTGAAGGATAGGCCCATGGAGCTACCAAGTCTGCTATTTTCTATGATGTCACCTACCATGTAGACTTTTAAATCAGAAAACACATTTTTTCTTTTTCATCTCTTGTTTGTGGAAATCAAAGCTAAGTAAAATTTTATTTTATTTTTCTGATTCTGGTAAGAAATGGAAGTGATTGAGAGGATCTTTTTCTGTTATGGAAATGCCTATAATGCAGGTTACATCCTGCATTTTGCTCCGTTTTTTTGTTTGTTTGTTTGTTTTTAAGTGGAGGGCTATTTGTGAGCTTTTAATTTACCCCCCTCTCTGTCCACCACTTGCCTTATCCCTTATATGATACACACACTATTTATCCATAAATGGCTACGGATAGGAGCAGTAAGGAAATGTTCCTGATTAGGCCTGGTGGATTACAAAAATGTATTATGCTCTTTTGGAAATATAGTTGCCAAGTTTATTAAAAAAATGAAAGGTATAAAATATGAACCCCACTGTTCTCCTTATTTCCTGTATAAGTTAACCACAGACACTCCCCTTCTTTCTTTTTAATCTTGGAGAATTGGCTGTACTCCTTATTTTCAAAGTCAACCTCTACCTCTGTTTTTCATCTAGTTACTTCCATTGTTCTCCAGATTTCAAAACAGTACCTGCTCTTTAAAAAAACTGATCATGTGCTTATGCTGTCCTGGTTGTATGAGTAATAATCAACTACCTAATGTGTATACATGCCTTTCAAAAGTAAGGAAATAATGATCAATCAGAAATATTTTTGTTATTTCATAATTTTATAAAATAAATAACTACTTTTCTCCTAGTACACTCTAAAGCATTAAGAAAGTCAGATTTTTCTTTTAAGTAAGTTTTAGAAGTCTGAATGTGTGTTTTTGAGTCATAGCAAAAACTTTAATAAATTTTAATCAAAATTTTATTATTCTTAAATGTTGGATAAAAATCCTTTAAAACTGAGCTTACCTCATTACGGAAGGAATTAGCTCTGCCCTGAATTTTGCTTTTTTTTTAAATTTAATTTTATTTATTTTTTTACACAGCAAGTTCTTACTAGTTATCCATTTTATACATATTAGTGTATATATGTCAATCTCAATGAATTTTGCTTTTTGGCTTAAATAAAAATGTATTATTGTCTAAAATTATAGGTGATGTGATCTGATAATGTTTCATTTACTTAGTTTTTCAAATCTTAGGAGAACAATACATTTTAAAAATATCAGTCTATCACTGTAAATAATAAAATTATATCTTCATTTAAAAAGTATTTGATTCTTAAAATTATCATATATTCACAGTTTTGTAAAATATGGGGCATATTTAATAATGTATTATAGAATATTTAAATTAATTTTAAGCATTGAAATAAATAAAATCTATTTTTATTATTAAGAAATGTTTATATAAACCATAATATTTATAATTTCTCATAGTACTATTGAATTTGTAATAAAATTAAAGAATATGTATGTATATATGCAATCATATATATCGTTTATACACACACATGCACACATATATATACACACAGGACACTTTATTAATCAACACATTTACTACTATACATGAGTTAGTAATTATTTCTTAGTTTGATTTGTTAAATATTTCTAGTATTTTCTATTTCTTAGTCAGAATAAATTATAATTTATTTACTTCATTATTAAAATAGTCTTTCAGGAATTGTGTAAAGTCCTGGGACACAGAAAATAAAAATGAAACCTAATGCTCATTCTGATATTAGCTAACCTGACATTATGGATACATTACAGATCTACTGCTGCTAATTTGGATGTGCTTTTCAGTACTAGTTTATTATTTCAGTTTGAAATATGTGAGGTTTATACAGTTACCATATTTTAAAGCTCCTTCATACCGTATTTCTCAAATGGATTTTGTAGCCTTGAGAAAGGCCACTAAAAGTCAGGATAATTCTTAGCTCTATATGGAAACCAAGATCTTCCAAACTAAAGCAGAAGCTAACACACCATTGTAAGGCAATTATACTTCAATAAAGATGTTTAAAAAAAAAAAAAAAAAGATCTTCCAAACTAAATATAGTAATTAGGATTAAATTGTTAACATATACCTCAACCATCCTCCTTTAAACATTTTTTTGAAAAGAATGAAAGACAAAAGCACACTAAACATTTAAAATCTGAAATATTATTTTTTTATCTTAAACTACATGTTTAAGATATATTTTTTTTCTTTTTGAAATAAGACTCTTATGAGGGAATTGTCCCAGTGCAAAATATATATCTAAATATGGAAAGAAAATATGGATCAAAACCTTTAATATTAATAATCTATGACATCAAGAAAGCCTATTTTTGTTTGCAGATATTGCTATGAACAAATGAAAGGGTAGGTTGTGCAGTCTTTTCTGAGTTTTCACTGAACTTGGTTAGGTATTGCAGAGGATGGCTAGTGTCACTTCACATGTATTTTTTGTTTGGTACAATCTATTGATGACTGTGAACAGAGTTATCAGTAACAACTCTTTCCCGAGGGATAAACTAAGCGAACAACAAAACATTACGATAAACTGTGATAGAGGTTAAATGAACTCTTCAGCATTGCAAGGAAAGTTCCTCTGAAGCCAAATCACTAAGGGCCAAGGGCCAATACCTGATTAAAATCTGGAGAAGGCTGGCAGGGGCTGGCTGAGCAGGGATACCGGGTGCTGAG
This sequence comes from Eschrichtius robustus, assembly GCF_028021215.1. Classification (NCBI taxonomy): domain Eukaryota; kingdom Metazoa; phylum Chordata; class Mammalia; order Artiodactyla; family Eschrichtiidae; genus Eschrichtius; species Eschrichtius robustus. The sequence goes on along the minus strand of NC_090830.1, from coordinate 7,727,782 downwards.
ATAAGTGGAGCCCTGGAAAGAGAGGGAGACAGATTAGCATTTAGAACCGTGGTACTCATTTCTGTCAATCTGATTGTTAACAAGGATTACTCGAGAACACAGCAGAGAAAACTACCGCAGTGAAAAGGATTAGAAACTTTACTGCAGCCAGGCTTCTGCCACTTTTACCTAATGCATCTGCTGCCATCAGTAGTCTTATTCAATGTCTTTGAGAATTCTATTTCTATTTCTAATATTTTAGAAAATTCTTATTTCAAGGTCATTTAATTTTTTTCTAAAGAAGTGTAATGTTTAGCCATATTTTACTATTTTCCAGGTTCAGGTAAATTTGAGTAAATAGTTCACATCATTTTTATACGTTACAAGGAAAACTTTGAGATTGCAGTGTATTTTGACAACTGAAGTGTTTTTTAATTAAAAAATAATCAAGTTCTTGAAATTTCATTTTTTGAAAAGATATCAGCTGATGCTTAGAAAGTATCTAACTCAGTCTCAAACATGGTGTGAAAATTCTATATTGTCTCAGACAAGTGGCAATCCAAATTCTACCTAAACATATTCAGAGACAGAAATATCAAGGCTTAAATGGGCAGTACATTACTTCTTCAGAAACCTCTACAGTTTAGAAGATTTTACTGTACTGAGTCAAAACTTAAGTTCCTATAATCCCTAATCATTGATGTTAGTTCTGCCCTCTAGAGTTAAAAGAGAAACTCACTTCTACGTATATATCTGCAAATACTGAAACAATTGTCCTGACTATTCTTTCTTATAGGCCTAATAGAATTACTTTTGTTTTGTTTTTTTTTACTTATTTTTTGTAATTTGTATGCCATGGCTTATAGTTTCATCACTTACACATGTATGTGCCAAAAATATTGTTTACTTTTGCTTTAACTTTATACAAAACCATCTAACTATGTGAAATATTCTGGCACTTTACTTTCATGAATTATACATCTCTAAGGTTCTTCTATATTGGTTAAATGTAATTTTAGTTATTACATTTTCCTTGCTGTATAATATTAAATCATATGAATACACAACATCTTGCTGTTTTCGTTATATTTTGCAGTTATGAGAACAGTTTTCAAGTTTTTCGCACTTATGCAGAGTGGTTCTGTATATCTTGGTGCACTTTGCAAGGCTTCCTACTTGATATAAATCTAGAAGTGTAATGTGTTAATTGCTAGGCCTTTGGCGAAGCCAATGTTCAGTGAATATTGATTTTGAGCTTTCATACGGAGTGTTATCCATTATCAGCTGCTGACGGTTAAACCAAGAGTGCTTCAGTTTTGCTATTTCTGTATTTCAAAATAAGTATAATAATGTATATAAAATTTAGGGGAAAAATGCCCAAAGGAATGACACAATATTATAAGCCATCACTCTACACTTTTAAGAAAATGGGAACTCTTTTATGGTAGAAAGGTTTCTTGTGAATAATACTTAACTGACATGATAATCTGTTATCAAAGTAAGAAAAGAGCCACAAAATAATTTCTTCAAAACATGCCGGGACAAAGTGAGAGAGTGGCATGGACTTACAAATACTACCAAATGTAAAATAGATAGCTAGGAGGAAGCAGCCGCATAGCACAGGGAGATCAGCTCGGTGCTTTGTGACCACCTAGAGGGGTGGGATAGGGAGGGTGGGAGGGAGACGCAAGAGGGAGGAGACGTGGGGATATATGTATATGTATAGCTGATTCACTTTGTTATAAAGCAGAAACTAACACACCACTGTAAAGCAATTATACTCCAATAAAGATGTTTAAAAAAAAACGCTGAAATTGAAAAGGCTAAAGGATACTAAGCTATGTGGATCAGGGTGTGATGCGATCTCCTTCATGCACATTTCTTCTCCTTTACATTGCTCTTTTCTTTCCTGAGAAATATTCCACTTACTGCTGTGTTTCCTACCCTTACTGTCTAATCAATAACTTGTTAAAAGCCATTGAATAGAATGAGGTCAAAGACAAAGTTCTTATCAGATGTCTTCATGTTGATATCAATCTATTCATTAATATCCTAAAGACATTCATAGGAAGAGAACCTATTCATAGGAACTGTCTATTAAATTAGCTAAGCACATTGTAAGAGAAACAATACTTTGAATTTTTTCCAATGAGGAATTTAACAAATGCTCTAGCTAAATTCAGCATTCATTATATTAAAAATGGAGCCATGATTTCCAAGTCCAATACCTAAAAATTGAATATGTTTTGGAGTATTTATTCCTAAGGAACACATTCTGCACCCTTGGACCTTCACTTAACTAGATACATGAATAAAACTTCTAATAATTCATTATATTTCTTATGAATTGCAGTAACAATTTTCAGTTGTAAGAAATTTTCAAAATTTTCTTAATTTTGAAATTCTGGACACCTGTCAACTTGTCTCCTAATATCTCTTACTTTATTCAAGATTTACATAGGTTGTCAGCAACCATTTGTCAAGCTGATCTAAAACATTGTTTAAGGTTGTGGAATTAAATCATGGGGAAAAGATTATTTGAAATGGTTACAGCAATTCAAAATAAATTAATTAATTCATCTCCTATGTTGGTCCTTCTTTTTGGTCCTATGGTAAAAGATGTGTATGCATTAACAGTACAAGGTCTCCATCTCTGAGATATTTTATTAAGTGAAAAAAGGGAGTATAACATGTAGCATGGGATATATACATTTATAAACACAAATATGCACTGATTATAATAGTGTCTCATTGACTACCTTTTGAGAAGAGTTGAGAATCAATTAAAATATGACAAGAGAATGTTTATACATTTGAATTCTTCATGAAAGAATGAGAAATTTATAATTCAATGTTAATTGTTATAAACTCCATTTCAGCATTAAATTTAAATGTAAAATGGTATTTGGATAATTTAAAAGTGCTCAGAAAGCAAGTTAACGAATTGAGGATAGGACTGTAAAAAGCAAAGTACATAAAATTTTATGGAAAAATGAGAAAAAAACAGGATAGACCAAAACAGGTTCATCTGAGTTAAGTTTAGAATCAAGAAGAAATAATCAGCTTTTAAAATAAGGTGATGCATTTTCTTTACTTTTAGATGAATCCATATTTATGGAGTTAAATATAAAATAAGATGCAGTTTTGGTAGCTGCTTCAGAACTAAAAATAAGAAGATCCTGGGACTTACCTGGCATTCCTGTAGTTAAGACTCTGTGCTCCCAATGCAGGGGGCACAGGTTTGATCCCTGGTCAGGGAACTATAATCCTGCATGCTGCAAGGCATGGCCTATTGTTATTTACAATAGTCAATAATGTAAGCAATCCAAGTATCCATCAACAGATGAATGGATAAAGAAGATGTGGTATATATATGTATACATAGTATATGTATACCAACATATAATGGGATATTACTCAGCTATAAAAAGACAGAAATTCTGCCATGTGCAAAAAATTGCATGGACCTAGAAAGTATTAAGCTTAATGAAACAAGTCAGACAAAGAAAGACAAATACCATGTGTCATTACTTACATGTAGAATCTAAAAAATAAAACAAACGAATGTATATAACAAGACAGAAACAGACTCACAGATATAGAGAACAAACTAGTGGATACCAGTGGGGAGAGGGAAGGAGGGCGGGGCAAGATAGGGGTATGGGATTAAGAGATACAAACCACTATGTATAAAATGGATAAGCAACAAGAATATACTGTACAGCACAGGGAAATATAGCCGTTATTTTGTAATAACTTTAAATGGAGTATAGTACAATCTATAAAAATATTGAACCACAATCTCATACACCTGAAACTAATATACTATTGTAAATCAACTATACTTCAATTTAAAAAACCCAAAAGATCCCAAGATATAGGTAGGGTTTTAGAAGAAATGCCTATTACATTGAGAAACTAATTAAATATGTATGTTTACTATCTTATGCACATTGGAATTGTTATAATGGGACTGATTATTAATAACAGGAAATATTCTCTCAGTGGTCTCTATAAGCACCTTTTTAAAAACTGCATTACTTCTTCAGCATCATTAAATTTTTTGCTTTTTTACATACATGTTATACTTTCCTTTTAATACCTATTTTCATGTTAAAATGTAAGGCTTATCAGACAATTATTTTCAAGTATGCCAAAATCAATCAATACAAACAATTTTTATTTATTTGTGTGTCTAATCTTATTAAATCTAAATATTCCTAGGTAGAAAAAATGTACATAATGAATGGCTATAAACAGTAACCATAATTATGTTTTTAATATTATTTTTAAATTTGCCATTAAGAATATCTTTAAACCAATTAAACATCATCCAATTTTTAATTTTCACAAACATTGATAATTCAAATAATTATTTAAAACAAGAGGTACATTGAAACTACTAAGCTACAAACTTAACCAGGAACTTCCTACTCCAATAGTCCATTCTTCATTCATTGTTTTAAAATAAATATTGAGGATTTGTTTTTGTAAGGCACTATGTTTGACAATATGCAGAATAAAATAATGACTCTTAAGGTCTTTGCCATTACAGGCTAAGATGAGAAAAATGTATCCAAATAATAACAATACAATACAGAATGATTCATTTAAAAGTAGTAAAAATTAGAAATTCTACCACAAATGAAAGGTGATTAAGCATGGAAAAAATAATCAGTATTTAACAATACATGAAATAAAGAACAATTCATTTAACACTAAAAGCCTACAATGCGTAATTTGATACCCTTTAGATTTTTTTCTTTTTTCTTTTTTTCTTTTAACATCTTTATTGGAGTATAATTGCTTTACAACGGTGTGTTAGTTTCTGCTTTATAACAAAGTGAATCAGTTATACATATACATATGTCCCATATCTCTTCCCTCTTGCATCTCCCTCCCTCCCACCCTCCCTATCCCACCCCTCTAGGTGGTCACAAAGCACAGAGCTGATCTCCCTGTGCTATGTGGTTGCTTCCCACTAGCTATTTTATGTTTCGTAGTGTATATATGTCCATGCCACTCTCTCACTTTGTCACATCTTACCCTTCCCCCTCCCCATATCCTCAAGTCCATTCTCTAGTAGGTCTGTGTCTTTATTCCCATCTTGCCACTAGGTTCTTCGTGACCTTTTTTTTTTCTTCCCTTAGATTCCATATATACGTGTTACCATACTGTATTTGTTTTTCTCTTTCTGACTTACTTCACTCTGTATGACAGACTCTAGGTCCATCCACCTCACTACAAATAACTCCATTTCGTTTCTTTTTATGGCTGAGTAATATTCCACTGTATATATGTGCCACATCTTCTTTATCCATTCATCCGATGATGGACATTTAGGTTGCCTCCATGTTCTGGCTATTGTAAATAGAGCTGCAATGAACATTTTGGTACATGACTCTTTTTGAATTATGGTTTTCTCAGGGTATATACCCAGTAGTGGGATTGCTGGATACCCTTTAGATTTCTAAAGCCATTAAATGCCTTGAAATTGCTTAAGTTCATCATAGCAAATGTTAATTATCATTATGCCACATAAATACAAGACTAGGCTTTGGAATGAGATTCAGTTTTGGTTTTGTCTTTGTCAACTGTGTAACCACTCAGGAAATCAGATATTGTTTTCACTATTCCTGTTACTAATGATAATTAAACATAGTGCAATTTCAGTCCATACAGCTTTGGAGAAGATAGAGTTTGCCTGCATAGCTCAAGGCATAAGAATGTCAATTTTTAAAATTAATATGGATTATGAAACTATACATTGCTGATGCATTTTAATGCACAAGAAATAACTTTTATATATTTCATGAAATGCATTATTAATCTTTTGAAACATGGTGGTGACCATCAATATTTTTTGTCACTCTCTATTACGAAATATTGGCAGGCTGACATTAAATATGTCTTTCCTATATATTACCATTAAGTACCATCACCTCTATGGATATTTCTCTCTCTCATATTGGGGAAAAGAAACTAATTTATATTCTTCCATTTTTATCTTCTGCCTATATATGCAATACTACTCATTTGAGAAACTCACTACTTTTGCATTTTAGTGGCCAAGTAAAATCAACCATAGCTCTGTAAAACTGCCTTCTTTGCAGATCTTTCCACCCCCCTCCCGAAAATTTTCAGTAAGCATATAAGGGTTTTTTTAAAAAAAACATTGTCTTAGGGTTTTTTGGTTTTTTTAAAATTATTTTATTTATTTATTTATTTTTGGCTGTGTTGGGTCTTCATTGCTGATCGCGGGCTTTCTCTAGCTGCAGCAAGCGGGGGCTACTCTTCATTGTGGTGCACAGGCTTCTCATTGTGGTGGCTTCTCTTGTTGCAGAGCACGGGCTTCAGGCACGTGGGCTCAGTAGTTGTGGTTCGGGGGCTCTAGAGCGCAGGCTCAGTAGCTGTGGTGCACGGGCTTAGTTGCTCCACGGCATGTTGGATCTTCCCAGACCAGGGCTCGAACCCGTGTCCTCTGCATTGGCAGGTGGATTCTTAACCACTGTGCCACCAGGGAAGCCCAAGGCTTTTTTTAATATATATTTCTGTGGAAGGAGAATATTTCGGCTGGTAATAAATGAATCTAACGTGGCGTTTCCCTACGTGACCTGTTGCATATAAAGCACCTCTGGATTTCCAAGGCAAGGGAGATAAGAAAGACAACAAGGAAAGAGCAACAGAGAAAGGAGAGAGTGACTGCTGATCACCTGCTCTTAACCTTGTTTCTTCTTCTAAATTAAGAACAGTCAGGGGCTTCCCTGGTGGCGCAGTGGTTAAGAATCTGCCTGCCAATGCAGGGGACACGGGTTCAAGCCCTGGTCTGGGAAGATCCCACATGCTGTGGAGCGACTAAGCCTGTGAGCCACAACTACTGAGCCTGCGCGTCTGGAGCCTGTGCTCCGCAACGGGAGAGGCCGCGACAGTGAGAGGCCCGCGCACCGCGATGAAGAGTGGCCCCCGCTCGCCGCAACTGGAGAAAGCCCTCGCACAGAAACGAAGACCCAACGCCGCCAAAAAATAAAGTATAAATAAATAAATAAATTTATTTAAAAAAAAAAGAAGTCAGATTATTCTTTAATTCATTGCAACATCACTAAGAGATCATCTATTTCTTCTATTAATATGTTCTCCTGACAAAACACTTTATCCCAAAACTGTGACAGAAATTTATTTAAGGACTATTGAGTTAATATCTTAGAGAAGGAGATCAAATGTCCTTTCTTTTCATCTGAAAGGATTGCCTTTTGGATCTATCAAAGGTAAAGGAATACTTGAATTTAATTATCTCTGCAGAAAGGTTAATATCACAGCTTTGTTTCTATCTTTCTTTCTTCTTCTTCTTCTCTTTTTTTTTTTTTTTTGTTTGATTCTTTTTCCCTTATCCTCTTTTAAAGATGCATGAATTTGTTCTGGAAGCATGATAAGCCTTGGAGACAATCAAATCTGTAGCTGAATCTGACTTTACTATTCTAACCATTGTGATACCTCAAGAGGTTGCCTAAAATTCTAGTTTAGATAAATGCCTTGCTAATAAAATAGTTGTAGTGAAAATTTTACAAACATGCTGCTTCAAGGTTAAGAATAAAAAGAGTTTTTCTTCTAGCACATTATGACCTCTATTCAAATGAAAATATCTGAAAAGAGTAAAACTCACTGTTATCATATTTTTGATAGAATGATCCAAATATTGAAAGTTATTTTTAGAAACATCAATAAATGTAATCTTCTAGCAACAACAAATCATTACTGCAGACAAGCATGCTTTTCTTTCTTTTGTTATTTTCCTATAACCATACAAATGTCCCTTTTATTTTTAGCTGCTGAGCGAGAAATTTCTTAAAGAAATGTCACATCTCTCTTCCCCACAGTGGTGAAATATATGTTTTTCTCTCATTGATGGTATTTTTACAGCATGTTTATTAAATTCAGAATGTAAAACAAGTAAAATGAAAACATTAATTCAGTAAATCTCAGGTAAGTGTGACTGAATAATTTAAAAGTCAAGTAATGCAACACATTTAAAATAATACATTCTTTAACTTCCCAACTCAAAAATATTTAGTGAGCACATGTTATTGACTGCTATTGTAAAACTCAAGGGGGTATAAGGATGAATTAGACATAGCTGAGACTTGAAGTGACAGACAGGTACGAACAATATGAAAATAACTCAAAGTGTTACAGGGGCTCTGATGAAAGTATCTAGAGTGTAGTATATTAATGAAGGGAGTAGAAATCAGGAAAAAGCTATACTCTAGGAGAAGGGAAAAAAACACTTGTGAAGGCCACACCCCAGAGACACAGTCCCACTAAAGACTGACTTAACTAGGATATAGGACACTCCCACCTACAGCCCCCACAAACTGCCAGCCCACCAGCAAACCTCCAGCACAGAAATAGTGAACTAAAGATGAATGATATACACGGTACAGACTTCCTTTGCAGAGCAGTAAAAGTGGAATCCATAAAACCAACAGGAGAGACAAAAACAAGGACCTTAGAAAAAACTGAAATCTCTGGCACCTATAGCTATGATAACATTAAACACAGCCAAACATCTAGCCAGATTAATATAAATCTGCCTCACATTGGAGGCCTATTTACCTGATTCCCTTTTGACTGTGCTATGTAGTCTGGGAGTCACAATCTGCAAACTATATTTCTACCTTTGCCAGGTGTGTTTCTCATAGGTAGTGCCAGTAGAGCACCAGTGGGAGACTAGAAAACAGGAGAGGGAAGAAAGGACTTGCTCCTCCGTATTTGCCAGCTGTTTCTGCGAGCTTGTCCCAGTAGGAGAGATTGGTTCCAGTTAGATTCTTACACCGAGCACTTCCAGAACCAGTCTCAGAAGTACCAGAAGATGGGCAACACCCTATCAATAGACCCACAGGTTTCCACTTCTGAGCTCCTGAATTATCAGCAGAGATCTGAGTTTCTGCTCTGCATTGGCTTTCCCCTAACCATCTCTATTCTGATAATCCTAAACTTTTCCCACTGTATTACCTCAGTATAGACTTTTTGCTGTATTAGATCAACAAGCTATCTCCTTATACCTATTTCCCTCTGTGGCACATCTGGTGTAGTTTATATTTTTCTGACTGTGCCTTGACTGATACATTTTCTAAAAATTGAGAAGAGCAACAACCCAACAGAGCTACAGAGAAAGATATGAAGAAACAAGTCATAGAAAAAGAAACACAAATGATACTTAAACAAATACAAAAATGCCATTTATAGTAAGGCAGTGCAACTAATATTACCATTAGCTGAAATTCCTTATTTAGCAGAATGTTAAAAATCTGAAATTTTGAAAATATATACTATATAGGAGGCTGTGAATCAATAATATCCTTATGCATTTCCGGTAAAAATGCAAAATGTAACAACGTCTTTGGAGAGCAGTTTGGCATTTTCTACCAGAGTATCTAAGAATTTACCCTTTAATCAAGGAATCCCATTTCTAACAATCTATTCCGAAATTACTGTGGCACAAATATGAAAAGACTAATAAACAAAAACATTCTCTGCAACTCAACTGGTAATAGTAAAAGTCTTGAAAAATACCCACACACCCATAGGGAAACAATTGAATAGATATGATGCATCCATGCAATATATTGTTTTATAGCTACTAAAAGAAAAAAAGTTCACTAAATACGGCTATATATTATTTCCAGGATATACTGCCCAAAAAAGCAAAACAATATATTCAGAAGACTGCCTGTGTGAACTCTACTGTAAAAAATAAGTTATACATAAACATATGTACATAAATTTATGTTGTCTGAAAAGAACAATGAACACAAAAACCAAAATGAAATGCATAAACCAACTGCATACATATAGGAGCAGGGATGAAAAAGAGATAAGAGGAATTTTTTCAATGTAACTACTTGTATAGGTTTTATTCTAAACCATGCTAGTTTTACACAGTTAAAAAAGACACAATTATATCCAAAAGGAAAACAAAGCAATTCTATCTCTCATTGTGGCATAACCACTCACAATTATTTTGATGATGTTAAAAGAGTATTTTGACTGTAAATGCTAAGTAGGACATATCCTAAGAAAAAAATGACAAAAACCTTAAAGTGTATTGAGTAGTTGTGTTCTTAGTAATAATTTTGATGTCATTATTTTAAAACTACCATGTATTATGTGTGTTCATATACTGTGGGTGTGCATAAGAAAAATAATTTTAAAAGATTATATAACAAGTCATGCAGTCTTAAATCTAAATAGGAAATGTCAGTATGAACTCCTGATGTATTTTTCTGACAAACATCATTTGTTTTACCTATTTCTGTCACTGAAAAACATGAGAAGCAATTAATTATTTAGTCACAATAAGCAACACCAGCACCAAGGCTGTGATCTTTAAATAACATTTCCCACTAAAAGGAATGGAGACTCCTTGAGGAAAAAGTGGCTGGTTACAAATCTGGATCAGGAAATATAAAAATGAGCCAGCCAGAGAGCAGGAGGCTACCAAGACTACTAAGATAATGGGATAAATGAACTTAGACAACAATCAACACTGGCTGCAAAAGAGCACTGCTTGATAGCTTGATGGAGAACATTATAATGGTCAGAGAAAGCTGGCAACACCTCAACCCATTCATAAACTGTAACATCATTAAAAATAAGATAGCCACATGTTGCTTCACAGTGACGAGTAATAGAGAGTATACTGTATCATTTATGCAGTATTTTCCAGACCACTTAAACCTGAATTTAATCAAGAGTTCATCCAAATACCATGTTACAGGAAGCACTAGGGAAAAAGAAACATGTTAAAGTCCATAATAAGGATGTGATTAAGTCAAGTTCAAAATGTGGGGATATTGTTGAGAGATATTTCTAATATGTATATGTATAAAACAATCAGGCAATCCTGAATATATCTGTATATATATGTATGTAGTATATATTCCTATGTAAAAACTATATATTGTTTATATAACATATGGTTTTTATACCAAATAATAAAATTCTTCATAGAAATGATAAACACCAATTTACTATGTCATTACTTCTGAGAAGAAAGAAAAATCTTAGGAAGGATTATTCACTGAACTTTACTTACATTATTAATTTTTTTCTTGAGAAAAATTATGTCTGAATATTATCTATCCCCAATTTTAGAATTTTAGAGAGGGAATTATTCTATGTGTTACTCTCTAAGCTTTGTGGTATATTTAAAGCTTAGGGATGCAAATGACTTTGGATCAATATGCCATAAACTATGTAAATTAGCTAATATGAGATTTCTAATTTTGCAATTTTAGAATTTCCCCAACTCCACAGGGCTTCTCCTCCAAGCTTCTAGATTCTGCTAAAAGGGTTCTGGAGAAAATTTTCTTGGTTCTCCCAGATTTAGAAATAACAGCTGCTTCTTATACTTCCTATTTCTGTTTTGCAGAGCTGCTTTTTCACCTCTCCAATATCTGTTTAACAAATTATTTGTATTAAATCTTACATGTTTACTGAAACACTTGTGTGGTTTCTGTTTTCCTCACTGGATCCAGAGATACAATATTGACAACAATAAGACTATAATCAAAAGATTGTTACATGGGTTAAAATGATATAATAAATATAAAATACTCAGAAAGGTCCCTGTCACAGAGTAAATTACGTAAATGTATTTGATTTTTTTAAAAGTATGGTTTGCTCTGCCTCTCCAAATATTTTGATTAAAATAGAAAGACTACAAGTAAATACTATTGGGGAGAAAAATTTGCTATTCCAAAATGTGTCTCTTTGGCATGATTAATTTAGGCTGATTATTTTAAGTCCTAAAAGACTCAGGAAGAACCTTTGACCTTCCCCCTAACTGCCTAAAAGAATGTAGATAGAGTACCTGTTCCAGGAAGGCAGGTATCATCATAGATAACTACAGTGTAAACTAGGCCTGTGAGGGGGTTGGGGGAGTGGGGGACAGACCGAGCAATGTGTTTGTCAAAATTCCTCTCTGTGTCCCTTTGTCTCTGTATGAACCAGCAAATGTTTGTTTACCAAACATTTGCTTTTCCATCTCCATGTGCATTGCCCTTCTCCTCTTTGAATTCCCAAACCACTACCCCCAAAATCCTCTTTTGTCTTTAGCTGAAGATGGTATTTATAGTGAGGGTTTCAGCTGTTTTGGTGAGTTACTCAGTTTCTCATGTATACATGTTATTAAACTTTGATTTTCTCCTGTTAATCTATCTCATGTCAATTTAATTCTTAGACCAGCCAGAAGAAACCTAGAAGGGTAGAGGAAATTTTCTTTTTCCCCAACAATAGACATTTCCAAAAATTATTTTTTAAACTATTAACATTGAATTGCATCTTCTTTTTAATTCAGATACTACTAAAGTGCATATTTATATAATATTCTTATAAGAAGAAATTTGTTTTACCTATGTAATTTATCAATTATTGTAATTAAATAGACCAATAAAACTAATACAAAAGATTGCCAGAATTTGTTTTGATTGATCAGTTTGATTGCATTAACTGATTTGTGTGTGTGTGCTGACCTGTTGTTTAGGTAGTGTGTACATAAACTCTTCATTGTTTATTGTATTGAGTAATATTTTTTAGTGTTCCTGATAAAAAATAATTTGAACACCAACAAATTTATAAGACTTATAATGTTTATTTCAAATATTACAGTATATGTAAAATTTCAGACATATTAAATTTATGATGGCAGTTTCTACTTTATGGAGATTAATTATAATCCACTGAAAAGTCAAAGTTTACCAGCATTTATCCAGATGAATTAAGAATGCTGTTGTTATAGCTTTTGCACAGCAAAGGAAACCATAAAAGAAATGAAAAGACGACTTACAAAATGGGAGAAAATATTTGCAAACAATGAGACTGACAAGGGATTCATTTCCAAAAAATACAAACAACTCATACAATTCAACAACAAAAAAAACAAACAACCCAATTGAAAAATGGGCAGAAGACCTAAATAGACATTTTTCCAAAGAAGAATTACAAATAGCCAATAGGCACATGAAAAGATGCTCAACATCGCTAATTACTAGAGAAATGCGTATCAAAACTACAATGACGTACTGCCTCACATCAGTCAGAATGGCCATCATTTAAAAACTCTACAAATGACAAATGCTGGAGAGGATGTGGAGAACGGGAACCCCCTTACACTGTTGGTGGGAATGTAAGTTGGTGGAGCCACAATGGAAAACAGTGTGGAGGTTCCTCAGAAAACTAAAAATAGAATTACCATATGATCCAGCAATCCCACACCTGGGCATGTATCCAGACAAAACTCTAATCCAAAAAGATAAATGCATCCCTATGTTCATAGCAGCACTATTCACAATAGCCAAGACATGGAAACAACCTAAATGTCCATTGACAGATGAATGGATAATGAAGATGTAGTACATATATATAATGGAATACTACTCAGACATAAAAAAAGACCAAGATAATGCCATCTGCAGCAACATGGATGGACCTAGAGATTATCACGCTAAGTGAAGTAAGTCAGAAAGAAAAAGACAAATACCATATGATATCACTTATATGTGGAATCTAAACTATGACACAAATGAACCTATGTATGAAACAGAAACAGACTCATGGACATAGAGAACAGACTTGTGGTTGGCAAGGGGGAGGGGGTTGGGGGAGGGATAGAGTGGGAGGTTGGGGTTAGTGGATGTAAGCTTTTATATATAGAATGGATAAACAACAAGGTCCTACTGTATAGCACAGAGAACTATATTCAATATCCTATGATAAACCACAGTGGAAAAGAATATAAAAAAAAGAATGTATATATATGTATAACGGAATCACTTTGTTGTACAACAGAAATTAATACTACATTGTAAGTCAACTTTACTACAATCAAAAAAAAGAATGCTGCTATATTATATGTGTTGTATTTTGCAGTTTCAGCTAAGAAACAAAAAAGCACAATGTGAGAGCTGAGTTTCATTTTTATTTGGGGGCTTATTGAGGACTATAGCTTCTCAGATAGCCCTGAGGAACTGCTCCAAAGAGGTAAGGGGGAGGTCAGTGTATATGTGATTTTGGCAAAGGGGGTGTGTGCAATGAAGCACACATCTCAGGAGAAGGTCGCTGCTAATTACAAGGAGCAGATGTCTCTGTTAATGATTTTAGTGCTTTTCTAGGTATGATAAGATGCAAGAAATTGTGTGCATAAAATTTTCTCCTGAAAATATCTAACTGTCTGAAGCCTGTTCTACCAATTTTTCCCAGGGCACACAAACTGGAATGTAAGTTTCATGAAGGCCAGGGCTTTGGCTCTTTTATTGGCTAATGCATTTAGCACCTAGAACAGTTCCTGATGCCTGGAAGGTACTGACAAACTATTTAGTGAATAAATGGATGTTTCCCACTCTGGCATCTCAGTGCCTTCCAGCCATTGAGTCAGTCTCCAAAAGCATGCTTGTTAAGCATGCACTCTGCAATCCAGCTGGGGCAACCTATATGAATCCAGTCCGCTCAAAACATCTGAAAGTAAAAACAAGAAGGAAACTTCCAACTGGTTACCAACCAGAAGACAATCCAAACTGAATTTCAAAAAAAAAAAGCATCAGAATTCCTTTGTTCATACTAAATATTATGTGGAATCCTAATATGTAAAGCAATTACAATTACAAAATCCCTTTTGTTCATATTAAATATTGTATGGAATCCTAATATGTAAAGCTGATCTGGTTGCAATGAGAATATGAAGCCAGGAACTCTCCTTTTAATACCCAGGTTGGTCTTGGGGTACATTACTAGCAACTGAAGAAATACGGTTTGAAAACCATGCTGTTTTGAGTTCGTGACTCTACTTAGTAAGCAATATTCTGGCATACAGCTATGAAATACCTCATTAAATAAACACACACACATACATGCAAAGATATTGAATATGATATCTGAGATGGCCTATATCACTGTTAGAAAACACTATTAGATAATCCTTTTTGTTGAAGACGATCTGTAACTATGATAAACTGGTTCTATATTGGCTTTCAAAAATTGTGAAAGCAACAAAGACAAGCTCTTTCCTATTATACTCACTCATTAACCCTCCAAAAATTCCTCCTGTCCTCAGAGTAAACATACACAATTGTGTCAAATATTTATTTGTTTTGGTAACACTACAATTGAACAACGTGTATCTTAAAAAATTTTAGAATTGGATGTAATATTTATGATATATTATAATCTGTTGAGAGTAACCCTGTATTTCCCAGAAATGATCAAGATACTATCATTTTCTAAATAAACTCCCAGACTTCAAACGTTTTAGGAAAAGTAAGAATGCTCAGCATACTTTCACTTGAACCAAAAGTAAGACAGTGCTGTGATCAGTGATTTTCTTAGAGGAAAAAAACTTGTAAACAATATTTTATTTGATTCCTTATGTCTAATTAATATTTCTGAAAGTACTGAACTAGTCAAAAATAATAACATTAAAAATGATGCTTTGTGAATAACTTGACTATTCCTATCAAATATGTCAAAGGGCTTTGTAAATTCACTTCTGACTTGGTGATCGATATTTCTGAAATTGTGCTGACTGGACAAAGAAATTTATATTCAAAAGTACACAATTGGGGGGACCTTCAAGATGGCGGACAAGTAAGACATGGAGATCACCTTTTTCCCCACAAATACATCAAAAATACACCTACATGTGGAACAACTCCTACAGAACACCTACTGAACGCTGGCAGAATACCTCAGACTTCCCAAAAGGCAAGAAACTCCCCACGTACCTGGGTAGGGCAAAAGAAAAAAGAAAAAAACAGAGACAAAAGAATAGGGGCAGGACCTGCACCTCTGGGAGGGAGCTGTGAAGGAGGACAGGTTTCCACACACTAGGAAGGCCCTTCACTGGTGGAGACGGTGGGTGGGCAGGGGGGAAGCTTTGGAGCCACGGAGGAGAGCGCAGCAACAGGGGTTCAGAGGGCAAAGTGGAGAGATTCCTGCACAGAGGATAGGTGCCGACCAGCACTCACCAGCCTGAGAGGCTTGTCTGCTGACCCACTAGAGAGGGCGGGGGCTGGGAGCTGAGGCTCTGGCTTCGGAGGTCAGACCCCAGGGAGAGGACTGGGGTTGGTTGTGTGAACACAGCCTGAAGGGGGCTAGTGTGCCACGGCTAGCCAGGAGGAAATCTGGGAAAAAGTCTGGAACTGCCTAAGAGGCAAGAGACCATTGTATTGGGGTGAGCGAGGAGAGGGATTCAGAACACGACCTAAACAAGCTCCAGAGATGGGCGCAAGCTGTGGCTATCAGCGTAGACACCAGAGATGGGCATGAAACACTAAGGCTGCTGCTGCAGCCACCAAGAAACCTGTGTGCAAGCACAGGTCACTCTCCACACCTCCCCTCCCGGGAGCCTGTGCAGCCCGCCACTGCCAGGGTCCCGTGATCCAGGGACAACTTCCCCAGGAGAACACACAGCGCACCTCAGGCTGGTGCAATGTCACACTGGCCTCTGCCACCGCAGGCTCACCCCACATTCCATACCCCTCCCTCCCCCTGCCTGAGTGAGCCAGAGCCCCCGAAGCAGCTGCTTCTTTAACCCCATCCTGTCTGAGCAAAGAACAGATGCCCTGAGGCGACCTACATGCAGAGGTGAGGCCAATCCAAAGCTGAACCCCAGAAGCTGTGCAAACAAAGAAGAGAAAGGGAATTTCTCTGTGCAGCCTCAGGAGCAGCAGATTAAATCTCCACAATCAACCTGATGTACCCTGCATCTCTGGAATACCTGAATAGACAATGAATCATCCAAAAACTGAGGCGGTGGACTTTGGGAGCAACTGTAGACTTGGGGATTGCTTTCTGCATCTAATTTGTTTCTGGTTTTATATTTATCTTAGTTTAATATTTAGAGCTTACTGTCATTGGTAGATTTGTTTATTGCTCTCTTCCTTTTTTTAATATATATGTATATATATTTCTTTTTCCTTTTTCTCTTATAGTCAGTGTGTATGTGTACGCTTCGTTGTGTAATTTTGTCTATATAGCTTTGCTTTTACCATTTGTCCTAGAGTTCTGTCTGTCCGTATTTTGGGGTTTTTTTTAGTATAGTTTGTAGCACTTGTTATCATTGGTGGATTGGTTCTTTGGTTTGGTTGCTCTCTTCTTTCTTTTTTTTTAATTACCTTATTATTTTTTTAATTTTAATAATTTTTTTTATTTTTATTTTAATAACTTTATTTATTTTATTTTATTTTGTTTCTTTCTTTCCTTTTTTTTCCCTCACTTTTCTTCTGAGCCATGTAGCTGACAGAGTCTTGGTGCTCCAGCCAGGTGTCAGGCCTGAGCCTCTGAGTGGGGAGAGCAGAGTTCAGGACATTGGACAACAACCAGAGACCTCCCGGCTCCATGTAATACCAAATGGCAAAAGCTCTACCAGAGATCTCCATCTCAACACTAAGACCCAGCTCCACTCAACGACCAGCAAGCTACAGTGCTGGACACCCTATGCCAAACAAGTAGCAAGACAGGAACACAACCCCACCCATTAGCAGAGAGGCTGCCTAAAATCATAATAAGGTCACAGACACCACAAAACACCAAATGTGGTCCTGCCCACCCGAAAGACAAGACCCAGACCCATCCACCAGAACACAGACAACAGTCCCCTCCACCAGGAAGCCTACACAAACCACTGAACCAAGCTTACCCACGGGGGGCAGACACCAAAAACAACGGGAACTACGAACCTGCCGCCTGCGAAAAGGAGACCCAAAACACAGTAAGTTAAGCAAAATGAGAAGACAGAGAAATACACAGCAGATGAAGGAGCAAGGTAAAAATCCACCAGACCAAACAAATGAAGAGGAAATAGGCAGTCTACCTGAAACAGAATTCAGAGTATAGATGATTCAAAATATTGAAACATTTAACAAGGATCTGGAAGAACTAAAGAGCAAACAAACAATGATGAACAACACAATAAATGAAATTAAAAATTCTCTGGAAGGAATCAATAGCAGAATAACTGAGGCAGAAGAACGGATAAGTGACCTGGAAGATAAAATAGTGGAAATAACTACTGCAGAGCAGAATAAAGAAAAAAGAATGAAAAGAATTGAGGACAGTCTCAGAGACCTCTGGGACAATATTAAATGCACCAACATTCAAATTATAGGGGTCCCGGAAGAAGAGAAGAAAACAAAGGGGACTGAGAAAATATTTGAAGAGATTATAGTTGAAAACTTCCCTAATATGGGAAAGGAAATAGTTAATCAAGTCCAGGAAGAGCAGAGAGTCCCATACAGGATAAATCCAAGGAGAAACAGGCCAAGATACATATTAACCAAACTATCAAAAATTAAATACAAAGAAAATATATTAAAAGCAGCAAGGGAAAAGCAACAAATAACTTACAAGGGAATCTCCATAAGGTTAACAGCAGATCTTTCAGCAGAAACTCTGCAAGCCAGAAAGAAGTGGCAGGACAAATTTAAAGTGACGAAAGGGAAAAACCTACTACCAAGATTACTCTACGCAGCAAGGATCTCATTCAGGTTCGACGGAGAAATTAAAACCTTCACAGACAAGCAAAAGCTAAGAGAATTCAGCACCACCAAACCAGCTTTACAACAAATGCTAAAGGAACTTCTCTAGGCAGGAAACACAAGAGAAGGAAAAGACCTACAATAATAAACCCAAACAATTAAGAAAATGGCAATAGGAACACACATATCAATAGCTACCTTAAATGTAAATGGATTAAATGCTCCAACCAAAAGACACAGACTGGCTGAATAGATACAAAAACAAGAACCGTATATATGCTGTCTACAAGAGACCCACTTCAGTTCTAGGGACACATACAGACTGAAAGTGAGGGGATGGAAAAAGATATTCCATGCAAATGGAAATCAAAAGAAAGCTAGAGCAGCAATTCTCATACCAGACAAAATAGACTTTAAAACAAAGACTATTACAAGAAACAAAGAAGAACGCTACATAATGATCAAGGGATCAATCCAGGAAGAAGATATAACAATTGTAAACATTTATGGAACCAACATAGGAGGACCCTAATACATAAGGCAAATGCTAACAGCCATAAAAGGGGAAATAGACAGTAACACAATAATAGTAGTGGACTTTGACACCCCACTTTCACCAATGGACAGATCATCCAACATGAAAATAAGTAAGGAAACACAGCTTTAAATGATACATTAAACAGGATGGACTTAATTGATATTTATAGGACATTCCATCCAAAAATAACATAATACACTTTCTTTTCAAATGCTCATGGAACATTCTCCAGGGTAGACCACATTTTGGGTCACAAATCAAGCCTTGGTAAATTTAAGAAAATTGAAATCGTATCAAGTATCTTTTCCAACCACGCTATGAGACTAGATATCAATTACAGGAAAAAAACTGTAAAAAATACAAACACATGGAGGCTAAACAATACACTACTAAATAACCAAGAGATCACTGAAGAAATCAAAGAGGAAACCAAAAAATACCTAGAAACAAATGACAATGAAAACACAACGACCCAAAACCTATGGGATGCAGCAAAAGCAGTTCTAAGAGGGAAGTTTATAGCAATATAATCCTACCTCAAGAAACAAAAAACAACTCAAATAAACAACCTAACATCACACCTAAAGCAATCAGAGAAAGAAGAACAACAAAAACCCCCAAAGTTAGCAGAGGGAAAGAAATCATAAAGATCAGATCAGAAATAAATGAAAAAGAAATGAGGAAATGACAGCAAAGATCAATGAAACTAAAAGCTGGTTCTTTGAGAAGATAAACAAAATTGATAAACCATTAGCCAGACTCATCAAGAAAAAAAGAGAGAAGACTCAAATCAACAGAATTAGAAATGAAAAAGGAGAACTAAGAACTGACACTGCAGAAATACAAAGAATCATGAGAGATTACTACAAGCACTCTATGCCAATAAAATGGACAACCTGGAAGAAATAGACAAATTCTTAGAAAAGCACAACCTTCCAAGACTGAATCAGGAAGAAATAGAAAATGTAAACAGACCAATCACAAGAACTGAAATTGAAACTGTGATTAAAAATCTTCCAAAAGGGCTTCCCTGGTGGCGCAGTGGTTGAGAATCTGCCTGCCAATGCAGGGGACACGGGTCCGAGCCCTGGTCTGGGAAGATCCCACATGCCGCGGAGCAACTGGGCCCGTGAGCCACAACTACTGAGCCTGCGCGTCTGGAGCTTGTGCTCCGCAACAAGAGACGCCGTGGCAGTGAGAGGCCCACACACCGCGACGAAGAGTGGCCCCCGCTCACCGCAACTAGAGAAAGCCCTCGCATAGAAACGAAGACCCAACACAGCCAAAATAAATAAATAAATAAATAGCGTTCCCTTTAAAAAAAAATCTTCCAACAAACAAAAGCCCAGGACCAGATGGCTTCACAGGCGAACTCTATCCAGCAATTACAGAAGAGCTCACACCTATCCTTCTCAAACTGTTCCAAAATATAGCAGAGGGAGTAACACTCCCAAACTCATTCTACGATGCCACCATCACCCTGATACCAAAACCAGACAAGGATATCACAAAAAAAGAAAACTACAGGCCAATATCACTGATAAACACAGATGCAAAAATCCTCAACAAAATACTAGCAAACAGAATCCAACAGCACATTCAAAGGATCATACACCATGATCAAGTGGGGTTTATCCCAGGAATGCACGGATTCTTCAACATATGCAACTCAATCAATGTGATATGCCTTATGAACAAATTGAAGGAGAAAAACCATACGATCATCTCAAGAGATGCAGAAAAAGCTTTCGACAAAATTCAACACCCATTTATGATAAAAACCCTACAGAAAGTAGGCATAGAGGGAACTTACCCCAACATAATAAAGGCCATATATGACAAACTCACTGCCAACATCGTTCTCAATGGTGAAAAACTGAAACCACTTCCACTAAGATCAGGAACAAGACAAGGTTGCCCACTCTCACCACTATTATTCAACATAGTTTTCGAAGTTTTAGCCACAGCAATCAGAGAAAAAAAAGAAATAAAAGGAATACAAATTGGAAAAGAAGAAGTAAAACTGTCACTGTTTGCAGATGACATGATACTATGCATAGAGAATCCTAAAGATGCTACCAGAAAACTACTAGAGCTAATCAATGAATTTGGTAAAGTAGCAGGATACAAAATTAATGCACAGAAATCTCTTGCATTCCTATACACTAATGATGAAAAATCTGTAAGAGAAATTAAGGAAACACCCCCATTTACCATTGCAAGAAAAAGAATAAAATACCTAGGAGTAAACCTACCTAAGGAGACAAAAGACCTGTATGCAGAAAACTATAAGACAGTGATGAAAGAAAGTAAAGATGATACAAACAGATGGAGAGGTATACCATGTTCTTGGATTGGAAGAATCAACTTTGTGAAAATGACTATACTACCCAAAGCAATCTACAGGTTCAATGCAATCCCTATCAAACTACCAATGGCATTTTTCACAGAACTAGAACAAAAAATTTCACAATTTGTATGGAAACACAAAAGACCCCAAACAGCCAAAGCAATCTTGAGAAAGGAAAATGGATCTGGAGGAATCAGGCTCCTGGATTTCAGATTGTCTGAAGTACAGTCTGATTGACTACATAGCTACCGTAATCAAGACAGTATGGTACTGGCACAAAAACAGAAATATAGATCAATGGACAGGACAGAAATCCCAGAGATAAATCCACACACATATGGTCACCTTATTTTGATAAAGGAAGCAAGAATATACAATGGAGAAAAGACAGCCTCTTCAATAAGTGGTGCTGGGAAAACTGGACAGCTACATGTAAAAGAATGAAATTAGAACACTCCCTAACACCATACACAAAAATAAACTCAAAATGGATTAAAGACCTAAATATAAGGCCAGACACCATCAAACTCTTAGAGGAAAACATAGGCAGAACACTCTATGACATAAATCACAGCAAGATCCTTTTTGACCCACCTCCTAGAGAAATGGAAGTAAAAACATAAATAAACAAATGGGACCTAATGAAACTTAAAAGCTTTCGTACAGCAAAGGAAACCATAAACAAGACGAAAAGATAACCCTCAGTATGGGAGAAAATATTTGGAAACGAAGCAACTGACAAAGGATTAATCTCCAAAATATACAAGCAGCTCATGCAGCTCAATATCAAAAAAACAAACAACCCAATCCAAAAATGGGCAGAAGACCTAAATAGACATTTCTCCAGAGAAGATATACAGATTGCCAACAAACACATGAAACGATGCTCAACATCACTAATCATTAGAGAAATGCAAATCAAAACTACAATGAGGTATCCCCTCACACCTGTCAGAGTGGCCATCATCAAAAAATCTACAAACAGTAAATGCTGGAGAGGGTGTGGAGAAAAGGGAACCCTCTTGCACTGTTGGTGAGAATGTAAATTGATACAGCCACTATGGAGAATAGCATGGAGGTTCCTTAAAAAACTAAAAATAGAACTACCATATGACCCAGCAATCCCACTACTGGGCATATACCTTGAACAAACTGTAATTCAAAAAGAGTCATGTACCACAATGTTCATTGCAGCTCTATTTACAATAACCAGGACATGGAAGCAACCTATGTGTCCATCATCAGATGAATGGCTAAAGAAGATGTGGCACATATATACAATGGAATATTACTCAGCCATGAAAAGAATCGAAATTGAGTTATTTGTAGTGAGGTGGATGGACCTAGAGTCTCTCATACAGAGTGAAGTATGTCAGAAAGAGAAAAACAAATACTGTATGAATTTGTTTTTCATCTAAAAAAAAAAATGGTTCTAAAGAACCTAGGGGCAGGACAGGAACAAAGACGCAGACGTAGAGAATGGACTTGAGGACACGGGGAGGGGGAAGGGTAAGCTGGGACGAAGTGAGAGAGTAGCACTGATATATATACGCTACCAAATGTAAGATAGAGGGCTAGTGGGAAGCAGCCACATAGCACAGGGAGATCAGTTCGGTGCTTTGTGTCCACCTAGAGGGGTGGGATAGGGAGGGTGGGAGGGAGACGCAAGATGAAGGATATATGGGGATATATGTATATGTATAGCTGATTCACTTTGTTATAAAGCAGAAACTAACACACCATTGTAAAGCAATTATACTCCAATAAAGATGTTAATAAATAAATATTTAAAAAGTACACAATCAATAGCCTGTCTCACATACAGAAAGCCGTTCTCCTTAGTGACATAATAATCAAACATAATTTATTAAGGCTTTTCTATGTTTGATGGTGATGAAGTGAGTAGACAGGTGTGCTCTTTCAAATGCTAAAGACAGCAAATTGAGGTTCAAAGCATTGATTTCAAAATAAAAATACAACGCAGTGCATATGGGACATGAAATAATAAACACACTTGGGAATAAAATGTTGTTGCAAAATTATAGCCACAGCTGAATTAAAATAATTAAAAATAGAAAATAATTTTTGCCCAGTAAATCTCATAAATTAGGTGAAATCAACAAATTTCTATGAAAAAATATACCTAACAGATTCAATATGGATTGCATTTAAAAATTAGGTGTGCCATCCTGGACGTATGTTCAGAAAAGATAAAAACTCAAATTCAGAAATATATGTGCACCACAAGGCTCACAGCAGCGCTATTTATAATAGCCAAGACATGGAAACAATCCAAATGCCCATCAACAGATGATTGGCTTAAGAAGATGTGGCATATATATATATATGGATATAATAGATATAATGGATTAATTATAATGGATTATTACTCTGCCATAAAACATAATGAAATGTTGCCATTTGCAGCCAAATGGATGGGCCTAGAGATTATCACACTAAGTGAAGTGAGTCAGGCAGAGAAAGACAAATATTATATGATATCACTTATATGTAGAATCTAAAAAATAATACAAATGAATCTACATACAAAACAGAAACACACTCACAGACATAGTAAATAACATTATGGTTACCAAGGGGGAAACCGAGGGGCTGAGGGATAAATTAGGAGTATGGGATTAACAGATACAGACTACTATACATATAATAGATAAGCAACAAGGATTTACTGTATAACACAGGGAAGTATATTCAATATCTTGTAATAATCTACAATGGAAAATAATCTGAATAAAATTATAAATATATATATATAAAACTGAATCACTTTTCTGTACACCTGAAACTAACACAATATTGTAAATCAACCATACTTCAATTAAAAAACAGAAAAAATACGTTGGGTCAAAATTAAATGAGGGTCTTGATGAATTTGCTATGTACTGACTCAGATTGTTTATTAAGTCATCTGTTGTTGATTAGGAGCAGCTGAAGAGAAAACAGAAATAAGTAATACGCTATGTGGGGCTACGTATTTAGTTATGAATAAAAGCTGAAGAAACTGCAGATCTAATGTATTTCCTGGGCTGAGATGGTACATACCCACTCAGTGCCATCTCTGTTGACAATGTGATCCCTAAGCATGTGATATAATTTGTGGACATCAGAAGCTGCACATGAGACTCAAGAATCCTCTGCTGTGTTATTACAACACATCTGTGCTGTCTCTCCTTTCCATTTCTAAAATTTACATAATCTTGGTGATGAGTTGGTCTAGAGTTCCCCATGGATTTGAGATAAATCTAAACCCAACTTTTACTGATCGGGTCAATCTGTGTGAGAATTGATGAAGGAAATACCCTAAGTTTAGCAGAGGTCATCTACAAAAAATAACGTAAATGGTCCGTTTAATACTGAAGAACTCACGTCCAAGTTTGGTATTCAGATAAGAAAGGACACTACCGTTTCTATTCAGTATTTTACTTTAGGTATTCACCAGTGCAATGAAAGGACGAAAAATATCAAGAATGAAAAGAAAGCTTTAATATTATTTTCACAGACAATGAATTATATATGCAGAAATGTCAAAATAATCTACAGATAAACTATTAAGTGTAACAAATGGATTTAGCAAGTTTACTGAAACTAAGATCTATATCCAAAAATTAATATACTTCTATTCTCCATTAGAAAACAAATAGAAAAAGAACACTTAAAAAATATATATCATTTACAGAGGCATCAGACATGAACTATGTGGGAAGAAACATTAAAAAAATAAAATAAAAAACAGTGAGAAAAACTGAAGTCATTCTAAATAAATAATGTCTCATGTATCTAAATTGAATGTTTCAGTATTGCAGAAATATCAATTCTCCTCAAATTGATTTATGGATTCAGTATCCATAAATCAAAATTCTAGCAGAATTTATAAAAATTTATAAACTTATTGTAATTTTTGCTATTAAAATTCAAAGGACCAAATTCAGCCTCAACAATATTGAAGAAAATTTTAAAAGCTGAGGACCTATTTTACCAGATGTTTTAATTTATTATAACAGCATTAATTAGTATAGTGCAATATTGGTACAAATATAGACAAATCAAACTATGGAACTTAATAGAGAATTCAGAAACACAGCTGTGCATATATAGACACTAGATTTTATTTTTGACAGCATGACAGTGAAAAGCAGTAGGGAAATGATAGTCCTTTCAATAAATATTGCTGGGTCATTTGGGTAACTATGTGGAAAAAAAAATAAAACTTAAATTTGGGATAATACCATCTTCCAGATTCAAGACTGGCAAATTATTTTACAGGGCAAGATAGCAAATATTTTATGCTTTGAGACCATTTCCATCTGTGGGTATTATACAGGCTCTTAGAAAGCCATTTAAAAATGTAACCATTTAAAAATGTAAAAACGGTTTTTAGCTCACGGGACACACACACACACATACACACACACACACAAAGCTAGGCATCTGGCCAGATCTGGCCCTTAAGTTGAGTCTGATGACAAACCTATAAGAAAAGCACAGGCTACTCAATATAAAAATGGATAAAGGCCTTAACAGCCGCTCTGTAAAATATATCTGTTTTCTCAATCTCATGAGTTATCAGACAAATGAAAATGATTCAAGGAGATTCTAATACACACTTCCAAAATAGGCAGACATTAAAATTACCTACCATGTCACACGTTGGGGTGGAGGTGGAACAATTGGAAATTTTTCACATGAGTAGAAGTGCAAAGTAATACATTTTGGGAAAATGCTTTACATTTCTATTTAATTTAGTTATGTGAATAGTAAAATATTTAAAAATTTTATCTTAGGCATGTATCCAATGGATATGCACACATATTTGATCTAACACACATGAACAAGGATGTATATAGTAACATTATTTGTAATTGGCAAAATCTAGAAAAAGCTCAACTGTCTACCTACAATAGGAAAGATAAATAATTTAAGTGGATGATGGGATACTATAGAGCAATGAAAGTGAGCAAACTACTGCTGAACACAAAGATGGATTTCACAAACATCATGCTGAGCAAAAGTCTGAGAAATGTATTCTGCAATACAAAAACATGTACAGTAGGGGACGGTTTGAAAGCTGTGTGCCAACGTACCATACCCCAGAGTAGGAAAGCTCTTCATAGTCACCTGTACAGTTCAGTTATTTAGTCAGACAATAGGGAGATAAAAATATGAACATCAGTTAAAGCAGTATCTTAAGTATCCATCATGCTTTGTAACACTCAGAAAAGTGTAAATCAAAAACACATTTCCATTAGAAATAAACAAATGCTTTTTTATGTAAATAACTCAGTAGGTATTTTTTTGAACGATGAAGTTTAAAATTTTGCTCTGAGAATCAGCAAAATACTCTGTAGACCTAGATCTACAGAACTTGCTGCAAAGAGAATAAACAACATGTTAATTATGATAGCCAATTATACCCAGATGCAAAAGTTTGCAAACACTAGGGAACTCAACAAACTAATAAAAAGAGATGAAAAGAAATTAGAAACACAGTGAGGAATAACCAAGTTAAGGATGCACATTGAAAAAGCAAGATAATATAATAAAACAATCTTAACATGATACATTTAAATTGCAAGGAACTTAATTATTGATAACAATGATATAATGGAATAAATGAATTAACAATTCAGTTAAGTGGTACTTGTCTAATCTATAGAAAATATACCAAATATCTGATATAATTATATTCTTTATAAGAATTATTTTAATAAGAATTTATTTATTTTAACAATTAAATGGTGATTAATTTAATAAGAATTAGTTGATATACATGCTACTTTGAAAGAAGTACTGTGTTTTAGTTCTTTATAACATCAGGCCAAACATCCCTGATGCAACATTTCTCAGCTCCCTGTAAGACACCATGAAGACCCACGTCAATTCTAGAAAGTGACCAAAACTCATACGCCCACCTAAAAGTGAAAATTTACCTACCACCCATGTTCGTAACTGTAGAACAATGTTTAATAACTGCAAGGAGCTAGATAAAACAACATTAAAAGCAAGCAAAAAACAAACAATGAAAGACACCTTGGCCAGTTTAGGTTTTCAATTTTTAAAAACTGAAGAGTAGTTGATTTACAATGTTTCAGGTGTACATTCAAAGTGATTCAAAGTGATATATCTGTATATCTGAATCAGGATCTTTTTCATATTCTTTTCCATTATAGGTTATTACAAGATATTGAATACAGTTCCCTGTGCTATACAGTAGGTCCTTATTATTTATCTGTTTTATATATAGTAGTGTGTATCTGTTAATCCCAAATTCCCAGTTTATACCTTCTCCCCCTTTCCCCTTTTGTAACCAAAAGTTTGTTTTCTACAATATGTCTGTGAGTCTATTCCTGTTTCGTAAATAAGCTCATCTCTATCATTTTTTAGATTCCAGATATAAGTGATATCATATGATATTTGTCTTTCTCTGTCTGACTTACTTCACTTAGTATGATAATCTCTAGGTCCATCCATATTGCTGCAAATGGCACTATTTCATTCTTTTTATGGCTGAGTAATATTCCATTGTGTATATATACCACATCTTCTTTATCCTTTCATCTGTCAATGGACACTTAGATTGCTTCCATGTCATGGCTATTGTAAATAGTGCTGCTATGAACATTGGGGTGCATGTTTCTTTTTGAATAAGAATTTTTGTCTTTTCTGGATATATGCACAGGTTTGGGATTGCTGGATCATATGGCAACTCTAATTTTAGTTTTTTAAGGAACCTCCATAGAGTTCTCCATAGTGGCTGCACCAATTTTTATTCCCACCAACACTGTGGGAGGGTTTCCTTTTCTCCACACCCTCTCCAGCATTTAATATTTGTAGAATTTTTGATGATGGCCATTCTGACCAGTGTGAGGTGATACCTCATTGTAGTTTTGATTTTCATCTCTCCAATAATTAGCAATGCTGAGCATCTTTTCATGTGCTTGTTGGCCATCTGTATGTCTCCTTTGGAGAAATGTCTATTTAGGTGTTCTGCCCATTTTTTGATTGGGTTGTTTGTTTGTTTGTTTTTCATATTGAGCTGTATAAGCTGTTTGTATATTTTGGAAATTGATCCTTTGTCAGTTGCATCATTGCAAAGATTTTTCTCCCATAGTTTGTATTTTCATTATGTTTATAGTTTCCTTTGCTGTGCAAAAGCATTTAAGTTTACGTAGGTCCCATTTGTTTATTTTTGCTTTTGCTTCCTTTAGTCTAGGAGACAGATCCAAAAAAATATTGCTGAAATTTATGTCAAACAGTGTTCTGTTTATGTTCTCCTCTAGTAATTTTATAGTATCCAGTCTTACATTTAACTCTTTAATTCATTTTTAGTTTATTTTTGTGTATGATGTTAGAGAATGCCTACTCTCGCCACCTTTATTCAACATAGTTTGGAAGTCCTAGGCACAGGAATCAGAGAAGAAAAAGAAATAAAAGGAATCCAAATTGGAAAGGAATAAGTAACACTGTCACTGTCTGCAGATGACATGATACTATACAATGAAAATCCCAAAGAAACTGCAGAAAACTACTAGCGCTCATCAAGGAATTCAGTACAGTTGCAGAATACAAAATTAATATACAGAAATCTGTTGCATTTCTATATACTAACAACAAAATATCAAAAAGAGAAATTAAGGAAACAATCCCATTCACCACTGCATCAAAAAGAATAAAATTCGTAGGAATAAACCTACCTAAGGAGGCAAAAGGCCTGTACTCTGAAAACTGTAAGATTCTAATGAAAGAAATTGAAGACAATACAAACAGATGGAAAGTTATAATGTGTTCTTGGATTGGAAGAATCAATATTGTTAAAATGACCATACTACCCAAGACAATCTACAGATTCAATGCAATCCCTAGTAAATTACCAATGGTATTTTTCACAGAACTGGAACAAAAAATGTTTAAATTTGTATGGAAACAAAAAAGACCCCAAATAGCTAAAACAATCTTGAGAAAGAAGAATGGAGCTGGAGGAATCATACTCCCTGACTTCAGACTGTACTACAAAGCTACAGTAATCAAAAAAAGTATGGTATGGGCACAAAAACAGAAACATAGATCAATGGAACAGGAGAGGAAGTCCAGAAATAAATCCATGCACTTATGGCCAATTAATCTACAGCAAAGGAGGCAAGAATATACAGTGGAGAAAAGACAGTCTCTTCAATAAGGAGTGCTGGGAAAAATGGATAGCTATATGTGATCAATTTTTAAATACAGTGAAATTAATTATTCTGTTTACAAGCATCACAAAACAGCAACAAAAGTAACAATAAAGAGTTCCTATGAGAAGAAAAAATCTTGATAATAAATAAGAAGTCTAAATATTGTAAATATGTAAATGTGACCATAATTGATCCAAAAATTTTAATGTAGTGAATTAATGGAAATTTTTGGTAGAATGTAGAAATTACTGTTAAATTTTGTTTTTATGAAAAGAGAGGGACTGGTAGACATCAGCACTAGAGAGATTATTTTTTCCAGAATACATTTGTTTTTTTAGTTTTGTTTGGCATTGTTAATATAAGCTAAGCTTGAATTATTTTTCTAATAATAAAATATATTAAATAATAAATAAGTTTCTACATTAATTCTCAAATACAAATTTTATAGCAGTCTTAAATATAAATTCTCTTTGATTTGGTTAATACACATATTAAAAGCCATTTGTTATTATACCAATATGTTCATTTTGACCATGCCTTCAGTAATAAAAATACTGGAAACTACCTACATATATCTTAATACTGAAATTTTTTTTCAAATTAGGATAAAATGTAAACAAATATCGTGAAATTTTATAAAGATATATTGCACAGAGATTAGGCAGGTTATATTACAATATTCAAAACATAAACACCATATTTATATTAAATATCTATTTTTATGTATGTGCTTATAAAATTCCATGTAGCTTACATGAGAAAAATTTAACACTGAAGGTTCCTGGATATTTGAAGAAAAAAGTACTTATTAACTGCATATTTTGTTCTTTTGTATTATTTATTATTTTATCATAAGCAAACATTAAATGTATAATTAATAACAATAGTAAGTGTTCCTTTTTGTTTTTGTTACCAAATTTGGCTTTGATAAAATGACTTGAGTAGCTCAATTCTTTTCCTTCTCTCATAAAAGTGGCTTGTACTTCGATATAAGATATAAATGGAGGGAAGTAGTAATTTTTCCTCTCTTATTATTTGCACATATTCTAAAATAAGAGCTTTTTTTTTTTTAAATTTATTTATTTATTTATTTATTTATTTTTATGGCTGTGTTGGGTCTTCGTTTCTGTGCGAGGGCTTTCTCTAGTTGTGGCAAGCGGGGGCCACTCTTCATCGCGGTGCGCGGGCCTCTCACTATTGCGGCCTCTCTTGTTGCGGAGCACAGGCTCCAGACGCGCAGGCTCAGTACTTGTGGCTCACGGACCTAGCTGCTCTGCAGCATGTGGGATCTTCCTGGACCAGGGCTTGAACCCATGTCCCCTGCATTAGCAGGCAGATTCTCAACCACTGCGCCACCAGGGAAGCCCCTAAAATAAGAGCTTTTAAAAGCCTTAAATTATTAAAAATTTTGCTTACTTAATTTTTTTTGAAGCATGAGAGATGTAGGCAAGAAAATGTTTTGAACAAGTCAAT
Organism: Eschrichtius robustus; assembly: GCF_028021215.1. Lineage (NCBI taxonomy): Eukaryota > Metazoa > Chordata > Mammalia > Artiodactyla > Eschrichtiidae > Eschrichtius > Eschrichtius robustus. The sequence goes on along the minus strand of NC_090830.1, from coordinate 7,696,726 downwards.
GGAAATAAAGGGTTTCAAAGAGCAGCCAAGGTGGCAAAGGCATGGCTGCCATTAATCTGTCAGAAACTGTAACTACAACTTTGAAAACAAGATGAGTCATCAGGGGATTGCCTGGAAGAGCAAATCATAGGACACTTAATTTGGCAACTCTGATTCACTACATTGAATTAAGTAACAGGGTTCATACGATAAGGCATAGTTAGCTGCTCCCAGACCATCCCACAGGTGGTAGTTGAAATGTCCGTTTGCAGTATCTTCCTAAAAGTCCTGTTCCTATTCCTCCTTTCCATACCAACACCATATCAAAAACAAAAACAAAAACAAAACAGAAAAGAAAATGAAATCTTTGAATGGTAGAAAGAAGAGTAATATTTTTTTGAGGACTTCTTGTAGACCTCAGCATAAAAAGACATTGTGACTCCAAGTAGAAAAATGGGGAGGAAGTTCCAACTTACAAATTCTTTTAATTCTTTACTGCTGCTATGGTTTATTTAAAAATCTATTATATTTTTATATATAATTAGTATATAATAAATAATATATATAATTTTATTTTTAAATTACATGCTATAATTATATACTCTATGGTATATTTTTTTAAATATGTTTTTAAATATAAAAATATTTTGAAATATACTATACAGTATGTAATTATAGCATGTAAAATATTCATGAACTTATCAAATATATATTCCATACATACTATGTATCAGGCACATATGTTATTGAATATGTGTGTATATGGTATCCTATTCATCAGTATGTAAAATCTTTGATAAAAGAGGTAACTGCTTAGAAATTTTTAAAATATTTCACCGTTTACTGTGTTGCTGCTATAAGGCTCATTATAATGAGGCACTTATCTGTACTTATTAGTGATCAGTGATTAAAGTTAAAATGTGAACAAACCTGTTAGCTTTTTATTCCTGTTTTGGAAATGACAGTGAATTAGTTTCCACCTCCCCAAATGAGAAATCAGTAAAACAAACTGTGCATGGGATCATGTGACCTTTTGCTCTTTTTAAAAATGCACTGAAGAATAACCTTCTGGCCTCAACTCTAAATCCCCATTTGATTTCTCCTATCTCTGTTTCTTTCCAATTCTCATTCCGATAGCCACCAGGGAATCTGACACAGCAAGTGTACCAAGCACAGGAAATTTAAGAAAGGGAGGAGAAAACAGCTCAAAGGGAAAGCAGATAGAGAGAAATTCTGGGAACACTCATATTAATTAATGCTTGCCTCAGCACTGAAATAGCAAACTCTCGAAACCTTGGACTATTATTATACTGTGCAACTGTATTACAGTGTATTTATACCTAATTCTTGCTCCATTTCCACACTCATAGAAAACACTGAAATATTATTGGTTTTTGTATAAGTCTGTCTCTACAGTAATTCTCAACTTTTGGGGCAGCATGAAGACCTGTATTACATAACCAAAACTAACATCTCCCAGAAATATATACAATTATGTACACATTCACAAAATATTTTTCAGAAGATTAGAGGGTCATTGAAGTCTGTGTATGAACTACAGCTTAAAAACCTATAATCTTCTGAAAGAAAATCTGATTTTCTTATATATTTAAGACACCACAGTTATTATTTTTCATTTTAAATAAACACATTTATTATCATTCTGATGTAAGTTCCATGTAGATTTTTCTGCAAAAAGAAATCTAATGGCTGTTGCATATTATGCATTTTGTGGATGTTACAATAA